>NC_080108.1:1530000-2134166 GCF_950005125.1 Chionomys nivalis
CCCATCTTACCCGGGGTCCTCTTTACACAGTTCCACTCTCTGGAGTGGAAGTCGCCGAACGCGTGTCCCCTCTGTTCCCAGGGAACGGAATAGAACTCACAGCAAACTGGGTTCTACTTCTCTCAACCTCTCAAGGCTAATAAATAAATAAATAAATAAATAAATAAATAACCGCTACCCCCATTTTCCTGGCGAGAAAAGGGATCAGAGAGGTTTGATGATGTACTCAAGGTCACACGGCTGCAAGTGGCCAAGCTGGGCTCGAAATTGAGGTGTCCGTCATCTGTCACTGCTGGCCGTGTTTCCCCCCAACGTCTGCATTTCCATGCAGACATTTACATCATGCGTGTGCTCACATATGTTCTCCGGGAAATAGTTGAAGTTGTGTGGGAACAGTTTACAGGGGAAAGAGCCTTCTCCGCAGTGCTGCGCCCCCGGTCGCTCCCCCACCCCCCAGTAGCTCCTGGCTCCGCTGCACGGCGCTGCCTCTGAAAATGACATTACTAAGCCTGTCCCAGCAAGGCCTCCATTTTATGCACATTCTTGTCTGAACACTTGAGAAGCGACCACGGAGGGGGCCAGAGCTTGGTGGGTTTTGAAGCGCTTTTAAGTTTCACGCAAGGAGCTAGCGAAGGTTACAATATGCTAAGGTGGTAGGGGCCTTACCGTGCGCCAGGCACCGTCTGAGGCATTTCGCAGACATCTCCTTTAAAACTGCTTTTTATTACCTAGTGGGGGAAGGGGAGTCAGAGGACCGCTTGCAGGAGTGAGCTCTCGCCTTTCATCACGCGTGTCCTGGAAATTGAACTCACGACGGGGGCCCCTGACCATGGCCCTTGGCCTGCTGAGCCACCTCACCTAGTTCTCTCAACAGCCACCCTCCCCACGCCCTACCCGCCTGCTCCACAGAGCAGTGGGGACTCCGAACCCCAAGGGCACACACGTCGGTCATTGCTGGGGCTGGGTCCAGCCACTTTCTCAGCAGGCTCCCGGTGCCAGACTCCAGGCTCGGGGCTGAAGAGTCAGGGTGAGGCGCACCTCGACTCTGCCCTCTGGAATAATCCTAGCACCTAGAATTGTCAGGTTCTTACACCAGGAGCTCTCTGTCTCACGGCACATGGATTCTGAGTACTGTCCTCCCTCCTTGGGGCTCACCGGCCACCCCTTCTGTCTATCCCCAGCGTCTCTGCACCTCCTTCCCAGAATGCCTTTCTCTCAGGTTCCAGTTATTAAAGAACTCTGGGAATGCCGCCTCCTGCAGGAAGTCTTCCTTGACTGCTCACCCCCAAGCCCTGGTCCTCTGGCCTTTTGTGATGGTCTCTGACACACATACTGGATCCGGACAGGGGATAGATTTCACACAGCCCGTGATCCCTCCTCCAGAGAAGACTGTAGCCAATTCCTCTCTGGGTCTTCTGGGCCAAGTTAGGTGCTGTAAAAAGGTTGCTGGGAACTGGGAAAGACCTGAATGTGTGCCCGGCTCCATCCCTGGGTGATTGGGTAGATGGTTGCTCCTGCCTGAGTCTTGTGTCTTCTTTGTGGTCTCTGCCTCTCCCTCCTAGCCCTGTGGGCAGGAGACCCTTTGCAGAGGTGACATCAAGAACCTTCAGATACAGTGTTCACGTGGCCTTCTCTGGGACGTTTCCTTCTCCGGAACAGCCCGATGGGCCTGGGGTTCCTCCCGGTCCTGCCTCAATAGAGCCCCTTGGCTCCAGAACATGGAAGCCTGGTATGTGGAGGGCCTCTGTCTCTTCTGAGAGAGGCCTTGGCAGGCCCAGGCTGGGACCTAGGAGTCAGGACTCCAGACTTCCCGGAGCCAGGAAGGGAGCGGCTGGGGCTGGGTTCAGCCTGGAGCCCCACAGAGGTCCAAGCTCTTGTCCTACCAATCGATCCCTGAAAACAAGGCAAGCCAGACTAAAGGGTCTTAGATATAGCGCCTCCCCCCGCCCCCCACGGGGGGGGGTGGCTGTGGACAAGCCCTGCTGTCCTTCCTGAGCCTGCTGGGCCACCGTACTTCTCCCTGCCATTGGGAGATGAGGACAGTTGCACCCACCATGGCGCTCGCCCAGCTCCGGCCAAGCTGCCGCCTCTCACTAGGTTCCTGACTTTCCAAGATGCATTGGGTCAGTGTGTTCTGACTTGAGGTGGCCAGAGTATGAAGCAAGCTAGGTCACACCATCAAGAAAATGCTGTTCCGCCAGCCCCAGCACTGTGTTCAGGGTCCAGCACCTAGGGGGTTGAGTTATCTCCCACCAGCTGCTGCCCTATCTTCTCACCCAGTGGTGGATGGAGCAGAGGGGTGATTGGGCCGGGGAGACGTAGCTGGGCGTGGACAGGGAACCGCCAGCTTCAGTAGGTCACGCTTCTCAGCACGTGGAGAGTGCAGGCTTGGGAGGCCTGTAGTCACGGGATGTCTGTCATGGAGAGAGCCGGTCTAGCGGGGCGAAGACGGATCTATCTGCTGTCACAAAGGCTCTGGTGAAGGGCGCGGGACAAAGCACCCCGGGTGCGACCCTTAGGAGAGGGTCTATGTGGGCTGATGTCAGGAGTCGTGTGTATTCTTGGAATACAGGCGCTAAGCAAAGGAAAGTGGCGTCCTGCCTTTGCCCTGTCCTAGCCCCATTCTTAGGTGCTGCTGGGCTCACGCCATCCACGGCCTCCCACCACCGCCGACCAGTTCTTCCTTGATTTCTCCTAAGGGTGGCCCTTCTGAAGCCCCCACGAGCCCCAGGTCCTATTCTATCTATCCCACTTTGATGTCTCCCACGGCCTTCAGGTTAAACGCAGACTTCCATAGGAGGGGAACCTGTGTGAACCCTGCCAATCTCCTCAGCTTTCAGGAGGCAAAGAAAGGTGAGACCAAGGTTGTGGGGCTGCCTCTTCCGGCTGGGGCAGGCGGAACTTCCCAAGATAAGGGCAGCCAACAATGGCTCTGTGTGGCTCGGCCTGTCTCCGGGCCAGAGGAAATGAGCAGCTTTCGCACCACTGATCCGCCGTATCCTCGGGCATCCGCTGGTAGGGTGGTCCAGGTGTGGGGGAGATGTTCCCACCGGGGAATGGGCCCGCCACCCCTGGCTTCCTCCTTCCAGGACCCTGCATATCCCTAAGGGACTTAGGGGAGGGACTTGGAAGGACACGCACACAGGGTTTGAGAAATGGGCCTGGAACACACACTGTACTCAAATGTGAGAGTTCTATTGCTGGGATTCAGGCATCAAACATGGCTGTTCGGGAGACATCTGGATGTCATGGGCTGTTCTCTCAGTGGTCCGGAACAGACTCCGCTGCCTTGAGAGCAGCCCATGATACCCAGGAGGGTCAGAGCCCTATGGCTATCCCATCAGGACGAAGCTGCGACACAGACATGAAGCTGTGTAATGTCTTGAGTTCCACCTTAGCTTCACCTGCATGTATGAATCTGGCAGGCACCTTCCTGCCTTGGGGCCTGGCCTTCCAGTTGATAAAACAGAGCCCTCACCCACCAGCCAGTCAGTGGAGTGTGCACAGGTCATGAGTGCTGTTGGGCAGTAGGCGAGAGACACACTCCTGTGCGTGTAAGGGTGAGCTGCGGTCTCTGCCCTGTTCCTTCCCAGCTTGTGGTTCCTGGATAGCAGCCTGTGCTGCCTTCGTGCAAAGAGGGGCTGGTATTCCCAGTTCAGGTGACATTCTGAACAAAGAGCAAGCGTCGAAGCTCTTAGCTAAACCTAGGAGGCCAATCCCTTCCCTGTTCAGAGGAGAAACCGAGGAAACCAAGGCTGAGCCTCCATGTGCCAGAGGAGAGGCTGGAACACTCATTCCTGTACTCTGTCTTCAGTTCTGAAGGGTTTGTGTGCTCAGAAAGCAGAAGGGAAGGCGCCAGTCCCCCTAACCGGGAGAGGAAGCCATTTCACTTATCTCCTAGGAGGAAGACAGGTGAAGCAAAGTACCCAGCACTTGGGTGAGGAGGAGCCACAGGAGAGGGAGGAGCCTCTGGGTCAGGGATGCTCAGCAGTATGTCTTCCTGGGACAGGTCTGAGAAAGGCTGAAGGGATGGAGACAGAGGCAGGGGAGTTAGGAGGTCCTGGAGTTAGGAGGTTCTGGAGTTTAGAGGTCCTAAAGTTAGGAGGTCCTGGAGTTAGGAGGTCCCCTAATTTATAGGGGACTTTAGTCCCAGATCCTTAACTTGGCTTGCTAGCATCCACCGCCTGTCCTAACTCAGTCCCTCATGACTGTCCACCACCTACCTAAGACACACAAGGCTTAAAACGCACAGCCACATCAGCTCTCAGGCCTAGTCAGTCACTTGTAGCCATGACGCATGGTAAACTATGGTTGCTATGGCTACTGGGATAGGCAATAAGTTGTCAGCAACAGGAGCATAAGCCCCAGCTGATGCTGTAGTGGGGGGCAGACCAGGAAACGCCAGATGGCAAAACTCCTAGGCCCTTAGGATCGTTTCCTCCAAATCGTTTTGCCAAAACTAGATAGAGGCTGAGTCTAGAAAAGGCCAATGACATGCCCAAGGTCACACAGCACAGAGGTGATCAAGGCACACAGTCTTGGCATGTATGGGGTTCCACAGTCCTCAGGACCTCTGTCCCCACTCCCTACCTCATTGTGTCTTCCCAGTGGTTATCTGAGGCAGTCCCAGTTTGCAGATGGACAAGTGGAACCTGGAGGAAGAAACCCGTCGCTAGTGAGTGGAAGAACAAGACTGAACCAGGTCTGCCTGAACCTGCACTCTCGACTGTGTCCTAGCCGTTGGTCTCTTGTGAAGAGACACAGCATAAGTCCAAAACTCTTCAGTTTTGCCTCAGGCAAACTTTTCATGGCCAAGGGCAAAAAGCAGTCATGTTCTTTGCCAAAATATCACAAGAATGGTCTCTGGGCCACTCATTAATATTCTTCCCTTCTGAAGCCTCTTGAGCTGGGTTGTTATAATTTACATCACTCTCAGTACTGCTATCTTCCGTGTTCTCAGCTCTTTTCCCTGTGCTGTGTCTGCCTGCATCATGCTCCCCACCGTGATGATAACAGACTGAACGTCTGAAACCGTAATCCAGACCCAATTAAATGTTTTTCTTTATGAGAGTTGTCATGATCATGGCAGTAGAACACAGCAATAGAAGAATGAGTGACTAGGGCAAGATCTTTACTACATAGTATCATGAATGCAGCTGTTGGGACTAAATTCTGCTCAGAGGTCAGAGGTCAGAGGCAGCTGCCACCAAGCCTGACAACCTGAGTCCCTGGAGCCCATGTCGTAGAAGGGAGAACCGACTCCTGAAGGTTGGTTACTCTGTGACACACGCACCCACACATGCACACACACACGCACACGCACAAACACGCACAAAATAACTCTAAAACGTGGTTTAAAATTTCACAATACAGTCTTTGATCCCATATAGTCTATGTGTACTAATAAATAAAAACATGATTAAAATGCCGAATTTTATGTGTTAGATATTTACCCATAATTAAAAAATCATTAAAAAGCAATATACCAAGAGCTATTGACTGTAACTCTAACAGGAACGTGGTTTGGAGTGGAAATTATCTCTCAAAAAAGCTGTCTTAAGAATTGTCTTAATTTCTTGGCCTGGATGCTCTGGAGACTCTTGTCTCGAGCATTAATAGGACAGCAGGGATCCGATGTGCTCCACATGAGAAGAATGGTGTCCTGACGGAGAAAGGGGGGGCTGCAGGGGTGCAGGAAAGGGAGACCTTAGCTAGGCGACTGTCACAGGGCCCCAGGCAAAACTTGCTTTGTATTCCCAAGTGTAGAGCTTGCTGCTGCCAGCACCAGGGCTGAGCTCACCGCCAGTCCCACAGCAGAGGTGACATTATTTGGGTTTTGAAGGATAAATAGGAGCTACATACAACTGGGAGAAATTTTAGGGGGAAGAGTCCAGCTAGCGGAAATGGTGCATGCAGAGGCCTAGAGGTGTGAGCTGGGAGCTGAGGGTGTGCCATCAAACCCCGCGCCAGCCTTGGGAACAACATCAACATCTGCCCAGGGGCCAAAACCAACACGCCCTCTGGCATCCTCCCTGCCACCTTCCACTGTTGACCCTGGAGCTTTCTCAGCCCATCAGCCAACAGCCTGGATTTACTGGGTGAGCAAGACTGAGTTTTGAACTAGCGGCAGCATCTGCTCCTTCACGCCTCCCAAGGAAAGAGGCCTAGCATCCCCAGCAGAAGCAGCCAAGTTTCAGGAGGAGGCCAGAGACGAGAGGCTCTCTGGGCATTGGGTGGAGCCTGGCTGTGTGTCAGCCTACATGTGTGTGCATGTGTGTGTGCATGGTAGGTGCACACAGCTCTGGGTATCCTCGGTGGTAGGTTGAAGATGTTTCATGCTCTCTTCCCTATGTTAGATAATGAAGAAGCAGAAGAGAGAGAGGGTCAGGGTGTAGCTCTCTGGGAGAGCACTTTTCTAGCATGGGTTCAGTCTCCAGCACCACGTTCATTGAGTGTGGTGGCACAGGCCTGTAAACCCAGCATTTGGGAGGCAGAGGCAAGAGGACCAAAAGTTCAAGGTCCTCTTTGATGATGTAGTCAGTTTGAGGCCAATCCAGGATACACAAGTCCTTATTTATTTATTTATTTATTTATTTGATTGATTGATTGATTGTTTTTTGAGACAGGGTTTCTCTGTGTAGTCCTGGCTGTCCTGGAATTCGCTACGTAGACCAGGCTGGTCTCAAACTCAGAGATCCACCTGCCTCTGCCTCTTGAGTGCTGGGATTAGTGTGTACCACCACTGTCTGGCACAACTCCTTATCTTTAAAAAAACAAAAAATGCTACCCAGGTGTGGTAGCACACACATTTAATCCCAGCCCTTGGGAGGCAAGGCCGAGATGGGACAGATCTCTGAGCTCAAGGCCAGCCTGGTCCTCAGAGTAAATTCCAGGATAGCCAGGGCTACACAGAGAAACTTTGTCTTGAAAAACCCAAGGCAAAAACAAAAAACAAGACCAAACAAAATGCTGAGGGGTCAGCATAGTGGTTCAGGCTTTTAATCCCACCAGCACTCACAAAGTGGGTGAGGTGGGAAGAGCCTGAGTTTGAGGCCAGCCTGGGCTATCTAGGGAAACCCTATCTCCAAACTAACTGAATGAACAAATAACGAATTAGTAAATAAAAACAGAAGAAAAGAAAAAAATGAATCAAAGGAAAATTCCTGAATTTGAGAGTATATCTAAAATGAAAATTTTACTTAATAAGTGAAGTCAGGTATAGTGGCACATGCATGTAGCCCCAGCAGTTGAGAGGCAGAGGCAGTAGGGTTGTGAGTTGGAGGCTGACAGGAGGGAGGTGGAGGTGTTACAAGCATCATGGGAAGGGGACGTCCTTCTGGGGGTGGCAGAAAGGTTCTGGAACCAGAGAATGGTGAGCAACACTATCAATGTCACTAGCAGCACATTCCGTGTATTTTAACACAGTTTTTAATTGTATGGATGGATTAAAAGCCGTTACGTTGATCACTGGAGTAGAACATGGGATCAATAACAGCTGTGGTCATTAGAACTTACTGCCAAATGCCGTAGAAGAGAGGTCTAGTTGGCAGGTCCAGGGGACTTCCTAGAACAGGCACACATGGAACAGGCAACATTCAGCCTTCCGGGAAACATGGGGACATTGGCTGTTTGAGTGTCTCCTCCAAAAGGTAATCACCCTCCACCTGCCCCTTGTCAGGAGGTGGGGGCCAGGCAGGTCTGCCAGAGAGAGAGTCGGAAGGGCTGTCTGTTCCCTCTTCCCTCAACCTCACCTTGCTGTATACACACACTGTGGGTTGCCATGGCACCCAGCTGGGTCGATTGCCCAAGGGCTTTACATTTTGAATGAACATCCTGAGCGCCACAGGTGCAGGGAGACAGTCTTAGGAGATGCAGGCTGAGAAGGGGAAGGAGGGAGAGACTTAGCCATTCAAGGTTTTTACTGAGTGCTTACTGCACGTGACTTGCCGAGGGCACGGGTGCGTGAGCGTGAACGCGGTGCCCACTCTTGGTAAAGGCCGGGGCGGGGGGCGGCCAGGTGAGGTGAGGGTCTGGTAGTGGACCCAGGCTTTCCCTTCTGTGAGTGATGCCAGATCAGATGACAAGGATATCCACTGGCATTCTCTTTCAGAGACCAGGTAGGGGGTCTGCTCTCTGACAGGCTACCAGTCCCATAAAAGCGGTGATTTATGCGCTAAGCCGGCTGTGGATCATGGTGTCGTCTGTGCTGTGTTTATTTATCTGTGAGAGCCAATTAGGTTCTGGCCCCTCGGTCCTTCTGTCCGCATGTGTTCTAACCCCACACAGGGTTGGGGAGGGGTACGGATGGATGCCTTGGAATTATTTTGCATGAAATTGCCGTGGAAAACTATTTGGTCCGCATTTGGTTTCACCCCGTTACAGTATAATTTGTTCTCCTGAAACATGCGGCAGCTGAGGGCCTGGAGAGGCAGATGTTCTGAGGGAGGTGGAAGCTCCACAGACAGAGTGAGCAACATCGTGGTGGCACCGCCGCCTCTGGCCGTGACCCGATTTACCTACGCCAAGGGAAGACTCTTGGAACCCTGCCAGCCTCGATTTGCCTGCCCATTGAACGGGGAGGAGGCTGCTGTGGTTTGTGTCTCCATTCCCGTGGCACAAGCAACTGAAGACACGCGAGGTTTATTTCAGCTCCTGGTTTCTGAGGTCTCAGCTGATTGTCTTTTGCTCTTGTTTCTGGGGCTGCTGTGACAGAGCATCATGACAGCTGGATTGTGTGGCTCAGGCTTCTCACTTCGTGGAGAGAAAGGCTGGGGGAGAATAAATACATATCCTGGGCAAGATACAGTCCTGAAGACAGCCCTACTGCCACCCTGTGACCCATCTCTCAGCTGAGTCTCACCCCCTGAAGTTAAACAGGACCAGCGGCTGGTCTGAACAGAAAGCCAAGGCTTACTGGCCGCCACCAGAAACTGGAAAGCAGAGAACTCACCGGGGAAATGACTCCTCTGTAGAATGTTTGCCTTGTGAGCTTGAGGACCCGAGTCTGATCCCCAGGACCCAAGTGACAAAGTCTAGATGTTTACAGGAACCTCGGTTCAGAAAACCAACACAAACTGAGGAGTGGAACTCAATTCAGCCTACAACAGCTCCTGTAACCTCTTTGCTCTCAGTCCCTCAGTCACTTAGAAGCACAGAGGCTCTGAATCTCAGGACCCACTCCATCAAGAATGCTCCTGCTTGGGATGGGAGCAATGTGGAGAATCACAGAATTGGGGGAACACAGTAAGCCCCCCAAGAATACAGGCAGCATAAAACTGTAACCAGAAAAAGGAGGAGAGGAGTGGCTGAGGCCAGAGCTATGGCAGAGAGATGAGGCCAGAGCTGGGGCAGGCCTGGAAGGGAGGGGAGGGTGCTTTTTAACTGCTTAGCAAGGAATGATGTCATTCTTGTCCCTCTGGGTGCGACTCAGTGAGAGGCAGGGGCTCCAATGCTGTCTGCCAGAGAGCTTGAGCAGGCAGCAGAAGCTCAATGAGTGACAATGAGAGATCAGAGAGACCCAGTGTTCCCTATGGGGATTTGATAGGGGTCAAGAAGTGTTGAGAATGTCAATTACATGGTAAGTCTCTATTCTCTATGGTAAACACACACACACACATGTGTATGTGTGTTTTCCTGTGAATGAGCAAAACTGTGGTGAGCAGGGCTTTCAGTCCCTTCAATGACACCGACACACCCTTCCCTGATGTCTGTCTGCCAGGGAGCCAGCCAGCCAGCAGCCCTGTCTTTGACAACCATCTGAACTGTCATCATGGTGGCCTGGCTGCTTTGAACATTGCGTGGTCACTCCTAGGAGGGTCCACTCCAGCTGGAAGGACCCCGGCAACCACAGCTGCTACTGAAACCCAACTCCTGCTTCGGATAGGCTCGCTCCCGTCGCAACGGCTCCAGACGGTGCACCTGCTTTGGAAGACACTTCTGGAGAAAAGACAAGTCGTGGTGAGCTCCAAAGAATCTAGTTTACCCTCCAGCCATACTCTCTTGGGACAGGAGATGGACAAACCTTGGTGACTCAGCAAGAAGCCTGTGATCGATTGAGTCAGTGCAGAGCCTGCTATTGGTGGGGCTAAAAGCTGTGACTGGAGGAATTACATACCGCCTTTCTGGCTACTTAAGAAGGCCTTTCAGGATGGTGTGGGCTATTTCTTCCCATGACCCTCAGCATGAGGCCCTTCACGGCTTCTCCTAGGCAGTCCTTTGATTTCCTGGGTCTTTATCAAGAGTAGAGCAGGCTGAGCTGTTTGAACAAAGAACACAAAATGGAAATAGCGTGTGTACACGTATAGGTGGCATGAGACCCTGAAGGGACAAGGACATCAAGAAGAGAAGGGTTCCACTGGGGGAGGAGCTGCCTTAGAAATTCGCCCAAGCTGAGCCTTGGCTGCTGACTGAATTCACAGGAGGCAGGGGGAGTCCTCGATCCTCCCAGTTTTAAGTTTGAAATGAATCAGCTGTTAAGACTTGAAAGCAAGCTAGGCCAAAAGAGTTCCTTGTTTTAAAGACACGGTTCGTGAAGACTCTAAAGGGTGAGTGCCAACCTCTGTCTTTTGGGAGCGCAATGCACCCAAGAATGGAGGTGGCAAGGCACAGAGCACCTTATAACTGCGTCTGTTGGCATCTGGTTTCCTGGACTGGGGGCAGATGACAGGAGTTCCATAGTCTTCCACTCAGCTCCTCAAGAGCAACCACACCTGACTCCGGAACCCAAAGTACAGATTCAGCAGTAAAGTATATATGTGGACCAACCTCAGTCACATGTGCACCCTGATGCCACCAGGAGTCAGGCTTGGGGTTCGGTAAATATGGCAGTGGGGGCTCTAGCTCTCGGGCCTGACCTCCAGGGAGGCTCTAAGACCCTCAGTCATCCCAGAAGGAATTACCGACCTGTAAATGTCAAAGATGGATGATATTAAGAGAAAATAAGTTCACAAGAGACAACAAGAGGAGCCTATGGGACACGTGGAAAACCCTACAGGAGGGAATATAAACCAAAGTGGTAGGCACGTTCCAAAGCCCCACCGCAAAAGGCCATGAAGTCCCAGAGCAGGCCCTCCCTGCTCCTGCAGGGAGCAGACAGATGTCCAGGTGCGGGGAAAGCAGAGGGAGCCCTTCTTTCCCTCCCTATCCCCAGCCCGCTCATTGCTCTGAGCTGCATCTCCTTGATCCATACAATACCAAGAGGGGCCCCAATCAGCCTCATTGCTGGGTCAATGAGAGCAAAGAGCCAGGCCGTCCCAAGGTCCCAAGACCACAGTTTGGGGCTCTTCCCTTCTTCCTTCACACCAGTCTCCCTGACAACGATCAGGCTGAGGTGCTTCTTAGCACCTTTGTGAGTACCAGGGCCCAGTTTTACCTTGTGTTGCTGTTTCTTAGGGTCCCCAACTGAGCATCCTAGGAGATGCTAAGGGCTGGCTCGGATACTTTAATCTGTCCGCACCTTTCTAACTGAGGTGCAATGGCGTTGGCCTCCTCTCCTCAGCCACCTCAGGGTGTGTGGATGTTTGTCTGACAGATGTAAACAGAGGCTGCTGGCTCACAGGCTAGAATTCCATCTGCCTGGGTCTCCCAGGGAGGAGCAGGCTGGCTGGCTTTCAGAAGCCTGGGAACCACAGAGCCCTTGAGGAGCCCAAAGCCCTGAGTTCATTGCTTGCCTTCCCTGTCCCAGCCTAGCCTGAGGCTGCTTGGGACACCCAATTCCTCCTGGAATCTCTATTTGGGTTTGGTTTGGGGTTGGAGTTTGTTTCCATTCAGGGCAACTTGATCCCATCCCAGCCTCCTCTCTCCTCTGCCCCCAGCATGCCTGCTCCTGTGGAGGGAACTTGACTTTGCCGCATGCTGACAGGGCAGGGGCTCAGACCTCCCACAGAGGGGGAGGGAAGCTTGATGTCCTTTGATGTCCCTGAAAGGAGACCTTCAGCCTCAACCCCCTCAATACTTAAACAACTCAACTTGAGAAGACCGAATGCCACCCTGTGGGGAGGAGTGGAAAGAGAAAAGAGCCTAGGGAGGTGGAGGAGCTAGGATATGATACATCCTGATCAGTTCCTCACTGTTTGATCCAGAACGCACAGACCCTGTGGAGAAGTGGCCAAGATAGCAGCCCCAACAGATGGGTTATGTGGCTGTTGAGGTCTCATCCAGTGCAGAAGGGAACTGGATGCCTTGCTGTAGGCTGTTGGCTGTAGATTACAAAATCAGGAGCGCTTAGCTCCTCCCCCTACATTTAGCTCCTCCCACATCCTCAAAGAACTTGTGTCGACCGGGAACTAAGTTCTAGATAAGTTACTCAGCGAAACAGCCACTCCCAGGAGCAGGGCAGATTGGACTCAGCCAAGGTTGCTGCTGTTCTCTGTTCTCTGCCCGCTACGTGTGAGGAAACTGGACAGCGTGGACGACTGGTTGTCAGGGAAAGGATGCAGGGTGGAGGTGAAGCCCAAGAAAGGCTTAGCTAAACTGCGCCCTCCCTGCTGGGGGGAGGTTGGTGTCCTCAGTTCCTTCTTTGACCACAGACACCTGTGTTTCCAGCTGTCCGTCTTTGAGCCTCATCAGGCCCCCACACACTCCGTCTCGCGAGAGAGCTTAGAAAATGATGGGAGGTGAGCGGTAGTGGAAGAGCCTCTCGTGTCCTCCTCGTGTCCCTGCTGCGAACACAAGGCCAGTTGTGTGAGCGCTCTCCAGGCAGGCCTGTTGGGTGCTGCAGGGCTGGGGTCAGACTCGTTCTCTGCATCCTGCTCTTCTTCCCACCATGCTGAGAACCCTGGGCTCTTCCTTAGCTGGACTGGTCCACGGCGTCTACGCTGGCTCTGCAGCCCCAGACGGGAATCTTCATGCCTGCTATAAGTGGTGGGTCACTTGGGTGCTTTTGACACAGGCAAGCTGAATGAGATTCTGGGATTCCAAACGCAGAGATCCTGAGTAAGAAATCTCTGGTTTTAACATAATAAAGCCTTAAGATTACCTTTGTGACCCCTCTGATTCCGTGACTGGAGGAATCTGGGATTACATGAGCCTAAACCTCCATTATCTATGATTCTAAAGCCTTAGAATTCTAATTCTCTTGAGAGGTTGGGCTCTGAGGAATAGGAAAACCCAGCGGGGAATGGGGCTGAAGCGGTGAAGGCAGCCTTTCCCTTAGCAGGGTTTTCTAACAGTGAAGGACAACGCATTGCAATGCATTGCCTGATTTTCATTGTGTTTGGAGGAAAATGCTCAGTTAAGTGTGGCCAAGCCACATCAGAGTGTGAGTTCATCTGCCTGGGGCAGACAGCCTCTGGAGGCAGAGGAGGCAGAGGAGGAGGAGATGGTGGTGCTAACAGCAGAGGAGTGGGGAGGAGAAGGAGGAGACTAGATGTTTTCCTCATCCATTTTTGGGGGCAGGGGAAAGTGTTTCTCTGCATAGACCTGGCTATCCTGGAACTCATTCTGTAGACCAGGCTGGCCTCCAACTCACTGAGTTCCACCTGCCTTTGTCTCCCTCTGCCTCTGCTGGGATTAAAGGCATGAGCCACCATCGCCTGGCTTCATCTGTCTTTAGGGATAAATTGAAGTCGTCCTGCCCTTGTGTAGAGGTCACCTGGATGTTGAGGAAAACTGGGCTGGAAATACCACCATGCACAGCTACCGTGGTCTTCAGAGACCTTCCCAGAGACCTTCCAGGGGCTGAATAGACACCGAGTTCCCAGAAGAAACAGAGCCACACTGCAGCCTGGACTTCCTTCTGCTCTGACTATTCACTTCTGTGGTCCCCACCTTTCTGGACATCTGCTGTCATCTCCCCCGACACACACACACACACAGTCTCAGGTTCCCATCATGTAGCCTGGCTACTACCAGACTCATGGAAACAGTACCCCCTGAACCTGGGCTTCAGACCCTGTTAACCAGGTGCCAAATGTGCTTTAAACCACAGAAGCAGCTGCAGGAGCCTCTTTAAGGCAGGAGAGAGGCAAAGCATGCCCTTCTAGCATATTCTATTTGCAAGAAGTAGTAGCTTCCCAAGTCGTCAGTCTCCTGCCAAGTGCTTGGACCCTGAAGTGCACCATCCTCTCTCTCCTAGCTCTTTCCTTGGCTTCCCAGGGGCCCTCAGATTCAGTGAACGAGTCACACTGAAGTCCCAGTCACACTGAAGGCTCACAGACTGCAAATGCCTGCTCACCTCATGTGATGGAGTGTGGCGCCTGCTGCTGCCCTCTTTGCCTCAGCTAAGATGTCCCCTGTGGAGGAGTGACACCTGCCAAGCATTTCACTGACCATGTCAGCCTGGCATATGCTGGCTACCAAAGGATGCCGTCTTCAAATCTACAACACACAGCTGGGTCATTGCTGAGATACGTTCCCTTCAAGACAGAGAATGCCGGGACCTTTCTGCAACAGTGATGCCATATCTAGCCCTACACATCTCAAGGTCACAAGACTTGCTTAAGTGCACCCTATTCCTTCTGAGTCACAGACACAGATAACAACACTAACACACATCTGCATGTTTCAAAACCCACAAGACTGGATTCAGGGAGAGGCCTTTGCGAGAGTTTTCACATCCCTGAGTCCCAGACAACTGGCTTGCCAAGAGCCCCATCCATCCCCTCCCCTACTGCTTATGTGTGTGACTGTGTGTACGTACATGTGTGCACGCATGTGGCAGTCAGGATCAGCTTTGGCTCTCATTTCTCAGGATCTTTCACTGGCCTGAGGCTCAGTGAGTAAGCTAGACTAGCAAGCCAGCAAGCCTCAGGAGTCTGCCTGTCTCTGATTCCCCAGCGCTGGTATTGCAAACACATGCCACTAGGCCCAGTAGGCTCTGGGGATCAAAGTTGGGTCCTCAAGTTTACAAAGTAAGCACTTTGCCAGATGAGTAATCGCTCCAGCTCAACCTCCTTTTACTTGTTGCTAAAAGATTTATTTTTGAGCTGGGTGGTGGTGGTTTATGCCTTTAATCCCAGCACTCAGGAGTTCAAGGCCAGCCTGGTCAACAGAATGAGTTCCAGGACAGCCAGGAGTACACAGAGAAACCCTATCTATAAACAAACAAAAAGATTTATTTTAGTTATTTTTGATTATGTGTACGCATGTACATCTGGGGTGGGGATTATGTGCACATGAACCCAGATACTCAAGGAAGCCACAGGCTTTGGGTTCAGGCAACTGTGAGCTGCCTGACGTGGATGCTAGAAATCAAGCAAGAAGCATGGGTCCTCTACAAGACCACTATGTGCTGCTGTTAACTGTTAAACTCTTTCTCCAGCCCCCCTAAATTTCTTCTAATATTTTCACCTGTTATGGTCTGGAGATGAAATGTCCCCGTGAGTGCACGTGTTTGAACACTTGATCCCTCTCTAGCAATGGTATTTGAGAACAGAGGACATGAGGCCAAGCTGGCAGCCTTTAAACCATTGGGAGGGATTGCAGGATACAGGCTGTTTCTGCTTCTGGCCAGAACTCTCTGCCTCCTCTGAGTGTAACAAAGGCCCATCTCTGTGCTCCAGCTGCAGTGAACTCCACTGTGCCATGTTGGACTGTCCCCTCTCAGACTGTGAGCTGAGGTAAATCCTTCCTCCCTTAAGCTGCTTCTTCTGAAAAGCATGGGTTCACAGAGATGAGAGAAGTGGTCAACCCACCACCAGGAAATAAACCTCTAAAATTCGCGTCTCTTGCTCCAAACGCTTAACCCTTACAAGTTTCCCATTTTGTCTCCATCTGAAAAGAGCTAGGGGCCAGATAGAGGGTACCCATTAGCCATTAGCATCAGGCAGATGCTCATTTGAAAGGAAACCCGTTTAGACCCTGTCTGATGTAGCTCTATAGCCTTCTGGTTACTGCATTCTTCTGACAAAGGGTCTGGGAGCTGTCACTGAGGCACAGGTCACAGGTTCAAATCCTCCATGTAAACCCAGAGAAGCCACCTTGCCCTGAGAGAGGATCCACAGGCAAGGGCACCTCCGGCACACTTCCCAGGCAGCCCTGCCTTGACCCAGAGCTCACCCTGAGATGACATCTTCTCCAGAAACATCACCCCAACCCAAGGCCTCACTGGTGGAGATGATCTCACCCCTAGCACCAGAGACAATTGCATCCAAACACTCAGTCATTCCTATAAATTAAAATCCTAGAGTAATAAGCCAGCCGTCTTGCAGTGAACTGAAGTTCCCAGAAGGAAAGGGGAGGAGAATGTACCCATTTTAAGATTCTAAGGGTCAAATCTCTAAACTCTGAGATTGTGGAGAGTTAAAATGTTGCAGACCAGAGCCAAATTATCTTGGGCTATTTTTAGTCCCTTTGAAAGTGTCTGCACCTCTGAGACTGACCTAACATCCTCAGGACTATCAAGACCTTACAATGTATTCTTAGCCGATCACTGGCTCTTGCCAATCCGCGAGCTCAAAGTGTCACCAAATAGCAGCTGAAACCTAGTCAGGACGTCAGGATGCGCTTCAGCCTGTGGCCTCCACCAATGTATTTGCTAAATACTATGAATCATTATTTTCTTCAATTTGTAACTAATAGATATCTTGTGTAACCACTTCTACAATGGGACATGGTATTTGGAGAAACCAGAATCTTTGCTCCTGGGCCACCCAGCTACCAGGCAGCCCACAACAAGTGACATCATGACACAGGTTCCAAGTGACTGTCACCGGGACTTCATTCTGCAGCCACTGCTCTGCCTCCTGCTCTAAGGGACGGCCCCCTCTCTCCAGGCAGAGTGTCATTCCTTTGCTTATTGCTGTGGCAAAATACTTGATAACCTAAGGAAGGAAGAAGGGTACAGAAGGCGTGGAGGTGGGCACTTGAGGCAGCTGGTGACATCACATCTATGGTCAGGACGCAGATAGAGATGGGCACTGGGGTTCAGCTCTTTCCCTAGTCCATGAAATGGTACCACCTATATTCAAGTTGGGTCTTCTAATCTCAGCTAACCCAGCTTAGAAACTCCCTAGACCTGTCTAGAGGTTTGTCACTGGGACGAGCTTAAGTTTGTAATCATGATAACGTGTGTGACTGAATCCTGGCACCCAGGTGCCGTGATTTGCGGGTGAAGCCGTCAAAGGACACCTCTCAGGAGTCGGTTCCCATCTCCATCTTGAGGCAGGGTCTCTCTTGTTTCTGTTCTGCTGTGTCCTGCAAGCTGATCTACACCCTTCTGGGCAGTACTTCTGTTCTCACACACCCACCCCACACACACCTCACAGTAGGAGTGTTGAGATCACAGATGCGTGCTCTATGTCCAGCTTCTTCCTGTGGGTCCCCAGATGAAGCTCAGGTTGCTGGGCTTGCATGGAAAGCAATTTGCCTGCTTAGCCACCTCACCAGCCGCTCTAGCACAACCCGAGGGGGCACAAACGGGCGGGGGGATCAAACGACCCTTTCACAGGGTCATCTAAGGCCATCGGAAAGCACAGATATTTATGATTCCTAACAGTAGCATAATCAGTTATGAAGTAGCAATGAAATCATTATGAGGAACCACATTAAAGGGTCGCATTAGGAAGACTGGGAACCACTTCTCTCTCTGGTTCTATACCCTATCAACTTGACAATTGATATCAACCATCAGAGTTGGATAAGATTCTTGTCCTGGGGCATATTACTCTCCTGCCTGAAGTGCATAGGAGCGTCCCCACGCCTGCTAGGCGGGTCCTGCTGTGAGAGTCTCGGACACATCTGAGCCTCAGCTGCCTTAGCACTAAACTCGGAACTGTGAAATCTAACCTGAAGCTCATGGCGAGAGCCAGAGGAGAGCATGTCTGCAGGATCACTCAGCTCAGCACCCAGACATCATAAGCACACAAGTGTTCATTTTGATGACTGTGCAATCCACAGAGTTTTCCTTAATGGAGGAACATTCTTGTGCCCATTTTATAGAACAGAAAAACTGAGGCATGACACCATGCCCGGTAGGGGAGAGAGCTGGATCACACCAACGACAGGATTTTGAGCGCTCAGGAATCAGAGCCCTGCTGAGGAGGCCCTCTCTGATTGGGTTTTAGAGAACTCTTTGGGACCTCTGTCCTTCAGGCAAATCCCAGATGATGTCTGTATCCACCCACACAGCTGCAAACAGCCTGGGTTAAGGTAGACAGGACACAGATCTAGGTCCCCAGTCCTAGATATTCTGGAAGCCACACCCTGTCTCCAAGCCTCTCTAGAAAGTCTGGCAGCCTTATCTGAAAGGGGAGGGAAGAGGCCAGGACTGGCTGGGGAACGTCAGAGGGAGGAAGAAAGTGAGGCAGAGGAAGATGGAGAGACCCTACGGGACCTGGGCACATGAGCATGTCTGTACAATCGTCAAACACTGACGGTCAACCTCGAGTAAACCGCGTCTCCTCTCTGGCCTCAGTTTCCCCATCTCTGGGAGTGTATAGGAAAGCACCCTGGAAAGCAGGTTGTCCAGAAGTCTGTGGCCTCCCCCTCCCACAGCCCCACCCGCCAGAGCCTCGGAGTCTGTGGTATTTCATTTATCACCCCTGTGGTTCATAGGTACCAGGGCCGGCAGGCTGATTACTCAACAGGCTTATTGCGCTCCTTGGTGACTAATAGATTCTTCTTCTGTTTGTGTTTCAAAGCCATAGCAATAGCATTGGCTCTCAGGAATGGCATTGAAATCACCACTATTTAGCCAGACCCTACCTACAATGATAAACAAGTCGGCCAAGACATGGCTCCTTAGAAAAAGGAGACGTCCGCCTCTCCTCTCTGGACCAGTGGCTGGTGGTACCGTAGCTGTGTGTTGGGGGAGGGCTGATCTGATGAAGTGCTAAGAAGTAAGGATTAGGTCATCCACCCAGCCCTTTCCAGCTCTGACCTACACATTAAGACTCCTCAGAGGGAAGGGGGGGATGAATAGATACCATCTTGGGTTTGAAAGGTGGAGAGCGCAGGGTTAAGAGCCCGCCCAGGAGTCAGACAGCCTGGCTATGGGTATTGGCTCCACTACCTGCTGGCTAGGTGACCTTGGCAAGTCATATCTTCTGGGGGAGCTTGTCCTGTCTGAAAAGAGACAGAAATAAGATGCCCCCGAAGAGGCAGAACCTCGCTTCATTCTCTCCCCACTTCTCCCCTTACCTCTTCTGACTCTCCCTTCTCTCTCTCTCTCTCTCTCTCTCTCTCTCTCTCTCTCTCTCTCTTCTTCTTCTTCTCCTCCCTCCCATTCCCCTCCATGACCCGCTAAATAAATATTCAACCTAAAAAAAGATGACATCAGACTGAGCAGCGTGGTACCGCCTGTAATCCTAGCAATGGGGAAGTTGAGAAGGAAGATTGTTGAGCATTGAGGTGAGCTAGGAGAAAGTACTGAGGAGACTCACTCAGCACACAGTAGGCCCGACACACAGCGGGCATTTAGAAGTCACAGCTTCCAAGTGCCATGGACCAGAGCTCAGCAGGATGAGGGACTGACATCAAAAGGGACTTGACACCATGGGGGGGGGCAAGCTGAGGCTGGCCCTGTCGAAGCCACATGGCCTCTCTTGCTCCATTTATCTGTCAAAGCCCCAATGAACAAATTAGCCCAGAAGCACAGCAGCCTCACGGGACCCCACATCTGTGTGCTGTGCAGAATAAATTCTTCAGGAGCAGTAACCGCGTTCCACAGCCGTTTGCCTCTTTCCCCGGCTCTCACGGATTCAGAGCTTCCTGACTTGTTCAGGAACCTTCCTGTCACCTGCCATAAGCAGTGTGTCCTCACTTCCATCTGCATCAGCCTGCAGGCCCCATGCCCTGCCGTTCCACAGGGATGACCGTCGCTGATAACACTGCCTGTTTCCACTCATGGTGACAGAAGCCAGGGCCGCCGGTGAACTAGTAAATATTTAACAGCCGCCTCCCTGAAGGAAAAGGGAAACTTGATTTATATCATTCGCCAATTTCCGTGGTGTAAATACTTCCTTCCTGACTGACTTCAACCTCCGGCTCTAACCACGCGGAGCCGAGTGAGGAAGACACGCAGACATGCGGGTGTAAGCACACTCTGTGTTCGCTCACGAGACTTGGCTCCCGCACAGCCTTCACGGAGAGAAACTGAGATGAAGTGATGGAAAGGAACTGCTAACACAAACACACAGGTCACCATCTTCACGCTGGGGCTGAGGGTGAGCAGGACAGGTGAATATGTAGGCTCGGTATGGTGGTGATTTCTATACACACAGGCTGGGGGCCAGGAACGTCCAGCTGGTCCTCAGACACCACCAGAAGTACCTCTGTCCATGCCCTGACTATAGAGAAATCTGAACACAGGACAATCTTCCCCAGGTTAAAAGGTGGCTATTTCTGGAAACACTAGGGTGCATTCGAATCCTGTAAAAAAAATGTGCATATATATAAAAGAGTTAGATTTGAGTCATAGATAAAATCATCTTTTCAATCATCCATACATCCTAAAAGACTATCAACTGTCCCCACTCACAAAATGCCAGTGGAGACTCCCACTCATTGTGACCCCCAAAACTCACTCCCACAATCTTCTAACAAAACAACTTCCCTGACAGTCCCTCAGTTTAGTACTGGGCACCTGTTAAGATCTAAATGTTTATCCCTTCACCTGAGTAGCCGCTCTCTAAGACACTACCGTGTTGGAGGCTTTATTAGCTCTCTCAAAGTCTTCCTTCCAAGTCCGACATAAGCTTAACCATGAACCCACTCAAGATCCACCCACTATCATCTGCTATCCATCCATTCACCCATGAGTTCATCCAACCACCGTCTATACTCTCCATCCATCCACCCATCCACCCATCTACCTGTCTGTCCAGCTCCTCTATTCCAGACCAAGTACTGGCTCCTCAGGACTCAGGATGCTGTCAATCTGATTCCTGTCCTCAGGAAACCATTGGGTAAATGACCCATATATTCAGGTATACATTACAAAGAAGTGTGGAGAGCCAAGTGTGATGATGAGCAGGTGTCGTTGGTGAGTATAAAAATTAAGAGCCCCAGAGTTGGTCTTGAACACCTGGATTTGACTCCTACCTGAGTGGGCATTTGCTGGATAGCCTCAAGAGAGTGGTATCAATCTTTTAGGCTTTACTGTTCTCAATACTAAGAAGTGCCAAAGCCTGATCTCACAGAACTGTTGTATTCAGTTATTGGAATAAAGATCTTGGTGGCCACACATGCCCAAGCAGGGGTCTCGGAGTCCAGGCAGCCAGTCCCTGACTCCAATGGTCTCTGTAGCCTGTCCTTACGGTGGGGAGGCTTCTGTCTCACCTAGTGTGGGAAGGTTTCCATGGATAGAATAATTCATAGATGACACTGGGCTTCCCAGATAAAACCTCATAGTTAATTGAAGTTCACAAGCTGTCCCAGAGTTCTCATCGTGGCTCTGGTCAGTTGAAGTGACCTGATTTGGGCAGGCTAGATGGCTTAGTAAAAGAGGATCACCAAGCCTGCTCTGGGCTAGCCCTCCATGCCGGGTAAAGTTGAGACATCTGAAGGTAAGTATAGTCCTAACTCGGGACGCTGCAGTCCGACAGAGAAGGTAAGTCTGTCACCACCCGACACCATCCTCCATTGGCTTTCACGTGACTGGCTGACGGTCCCCAGCATATTTGTATGACCCCTGAAACCTTCCTCCTAGGCCCTCGGCGGACCCCTGGCTCCCTTGGGAGATGCTCCTGACACAGGCTTCGGAACTCTTGGCTGCATTATGCCCCATGAGGGAGGAGGAAATCACCCCACTTCCCTGTCTTCCCTCAGCTCCAGTATGATCAAGGCCCCATGGCTTACAAAATAGCAAACAGCTGCTGTGACCATGGGCTGCCCAGACCCCAGGGGCCGGAGGGAAGCGAGCCAAAGGGAACTTGGAGAAAGAGCTCTTAATAACATACCTTCCCCAAGCTGCTTCCAACGAAACTGCTCCTCACAAATCATTCCATAAACACTTAGCAGGCTCTCAGGAAAGCACACACGGCTCTCACCCAGCTATTAGGGGGCTCCTCACAAGTAAATTGAGACCAGGCAGCAGAGGCCCGTGCCAAACCCCCCTTTCTGCCCCCTTCCCATGTGGCCTCTTCCTCCTCCACCCTGGGCCCTTCAGCTCCAAGGGCCAGTGTCTCCCACTATACCTTGGGCCTCTCCTGGGGTTGGGATGGGGGCTTCTGTTTCCTTGGAAACCAATCCAAACCTCCGTAACCCAGCTGCTAGATTTTCAGAGGGTTCTCCTGGTTGTATATAGGCCTAAATTCTTCAGAGACTTCTGAGGGCCACAGCACCAGGTCAGTGATCAACAGATTGGGAGACCCACATCTGTCCCTACTACCCCTCAGCCGAGGCTGCTGGTGCCTCTCAGGCTGGAGCTGCTCAGTGGGGAAATAGCTCTAGGTTCATCCAAGTCATGCTGGAAAATCCCTCCCATCCAGCAAGCCCCCTCCTGGGAGAGCATTGAGCAACTCGCTTGGGCTGATATCCAGCCCTTGGCTAATATCCAGCCAGGATCGGGGAATGACCGCTGTTCAGAAGTTGACACGTTTGCTTGGAGGTTCACAGCTTGTTGTGGGGAATGGCTTTATATGGATGTCTGAGAACAATGGAGCGGGCTGGTACCCCGGGACGATTCTGGATCATAATTTGGCTTTGGGAAACACTTCAAGAATGACTTCTCCCTTTTCTTCTCTAGGCCAGGATCATCTCGAAGGTCAGAAAGCTCTAGTGAAAACAGAATCCTGGTTGAAATAAATAAAGCATTTGGATGAAAAGAAATGTTCATATCCACAGAGCCTGAAGTTAGCAGTAGATGGGCCTTGGCCGCGGAACTTGGGTCAAATCCCAGCTTAGCACTTACTGGAAGGCCGGTCCTGAGCTCCTCTGTTGTGCCATGGGGACAGGCTTGCCTGTCTCACGGAGCCACGGAGCTGCCCTTCCTGTCCTGCTGCCCTTGCACACACTCAGAGGAGGTCTCCCAGGGGCACTCAGAGGCTGGGCCTTCACTCACCAAGCCAAGAGCTGCCATCTGTCCACTTCAGGGGATGACTCTGAAGCTGCTCATTCTGTCTTTCAACAATGTTTAAAAAGCGATATGCACCCACCATGGACACGGGGCTGCTCCAGGCACCAAGCGGTATGCGCCCACAATGGACACAGGGCTGCTCTGGGCACCAAGCGGTATGCACCCACGATGGACATGGGGCTACTCCGGGCCCCAAGCGGTATGCGCCCACCATGGACACAAGGCTGTTCCATGAGAAGCAAGCAAAAAAAAGGGGGGGGGGACAGACACATAAGGACAAGGAATGACTTGCACTTTTGGCAAGAGTCACAGTGTCCCAGAAGTCCAAGGATAGACTTTCTTCTGAGAGACGGGGCTCAGGCTGTAGGCTTGAAGCTGCCAGGAAACAGGTCCAAGAGGCCTCAGTAAGAACCAGCCGTCTGATATGTTGGCCCCAGAGGAAGAAATGATGGGTGGAAGCAGGGAGGAGGAAGCCTAGCTCTTGTCACCACATCTCAACCTCAGCTCCATGTCCAGATGGGACTGTAAGGCTCAGAAAGGGGCTGGGCATTGCTCATGGCCACACATGATGGCAACTGAAGTCACGTAGAAGCCTGGGATGCTAGTCCATCTAACTTCAAGATAAGGTGCTGAGAGATCTCTTCTCCATGTGTAAGACAGAGGGCATCACCCTGGGAAGCCAAGCATGGTGGGTACCATACCTCAGAGTGACTGGAGCACTCAGGACAGACCCTTCAGCCTCATCCAAAGGTTTTATCTTCTCAGAGTTCAAGTTTATCTTCTCACAGTTACCTAAGGGTTTAGCATCATCCTCTCTGGACACCTCTATGCCTCCATTCTTGGCAGTCAGGGGACTCTTTTCCCACTACAAATTATTCAACACGACACATAATACTTATTCATTCATGAGTCTGTCCACACATGGTGTTGGTCAGTAGGCCAAACCTCTGTTCCCACCCCTTGGCTTTGGCTCGCTAACCTGCCCTTCTACCTTCTCCCATCGGAGCACCCTTCACGCCCGAATTCCATGTCTTCCCAGAGCTTGTTCTGATTCCTCATCTTCCCAGAAGGTAACTCAAGAGGAGAAAGGAAAGTGAGTTCTGGCTAGAGCATTAGTGAGCATGTGACCAAGAACCAATCACATCTCCTCTCTTAGGCTCCATGTTTCTTACCTACAAACCAGTGCTAAGATTCCTTACTTCCTGCACGTTGGGGGTTATTAAATGAGGAGAGAGTATAAAAGAGTTCTACAAACTTCATAATGCTGTTGTTATTTGTGATCAATGATCCCATTGTCATAGAGTAACCAAAATGTGCTTATGGTCTAGGTGTGGCCGTGTGTACCTGTAATCCCAGTACTTGGAGGTAGGAGAATCAAGAGTTCAAGGTCATCACGGTTCCAAAGAAAGAGTCTTTCTCAATAGTCCCTATGAATATTCAGATATTTAATCTTATTGCTTCTGATGGGTCACGTGTCCCCATGGCCAGTCAAGCTCAGATATGATGCTCATTAGTCAGGCTCAGGTCTCATTGTTGGCTGGGGTACTGAGGTTTAGGGACCACACTACCTGAAATAAATGAAGCAATATGTGGGGACAAGCAGAACAAGGTCACTGTGCAGTCCTTTGGTGGGGTAACAGTCACGTACACTTTTATTTACACACAAAATAATGCCTTCTCATCCCTTTTCCTCCGCCAGACAGAAACAAACCAAAGGATTGTGATCACCTAAGTATGGATCTCTGGGTGATTCATATTCTCTTCTTTTAAGGTTAGATGGGGTCTTTGGGTCTCGCTGTCTGCTACAAACCATGATTGTACATCGACAGAAAGAGAATTGGGTCACTGTAACAATTCAGACTTGAAGGAACGAGGAAAGAGAGACATCACCTCGAGCTACACCAGTACATAACATTAACCAGTTTTTCTGATGAACAGGAATTACAGAATCTCCCAGTCCTGGTCAAGGAAGGAATTCTGTGGATGAAGTGATAGACCTCTAAGGATGTCACGTAGTGCTGTGGGACAGAGGTCTGTACCCTGTCACTTGTATTTTAAATAAATGCTGATTGGCCAGTAGCCAGGCAGGAAGTATAGGCAGGGTGGCCAGGCAGGAAGTAGAGGTGGGGCAAGGAGAACAGGAGAATTCTGGGAAGAGTCAGTCTACAGTCCTCTCCCAGACACAGAGCAAGCAAGATGTGACAGCCTCGCTGGAAAAGGTACTGTGACTAACACAGACAAGAATTATGGGCTAATATAAGTTATAAGAGTTAATAAAAAGCTTGAGATACTAAGCTAATCTGTTTATAATTAATGTAGACCACTGCGTGATTTCCTTGGGACTTAACGACTACGGGAACCAGGAAGGACAAAAACCTCAGTTAACAACATACCAATAATCCCTAGGCTTAAATGATCAAGATTAAATGATCAAGAGGAAGTGAGAGTACAGAGGCAGGGAAGCTTTGGTATCACTCGGTTTTACATTACTGTCACGAAATACCTGTGGCAGGGAACCTAACCAAGCTCACAGTTTTGAAGAGCAGAAGTCCTAACAGCCCGCTACACACATCCCGTACTTCATGGTGATGATGCTATATTGTGGGGCACTTGTGGAAAGAGGGAAGATCACATGGCCAGACAGGAAGCCAGAGAGAGGGAGGAAATCCAGTAATGACCCTGTGGTGGTTAACTTCACTGTCAACTTGAAGTCGTCACGAAAACACACCTCTGCGGCTCTGCCTTTCTCACTACCTTCAAACCATCAGCTGAAACAAATTGCGTAGTCAATTGGCTATTTGTCAGAGTAACTGATACAGACCTCTCACAGGTTCTGTTTCTTAAAGGTTTATCCTTTTTGCTTGTTTGTTTGGTTTTTCAAGACAGGGTTTCTCTGTGTAATCACCCCTGGCTCTCCTGGAACTCACTGTGTAGATCAGGCTGGCCTCGAACTCACAGAGATCCACCTGCCTCTGCCTCCCTAGTGCTGGGATTAAAGGCGTGCCCCACTGCAGCCTGGCAAGGTTGATCTTTTCAATTTTATATTTGTTGTTATAGTTTACATTTACTGATTATTTGTATGTGCACATACATATGTGTGTGCACAGATACCAACCTTCACCTGCCTGTCTTCAGGTCATGTTTTGTCCTCTGGTATATCCTTGCCCAGCAGGGGGCACCCGTACCCACATACCAAAAAGGCTGCAGGCTTCCTAGTGGGACAGCCCAGAGGAAGGTAGCTGGAATGTTGGGACCATAGCTGACCAGTAGACAATAATTCCAGGTCCTGGGACTTGACCGCGACTGTGCTGGCCTCCTGCTTTCCTGGGAGGAGCTCTTCCTACCCAGATCTAGACTGTAGTGTGTCTCCCAGATGTAGACTGTAGTGTATCTCCCAGATCTAGACTGTAGTGAGCCTCCCAGATTTAGGCTGCAGTGCACCTTCTAGATCTAGACTGTAGTGTACCTCCCAGATCTAGGCTGCAGTGCACCTTCCAGATCTAGACTGTAATGTACCTCCCAGATCTAGACTGTAGTGTGCCTCCCAGATCTAGACTGTAGTGCGCCTCCCATCTCTACTCAACTCAAAGCTGTGTGGCTCTCAGTTGTATCCGTCTGTACTGGAGGAATGGAGGGACTTTGCCTCAAGATTTATTCTTCTCTCTGTTATCACCTCTACTCTTGTCTGATCTGGGAGTGTTCCCGGAGTGTTCCAGGGGGGAAGGGCCAGTGCCTCTGATTTCTTTCTGACAAATGTGTCAGGGGCCATCGGGGAGGTAAAGAGATCCCTGAAAAAGCTTGTGTGCAGTTTGGGGTGGAGGAAGTTCTTGTCGATGTAGGGTTATGAGGGAGCACCCCAGGGGCATCACGGCCATCTGACAGGCAGAAACAACTGCCTCCTCCTTCCCCAATGCATACAACCTACACGGAGGCCCAGGCCACAGCCGTGACTGAGTGGGAAAAACCAGGGGTCCCAGACACACCAACACTCAAATACAGACCCTAGGATGGCCCAGTGAAACATCCTTTAATCTGATCTCTTTATTGGTCCAGAGAAGGGAGTTAATTTTTCATGGGCCACACAATAAAGCCAGAACTACTACCTAAATAGGGCTTAAGTTTTCTGGGGGTAAAATCAGGCTCTTGGAAAAACTAGACCAAGGACTTGCTGAGAAACCTGAGTGGGAAATAACAGCCCGCTGTGGATCAAGCCAACATCGCATGCAGGCCACCTGACCCAGTGTGCCAGGCTCATCTTGTTCCGCCTTTACGGTGCCCTGTGACGCTATCATTTCTTTTTTTCTTTCTTTTCTTTCTTTCTTTCTTTCTTTCTTTCTTTCTTTCTTTCTTTCTTTCTTTCTTTTTATATTTATTTATTTATTATGTATACAATATTCTTTCTGCATGTATGCCTGAAGGCCAGAAGAGGGCACCAGACCTCATTACAGATGGTTGTGAGCCACCTGTGGTTGCTGGGAATTGAACTCAGGACCTTTGGAAGAGCAGGCAATGCTCTTAACCACTGAGCCATCTCTCCAGCCCCCCCTTTTTTTTTTTGTATGAGGAAACCGAAGCTCCACGAGGGAACTTTAGAGACACGTGTATACAGGTGGAAAAAGTATATGAGCTATGCGTGTCAGATTGGCGAGCTTCACTCTGCCAATTTTATACCTTTACGTAACTTTAAATGCTAGGAAACGGGCAAGGAAGTTAATGAACTCTCTAAAGACTGCACAGCCAGGGAGTGGCAAAGCTTAGCCCTTAGCCGTCTGCAGAGTCCACAGCCATGCCTCTCAACACAAGGCAGTGTCCCATGTCAGCATCCCAGCCACTCTGCCCCCCACATGGTTCCAGTTTGCTGGACCCAGGCCCGAGGGAGTGGCTAGGAGGCTCCAGAGGGAGGTCTAGATGCAGGACACCCACAGGCCTTCCAGTTGGCCCTGTGTGATACACAATCTGAAGACCTTATAGCCATTTCCACATCCCAGGGCTGTAGAGCAACTCAAACCCCATCTCTGTTTCCAGAGCTGTGCCCTCCCTCCTCCCCTGCAGCCCACAGCCTCTCTACCCTGCTTTTCCCTGCCTCGCCTCCTTGCTTCTGCCTTCTAGGCTGGGCAGACGGGTCCCCAGGGGCCGCCTGCCTGGGGCTGTCTGAGCTCCCTGTGTGGGATGTGTACAAAGCCAGCTCTCCAGTGGGGGCAATGGTCCTTGAAAAGCCCGAAAGCATTCCTTGTCAATGTGTCGTGACGGGCAGGGATCAGCGGTGGGAAAGGGTGGGAGGGAGGAGCGGGCCATGGGAGAGAGCAAAGTCTAACAGACGCCCCTCTCATTGCTCAGCATCCAGTTGAGTAAGGCCTCTCTGCAGGGCTTGACACCTGAACCTGCAGAAGGTCAGGTGGAACCAGGGAAGCTCAGAGAGTCCTAGCAATGTATACCCTGACACACAGCAGCACAGGAGGCCGGCTGAACGTGAGTGCCAGCCTGTGGGTCCACCTGAGGCCCCCTTCACCGCCATCCACAGATATTTTCTAGCTCACATGCAGCGCTCAGGGAGGCAGGCAGCCCACCTGCCAAGCTCACAGAGGCGCTGGGGTGTTGGCAGGGATGGCTGAGATGCTTCCTGCTGGGAGGGGTCACGGTCTGTAGACGCTGTAATCTGTTGGCTCTGTGGCCAGGATGAAAAGAGGAGGCCTACCTGCGCCAGATGGGCCTGGACAGGGGCTCACATCCTGGATGCAGGGGGATCTCAGCAGAGCCAGAGAGACAGCAACAGGCCTGGACCCTCCTGCTAAAATGGGCGTGTGGTCCTCCAAGCAAAATCGTTGCTGTCTTCATCAGATCAACTGTGCCTGCTTGCAAGAGGCCATGAGGAGCCAGTGTGTTGACTGCTGGCATCCCCTCAAAAGGAGGCAGAGAGTCATCGGACCCTCAGCTGAGAATCCAGCCGCTCCTCTCAGTCACATGTGTGCGCTTCTGCCCTAAATGCACATGGTCCCGGGATCTTGAGAGGAGCAAGAGTGCATAAACTGGGGTGCCTCAGAGAGGGGCTCCATATATGGAGCCTTAGAGGACCCATCATCCGTGCTGGGTGCAGACTTCCCAGGGTGTCACTTTGGGGTCACCAATATTTTACAAATAAGCCCCCAAAGCTTCTTTCTGGCGCTATTAGGTGAACTTTGATAGAATTGTATAGCTGTTGGGACCTTATAAGGAGGAAGCCGACGTAGCTAACAGTTCCCCAAGGAAGGACTTCTTCAAACAGGGGACATGCAGTCTGTCTGAACCTCCTTTGTGGCTGGAGATGAATGACAGACTCTAGGTCAAGGGCAGCCTTTCCCGAGTCCCATGCAAACCAGGCAAGAGTGGAGGTGAACATGGTCACTCTGGGGTCACCTTCCTGGAGTCAAACCTCAGCTGCCTAAGTATGACCAGGGGAGCAAGTCACCTTGCAGATGGGGACAGAATGAATGTTCTAGCTCGAACAGTTCAGTGTGTTAGGGCCAGGCAGGGATGACGGACGGTTTGTTATCTTTCCAGGGAGCTTAGAACTCTTGAGAAAGAAGCCATTGAGAAGGACACCTGCCTGAAACTGCTCCTGACAGCCCTGCCTACCCCTGGTCTCAGTCTGCCATCAGAAGTGAGTGGCTCAGTGCACAGAGTCCCCGAGGAGTGCCCTGAGCAGGCCCCTCAGACAGTGAGAGGACAATGAGTAGGTACCTAGTTCCCTAACACCTCTTTGGCAATCAAAGCAGATGACAAGCTTTCTCTTTGGTGCGCAGTGGTAAAGACAGAGGGCTGACGCACCTTCCCAACCCACCTTTGCCCCCCAATGCTGTCTCTGCAGCTCCACTCCGGCTCCCTGTCCTCCCTCACAGGGAGACATACACGGGCAGGCTCCCTCACCACACCTGGAACTCAGAAGTTGGAAGCCCCTGCCTTTTGGTGACTCAGTCGACTGCCGTAATGCCAGCCCAGGTGGAAGAGGTTCTGATGTGTCTGGGGACCTCCAGAGATCAGCCTCAGTCTTACTTTCCAGGGACACCACGGTCCCCAGAGAAACCAAGGCTGAGGTCAAAAGTGTTGCCATAAGTGAAGGCTTCATGCTAGCAAAAGAAGTGGCGACCCTTTCCTTGGCCATTAACACGGGAGTAGGACATGTAGGGGATCCATGCTGTTCTTTGCAGTTCTGCCCTTGCTCTAAATGGTCCACAGTTACAGGAAGTGTTTTCATGAATCACCCAAGTCATCCCAAATACAATCAGCAGCCTGTGGCAGTCAACCAGACTTCACCAGGAGCCCTTCAGTTCACCTAACTTTCCCAACCCCAGACAAGCTCCAGTTGTTTCTAGGCGTTCAGAGCTGGCAGCACTCCCAGGTACACCCCCTCTTTGTGGTTCTGGCCCCCATGCCTCTAGGGATGCAACCCCAAAATGACAGGGCCCTCCTCTGCAGCCTCCTTTTGCTGGCTCCCAGTCACTCTCCCTTCTGTTCCTATCCTGGGTGGCCTGCAGGTGGGCTGAACCACAGGTGGCAAATATTTGCTGACCGAGGGAATGTATTGTCGCCGAAGACACTTGGCAGGTGTTTGTGCACACACTCTCGAGAGGTGAAACAGGGGACAGGGCCAAGGAAGGAACAGCCTGAAGTCCTGCACCTGTGGGGGAGCTTAGGCACTGTCGACCACTGACATGATCAAAGACTGAAGAAGCCAGGGACAGATCAGACACTTGAACATCAGACACTTGAACGACAGACGTGAGACATGAAGACATCTTCAGAGACTAGACAACAGCACCTTAGCTATGGGGGAGGCAGGTATAGGGATGCAGGCTGGTATGCCTAGCAGGGTGGGGGAATGTACTTCCAGGAAGGACCTAGAGTCCAGGAGAAGCTGAACATGCACGGTTGGAGGCTGCACAGTGTAGCACACTAAGACTGAGTTGAGGAGAGGGCAACTGTGCAGTGTGCTGAGTAAAGCACCCCCTAGAGAGTTACGGTGCCATAATACCTTCCTTCTGGGTTCCCTCTGACATCAGTACCAATAGCTGGGAGGCACTGGGGAACCATGACTGCAGGCCTTCATAGAAGGGAGGTTACTCAACTGTAAGTATCTAGGGCAACCCTGGGGCTCCTGGATGCTCCTGAGTGAGACTAGCCCCAACTGTCACAGGGACAAACATGTTCCCAATGATGCTGGCCCATACCTGGGATCCCAGCTCTCAGGAGGCTGAAGGGTGGGGACCTGAACTTCCAGGCCAGCCTCTGTACATAAATCCTGTCTTGGGGGGGAAGAGAAAAGAAAAAGAAAGGTGACCTCCAGACCCCAGGACATCTTATTAAGTAAGTACTTGCCAGGAGTCATACCAGGTACTGCTATGTGAAGGACGTCATTACCAAGGCACCTTGCACGAAACAGTGTTTCATGGAGTGTTCGCAGTGCTCCACCAGAGATGCAGATATGGTGCTCCTCAAGAACTGGGGGTGTGGTGCTCCCATGACGCTGCCCAAGAGATGCAGATATGGTGCTCCCCAAGAACTGGGGGTGTGGTGCTCCCATAACGCTGCCCAAGAGATGCCACAGTTGCCCCTAAGTCCATCCCATAGGATGGCTAGGCTAGTTCTGCCTATGAGGAGAGAGCATCAGGCATCCTCAGATGTCCCAGCATCCTCCTGTGAGTAGGGATGCCTGGGTTTAGCTCCTGGGTTCTGTGGAGAGAAGAGAGGGAGGAAGGAGGCCTCTCATCTGTTCTGTGGTCTCTGGGCCTTACCCCACCTGCCCCTCCCTGCCCCTGCCCTGTCTGTCTGGAAAGCAGGTCCCTATTGTTCTGGGTCCTTCCCCGGATCTCCCTCCTATTCTAAATCCTGGGGACAATGCACATTCTTTTCCAGAGATTCCGTAGCCCCCACCTCTGCCCAGTCTTCGGGGCTGGATCTGTCCCTGAAGAGGAGCCAAGCTGCATGCCTCTCCCACCTCTCCCAGTGCGGGGCCTCTGAAGTCCTTCCAGCTGGCCCTGAAGAGGGGCCTGTGCTGGATGCAGTGGCCAGGCCAGGCCAGACCTCAGTAGGGAGATCGGGCTCCACTCACCTGGACTCGGGCCAGGATCTTCCTCAGACAGACTGGGCAGTTCCATTTAGCCACTGGCCACTTCCACTTGGGACTTCTTTCCCTCTCTATGAAAGATGGTAGAGACAGCAAGCAATGTGTGGTTGTGAACAAAGCGTAAACTTTGCAGTCTGAGCTCCGGGATGCTGCTCCTGGCTTTGACTCATGTGGGCCAGTAGGCTGCTTCTAGTTCTCTCTGCCACAGAGGAGGGCGCCAGCACTTGCCTCTCAGGTGGTGTGCCGTAAGGCGAGCTGGAAAGGTACTCCACCACGCTGCACTGTAGGACCGAGTCTCCGCATTCATTTGTTGGTCCCCATAATCCTCAATGTGATCAGAGGTGGAACTTTTGGAAGTAATTATTAATGTCATGAGAGTGGAGCCCTCCTGATGAGGTTACTGCCTTCTTAGGAAGAGACATTTGAGCCTAGGAGAGGGTTCGCTGGGTAAAGGTGCTTGCTGTCAGCCTGACAGCCTGAGTCCCATCCTTGACACTCACATGGCGAAGGAGAGAAAGGAATCCTACACATTGTCTTCTGACCTTCACATGCCTGCCATGGCATGCTGAACCACCTCCCCTACATACATACAATACATACAATACACACCCTACACACACATACCTACATAATATACATACAACACACACCCTACACACACGCAAATAAATGTAAAACATAAAATAAGAAGGAATTGGAAAGTCTCTTTCCTCTCTGTTTCCCACCATGGAATGACAATGCAGGCAGATAGGCCAGCTATGGGCCAGGAGGTGACCCTTCAATGGCCACACATCTGTTTGAGCCTTGGCCTGGGACTTCCAGCCAGAATGGAGAAAGCAGTCTGGCTGTACTAGGTATTGTAGCACACACCTGTAATCTCTACCTGTAATCTGGAGGCAGAGATAGGAGGATTGAGGTCAGCCTGGTCTACATAGTGAGTTACAGACCAGCCAGGGCTACATAAGGAGACCTTGTCTTAAAACACCAAAACAAAACAAGCAAAACCCACACAACAACAGCAAAACCTTAACAAACAACATAGAATCATTGTTCAAGTGATCTAAACTCAGATCCACAGAGAAATCAGGGCCTGCCACCCACACCATGTCACCCGTGTCTCTAATGTCACCCACATACACTAGAGCCCCTTGGAGGTAGGGTCTGAGCCTGCTCCATCTTCAATCCCCTTCCCACCCAGGACAAAGCTTCTGGCTTTACTGTTAAGCAGAGCTGGATGTTCAAAGGCAGGATGGTAAATGATGGGTTGATGGGGTTCTCCAGGTCCCTTGAGGCCCAAGGTCAGCTGTCCTGAGCCTGGTACCCCTGATTTGGCCTCTCAGGGAAGATGTAAAGACATCCCATCCCCCACCAGCTCTGATTTGTATGGCTCCTGAGACGGTGAGAGCAGTCTGGGTCCCCTCTCTCCTGAGCTTACCCCACATGGTCCTCTCAGAATCTCCCTGCCAGAAAGCTCTCCTAAGGCAGTGGTTCTCAACCTTCCTGATGCTGTGACCCTTTAAAACAGTTCCTCATGTTGTGGTGACCCCTCCCAACCCTAAAATTATTTCATTTCTACTTCCTAACTATAATTTTGCTACTGCTAAGAATCGTAATGTAAATATCTGAAATGCAGAATATCTGACACATAAACCCAGGAGGGGTCACGACCCACAGGTTGAGAACTGCTCTCCTTGTTGGGAGTCATCTCTCAACAGCACCAGAAGACGGACATAGCCAGCTCGCTTGTCAGCCCTGCTCGACACCTGCCTGCGCTGCTTCACAGGGAAAGGCTTGCTCTCCCTTAGTGGCGTGTTTGCCTTGGAGTCCTTTCCTAGGGCCGTCTGCTCCACACTAGCGCGACCCGCTCATTTCCTTCTGAAAACTCCAAGGCTTCCTGGCTTTGCAGAGAACCATTGGGTGAAATGGGGCACGGCCCGAAAGGAGCCTGTGTACCCTCAGCCCCGGCTGAGCCAAGATGGCCCCTCCCTAGCACATAATGTCCCCCAGCAAGCCTCTGTGGGGTCAGCCAGGGTCTGGGCTGCCAGCGTTGGTGACAAGAAGCACACCCATCTTTACTTCAAGGCTTGGAGAAGAGAAGCCAGGGGCTGTCACTCCAGATTGGGTACAAGTCCTGACTGGGCAAACCCAAGGCTGAGCGTCCGGGTGAGGATCCCCAGACCTTGGCATTGGGTACAGATAGGGCCGGGCTGTACCCAATGAGAAAAGTGCTCATTGATATGAAGCAGGCACTTGGGACAGAAATATTCAAGCTAAGGAAGCGGTTCCTGCCAGAGACATCAGACCTTTGCAAACGGGGGTACATTGAGGAGAGTCACCGAGAGCCCCATAGTCTGGAGACTATGATGAACCCTCACTACCTCTAAGGCCCCAGAGTCTGACTTCCTGTTCTGGAGGAGGGGACAGACAACCCTGGAGGACCAGTACTCTATTTCAGACATAGACCCAGGTCGGGGCAGTGGTTGGGACAGGAGAATCTGAGAGCCAGGTTCAGTGTCGTCATCGTGTTACTGAAGGGCAAGTCTCTGAAGCCTCCCACGAATCCACGTCCAGGTACTTCATGTCTCAAAGAATTGAACAAGGCACAGGTAAAACAACAGTCAAAGGGGCAGCTTTAGTAAAAGCAAGAAGGACCCTCCACAGGGTGGAGGAAGACACCAGCAAGCCTGTGACTCTACAGCTCCTCTTTCCAGGTCCAGAGGGGAAGAGTAGCTCCCCGAGGGCGTGACCTTTCCTTTGAGCGACAATGGTGACTGACACTTCTGAGCTATATAAAGTTCTGTTTATTGTGCAGGTGCTACCCCACTGTCCTCTGTTACCATCCAGGCAGGAGACACAGCCCCGATGCGTTAGCCGACAGTTGTTTGTGATGTCTTGGGACAATCTTGTCCCTAGAATGCCTGTGTATCTCCAGGGAATTCGCCTTATATTTTCATTGCGGTCAACTGTTTCCCATTTGTTGGAGGAAGTTTGTATAACTTGCAGTCGTGGGCATATGACCCGACCATCTTCCCTCAGCCCCACCTCCTTAGGAAAAAGGGACAGGCAGAGGGGAGATGAGAGAGAAGATGCGGAGGACAGGGTCCAAGGGAGGCAGAGAGTGAAGTCTGACTTGTAGGTGAAGGGGGAGATGTGAATAAACTTGTTTATGTCCAGCCACCCTCAGACAGCCCGATCTTGTCGGATCCCTGGATATTCCCAGGCCTGTAAGACCCAACCCAGGATCGGCCAGGACACTGCTCCCTTCCAGGATCACTCGGTTATCAGACAGTTCACCTGATGACACACAGAGATGGGTATATTGGGATTTCCTGTTTGAATATGATACTTCAAAAAAGGTTTGCCTTTCCTCCCTCCCTCCCTCCCTCCCTCCCTCCCTCCCTCCCTCCCTCCCTCCCTCTTTTTTCCTTCTTTAACAGCCTCCTGTAGTGTAGACTGTTCAAGACTTGAACTTGTTATATAGCCAAGGGTAGCCTTGAACTTGGGATCGATCCTCTGCCTTCACTTTCCAAGTGTTGGGATTAAAGGCTTGTGCTGGTTTGTTGGGGCTTTGTGTTTGCTAGGCAAACATTCTACCAACTAGCTCCCCCCTCAGCCCCTCAAAACAAGTTTTCATTTAAAAAAGCAACAACCATAGTTCAGCCTGTCTGCTGCCCCTTCTTCCCTTACGTTAGTCACTGCCCATTCAGGCCATCATAATGTCCCCTGGACCACAATCCTGATTTTATCTCCTTGCTCCAAACTGGAGCTGCCAGAATGAGAAAAAAAAAATTATAGATACCCTCTCCTTAAAACTGCTCGCTGTGGTTAGGGAGATGGCTCAGAGGTTAAGAGCACTGGATGCTCTTCCAGAGAGTGTGAGTTCGACTCCCAGCACCTACATGGTGGCTCACAGCTGTCTGAAACTCCAGTTCCAGGGGATTCAACACCCTCAAACGGTTACACATGCAGGCAGAAACACCAGTGCTCACGAAATAAAAATAAATAATAAAAAGAACCCCCCGAAAAAACCCACTTGTTTCCTGAGTTGCAGATTTAACTGAATATGTATATCTGACCCAATACTTATAATCCCAGCTCCCCAAGAGCCTGCCACTGACTGCTTAAACCTGTCCCAGGTCCCCCAGCCATGGGATCCATCTAAGTTCTTGAGAATTTTTTTTTCAGCTTCTTCCAGATTCTTCCACGTCTCCATCTCCCACAGCCAAGCTACAGTTCTTAAGATTTATCCACCTCTCCACTCAGAGTTTTTTTTTTTCTGAGCATTTACTATGTATCAGTCTCCGCCCCAGCTGCGTGAGTCCCCCCAAAGTACGGTCGTTTTGCAGGTGCTGCTACTCTGCCTAGGAATCCCTCCAGAGTTTAGCTAGCTGATTAATTCATCTTCAACATTCAGGTCAAGTTCCCCCTATCCTCCCAGGGGATTCCCTGACCCTCCTGACCCCAGGCAATGGTGGGGGGGGCTGTCCTCAGGTTTCTTTGTCTCAGATGAGCACACTGGTTTGTCATTGTCATTGCCTGTGTCCACACCTGTCTCTCTATCAGACTGTGACTTCATCCTGGACAAGGGCCAGGTCTGACTCATCTCAGGGTCCCCAGGCTCACCTCAGTGCCTGGAGCGTAGCTGGCACAAGGAAAGGTGTGTGGCGCCTGCTGAGGAATGGGTGATAAATAAAGCAGAGTTCTTTTCTGTGGCTCCCCTAAGACCCCAGCGTGTCTTAAGTGCAGTTTAGGGGGACATGATCCCAACCGCAGGGGAGGCCCAGAGCCTGGGGTATGAACGGTACACGGTGGCCAGCAGCTGGACCGGAGGTTCTAGCTCTGTCTCTACCTCAGCGTGTCACCTCCCCTATCCTCCCCAGCCTCTGTCCCAAGGCTATGAATGAGGCTGTGGAGACTGGAGGGTGTCTAAGTGTCCTTGTCACATGGCCTTTCCATTCCTGGCTTGCCTTCCTCCAATGGCCGCGGGGCTCACGCTCCATCGCCTTGGGCTGTGGGAGTCTACACCAACAGCAGCTCAGGTGAAACCCCAGTGCAATAATGGGGCCCCTGTTTACCCAGGCCGGACTCATAAAATGCTTCGAGTGGAACCGCTATGAACTAGGAGCTGTGGGGCACTGTCTGTTCCAGTTGCTGGTCCTTGGAATGGACCACCCGGAGGGCTTGTCCTTCCAAAGACACCCTAGGGAACTGCCGAGGGAAGCCTGGGAAAGCCTGGGAGCTGGAGAGTGGGCAAGGGCGGCTTTGGGAGGAGCAGGCCGTTGGAAGGTCAAGCTATCCACACCTTTCCCTTTGTTAGGGTCCTCCGAAGGCCATCTGATAACTGAAAGGAAGAAAGACGTAGGCTTCTGCTTGCTGCTTCCAAGCAGCAGCCTGCACTGGCACCCAGCAGACAGGGCTCAGGAATATGCCACCTCTGCCTAGTCTATGTTCTCTTTCCCTGTACTTGTGGAGATCAGGGGGTAGAACCCTGGGTCTCCTGGTCCCTCTTTTGAAGCCTTGTTCTTTTCTGCCTTTGTCTTCTGTGTCTATGAGCTCTCAGGACCAGATATATGTGAGATTCAGTATTGCTTTGGGGGAAGTTTATGTTTATCCTAGACAATAGCTGGCTACCCAACAAATTTGAGAATATAGCAAGAATCTGTTGGGACCATTTGGAGTCCTGGCCTCCAGCTGCTCTTCCCTGCTAGAGATCTTTACTTTCCTTCTGATTTGAGTTACTAAAAGCTGTGTCAAAGTTGTTTACCAGTTCTGCTTCACAAGCACGTGTTGCCTTGCCTTGAGGATCAGAGGATAAGGTTTTCACCTGTTGGCCCACCTGACTGGGTGGGGTATATAAACCTCCGTGGTGCTATTGAATAGAGGGCTTCTTACCAGTGACTAGAGGTCCATGTCTCTGTCTTTCTGTCTGTGTGTCTTTGTGTGTTTCAATCTCCAGCCCCTTGCCCAAAGCTCGCGAACTGTATGGTAGCGCATAGAGCACAGACAAGCATTGTGTGCTGCAAGAATCCGTTCATCCATCCATTTCTTGAGAACAGTCCCATCAGCTTCTTGAATATAGAGATACTAGTGAAGGCTCTAGGTTCCCATAATTCTGACTTTAAACTTGCTTCTTATTACGCTATCTCTGTCTTTCCTGACCTTAGCTATGGAACTCTGGATTACAGTAGGGCCTGCCACAGTGGCCCAGGTACCAGGAAGCTGATGAAATCCACAGTGCAGGGCCCTTTCTTTGAAGCTCTTCCTCTGGAAGAGCCCCTAGCCATGTGTTGCCATGACCGCAATGTTCTGTGAAAATCTCGTGAGAAGGGAGCTGTGCTAGCCACAGAAGTTTGGAGCATAGTTTCCTTCCATGCCGAGTTCCCTCCGCCCTCTCCCTACAGGAGTGTTGAATGGCAGAGGCGTTTGGGGGGCTGAGCCAAGAGGAGCTGAGCTGGGGATTAGTGATGTATATTTATATGGCTTGTGGTCACTTATGGGTACAGTTGTTGCTAAAGGTCCCCATGTAGGAAGAGCTTCCAGAATGAGCACCCTGCTGTCCAGGGCACTCAGTCACATGACACCCTAGGAAGCCAGTGAGAAACAAATCTTGAAATGTTTGGCACTGGAAGCTAGTCAGTGGACTGTTCTTTTAGGCATGCAGAGTGTCACACTGTAGGCAAGGAATTTGGAAACTGACGGAACAGATTCTCTTCTGTCAGGAATGTAACTGGAGAGCTGAAGACCTGGCTTAGATGCTTACAGCGCCCACCACCCAAGCCTGAGGACCAGAGCTGGGTCCCCAGGATCCGTGTAAAAAGCCAGACGTGGTGGCATATACTTCTGATCACGGCACTGGGAATGCAGATATGGGAAGACCCCTGAGGTTTGCTGGACAGCCAGCATCCTCATCAGCTAACCCAAGGTTCTAGAGCGAGACCCCCTCCTCTTCCTCAGACAACAGCAAAGAGACAAGGTGATGGAGTCTTAAGGGGCAACACCCAACGTTGATTTCCGGCCTCTCCATCAAGAGCACACGTATGCACACATACTTACACAAATACCATACATACATGCAGCAGAATTGCGAATGATAACGCAGCCTATATAATTAGATAGCAGAGCTGTATCTTTGTTTTCTTCCTGGTTGGCAGGTGTGTGAAGTCGAAGCTAGCAGCTGCTCTGTGGTTGTTGTCAGGCACCAGGCTAGAGCAGGGCTGAAGGCAGCAAGCGCATTTGGCTCTGAAGCGGCACACATTATACTTAAACTGCAGGCAATAGCGAATGAGTTCCAGTTAACCGTGCGACCTGGAGGACCAGGCTGCCTTTCCCTAACATTAACAGTTATTATAATGTAAAGTGGAAACAATTGGGACAAGGCCCCAATTTCAGGTTTTTGTTGTTGTTTTTCGTTTTTTGTTTATTTGTTTGTCCAAGACAGGGTTTCTCTGGGTAGCCCTGGCTATCCTGGAACTCGCTCTGTAGACCATGCTGGCCTCAAACTCAGAGATCTGCCTGCCTCTTGCCTTTCAAGTCCTAGGATTTTAATCCTAGGATTAAAGGTGTGCACCACTACCAGCAAGACCCAAACTTGTAAGAAAAGAATATTGAAGAAAAATTTCTGAGAGTTAAAAATGCATTGTTTTTCTGTATTTGGTGATACTTATTGGCTTTTTAAAATTTCTGATTGGGGGCCAGCTAAGCGGCTTGGCGAGAAAAGGCACGAACTCCACAAGACTGAGCACCAGGGCTCAATCCCAGGAACCCATAAAAGGTGGAAGGAAGGAGCCAGCGCTACAAAGTTGTCCTCTGCTGCACATGCACGGTGTGACATGCACACGCACACACACACAAACATACACATGTACACACACACAGAATGTCCCCCACTCACACAAAAATAAAGTTTAAAAGCGTTTTAATTGTAATTGATTGCCAGGCGGTGGTGGCACGTGCCTTTAATCCCAGCACTTGGGAGGCAGAAGCAGGCAGATATCTCTGAGTTCAAGGCCAGCCTGGTCTACAGAGCAAGTTCCAGGACAGGCTGCAAAGCTACAGCGAAACCCTACCTTGAAAAACAAAAACAAACAAAAAAATGCAATTGATTGTGATTTTTCTCATTTTAAATAAATATTCATGTCTATATTTGATTTTACTACATTTTTTTCAGCCCAGCTTCCTCCAAACTGCAGCCAAGCCTGCCTAGCACACGGCAAGACTTTAAGCACTAAAAGGTTTCTCACTGAACCCTTTCATCCTAACCCACTCCATTCAAGGTCTACCCACTCTGCCATCATGGACCCCAGAGTCAGCCTCCCATATCGTAGCTACAGAGGCCTTCCGGCTCCCGGAAGAGTCCTATGTTGCTAACCTAAGTGGGAGCGTCATTGAGCACACCCCACTACTGACCTTGGCAACGCGGTGTTGGACGACGTCACAGCACCCTGTGCAGTGTCCTTGTTCACCCTGTGATGTCACGGCTGCCTGCAGCTGCGGCTTGCTCACACCACCCAGTGTCCTGAGGGATTATGACACTGCTCACCACTGGCCCGGGAAGAGACCTACTTCCAGTTTTTGAAGATCTGCCCCATTTTTCTTGTCTCAGCTACTTTGGGGGTTGAAACAAGAGGGTGACTCCATGAGTTTAAGACAAAGCTGGCATAGGGAAACCCCCTTCTACTCCCTCAAAACAAAACAAAATCCACTTCTTAAAGGTACCGTAACCTTCAAAACCAAATGGTGACTAGGTTTTTAAACATATAGGGGGATATTTTGGATTCAAACAGTAACAAACTCCAAACCCCCTCACCCCCACCCTTCCCTTTTAAATAATACATTGTTAGAGATTGTTATTTTGTCCGTGCAATGTGGCAGCAACTACTGATCCAAAAAAATGAGCACCATGGATGCCCGTGTTCTCTGGGGCTCCCCCAACTCTACACTGTTCTTGTTCTTAGTCTACAGACAGTCCTGCTCCAGGCTCAACCCACCCTCAGCAGCCCCCTGGGAGGATGTAGATCTGGTCCACATGGCCCTGTCATTTCCCTTCAGGTCCTGCAGCCGCAGTGACCCTGCTAGGCTTCAGTCTTAGGGGTAAATTCAGTATGAATACTGACAATAACAGTTCACAATGGCCCAAGTTCACGGAAGGCTCACTCTCCAGATGTACCTGTTCCATCTCACCAAGTGACAGCCACTAATTCAACAAGTCTGCAGCCACCTGAGAAGGTGCCACAAGTATCCCACTATAGAGATAAGAACACCGGAGCCCACAGAGAAGTAACTTGTCCCAGGGTTCCGTGAGTAAGACAGCAGCAGAGTTCAGATGAAACTGATGAAGCCTGGCTCCGAGCCCTGAGTGACACCTCAGCATTTGTTACATGTTCCTTTGTGAAATAGTTGCAAACCGGGACTGGAGGACACAGGGCTGTGGAGACCAAGGTACCTGCAGTTGGAACACTCACAAAACAGAAATGCAGGTGTCACACTCAAACATCTAAGGCCACGGCTACTCCTGCTCTCAAAGAGATGGGGGTGCAGAGGTTAGCCCAGCCTTACAGAAGGGAAGGAGAGGACTCCAGGGGCCCCACATCGGAGTGCCCAGTGTCCCTCAGCCCTTGGCCTGCCACCTATGCAGCAATCCTTCCCAGGCAGGCATTAAGCTGATGCTCCTGCTTCCCTGGCCCTTATGGAATGCTGACCCTTGGCCACGCCTCAGCTCCCAGTAAGACTCTGAGAGTTAGGAGGGAACTTCAGGCTAGCACCTCCTGTCCAGACAGAGAATTTCCTTGAATGCCGCACAAGGTGCCGCGGGCAAGTCATGGAATTGCTCTGAGCCTCCTTTTTTTTTTCCACCTGCAATTCGATATTGAAGAAAGGGATGAGCATGAGAGGCAGTAAAACAAAGCACGTACAACTGAGACGTGCAACAGACTGGGCTCCAAAGTGTGCAAACGCCAACTTCACCTTCTCATCACCATCTCCAACCCTGCCCTGCACTGCCTCCCTCGCGCCTCCCCCTTGCACTCCTCTGGGATGGAAGCAGAGGACTTGCTGGGACAGCTGAATTCACTCCAGGGCTCTCCTCAGGACCACAGCACCCAGGAGTAGACCCTGGCCTTTCACGGGCCACCTCTCGCAGCAAGCTCGGACTTCAGTACACTGACCTGGGTGGTGCTACTTCCCACTGTCCTTGGCCGTCATTTCTCCCCACCCACATCCTCAGCCTTCTCTACCGTCCTTGGCAGCAGCCAATGTCCTAGCCTGGTCCTGACTAAATATAGCAGAGTGTCCGTGTTAACCCTGTGGCCCCTCTCCTCTCCTCCCAACCCAAATCTCCAGATGACTTAATCCGTAAAGAAGATACACAACCCCCACAGTTCTTGCCCACCGAGGACTTTCAGCTCCAGCCACCTTCGTACCTGGCTGGGAATGACTGTCGTTATCGGATCGGTTTGGAGCCTGCACTTTGTCTTTGTTTTGCGCAGATGTCTTAAAATGTGAGTGTAGGGCAGGGTGGTGGAGGTGCCCGCCCTGAATCCCAGTACTCAGGAGGCAGAGGCAGGACGATCTCTGTGGGCTCAAGGCCAGCCTGGGCTACAGAGTGAGTTCTAGGAAAGCCAGGGTTATACAGAGAAACCCTGCCTCGGAAATTAAAAAAAAAAAAAAGCTAGTGTGGGATCTGAAGCAGAGAAGGTGTCCACAAAGACTTCCAGGCCCTTCTCTTCCAAAAACAGGGGAAGACAGAATCAACAGGAAGAATAAAGAGCAAAAAGCAGAGCAATGTGAACCACCAGACAGCCGGACCCCTGCAGGCTCCTGGAGATGGACATAAACCCAGGGATTGGGAGGGATTCGTTTTTAATTAAAAAGCTATCAAGGCCCAGATATAAAGTATCATGACACTAATAGCCCAGGAAATCTGGAACCTTAAATCACAACAATTCCACCCCCGAGGGCAAGCCTGGGACCTTGGGATTGGACGGGGGATCTTGCCGCCCTGCCAGGGCAGGAAGTGCTGGTGAGGAACTCTGACCCCTCCCTCTGCCGGAGCTTCCAGACGAAAACAGGCAAGGGCTCCGGCTAGATCTGGTTGGCACCGTCATTTCTTAAATGGGGAAACCGAGGAAGGGGCTAGGGGCACTAAGATCTATCTCCCAGGGAGCAGGAGCAGAGTGGAAGCCAGAAACTGAGCGGAAGGTTCTCATTTTAGAGCTGACTTGCCATCACTCTCAGGCTGCCTGAGTGGTGGGTGGGGCTGATGTCGAAACCGCAGATGGGCCACTCTAGATGTCCCCCTGGAGCAGAGGCTTTCTGCACCCAACATGGCCCTCTTCCACACGGGCAACAGCCTTCCACGAGGGCAGCCTGACTTGTTAATCTAGGGACCAGTGCCCAGCTCCCTCTGTGGTGAGTAGGTCGGCTAGACTCTCTGCAGAGGCCCTTCTGCTGCTAACAATCTTCAACGCTATTCGTCAATCGACCCCGCTGTTCCCCTCCTCAGTAAGATGGATTCTGGACACAGAAGGCGACCAGCAGGGAGCAGTGATGAATGGAGAGACCGGAAATAGTTTGAACTCTCAAAGCAAAACTCTAACAACCACCTCCAACCCGGAGGGTCCCCCTTGTACCACCTGACTCTCCAGAGTTTTCATCTCAGGACTGGCCTGAGCCAAAAGCCAGACACTTCATTCATTCTTCTTCCCCAGGATTTATAGCTTCCTTGGAATGTTCTTGCTTCTATAATTCTTACGTTGTCTGAGGGCATCTAGCTAAGGTGGGAGGATTTCCCTGCCTCAGCTGAGGGGAAGACGAGATGCCAAGCAATCGCTCATCCCTTGGGCCACATCCATAGAGATACTGTACCTAAATCCAGGGAGAGGATATTCTCAATCTATTTTACATCAACTAGATTTCCAGAGAGTGATGACTGGTATAGGAATGGAACATTGAAGATCTCCAGAAGAGGTGGCCAGGAAGCTGGGACCTAGACCATGTAAGATTGCTAAGTCAGGTCGGCTCAAAGAATGAATGATCACAAAGGGCCTGGGACCTGGGTTCAAATCTCTAGAAGCATTCTGCAGCAGAGGACATGTGTGTTTGGGGGCAGTTACAGGCCTGAAATTCTCTCTGTGGAGCTTCTGTTGGTACAGTCTAGTGTCCCCAGGCCTGCTAAGAACATCTATTTTCCTGGAAGTTCCTTCCTCATAGACTGAAGCTGAATGTGGTGGTGTATAACTTTAATCCTAGCAGAGGCAGAGGTAGGTGGATCTCTGTGAGTTCAAGGCCAGCCTGGTCTTCTCAGTGAGTTCTAGGACAATCAGGGTTATATAAAGAGATCATGCCCTCCCCTGAAAAAAAAGATTTGAGCTGATAGGAAGGTCTGTTCATTTGTGACATCCCGGGAACATCTGTCATACATCCTTCATTTTACTCTCACAACGCTGAATTACCCCTTGTTTCTACAAATCGTAGGCTGAGACCATGCCGGGCAGCTCCCTCAACCCCCGACAGGGAGCCAAAGCAAGATGAGAGTCGGCCTTGCATCTCTGACTCCGCAGAGCTCTCTCTTCTTTCCTGCTTCTGCCACCCTGTCCCCTCCTCCCTGAGCCTCATCTTCTGAGAGTCTCTGCTTTTGCCTGAGGTCCCGGGTGCCCAGAGAGTCCTCCCTTCATGGCTGGGGCTGGAAACCTCCTCCTAAAGGCTACGTGTTTCCCATCGCTGTGTCACACATGTCCCCAGCTCCTGGGCTCACTCTCTGTTGTCCCCCAACAGGAACTTGACATTTGAGTCCTTGGGACATCCTGTCCTTGACTCTGCTCTTCCTGACTACAGGCCTCCAGGGTGGGCAGGTTTATCTCTGTTCTCACCCCATGCCTAGCTCTGATTATCTCTTTCAACCCCAACATTGGCACAAAGACTTGACTCAGGAAGGCATGTGAACACCAGGCAAACTGGATCACCAGTGAAACTCTACAGCAGCCTCACCTAATGCCCTGCTGTTGCAGAAGGAGAAACTGAGTCCCAGGGAAAACAGACTGGAGGTCAGGATCTAAGCAAAAGTTTCCCTAACACTAGATGGTCCCGATCAAGGAAACAAAGCACGTTAAGAGGAGGCCTGTGGTGGCCCCTGCTGGCCCCTCAAGCCGGTTACCCTGCAGTGGTCTCAGACCTGCCTCTGGGACTTTGGAGAGGTGAGCCAGAGGTCAGGGGGAGTTGCTGAGGCTTCTGCCTCCCCACAGAGCCCTCTTATATTCCAAACTGAGGGCCTGCTCTCCACTGGCAGGAGGAAAGGCCCCTGGTGGGTACTGAGTATCAACCTGAGGTTCAAAGGCTGCCTGAAACAGGCACTAGCCCTCAGCTTCCGCCACGAATTTACAATCCCCAAAAAAGTCCTCTATGCTGGGAGTGGGAGGTGATTTTCCATGGCTGGCCCCGCTGCCCTGCCTAGTCCCCAGCTTACTGGAAAGTCAAAGACAAAGTGCGTTGTTCATGCTGGGGAAAGGCCAGGCCTGGCCTGAGAAAACAGACCCTGACTAAGTGGGCTTCAGGTATGATGTCACGGGCACCCCAACCTGAGAAGGCCATGTCCTGGGCTCCCTGACTTCTGAAAATAGAACTCAAATCCTGGGATCTAGAGGAACAACCAGAGGTCATTAGGGAGGGAAGGAGACTGCCCTCCTGCCCCCCTTGGCCCACAGACGGGCAAGCCTGGCAGAGGATCCCAGCACTGTAGACAGCAGTCTGCAGTCTGCAGCAACAAAGGAGAGTGGTTGGGACACAGCGAGCAGGTGACCCAAGGCTGCAGCCTTGAGAAAACATCAAGAAGGTACAGCTCCTGGGGAGCAGGATGCCTGCTGGGGCTATCGGAGACTTCCGCCTTACTCCTCAGCCCCACAGTTCTCGGACGCTAGTGTCAATGCCTCGATTGGAGTTGCACTGACTTATACCAGAGTTTGCGGGATCCGCAAGGGCCAGATGCAGGACAAGCCAAATGGGTCCCCGACTCCAAAGTCAGCTTTATGCAAAATGGAGAAGTAAAAGGGAGGAAAAGGAATTGCCCCAGGCTAGAGCTGAAATGGGTAGGAAATGAGACATACCTGGTTCTCCTGCGGTACAACCCGGCTTTGGGGCATTCACCTGAGCTAGCTAGGAGAGCTGCAAGCAACACCTAACCCAACCTTCCCTGATTCAGGCTGCCTGGATATGTGGCCCTGAGGTCTCAGATCTGCTACAGGCCTCCTAGTGAGACAGATGCTGAGGGCAGACCCTGTGTCCAGAGGGATAAAGGCAGGGGTAGAATGAGGCCACAGGGAAGTGGGAGAGAAAGAATCTAGACGGTGGACCAACGTGTTCAAAAATCAAGAGGGTATACCCAACGAGGAGTGCACCCAGCCAGGGGTGTGGGTGTGTTTGGAGCATCCCAGGATACAGGGTGAAGTCAAGATGGACAGGAGGAAAGGAAGCAGGAGCTGGGGCAGGAGAGGTGTGGTATGCTGAGCCAGGCTAGGTTTGGGGTCTCTTGTGCAAGAATCAGGTTTCCCCCTGAATTCCCTCACAGTTTGCTATGACAGAGCCAAGCCAATGCTCGGGTACCTTGTTCTGTCTGCACCCATCCGCTCACCACAAAGAGCCACACGTCCCCAAGCCTGCAATCACAAAACACAGCCAAAGGCCACCCCAGATCTCATCAAGGTCCTACTCTAGGATCTTGGGAGTCCTGTTTGTCTAGTCCCAGCCCTCTCTAACCAGAAGTTAGCATCCTACGGTCTCTAATTGGGGCCATTTTCTTCTGCACATGATACAAATCAAAAACAAAACAACAAGCCTTGTTCCCTGTTGCTTGGGGACAGATTTCCCCACCCAAGAGCCCAGTAGCCTCCACACACCGCTCCCCAGCATTAGCTACAACTCCCAGTGTGGGCTAGACTAGGGGGCCAAGGTGTGGTGGGTCAGCCTGCCCACCACAGGCTGCAGGAGGGGCCAAATCACAGAGTCCATATAAATTAATTTAATTGGGCCCTATTATCACTTTGCTCTGAGCCTGCAAGTCTAATCTAGCGTTGAAGTAATTCATTGGGTGTGAAGTGTCCCTAGCCAAGACTTCCCTCTGCTCACGGAACAAACCTCTCCACACTTGGCGGAGACCCTGGGCCACTGCAGCCTGGCTCCGGCAGAGGGGCTGTGCAGGGAGCAGGGCCAGCAGGGGAAAACTTAAAATAGCTCCAGCGTTGGCTGCTTCCCTTGACTTTTCCCAGAATGAGGCCCCAGCCCACACCCCACCAACCCCCCAAAGTACACATATGCTCAGCCACACAAGTACAAGATGAAATGACATTCAGGCCTTTGCAGAGCCAGAGGACGGCTATAGGTGTCCCAGGAAACCCAGGTGAACCCCAGATAACTAGGAACTTTTGGGGCAAGTCTTTTCTCTCTGCTCTGTGCCTCAGTTTGCCCTCCTGGGAAAAAAATGCCCTGGCTTCTCACTTCAGAATCAAGTCATTCACTTCTCACCTGTGAAACAGACTCTCCTAATGGTTAGCAGAGTCTCTGGAAGGGTTAGAGGAACTAGCAAATGATGAGGACACAATGGCACGCAGTAAGCGCTCCCTAAATGCTCACACATTGTGAGACTCAGGTGGGACAGGGTAGGGAGTCATCTGCAGCCGTAATGGCCGAGGCCAAGGCACACACGTGTTGTAATTTCAGAGATGCAGAGGGCGTGGGCTGGTGTGGTTCCCACGGAACCTTGATCCCGGGGTTGGGGGCACCTGAGAACTGAGGGACTGCGAGGTGCCCAGCTTGATGTGTTATGATTTGATTTGCATAAATTATGGTGCAATTGTGCATAGCCTGATGCCAAGCTCGTTAAGTCATCAGGCACCATGAACCTGCTAGTTGAGCCCAAATCTGAGGTGGGGGAACCTGGGGACCCGAGCCTGAGGATATAAGCAGGAGCTCATGCATGAAGACATGTACGCATAGCACACCCACCTCGGGGCCTGTTCCTCCGTCCCAGGTACTCCTCAGAAAGGGTGCTGGTTGTAAAGCCCTAGGGGAGGTAGAGGATTTCCTGAACGATCTGCCCCTCAACCCCAGATACTGAGATAGCACCAGTTTTATTATTATTATTATTATTATTATTATTATTATTATTATTATTATTATTATTATTATTATTATTATTATCTGGCCTGGAACTCACTATGTAAACCACTCTGCCCTCGAACTCACAGAGATCCATCTCCCTCTGCCTCCCCAGTGCTGGGATTAAAGGTTTGCAACCACGATGCCCAACACTGCCCACTCTTGTCCGGGTCCTGCTCCTGGGTCTGAGCTGACCTCAGAATCTGAACTGCACCACAGCTAAAAGAACAGCCACCAATAGATGGGGAAAGTGACAGGTGGCAGGAACAACAGGAACCTCTTCTAGCAAGCGGCAAAGTCCTGGTCTCCCTAATTCAGAGAGTACAGGACCCTGGCTCCGACTCAGAGGAAGGATCTGGGAAACTGAAAGGAGCAGGAAGGGACTTGGGAGCTCAGTTTAGGCCCTTTCTCTTCTCCAGACTCAAGTCTCCGACTCGGAGTCTGCGCACACTGGTCTCTTCCGCTGGGGATTACTTTGGCCTCAGTCTTCCCTTCAGCAATGGGTCGCTGTGCAAATTGTGTCCGTACAAAAATGACTCAAAAATCCCGTAGGGCCGGGCGGTGGTGGCACACGCCTTTAATCCCAGCACTCGGGAGGCAGAGGCAGGCGGATCTCTGTGAGTTCGAGACCAGCCTGGTCTACAAGAGCTAGTTCCAGGACAGGCTCCAAAACCACAGAGAAACCCTGTCTAGAAAAACAAAAACAAAAACAAAAACAAAAAACAACAACAACAACAACAAAAATCCCGTAGGGTGCGCATTAGCTGTACCAAGACAAACAGCTTCAGAACTCAGCTCTAGAGACACCAAGTCAGGAAACGTTCAAACAGCTCCTTCCTTGTGCGCCTCCGTCTCACGGAGAGGCCCAGGCTTAAGCCTTCGGAGAAATTCTCCTACAGGCTGGATCTCAGGACTCCAGCCTCATTACCCACAATGCAACCTTCTGTGCTCTCTTACCGCGGCCCACCGAGTGGTTGAGAGGTGGGCGGTTCTCCGCTCGGCACCCACGGCTCAGCAGAAAAACCGTCATTCACGACGGGCTCTGCAGCCAGACAGCCTTAACCTGTGACTGGGGGGGGGGGGGTAGGGACACAGACTGATACCCTTCCTCTTTACCCTCGCTCGAGGACTGCCAAGGCTCTGTGGGGGAAGGGGCAGGTCATACTTCAAATTGCTCTCGAGTTCTTTTCCTCTCATCCGGTTCCCACCGCTTTTACCATTTGATTCACCATAGTGCTTAGACTCCCAGCGCAAGTGGTGTGCCCTCACAGAGTGGTGAGAACCCAGCAATGTGCATAAAGATTTCAGTAAAGCGCTTGGGAAGCCGTGACTATGACTGGGTGTTGGGGTTTTGTTGTGCTTTGTTGTTTAGTTTGTCTAATCCGTGTCCTGGGAATGGCGGGGCCCAGCTCAGCCCTACCTGTCTTGCCCCTTAAAACATAGGGCTGACATGACCTGCTGGCTCTCAGCCAGGACCCGACCAAGTCTCTGAAGGGCATGGGGCCAGGGATGTCACTGAAGGCAAGTGAGGGCAGTTCTGAGGCTGTGAAGCTCCAGTAGGAGGCCCCGGAGTCCCTCCCTGATGCTATCTTAGGTATCCCAGATTGGCCTCAAACTCCCTGTGTAGCTGAGGGTGGTCTGGAACCGCCCATCCCCCTGTAACTCCTAAGTGGTGGGATTATAGATGTGGCCAGCCGGACCCCATCTATGCAGTACTGGGGATCAAACTCAGGGTTTCATCCATGCTAAGCAAACACTTTAACAGCTAAACTACAGTTCTAGCCCCTCGTTATGGTTTGAATGCATCCTCTGTAGTGAGCGCTAGGCACTTGTACCCACTGCACAGCATTGGGAGGTGAGCCTCTAAGAAGTAACTCAGCCATAAGGACTGCCCCCCTCCTGAATGGATTCCTACGGAGTGTACCTCACAGACAACATGGAACTATGATACAACAGCCCAGAAAGGCTGGGGGAGCCCCGAGGCAGCCCACGAAAGGCTGGGATGCTGAGAGGCCTTTTGGAAGAGTCTACATTGGCAGAAAAGCGTTCTCAGCGCAGGCAGCACAGAGGTGCTGTGCCCCCACCTACCCTGTGTCCCAGTGATGTGGGACAGGTGAGGAGATGATAACCCTGCAAGCTGTGAAGAGAACGCACGCTGGCCTCACGCCTGGGGGTGAGGGTACCTCCTACTCCGTCTCAGCAGCCACCTCTGCATACTGTAATGTTGGGGAGGGCCAGTGCAGGGCACAGGGAAGGGCAGGCCATGTCATGCTCTGGCCTCCAAGGACCAGTCCACTCAATCACTAGGCAAGTGTCAATCAAATCCTATTATGAGGGAGTTATTTCCCCATCACAAACAAAATCACAAAAAGAGATTATGGGTGAATATGCTTTCATCTACGAGCATGCATGGAGATTTGGGGAAAGGACTGATTGTGGACTCCAAGTTTCATTCAAGAATGGGTTCCCCAGTAATAAATGCGCAGTTGGGGATCTCCGTAGATCAGGGAGAACAAAGACACCCGCACCACATGAAAGCAGCCGTGAGGATAGGGAGGTCTCTACATGTATGTGTCCCGGTGCCTCTGTGTGTATTTCCTGGTAGGCAGCAAATGGTTCAAGGGTGAGACAGAGCCAGAGGAGGAGCAGAAATCAGGCAGAGAGGCTATAGAGCGAGCCAAGACTTGCCTGACTTCCCACCTGTGGTGGGATGATGGTTTTCCTCTCACGTCACCCGAGGCAAGTTGGTGGCACCGTCCCAAGAGTCGATCTGAGTTTTCTCACTGGGAAATCAGCAGGGAGCTCGCCTTGCATATCCCACAGCTGGGCAACAGTGACCAGAGAGTCCCACCATCCAGGGCAGGGTGGAGGTAGATAGAGGTACCTCATCCTGATCATGAAGCATTTGCCTCTTGGATGTGGTTAGACCCCTTGGCTGCATCAAGCAGCCGTGACCAGGACCTGTGGGAGCCCCTTCCAGAGAGGATGACCTCACCACGTGGTGTGATGCTGGCTGGCAGCAGGTGGGCACCATGTTGGGCATACCAAACCGACATCTCTCTTCCCCAGCAATCTTACGATGTCCTTCCCCACATATTCCCTCAAAGATGTTCATCTAGAAGGAGGGTCCACTTGGGGAAGGCTCCCAGCACTGTCTGCATGCTCATCCTGGGACGAGAATAGAGTAGCTGCCATTGACACCCAGGTTGCACCAGGTACACACTGACAGGATCTCCCGAGACCATCTGAGCGGCGCTCTTGAAAGAATAGGAAGCAATGGAGGACCTAGGAATCAGACCCGCATTCTGGGCCTGACTTACTGTGGGACTTGGGCAGGGACAACCCTCCCCAGGCCTCTTTCTCCTCCCAATCACCAAGGGCTTCCAGGTGTCTCCAACCTTTTGACGTTGCAATGTAATGTTGTCGCCTTACAAAGTTTACATGTAAGAACTGTGCAATTGCTATAGAAACAAATAAAAAAATCTCAATTTTTAAGAGAATTTTATGATTTTTGCGTTGGGTTTCATGCATAGCTGTCTGTAGAGGCATGTACCCCACGATGAGACACAGTTTGGACACACCTAGCAGCTTTAGACACTGAAACCCCCTCCCCCACCTCTGGCTGCACATAGTTCAGGACTATAGGGACAGCGAACCCAGAGTTCCCAGGGGAACTCCAGGCTAATCTCCTAACTGGTACCTAAGGGCCCAGAGTCACATCGTGAGCTGAGGGTCCTCATATCACTTATTCCTGACCCGGAGGCCTGAGCCCACTCTGGCAGCTTCTCTCTCCTATGCCCACGTTGAGTTTCTCAATAGGAAATGTTTTCAGCCTGTGCCCTGCCTGTCCCATCCAGGGGCAGCCACATCATCACTTCCCTCCTTGCCGTGTGGCATCAGCCACCTCACTTCAGGGCTTCTTGGAAAGATCACAGGCCAAGAAAAAGCCTCCCGTCCACTGGACCTTGCCACTTCATTGGCCTCTAGCTGGTCATAGACACCATGTCAATATCAATGTCATCGATGCCCAGGTACCTGACTAATGCAGAATAGTTGGGGCAGATATGCACACATGCATACAGGCGTTCACAGGGCCAGGCATCGGATACCCAGAGCTGAAGTTCCAGGCAATCACAAGTTGCTTAATGTGCTGGGAAGCAAACGTGGGTCCTCTGCAAAAGCAGCTTAAACTCTTAATTGGTGAGCCATCTCTCCAGCCCCAAACCTCACTTCCTGAGGGCATTCCACTGCAGGAACCCAGCTAGCCTCCTGAGAGCGCCATTCCATCCCTGTAGCCCCCAGCATGACCCACTGAGCTCATGTCTCCAGGCTTTGTGGTACCAGCCAATGTGCGGAGCATCCTTCATCATACACTGCCCTGTGGTGCCAGCGAATTCCCAGCTCCTCTGGGGGGTTTAAGTCTCCATGTCAAGAAAACCAAGACACTTTGCTTTCACCAGGTTGTCAGAGGCTGCATGGGAAAGCACAAAGCCTGGCCCGCTGGAGGTGGGCAGTGGCAAGGCACCTCCACAGTCCTGCTCGTCCAAAATGACTGTGCTGAGCCCTGTGACAGAGGATGGAGGTGGAGCAGGTATCAGGGCCCCTGTCTGCAGTCATCCACAGCGTCAGAGGCAGAGGAACCCAGGAGGGGCACCTAGCCCTGCATGTCCCTGAGGCCCCCACCGAGGCACAGATGCTGAGCCGCAGTTTGACCAGAGGGCCATGCATGGGACATTTCAGGGGCAGGGGACCTAGGCAGATCTGCATGCCAAGAGAACGCGAGTGTCTGTCGCAGGCTGAACAACCTGTGGTGACCAGGACAAGACAGGGACTTTAGCAGGGAAGGCTAACGGTTAGATCAATGGGTAGAAAAGTCCTCTGGAGTTGGGGGAAGGACTTGGACAGTCATGTAAAAGACCTGCAGCTCAGAGACCTGAAAGAAGGCTGGGCAGTTCTGCCCTAGCCAGGCAGATGGTTAGGGAAGGGATGGAGGGATAGCAGGAAGAAGGCAACAGACTCAGAAGGAGGAAGTGGCTGGGTGGGAGAGGGAGCACCCCTCTGGCACGCTAGAATCTCCACGTCTTACCAACCTATCCAGCGACTCAGCCAGCCCCTTCCTCGCCAGGCCTTAGTTTCCCCATCTGGGAAATACGAGTCTAGGCCAAAGCAGCCCCAGAGGCCCGTCCCAAGACACGCCCCTGAGAGGCTTTAAAGCAGTCTTTTCGTGCTTCAGGAGTGGGGCCACAATTGAGCCTTTCTCTCAGTCTAAGCACTGGAGTTGGGGGGCCTCCCCCACTCCCAGGTGAGGGCAGGTAACCTAGCCCAGGAGGCTGCATGTGCAGAACTCCAGCGCCACCTACTGTCCATCTGGGAAAGCCCGCCAGGTTCAGGCACTTGTTTGGACCCAAGTCCCTGCGGACTGAACCACTTCTGGTCCCTCTTCAGGTGACTCCGAAAATTTAAGCTCATCAACTCTTTCCAGGAGGGGCACTGGGTAAGACAGCACCACCTACCTGCCCTTGCTGTCTCCTGGGAAGGGTCTCCGTTCCGTTCATTTCACTCTCTCTGGCCCCACAGCCCATCAACTTCTAAAGCCTGCTGCCACCTTGGCCCCAGCACCACACTTATCCCACACCATAGTGGCCTCCTTTAAAAGAGAAAACTGGAGGGCAAGACTTCAGCAGCTTTTCCAAGGCCACAGGCTGGTCCGGCTCTCTCTTGCGTACTACACTTTTAAGCCCAGTACTTCACTGATGCATCTGACAGAAGGTCTTGGCATAGTCTGTCCCCTGAATTCTTCCATCTTAAGGAACTTTTTGAAACTGTCATCAAGAAGCCTGGGTTGAATGGGGAAGCCTCTGCTGCTGCCCATCCAGAGGTCAGCTCACTTCTCTGTTAGATCCCAGGCACCCTTCTGGTGGTCAGGACAGAAGGTGCAATGAAAAGCTGGTTTCCCTGCCTGGCTGCCCCACCCCCAGCCCTGGCCCCGGGGCTTGAGGGGAGGGGATGGAGGCTGTAGGAGCTCAGGAAACAGCTTGCACCTGGGTTATGCCTAGTGGGAGATGGGTGCATGGCTAGTCGCTTGTGGAACCCAACCCCAGCCCTCCCAGCCCGCTCCCCCCCGACCCCGCCTCACTGGCAGACTCAGCCTGGAAGTGAAGAGCCCCCCTCTTGATGCCCCCACCTGTACTGGCTGACCCATAAAGGCAGAAGAAGCCTTCCAGGGAGGCAGGAGTCTCACTCTCTGTGTGGGTGGCTGTTGCAGAGGCACCCCTGCCTGTAACATCCTAACTGGGCTCACTTCCCAGGCGGGAAACTGAAGCATCCCAAAGCCAGAGAGAAGGGCCTGCTGTGTCCACTCTGACTTTGGCATCCCTGTAGATCGAGGGCAGCTCACTCTTGGATGAGCACAACAGATAATCGATACATACACGAACACGTGCTCAGGAAAATATCAGTCAAAACTACATGGAGAATCCGTCTCACCTCAGACGGCTATCATCAAAAAAGCAACAAAGACCGGAGGGATGGGGTGAGGTGATTTACTACTGACGGGGCTGTAAATTCTCGTAGCCACTACGGAAATTGGAATGGGGGTTCCTGAAAAACTAAAGGCAGAACTGTCACACGATCCAGATGTTCCTACCCCTCCTGGGTATACACCCAAGGGAATTGAAAGCTGGTGCATAATTAAAATCCTCACTTCTGTGTCTGTCACACCAGCAGCAACAGCCAAGTCATGAACTCAGCCTCTCACAGATGGGCGGATGAAGAAACCATGAACGGATGAGCACAATGGGGTATTACTCAACCATAAAGGAAAATGAAGCCTATCTGTAGGAAAGTGGATGGACCTGGGAACCATCATGATCAGCAATGGAAGACAAGTACAGTGTCTTCTCTCATACTGAGAATCTAGAAAGTACAGCATCAAAGTGGGTGGGGCCTATGAGAGGAGGGGGGAGGAGCTAGGGGAGGAGCATAAGAGAGGGCCATGGGAAGGTATGTCTACGTGAAGATATCATAATGAAACCTGTTGTTTTATATGCCAATGACAATTGCAGTGAGGCCTGGGAACAGCTCAGTTGGTAAAGGGCTGAGTTTGATGAAATCAGGCTGGCCTTGGAAGGAAAGGATTTGAGTCCCAAAGCCAGAGCTTTGCAGCTGTGAGGTTAACCTCTGTATCCTGGCTCCCTCTTGCCTCAAAAAGAGATAACATCCAACCCACCAACCAGTTCCTGTAACACCGGAGATCTGGTGAAAGTGACTCACAAAGTTTACCCCAGCCCTGGTTATTTTTCCAGTCACTGCAAGTTCTCTATGAGAGAAGCTGGACTGGGAGTGGCTGGTGGGCTTAGCAGCCCCTCTGCAACACCACCCTGGGCCAGTCACAAGCAATGAAGTCCCTCTTCCTCCATACCACACCCAACAATTTTGTGGGGACAAAATCTATGGGCCTTCCCTGTGTCTAGGCTGACTTCATGTGTCCTTTTCTCAACAGAACGTGACCTCTTCGGGGTGCCTCAAAGTCAGCGATGGCAGAGGGCCTGGAGGGAGGAGACAGAGCTGAGCTCAAATTCTAGCTCTGTCAGAGCTGTGGACCAATGTCCCTGAACCCCTGTAGCTAGAAAATGCTATGTATGAATGAAATGGCCCTGGCAAGGTACATCTGCCACTGGGTTGGCTCAATCAGATCAGGAAAGATATGAGCTTGGGAAACAAGAAGTCCCTTGAACATTTAGAGCTGGGATGGGTCAGATTGGGGCAGGGGGAGTGGTTGAGGACCACACTGCCTTAGATGCTTCTGGAATTCACTGTGCCGAGTACTTCTGAAGCTGGGTAGGTATGGAGCTACTGTTCCGACTATGAGTGTCCCGTTTCAACTGTCTAGGAGATATTTATTGGGTCTCATCTCTGCCACATCACAACTTTGGCTACAAGAACTCTTTGCAGTACCAGATCAAGTCACGGCGGCCAACAATGTAGCCATGTAGCGTTCCAACAATGTAGCCATGTAGTATTCCAACAATGTAGCCATGTAGCGTTCCAACAATGTAGCCATGTAGTATTTCAACAATGTAGCCATGTAATATTCCGGGATTATTTTTCCTTCCCTGCATAGCAGTCTCAGCATATTTCAGTATGTAGTGACTGTTTAGGGCTCTCCCAGCCTCCCATTCTGTGCTCTGAAGTCTTCTAAGGACTTCGGCACAGATTAACTGCTCATTTGTCCCATGTGTGAGTGATCAGCAGCTTCTAAGCGCCAAGCACACACTTATGGAACAATATGACTTTTGTTGCTTAGTCAGCAGAATGACTAGCCTTAGCCTCGCCCTGCCTTGTGGTTCTGGTACAAAGCAGATGCTCAACAAATTGTCCTATGCATGTGGTGGAGGCTCCTACACTCCCAGCGTGCAGTAGGATTTGAACAACTCTCAGAACCTTCTAGCAAAGTGCCAAGATGTCCCCATGTATCAGTAGAGCTGATACGGTAGAGAATGACCTCTGGGTCTGGGAGGTGTAACCTGGGAATTGAGTGTGGGGAAACAGGATGTAGTGATGGGGGTCCCTGGAGGTTTCATGGGTGTCTTGGGGGTCTGCTGGAGGAGGGTGGAAGCAGGAGGAGGTAGGAAATCAGGGTATCACAGAACAGCTCTAGAGCATCCTGGGCTAGAGAATGACTCATCCTCGTCTGTCCACTCAGAGCTGTCTAACTCACTGCCCCATGGTCCAGCTTCCAGTGTCCAGCTTGCCGAGGTCTCCATCTGGAAGGATGTTTGAGCCAGATTCTTCCCACGCCCTGGGATGGGGTGGGTGGGGTCCCAAGCCCAGGCCTGTGTCCCTTGGCTGGTGCATCACTGAAGATGCTGGCCCAAGGGCTCCAGAAGAATGGGACATTAGATCATTTAACCCAGAAGGTTCCCAACTTTTAGGGTTTGTCAAATTCGAACTAAAGAGATGGTAACCGACAAGTCATCATTTTTTTTTAATTTTGTTAAGAACATTCCAAGCTGGGTGGCAGTGACACACACCTTTAATCCCAGCACTCAGGAAGCAGAGGCAGGAGGATCTCTGTGAGTTTGAGGCCACCCTGGTCTACAGAGTGAGTTCCAGGACTGCACGGAGAAACCCTGTCTTGAAAAACCAAAACAAACAAACAAACAAAAACAAAAAAAAGACCATTCCAAGAAGATTTCATCTTAAAAAAAAATGTGTTTGTGCACCATTTGCAGGCAGAGGCCAGAAGAGGCTGTCAGATCCTCTGGAGCTGGAGTTATAGGTGGCTTTGAGCAACTAGACATGGCTGCTGTGAATCTTAACAGCCACTACCTCTGTATTTCAAAAATAAATTTAATCCCAAAATGCAAGGGTGGCTGGGACTTGGCCTGACTGGGGTGGTGAGGGAATGAAGAAGGAACAGACACGTGTCCCAAAGCACTGGGATCAGGAGGGTTGTGCCTGCCCTGACAGAGTTAGGCCCACTGCACAGCCCCCAGAACCTCAGCATGTACGTCCAGCAGCACGGTGGAGGGCTCAGCTGTCTTGGTCAGTTTGTGCAAGCCACTCAGTTCAGGCTGTGCCCCCCAGAAGCTGCAGTGGCTAGGTTTTTGCACACATAGGTCAATCATTTGCAGACATTTGCACCTGCATACTCCATCAGCATTCACACTCAGAATAGTGAAAGGCTTTGCTATCCCTCTGAGCCTTACCCCAGCAGAACTGAGTGAGGCACTGGGTCCTTGACATGGCTGTGCACCATGTCAAACAATACACATTCACTCAAGGCTTCTTGGCTCCCCACATAAGAGGAAGCCATGATCTAAAGGACAGTGTAGTCATCCATAAAGGTACGGTAGTAAAGTTTCCATAGCTTACTTCATGTGTATAATAAAACAACTTCAGGGGAGACATGAGCAAAAGCTCCCTCCACAGCCCTCTCACACATTGGTTTTTGAAAGCACTGCAGAGGTCTCACATGCAGCCCAAGCTTCCTGCACTGACAGGGCTGAGGAAAACCCAGTTGCTCTTGGTTATCTGGGAGTGGAAGCCACACCCAGAATACGGCCCCTGAATGTGCTGCCAGAGAGGCTGAGAATCAACAGCCAGCCCTCTACCCTCCTGCCCTGAAGGCCAGGTTACGCAGAGAGGACCGGGTCACCCTGTGCCTTGATCATGAGGCAGAGCGATCAGAACTCTGAAAAGAATGCTGTAGACCCGGGAGACCCCAGTCAGTCCCTCGGTTGGCAAGTTTTTGGGGAATGTCAGCCTCCCTTGGGTCAAAACTGAGACCCAGAAAGGGGGTGGCTCACTCAAAGTCACACAGCAATCTGGGGAAAGAACCTAGGCTCTGGAAACAGTCAGCCCTATACCACCTAGCTCTGGGCTGGAAGGTCCACTGGTAATCACTCCTGGCCCTGAGAGCGGCTCACAGGTCCCACCATGAGGCCCTTCAGACATCCAGGGCTGGTGCTGGCCTGCAGGGGATGGTTTGAGTTACTTGCATGGAGACTTCCTCTCAGAAGCCAGACTGCATTCACTGGTTGGCAGGAACACAGCTCAGCAGGGCAGGGCTCCTGCAGGAGGCCAAAGCCGCTACAATGGAGCCGCCCAACACCTCTTCAGGGCTGCTGTCACCAAGCTTAGGCTGACACCCTGGCTCTGGCAGAGAATGGGTGGGGGCAGAAGGGGAGGTTAGGGAGGCTCTGCCAGGTGGGCTGGGGAGGGATACTTGGCCTCTACAAAACGGATCTCTTTCCATCTGGAGCGCCTTGCTCAGCTGGCCTCTTTCTCGCTTCCCTCTCCTCAGGCATGCCCAGTCTCCACGGACTGCATAAAGCCTCTTTGATTAATGAGGCCAGGAAGAAGCTGCTTCAGGCTTTGGCCTTTTCCACCCAATCTGTAAGATGGCCAGTTATAAGTGATAATCTTTTTTTAAAGGCCTAATTTTTTATTATTTTAAAGTGTGTGTGTGTGTGTGTGTGTGTGTACATGCACACACGCAGTGCCCACAGAGGCCAGAAGCAGGTGTCAGAGACCCTGAAGCTAGAGTTACAGGGAGGAGGTCATGAGTTGTCTGTAGTGGGTGCTGGGAACTGAACTTGAGTACTCTGGAAGAGCAGTAAGTATTCTTAACTGCAGGGCCATCTCTCCAGCCCTATAAGCAATAATCTTCAAGGAACCTACTGGCACCTACGCTGAGTGCTGGAGAGTTTGTCAGGGGCCCATTTCTCCCCTGAGCAGAGGGGGAGAACACACAACAGAGAGACTCAAGTCCAGACGATGATCTGTGAACTATAGGTTCCAGATGTCTCGAAGGTTTGGTATTAGGCGAATGTGTGAAAGGCTAATAAAGTTCATCTTAAGATCATTTTATTTTTGTTTTGTAGCACAGGAGGTCCAGGCATCACATCCTCAGCTCTGTTTAATATTATCTTAACCAGGGAATGGAGAGACGATTCAGCAGTTAAGAACACTTGCTGCTCTTGCTTAGGACCTAGGCTTGGTTCCCATATGGTGACTCATAACTACCCTTAACTCCAGTTCCAGGGGATCTGACACCTTTTTTAGCCTCTGCAGGCCCCAGCCATACATAAGATACACATAAATAAAGCAAGCAAAACTCATATACGTAACAATAAAAACAAACCTTTAAGAGCTATCTTAAGCAAAGATGCTATTGCCTCAACAAAGCAGAGTCTCACTCTAGCTGGCTGCATCTGACAGAATGGGAAGCAAGGCTGGGACAGGGCCCTTCTTGCTGAGGTCACCGGGATGGCCCATGGGGATCAGTCTGACATCCTGAGCTTAGCTGTCAGATGGCTGCTGCTTTGGTGCGTGAGAATCTGGCCCAGCCCAGGGCTCGAAACTCTGTGGAGGATATGTAGCTTCCATGACATCCGAAGCGTCAGTTGCTCAAAAATCCCTATCATCTAGCTGATGAGCCCACTTTTCACTGAACTTTCTTTGGGTTTCCTGACACCCATGGCCAGCTGGGTGGTTTCAGTAGCCCCCTCCTCAAGAATCTGACAAAAATTAGCCAGCACAGGTGTGTACCCTGCCGCACAACTGGGGGTGGAGGGGTCTTTACCGTGGCACTTCCGCCTTGTGAACGCACTGAAATATTGGTGCTTCCCAAGTTTACTACTGGAACCATTTTTGCAGGCAGCGTCTCTGAAGAGGAGCATTCTGGGGAAAGCACAATTGCCTTCCCTCCGGTACACGTACACCCTACGCTACGTCACTTCCTGTGGTGCGTGCCTCAGGTCCCTGACCGGAGAGATGCTTGGTGGGCAGAAACGCTGCTCCGCCACAAAGGATGAGAGCGTGTCCTCGTGTCTCCACCTTTGCTCATGCTGTGTGCAGAATGTTAGAACGTCTCCAGTTCCGCTCACGTGGACCCTGAATCTTGCAGGTCTGAGGGTGCCAGCATTTGGACAGTCCCCAGGGACAGAGGGAAGGTCCTTCTCTCCTAAGTTCTCCCTTGGGCCTTATTCCTATCTGAAGCTTCACCCAGAAGACCACTGGCCTCTGGATATGGATCTGGAAGTACCCTGCCTGGTCTTAACTTTTAGATAGTCCCCTTGGGCAATGCATGGAAGCAACACGTGAGTTGGCCTGGCCACGGCACGGGTGGGACTCTGAGCAAAGTGAACTGTCTATGCTTGTACCCAGACTCAGTGGACACCCAGCACCGCCATTTCCCACAGTCCCTCGAGGGTGGGGTGGGTGTGAATTGGCGAGAGGCCAGTTGACCTGCCTGACCTTGAATTTCCTCAGAAGCCAGTTCCTACCAGGGTGTGGAATTAAATTACACAGGCATGTGGCAGGCACTCAGCCGCACTCTCCTGTCTCCTTTTCCCCCCCAGTGCTGGTTTCTGAGCTGCTAGAGGGGAAACATCCCTTCATTTTCTCTTGTGTGGCATCAGGACATTGGATGAAGGATGAACTGGGAGGGAAACTATGGCCCAGCCCACACAAAACATAGACCCACTCCTACAGGGTAGCCTGAACCCCACTAGACCTGCCTCCAGAGCAGCCTGAACCCCACCGGATCCACCTCTCTAGGGCAGCCTAAACCCCTAGAGTGACTTTACTAACCCTTCCCCTCTGAGGTTGGCTTTGCCCTCGATGGCCTGGAACTAGCCAGATTTCTACCAGTCTGCCGTTCCCAATTCTTCCGCAGACACTAAGCCCCTCACATCAAGCACCAGGACGTATCAGCTCTGTGTCATCAAGCCCTTCAAGGGCTTGGCCCAGAGTGGGTCTGCCTAATAGAATTATGAGCAGGGTGTTATCTGTAGTTGTTGATGAAATGCCCTTGAAGAACAGCTTCTCTTGCCTCTGAGAGGGTGTCAAGCTCTTGGCAAGCGTGAGTGGGCACTGGGAGGCCGGGCAAAGGGAGAGAAGGGGTGAGAGGCAGGGATGCACGGACCTCAGATGAACACGCTAGCTTTCAATTTCCCCTTGGCGTTCATTCGTCAAACCCCACAAGCACTAAGCACCTAGGCTTGCCAGGATCGTGGGGCATTCTGGCTTGGGGCGCTGCTGAGTGTCCCAGCTAAGAGCGCTGTATATCTGGCCCTGCACATTCTTGGGTAAGTTATTTAAGGTCTCTGAGCCCTGGTGACATCAACCCATAGCCATAATATTCAGTGTTCCACGAGGTTGTTCCGAGGAGTACACACGTTTATTTGTATAACGTTTTTGGCACAGTCTTTGCTGGATATACGCTCATTACTATAACGTGAAAGACAACATTCTTTCAGCCCTGCATGGTTAGAGCAGGCACTAGGGTCCTAATCTAGCATCTTTATCAGATGCTTGTGAAAATCGAGGCCAGAGCAAAGCACTGTTTTTCCCCAAGTTTACAGAGCAGGCCTGCTCTCTGACTTCCCAAGTGCTCCTCTGGGGAAAGTGGTATGTGTGCACAGCAAGGCTCAGTTCACACACAGTGCACAGCCTGGGTGAGTCCTCGACACACAGCTGAGGATGTACTTAAGAGGCAGAACATGCTGAGAACCCGACCTCTCCCTCCCATCCCTGCAGCTGAGTTACAGCCTGGCCCAGGAGAGAATGGTTTCACCCCAGAACATTCTCTTACTGGATTGAGTCTGTGGCCATCAGAGTGATACAGTGTATTTGAGAGACTTTTAACTGTTTCCATGGTGCTAGCATACCCTTGATTTCATTGAACCCTCACAGAACTTTTTAAAGTTACATTGTGTGTGTGTGTGTGTGTATGTATGTGTGTGCAGAAGGCAGAAGCATGCATGGGCATGAACACTTACATGTACCATAGCATACATGTGAAGTCAGAGGACAATATTTGGATGCTGGTGCTCTCTTTCTATCATGTGGGTCCTGGGGATCACACTCGGGCTCTCAGGCTGGGCTGGAAGTGCATTCACAGACAGAGCCATCTTGACAGCCCTCTTTTTTGTTTTTTCCTAACACACAAAACTCTATTGTCAATCCTTTCAACAATTGCCACTGAGGAACAGAGGTCAAGGAAACAGCCCCAAGATACACAGCCGGGGTTCCAATCTGTGTACCTGGGTTCTAGTCTACCCTCCTTGCTTTAATACCAGCCTGTACATTTGAGGCTCCCTTGCATTGTAGAATACATTGCTGTCCTCCTGGCCTCTGTCTCCTCCTGGTCCCTTGATGCTGGGAGTCCTCCCCTCCCCATAGCTGTGAGAACAAAAATGTCTCTTGACACTGGCAAATACAATACAAGGGGTAAACAAGCCCCTGGGTGAGAATCATTGTTCTCATGCTATCGTGACAGAAAGCAGAGTCATTTGGAAAACACAGCAGCTTCTAGTTAGATAAATACCGTTTCTGCAGATCTCTTTCCAAAATGAACGGTTATTGAAATTCAAATGAGCCTTGACTGCTTACCCCGAACCCAGGCATTTTACAGACCATCATGAGAATGAGCTGATCAGAACAATCCAGTTTCCTGCCCGGAATAACAAAGCTGGTCCGTGGAAGGATGGGAATTGGAATGCTGGCCTTGGGTTCCATATTTCTAGCGCTAAAGCAGTAGATCAGGATTTCTCTCCATCCTTAGATACACATCCCCCTTTGATTTAACAGTCTTGGATTTGAGATGCAACTTAACACCAGTGAATGCATGGTAGAACTGCTTTCTAGTTCCCCTGGACACTATTATTCAATCAAAAATATGTCTCAACAGTTTCTTAGAATCCAGAGTCGGGACACAAGCCATGAGGATTGAAGGCACGAATGGATGAAGACACGGAGGAGGAGACCAGTGATATTTTTCCTGCTCCAAGCTCTGGTGCCTATCCACCATGCTGAAGACATCCAGGAAGACTTCCAGGTGCTGTGAACCTCACCTTTTCTAACTCCTTCTAGAAGTTTCTATATAGAGCATTATGAGCAGCTGGGCATTTTCTCCTTCATTGTGCGGCACGTGCACTCCTGCTTTGCAGATCAGGAGACGGGGTGGAGGGGTCCAGAGAGGGGTTAGCAGTCAGGCTGGCCACACCTGGCATAACTCTTCTCAAGGTTCTAGTCTCTGATATAGTATGGTTGGGCTCCAGATTCGATCCCAGCAAAACAATACAAACCCCAGTGGGTCCATCCACGACTAGACCATTGCCTACCAGGCTACTGGGAAGTGGCAACATCTTTAGGTGGTTGAAGGAAGTCACTGGGGGCGTGTCCCTGAAGGGGACATTGTGTCCACAGCCCTTGGCACTCTGCATGCTTTGCTCCTCCACACTCTCTTCGGCAATGTCTTCCTTGACTCGGGCCCAGGAATGGCAGAGCCAGCCAGCCACAGGCTGAAAACCTTTGAAACTCAGAGTCAAAATGAATCTGTCCCTTATTTTCCTCGGGTAGTTTTCACGGTAAGGAAAAGCAATAGCCAGCCCCTCCAGTTAGCACTCAGCCCAGGCTTCATCTGAAAGCCTGCTTCCTCCTGTTGCTGTCTAACCCTGATCCCCTTGCTCAAACTCCCAGGCCTGCCCCTACTCTCCTTAGCAGGAAGGCTCGGCAGCCTCCTCCAGGCCTCCCCAAGGATGAGGAGCCTCAGCTCTCCTCCCAGACGGCACTGTTGTTACAGCATGCTCTGCCTCTGCTCCAAGACTTCACAGGTCCAACCAGCACAGTGGCATGCGAGAAAGCCACAGTGACAGAGGACAGTAGACAGGAGGCCCAGGCCCATGGTGCTGCATTTGGCAAGTCTCCCTGGGACAGTGCCTCCAACTGAGAAGCTGTTATGAGGACTGAGCAGGCGTGAGGTCTGTGGTGCTACTTTCAAGGCCCATGATGAGACTGAGTCTGGTCACACAACACTGCAGATCATGGCCTCTGGCTATGCACAGATGCTGGCCTTAGGCAAGTGACCTCTTGAAATGGTTGACTTGTAGGGACATTACATCCACCTCATTAAATTGTGGGCCACAATGAGCTGATACGACCAACTCCTCTCACACTGCCTGGCAGAGAGGAAGCAGTTGATGGACATTCTGTCCCTCCTAAATGTGAGCATTGAGCACATGAATACCAAGGACAGAAGGTGATTCTAGTTGTTGGGAGGTGTGGCTCCATGGGAGAACACCTGACCAGCGGCATGTAGAATTCAATCCCAGGTTTCTATTATTTAAGCACATGGATAAATCCCACGCTCTGCAGAGGAAATTTAACCATTGCTAGAGATATTAGATTCGAATGTAATCACCTCTCTTCCTGGGCACTCCAAAGCGGGAACAGGAGCTGCCACCCTGGGGGAAAGGCCACCGTGTGGTAGATAACTTAGAGGGACACGGCTTTCACGTGCCTGTTTCAGGTCTGTTACCCTTCCCTGCTAAAAGGCTCAGACAGCAGCCTGCTCTAAAGAGAGCAATGAAAGCTGTATGGGCTGTGGTCTGAGAAGGGAAGAAAAGCCCAAGGCAGGGATTACTTGACTAGGAAAGGAAGCAGTAAGATGTTGGTACATGCGAAAGTATTTAATAGCAGGGAGGGTGGTGAGTCCTGTGTCAGAGCCGTTAGTGTGGCGGGGTCTAGGGGACTCATCTTAAGATACTGGAACATTTTGGGAGAAAGACTTTACCAATCACAGACTTTATTAGTAATCATGATTAGCAGTGACCGCGACGCTTGACTGGGTCATTTTCTAAACCACACTGGAAAAAGAAATTCAGACAGACAGGATAAGCAAAAGACGGCGGACCAGGGTGGCATCAGGAAGGGTGGTACCTGGGGAGAGCGATCGATAGTGGACATCTGTGCTTGGAGAATGAGCAAACACGTTGCCTCTAGACGGCAGTCATGGCTGGCACGATGTATACTGAGGGAACCAAAATAGCAAATATTCTTAAAAGAAAATGTTGTCATAAATAATATTAAAGTGTCTCCTTTAGAGTGCTATTGGAGTTTAAGATGAGAAAAACATGTATTATTATAGAACATGAAGCATGATGGAAAATGTTGGGTCAAAATTATCTCAGGGCCTGTACCTTGAGGCCTACAGGACAGAGAAAAGCCTGGCTTGAGTTTGAAGGATAGTCTCAAAGCTTCTGAGTGAGATAAGACAGCAAAATCTAGGTGGACGCTCCTCCAGCCAAAGGGAGGGCTTGGCTGTCTCTCATTGGCTGGAGGTACCCCCACATCACACGATGTCACTTAACCTATAAAGCTGATGCTCACAGTAATAAACTGAGTTCCTGCTTTGACTTGACTCCCTATCACGTCTGATTGTCCTGCGTTGTGGGGCTGCAGAAGGGGCGGACAGCGCATTCACCTTTCCCTGGGGATTAAGGCTAAGGCGGCCTGGCAGAAAACATGTACACGTATTCACACACAAGCATGTATGCACACGCACACTTAAAAAAAAAAGATGCAATCAATATCAAGTATTTTTAGAGAAAACTTTTATGGTAACAAGACCAGCGGTGTGCCAAGCACTAGCCCCAGACCCCAGCTGCTTAATAAATCTCTCCCTGTAAAGCTGACACCCGTCCAGGATTACTGTTTACATTAGTAAGAGTTGAAAGGGCAGGCACTGCTCACCTGCCAAGACATGATTCAGTCTTTCTTCTGTGTGGGATGACAAAACACAGCATCCACAGGACACTTCTGCTCACCCCTGGCCTCTGTCACCATGCAGGGGTGTGATTTGGAGAAAGTGGCCCTGTTTGGTCCTCTGTAAAATGAATGGCTGCCTACGTAGCCTCCAAGACGCCTCCCAGCTCTCAGTCTCTATCTGATGGCCAGTCCTGGTTGTCAACTTGACTACATCTGGAATCAACTAAATCCCAAACTGCTGGGTTTTCTTAATCAGATTATTTAGAGCAGGAAGACCCACACAGATAAAGACGTGGAAGGAGGAAACATTGCCTTTGCCCGCTTGTCCTCACACTCACTGGCAGGATTGAAAAGCTACTGGATTCTTGAGCCTCTGAGACTGCTGATCACACAGCCTGTTAACCACTTACTAAAGCCCTACACACACACACACACACACACACGCAGAATTCAATGTAACGTGGATAACATTGGTGTCAGGAAACAGCCTGTTAACCACTTACTAAAGCCCTACACACACACACACACACACACACACACACACACAGAGGCAGAATTCAATGTAACGTGGATAACATTGGTGTCAGGAAGCGGCATTACATACTCATGGACCTTGCATACAAGATGTCACAGTTATTAATATTTTATCTCCTAGGGAGATGGTGGTCAAAGTAACAGCCCTGTTTTCACCAGGAAGGAAACAAGAGAACGTTAAAAACATTTGAGGCTATTCAGTTACTTGGTAAACACCACTTTCAAAGGTCCATCTCTTAGCAAATGTTATTCCTCAGCAGCTTCAAACTTGTTCCTGGACTTTACTGGAAACAACAGGGGCAGGTCTGGTTGAACTAAACACCTTCAGCACTCGGTACTTTAAAGAGGATGTTTGGGAAACTAGTGTTCCGATAGACTTCTGGTAGTGCTCAGCCTGCCAGCTTCCTTTACTCAATGATGTCCATGTCGAGCCTCCAGATAGGAGCACCCAATAACCACACAGGTTCTCACAGGGCTTCCATCAGTGAATGACCTGTGCAAACCCAGGGACACACGTAAGAGCTATTTAACCCAGGGAAGCACCTACAAAAAGTGGCATCAAAGATGTAGGATGAAGGCTGGGCAAGGCTGGTAATATGCCACACAGGGTATTGCCTCCTCTGAATGGCTCAAATCTTCTTTTCACAACCTGAGGTTTCCTTAGTGAAGGTGATCTGAAAAGTTCTGCACTGATGAAAAGTATATTCATGTTGCTGGGTGGTGGTGGGGCACACCTTTAATCCCAGCACTCTGGAGGCAGAGGCAGGTGGATCTCTGTGAGTTCGAGGCCAGGCTGGTCTACAAGAGCTAGTTCCAGGACAGACTCCAAAGCTATAGAAAAACCCTGTCTCGAAAAACAACAACAACAACAACAAAAAAAAAAAAAAAGGAAGGAGAAAAGGAAAGAAAAAGTCCGTTCATGCTGTCTTGAGAGCACTACAGTCAGAATGGCCAATTAGTTCTCTACCTATAGCCCTGACTGTGGTGGGCCCCAGCTTGCATGTCTGGTGCCCCAACATGAATGAGCTCATGGAAGGCCTGGATTCCGACTTTCACCTTTGTATCCACAGTGTGGGCTTTTCTCATTCTCTGTATCCAGGGTATTTAGCCTTGTGCCTGAGGCTAAGTGGTTTGAGCACGGCAGCCATCAGATGTTAACTTGAAATTGGGGTAAGAGGTAAGCAAACCTTCACGCCATGCTGGTTCCACAGCTCGCTAGGTGTCTGACTCCTGAGTCTTCGGCTCTCACCTAGAAAGGTGTCACAGATACCTTCTTTATGGGGTGGAGGTTTCAACTAGATAGACCAGGCGACTCGGCCCAGGCCTGGCATGCACCAAAGCGGCTAGCAGAAGCTGCTACTGTGAACAGTAAGTCTCCTGCTGCTGCAGGAGAATCCAGTCGGCACCTCACAAACATCCCACGGGGCTCAGTTAACTGCATTCAATGAATGCTTGGTCTATTGCTAGGTATTGGCTGCAGACCAGGTTCTTGGATTACAAGACCCATTAATCAAAGTTACAATTTAGAACTCAGAAGCCTTTGACTTTTCTAAGTCCAGTTTTAATAATTAAAAAAAAAAAACAAACATCATTCCTGTGTCTTTAAGAATAAAGAAGCAGATGAGAAAGGAGGCAACTGCCCACTGTGTCCCAGACTCGTCCTGTGGAAGTTACTCGTGGAACCCAACTTGGACGTTTGGGTCCAGCTCTTCTTTGCTGTCAGCCTCTCGTGCGTAGTGATGAATGCACACAGAGAAAATAGAAAAGCCCTCAGACTGCACCGACCGCTTTCTTGATCCCTCAATTACAATATCCTCTTTTGCAGTATATCCCTGTCAAACATTTGGAACGAATTAGGACTTTAAACTTCCAGATGTTCCAACTACTACTGTAAATTTAAACTCATTAAAGAGAGGGCAGATTTACTACCTCTACTCAGTTTTGAAGTCTGTTGTTCACTCCGTCCAAGTACTTTATGGACACAAACACAGTGGCATGTCCTGTATTCTATTTATATAGCATGCGTGTTGGGAAATAAGGGGCATAAAAACAGGTCTGGAAAGGAACTGCCAAGCTATAGTTCAGACTTATTGTTCCTAAGTCAGTAACTATTTCCTGAAGCTGACCTAGGAGACAGGTTTATGCTAATCTATACTAAGAATGACCATGCTTTTCCTGGGCCTAGAAAGCTGGCCAGAGCAGCCTTTGACGGTGGCAAGGCGATAGCTGCACCTACTCGTGAAATAAAGGGACCTGGGCGCACAGCCCTTTGTGGTAGTGACTTGGCAGCTGAACAAAGGTGGCAGCATTTCTACATCCAGTTTGTAAGGCCTCAGAAATCGCGGGCTCCAAGATTTTCCCCCACGAGAAGCCCATGTCGACTATAATGAGTGCATTTTCGATGTTGTGCTGAAAGCTGGCAACGGATAAAAGAAGTCTACGTCCAAGACAAATGTTTCCTTACAAACCTGAAGAATGAAGTGGCTTTCATAATCAATTTTAAGATCAAATGCCTGGGCTGAAGTACCTGGTTCTAGTCCTGGTTGGCTATTTAATTGGGGACAATTAATTTACCTCTGCGCTTGCTTTCTTCACTGAGAAATGAACGAGATAATGAAGGTGCTTTGTCAGCTCTGAAATATGGTGTAAATATTAACAAACACTGCACGGACAGCTTCCCTGTGCCTGATGAATCACTTCGCTTCATGCAGCGCTAAGAAGTGGCCAACCCCCAGAAGAAATGAAAATAAACCAGACCCAGCTCATTTATTACAGAGGGGTCGATCTCCAGAAGTCTCTTCCAACTCAAACCCCTACTGAACTTACTGGAGTCTATCAAAGATGGCAGAAGAAATTACATGCGAATTTGAATGGAGGAACTGTTCCCATCTACTTTCTAGAGCCACCAGCCCATAGTAGGATTCAACTGTGTGACTTCCCCCCAGAAGTGAGAGTAAATGCCAGGAGCAAAAATTCCTGAAATTAGATTTTTTTTTTTTTTTTTTTTGGATTTTTCGAGACAGGGTTTCTCCGTAGCTTTTGGTTCCTGTCCTGGAACTAGCTCTTGTAGACCAGGCTGGCCTCGAACTCCCAGAGATCTGCCTCCCTCTGCCTCCCCAGTGCTGGGATTAAAGGCGTGCGCCACCACCGCCCAGCTTAGATGTTAATTCTTGAATACGTTTCTCATGACATTTTGCAAGCTGTCCAAATAGACTTCTTCGAACTACACAAGGCTTTCGTAGATACTTTTATTTTCCTTCGCCTTAATTTTAATAAATCTAATCTACTGAAGTTCTGCGTGTTGTGTGTATGGTTATTTAAAAGTACAGTTGCGGATGGGGGTGGGCTGGAGAAGTGGTTAGGTGGTTAAGAGAGTTCAGTGTTCTTGTAGAAGACAGGGCAGGCAGTTCCCAGCACCCATGTCTGACAGCTCACAACAATCCGTTAACTCCGGCTTCAGTGCCTCCAACCTGTGCTCACAAACACACATACTCCCCCATACATATATACAATTTTTAAATACAAATTAATCTTTAAGAAATAAAATATAGTTGTGGTCCCATGGGTCAAGTCTAGGCTGTAAGTTCAGTGGGTCAGTGTACTTGCTTACTGCCAGTACTTGGCTGAGAAGTCTGGCATATTTGTGCTGTAGCCGTGACAGTCGCCATTTTCTAATTAATTTTTGTTTTTTGAGACAGGGTTTCCCCACGTAGCCTTGACTGTCCTGTGGAGCAGGCTGGCCTTGAACCTAAGAGATCTGCCTGCCTCTGCCTCCCAAGTGCTGAGATTAAAGGTGTGCGCCACCATTGCCCAGCTAATTACCTTATCTTATAAAGTAGGAATTCTCCACCAAAGCTACAGACTATGAAAATCCTTTTTCTGTTTACTGAAAAGGGGTTCTCATTATTATTATTTCTTTTTTTTTTTTTTTTTGAGGCAGGGTTTTTCTGTAGCGTTGAAGCCTGTCCTGTAACCAGCTCTTGTAGACCAGGTTGGCCTCAAACTCAAAGATCCGCCTGCCTCTGCCTCCCGAGTGCTGGGATTAAAGGTGTGCGTCACCACCGCCGCCGGGTTCTCACTATTGTAACCTTGGCTGGTCTGAAACTCACAGCAGTTCTCCTGCCTGCGATCATCATATACCACACCTGGCATGAAAGCTCCTTTTTAACAAACTAGGGCTTTACCAGGTGCAGCTCTGGCAGAATGCTTGCCTGGCACACATTACACCTTTCACAAAGCCCCAAGCTAGAGGATACCCAAACACAAAAGACGGCACCTTACACGCTTCTGGCTACATGGCTGCAGTGGACTGAAAAGGGACCTATTTTGCAGCTACTGCTGTCTAAGGGAATCTATTTGCTCATCCCTTCCACCTAGGCTAGCCAAGTGACTTGCTTCAACAATATGTGGTACAAGTGATACCCCCCGAGTTTCTGAGTCAGACTTTGAAAGTACCCTTGGTACCGTAGTACTCTAGGACCACAATTACATTAAGATAAAAGACCACATGGAGAGACCAACCATCCCACCTAGACACCAACAAATTTTCAAACAAAAGACAGCCCACACGACCTTTGCAAAGAAATCGTTTAACCAATCTCAAAAGTGTAAAAAGTGAAATGCTTTAAATTTGAGCCATTAAATTTGAGCAGCAACAAGGCATTAAGAATAAATTATCTAATCCTCACAGCAACGCCTTATGGTGGAGGAAACAGACCTTGGTTGGGACAGCCTGCCAGGCACAACACTCGTAAGTGTCCCAAGAACTCGAAACAAACGACAGGCCAGGGCTGACTGGTCAGTTCTCTCTGTTAAAGACAAACACCGTGCAGAACGCCAACAACACAAAGTCGTCTTCTATAACCTGCATAGGCAACGTGTCCTGATTTGACACACACAGGGCTTGACCCAGCGCTTCAGCAAACGCATCCTACATCCTACAAATGCATTTTCCTACACCTTAAGCCACATACGAAAAAACTAGAAAGTACCTCATCCTGAATTGTAAATCATGAGGGTGATTATTAAATAATCATGTTAAGAAAATGTGCAAGAATGTGTTCTGATCTGCCAAAAAATACCTCAATTTTTGAAATTTAAACAAAATTCACATTTTATTTAGATTGAAATAAACTGTACAAAATTGATTTTATTCACCAAAAATAACAGTAATATTTTCTGTATTACTCTTTAGATAAACCACAAAACATTTATTTTTGAAGGTTTTGCTTATAAATCAAGACACGGCGGTAGACAATCATGAAAGACAAGAAAACAGACAAGTCAGTTGCCTGTATGGGTGGCCTTTGCCTGTCTTCACCGCGGAGCAGAAGTGAATTTACCTGTGGAAAGGGCTATGGAAATGTGGGCTCGACAAAGGAATGTAAACAGCAACAACCAAGTGGGTCGACAGCGCCTGGCTCTGCCGTTCACTCGCTCCTCTGAGGTCCTTCCGTCCTGCAGACTACTGAAACCTGCTTGCTGAGCTCACAGACTCTGTAACTCCTGGGCTGCTTATCGTGCAGTTGGATTCTGTTGCTTTCTTCTCTGCTCCTGCAGTCCTGAGGCTTGGGCTTGCACGTGCTCAGCAAGTGCTCCACTGAGCTATCCCCGGCCCTTGCTTTTTTTTTTTTTTTGAGACAGTCCCACTATGTGGCCCAGGCTGGACTAAAACTTGTGATCCTCATGCCTCTGCCTTCCAAGTGCTGCTACCACAAATTTTAAGCACCCATAACTCCTACAGGTCAAAAGTCAATGGTGTACACTTCATCGTAATACATTATAAAATGTATCTCTCACAAATTCATTTTTCAAAGGCCTGATAACGCACCACCTGACAACTGAATCCATAATGATAATGTTACGTCTAGAATAACTTTAAAACAGTTCCCAAGTGCCACCAGCAGGGAGGCATTCTGACATTCCCGGTGCCAACTCCTAGAACAGACAGGTACGGAAAGCATGAGAGTTCAAACAGGGGCCAATACATGGGTTACCAACAGCTAATGACACACTTGACTGGAGGGCTTGCGGCAAGGTACACGCGGTTAACTGACCCACAATACCTTACGCTTTTCTTCCAAACGTCAAACACAAAAACGACAGTCATTTCAGAAATCTTTTAGGCATTTTCAATGGTTTCCGAATTATTCGTAGGAAGCTCTGGTTTATTTGTATAGAGTTTGATGTATGTGTCCACCATTAAATCCAGATCATGTTTTATATCAAAATTTATGTTAAGCAAAGCCAAATTACTTGACCTCTGGTCTGTCAAAGTGTTCCGCAGATACGCCTTGAGACGCTTCCGTCCGTTTTCATAGCGCTCATTCTCAACTTTCATCACAGGGAGAATACACAGGACCTTCAGCAAGGCATACACATTGGGGAAAAACTTAATGTCCGGAAGATGGAGGGCTTCGTAGATGGTGGACGGGAGCTCGATGTCTTTCCCTCTGTGCTTCCACTTGATTCTCCAACAGTGCAGCTCGGCTGAGAGCGTGTCAGGGTTGGGCAGGTCACTTCTGTACATGTCGGCATGGTGCTCCTCTGAGGTGTTGAACTTGAGCTGCCCCATCACCGAGGGGACCAGGGACAGGCATTTCAGAGCTTTGAGGTGCTGCTCAGAAAATATATCTTTCAGCTCCTGAATAATGTGCTCCACCGTGGGAACACTGAGGGTGTCTTTATAGTAACACTCCGAGGTCAGCTGAGTATCCAGGTTACCTTGCTGGGCCCTCCGGAATTTCCCTGGGAGTTTCATTTGAACGTCAAGTTTGGTTGCTAAGTTTGTGGCTTCCTCAAACCAAAACTCATGATAAACTTCGATGTTCTCCATCACCTCGTTAAGCGAATGCAGTACTGCAGTCAAACTACTGGCTGCAAAAAAGACATCCGAGGTTTGTCCCTGGAGATTCTTCCCAAAGGCTCTCGTAAAAGATAACACATTCTTAAGAACAACAATGGTAACGATGAAATCAAAGTCTGTCACTGCACTACAGAGGACAAATGCTCGCCCTGCTATGCAGTTATTCCACCTGATATTCGTGTCGCTGTTTATGCCATCTAAACACAGAACAAGTGCTTGCAGGAGATCCACCAAGACCTCAAAGGCGTCGTGCCTGCCTGTCCACTGGGAATGGCAGATCTCCTTCAGTTCTTTCCCTCGCTCTGCGCTGTTCTGGAAAAGAACAGAGATCACATTGTCAAGTTCTAAGAGCAGCTGTGGTGACCGGTGGAAAAAAGAACAGACTTCCTCGATCGTCCCTAACGCCACAGACACCCCGACCACAGGGACAGACTTCGCCAGCCAGGCGTTCAAGGCACAGGAGGAGCAGAGGGTGTAGACGGCCTGGGGGTATTTCTCTAAAAGTCTCGAGGCAACAACTTTCATCTTGGAAGAAAACCCACTGGACACAATGTAGGCCTGACCACGGCAATACTCCATATTCAACCCCCACTTCTCGGTTATCGTAGTGTGAAATTTCACAGCCAAAATCTCTGCATCGGCTTCGTAAGGCAGGAAGCCCACAAACTCCTCTCTCAGGTTGTGAGCTTCATCGACAAACCTCACCAGCACGGGCAGGTGCTCCTCTCCTGCTATGTCCACCACATCGTCCGTGATGATAGAGAAGAAGTGTGAGTCCCTCACTTCCCTGAGTGTCTCCTCCCGGATGCAGCTCTCGCAGATCTCCAGCATCTGTCTCTGCTGAGCTTTAGAGCAGAAGAGCGTGTTCACCGCTGTGGTCTCAAATCGCTTCCGCAGGACCTCTTCTCCGGAATTGATCCGGCACTCCAGCAAGGCCTGAAAGTTGTCTGGAGCGAAGAGGCCTTCTGGGACCTCATCAGCCTCGTGCCCATCCAAGGGTATGTTCTGCTTCCCCATGAGAATCAGGATCTCAAACAGCGACTTGAGGTACTCTTTGTTCTCCTTCTCTTCGAGGGTGAGAGGCAGCACATTTCCATCCTGCTGGTTCCCTGTTTCGGCACTGGGGTTCTGAGCAGTGTTGTTAGTTTCCTGTTCTTGTTCACAAGCTTCCTCAACTGGAAAACAAAGGAACCACAAAAGACAAAATAGATTACAATTTTGATTGGCTAAATATCTAAAATCTACAAACTCATTCATTCACCATTAAAAGAACACCGACAGGATAGGACCCAAATTAAATTAGTAAAATGAAGAGTCAAATGCTGTGGACAGACTTTAATAAACAAACGCTGTTATGAAGTTAAGAACAATTTTAATAACATTACACCTTGAGAAGAGCAAGGTGAAGAGGACAGTGTTTCCACAGGTATCTTACATCTCACATGTATCACACTACTTTCTTCAGGTGGATGCCACCAACCCCACTTGACTGCACAGTTGTCTTTCCTAGTCCAGAGTGTTCCATGGAAGCCAGGCCATGTTGTCATAATTACAAACTCCTCAGTGGTTCCAACTGCTAGCAACTCACAATGCTGCAAGTTCTGAACTCTGCTCTTTCCTCTGGGTTCATCTGTTAAGCGCCACAGGCTATCAGAAATGCTAACAACATCTAAGTGAGGGTGTTTACCTCAATCTAGCAGCTTGTTTTGTTCTACTGTTTCTAGCTTTCCTGCCTTTCTTTGCTGAGCATGTTTCTTTTTCTATAAAGAAGGAAAATATTATTTATCATGCAGCTACTGTGAGAATTAAACAAAGCACCAGGATGATAAATGGTATCAGCCAAAGCTATGTCTATAGTAGCAGAAGAAGATAAAGGAGGAGAGATGGTGTCTCTAGCCCCATCGTTTGATGACACATCAACACCAGCACCTACAGAGACTCTGTAACCACTACACCCAAAATACCCACTGCCTTACAGCCAGGAACTAATTATGTTCCACGATGTGTGTGGCTGGCTTTTCTGGAGCACTCCTTCCCTACAGGGACCCCTAACCACACCGAGGGCCTCGAGGGGAGAAGGCGCTGTGCTCTCTCTGCACATGACAATGCGGATAGCACAACAACTCTGCACACAGGGGATCCCCCAGGCTACAGGACAACACCAACCACAGTTTTACACTCACACTCAAGGAAGGTTTTGGATATGAAACACATTTATTTGTTCTTACCAGGCCAAGCCTTTGAAAAAGGAATTCAAAAGCGTCATCAACATTATCACTTACTTTTTTTCTGTTTCAGTGTTCTGATTTCATCTTCACTCTAAAAAAGAAGAAAAAATTTAAGACAATCATCTTTAGTAAATCATCTAGACTTAAAAAAGCCTGTTCAGAGCAAAAAAAAAAAAAATCTCATTTGAGAGTTTAAGGGGCTTTGTTTTTAAAGAAAGTGTCTCATGTACTCCAGGGTGGTCTTGAACTAAGTAGCTGAGGATGACCTTGAACTTCTGATACTTTGCCTTCACCTCCCAAGTACTGGTTTATGTGGTGCTAGGAATCGAACCCAGGCCATCATTCATGCTACACAAGTATTCTGATCAGCTAAGACTACATCCCTAGCTCCAGAGAATCAATTCTTCACACTGAATAGTCTTAAGACAGATGATAGGAAACCAAAACCATGTGACGTGCTCATGATTCCAAGCTTATAATGAAGTACTAGAAGAAAAAATCATGTGTTATTTACCCTACTTTCTCCCTAACGTATCCTAACCGGACAAATGCATACTGAGTGATAATTGAGATGAAGATAGACCACAGCACTTAGCGTCATATTCACGAGGACACGATGACTCCTCTTCCCAATCTAACCCTAAATGTCACAAAACCAGGAGGCTACTGACCACAGAACTTCATGAGAAGGCCTAGGAAGCACAAAGTGAGGCGCCAGCTCAGAGGAGAAAGCAACAGAGTCTCTCTGCGCCCCAGACCAAACATCAGAGGTAGAACTTTCCAGATCAGTCTTTCGTTCTCCCACCAACACTCTCTAGTGTTTTTATGCACTCCACCACTTTCTGTGGCAGGAGAGCAGTGCCAACGAAAGCCAGAGACAGCTCTGGATACCGCACTAACAGAACTATTAGCACGCTGGCTAAGTGGACAGCCCTCCCCTAGCCCAGAGGGCGCAGTTAAGGGATGGCAAGTGTGGAAGTGTGCCTGTCATAAAAGGCGGGACACAGGGAAGCGACAGCTGATGTGAAGGATGGCCGTGTGAGTGTGAGCACTCATCCGGGACACATCCCAGAGAAGCGGAAGGGAAAAGACGAGGAAGTAAAAATCAGCATGAGAGATTAAGTCCTGAGATGTAAACACGTCATCAGACTACTCAATGAAGGAACTGAAAATACACTATGGCACTTGCTTTTATAATTGTTTCGGTGGTGCTTGGGACTGAACCCCGTGCCCCGCAAATGCCAGGCAAACACTGTAACACCTGGCTGTATACCTGACCCTGTTCAATAAAATTTAAATGTCCACAATAAAAAACTTCAGAAAAGCTGGACAGTGGTGGTGCACGCCTTTAATCCCAGCACTCAGGAGGCAGAGGCAGGCAGATCTGTGAGTTCAAGGCCAGCCTGGTCTACAAGAGCTAGCTCCAGGACAGGCACCAAAGTTACAGAGAAACCCTATATCGAGAAAACAAAACAACAACAAAAAAATCCCTTCAGAAAATTCTCAGGAAGAATAGTGGACCACTTGAGGAAGCACCAGACTTCAGGGACAATAGAGACACACATACAAGATCCTGTGGTCTATAGGTATCCTCTCTGTGCTACCTAACATTTGAAATAAACAACATGAGGAGGCTTTAAAAAACACCTTTGAGAACTACGGGAGATTACAAAATGCTGCAGCTAATATGTTGCCTTTGTTTAACTCTGTAAAGCTGTGTTACTGTGCCTGTCTAAAACACCTGATGGTCTAATAAAGAGCTGAATGGCCAATAGCAAGGCAGGAGAGAGAAATAGGCAGGGCTGTATGCAGAGTATAAACAGAAGGAGAAATCTGGGAGAGGGAGGAAGATGTCAGGGGCCAGGCACACAGTCACCCAGACAGCCACAGAGTAAGAGTGAAGGTAAGGTATAAAGAAGAAAAGGAAAAAGCCCAGAGGCAAAAAGTGGTTGGGATAATTTAAGAAAAGCTGGCAAGAAACAAGTCAAGGACTAGTATTCATAACTAAGAATAAGCCTCCGTGTGTTTTATTTGGGAGCTGGGTGGTGGACCCCTCAAAAAGCCAAAAGAGTAAAACAACACACAACACTGAAGAGCTAACTTGTCTTCAAAACTAGGCGAGGGGGAGCTGAGTCAGTAAAACGGTTTAGCAGGCAACGGTGTGTGCCTCACAAGCCTACCCCGGGCTCCCACGACAGGAAAGGCCAGTTCCTGAAACCTGTCCTCCAGTGTCCACACGCCTGCTGCCATGGCATGTGTGCCTAATGAATAATTAATTACGTAACTGAAAATAAAAATGAACCGGGGTAACGTGTATATAAGGGTGTTCACCCAAGGTCAACAAAGACAGGTAGGTTTAGGTATCTGAAAGGTGGCAAAGGATTATAAAAGCATATATAATTTATACATTATAAACGTTTTATAGACCTTGTCACCAATAATAGCAAAATTCTCCACTCTAAAACAATCTAGATCTCCTTGCCACCAGTCCCAGGAAAGCAATGAGCTGGGTGGCCTGTAATCAACAACATGCCTTGTCCCAAGCCAACAACTATCAGCTGGGCTGTATCTGGAGGAGCTTTTCCAATTTAAACAGCACTACGACAGACTAACCATCTCAATAAACACGGCTCACTTCCTAACACGCTACTTGGGAGACACAGAATACCACGGGAGAGCTGCTAACAAGTGCTTCCGTGCTTGATGTAACAGGATGTGCAGAGAGAGCAAAGCTGAGGAGCCAGAGACATACCAACTCTTTTATTCGTTTTCTGTGTCTGCTATGTGGATTGTTCAAATGACTGGTGAGGTCAAATATTGTTGGTATTGCATTATCTCGAAGAACTGTACGATAAGGACTCTGAAAAACAAAATGTATCAATTCAGAAAAGGTCCTTAAAAAAAAGTAAATAAAATTCTACATTAATGACTTCTCTAGAACTTCTTTACCTGTCTCTAAAGTACAGATGTGCAAATTCCGATGCCCTTCTGTCATTCCATTAGCTACCAAGTCTACAGGAAGCACAGGTCTCGGAGTTTTCTATGCCCTTTAATGTGCAGTTACAATGCTCCCCTTACCTGCCATTCCCTCCACTGTTGCTAGCACTGGGAAATATCAAGGCACAGTAAAAACATGAACTTGACCAATAATGACTTTTTAGACTCCAGTTCCTTGATCTAAATAGGAGTCAGGTGTCAAGTAGTTCACGTCTTCCAAAATGAAATTATTCACATACTAAGGATAACAAAATACATAATCACAAGTCTACCAACACTCAATTAGGAATTTCTAAACTCCCTTCTTGTCTCAATGATCTGATCACTAAAGAGGCACCTTTCTCTGCCCTGCTGTCTCGCCAGAAGCTGGACCTAAACCTGCATAGTGACAGTCTTCCATAGTGAGCCAAGAGGAAGCTGGGACAACAAGAAATTAATTAAGGAGAGTAACTGATAAATAATTATTATTCCCACTAGTTAGTCCAAGGAGAGAGTGACTTTTATTTCTCTCTCCAGTTATAGGAAAACACACAAAGCACACTTCATTTGAGGAACTTTCTTGGTGGTAGTGATATTTCAAAGCTGACTTCTCTGAACTTTTTCACCTTGGTAAGGGAGGTTGGGAAGACAGGACAGGAAAATGTATCCAAATGAAACAATCTGCTTGGATTCCATCCAGAGGTGCTGTGAGCACTCAGGGAGAATTATTAGTCAGTGTTTTCTAATTCAATCCCACACATCACAGAAAACAAAAAGTCTAATTTATTATTATTAATTATTATATTTAATTTTTTGATAAGTTGAGACACGGTCTCACCATATTGCTCAAGTGGCCTTCAACTCATGATTCAATCTACCTCTGCCTCTTGACTGTTGGAATGACAGCTATGAGCCACCATGCCAGGCGTGTGCGCTCTCTCTCTCTCTCTCTCTCTCTCTCTAGGGTTTTTCTGAGTAGCTTTGGAGACTGTCTTGGAACTCACTCTGTAGACCAGGCTGGCCTCGAACTCAGAGATCCTCCTGCCTCTGCCTCCCAAGTGCTGAGATTAAAGAGTACACCACCACCACAGGGCACAAAATGCAATTTCTCAATACCTGGCTTCTAAGGTGGACTAAGAACTCTGAGTCTACCAGGAAGTCTGAGTTGGGATTGGTATGGACAAAGCTACAGAGGAAAGTTCACCTATGATACCCTGGGCTTTTCATTTTCTCACTAAGCCAAAGTCTCAAAATTAAACATAATCAACATCAAATAGTTGGGTGATTGGGGGATTGGAGGAGGGAGGAGATAGTCTAGAGAATTTTCAAAATTCAAATTTAGCAGACAAAGCAAAGATCAGAAAAACTGGAATATGAATGAAAATGATATATTCTATATTCATTTATAAATACACATGTCAAAAGATTAAATCTAACTCACATGAACAATGCTAATTCCACATCGCAGTTAACTTTGCAATTTAAAGGAACCACACTTATCTTACTCTAGCACCAAAGATAACAGAGGTTTTGGCTTTGGCAGAACTGCTCATGTACGCTAACAAGCTCTTAAATGCCAAACTAATGAAGCCAGCAGGCTCACATGTTTCAATACAGTTATCATGCAAGCCAGTCTTCAAGATGCTCGTTCTGCACACACAGAAAGAACATGTCTCCCATTTAAGTTAATTTACTAAAGATGAAAGAATCATTTGAGAATTACAAAAAGCAGAACTAGCTATTCTATTTCTACTCTATGCTCTGACTAAAGTCAGCTACATTAGTGAGCTATATTTTAAATTTCTCAGATTAATCAGGTTAGAATTACACAGTTAAAAGATGATATTCACTATACTAAAAGTAAAAATGCATGGTTTGTGTATTTTAAAATGAACACAAAAGTAGTTTGCCTTTAAAACATACGGCTGATCAGTATAACGCTTGTAACAAAGCAAGGTTTAAAAAAAATCCCTCAAATATTTGTGATTAAATTGTTGAACCGGAATTGGCTCACCTCCCAATGACTTCACAAGTATCTGCTTCAATTAATATTGAGAAATAAAATAACCCAATCATTCTTTAGTTTTCTGATGCCTCTGCAAAATGTATCTGAAAAAAATATCAAAATAAATTGCTGCATAATAATATATAGTGTACCTTCAAGTCAAGTTCACGTCTATCCAAGCCTAATCAGAATGTTAGTTATACCTAAGAATGCTATGGATTTACCAAACTCTTTCTGGTTGGTTTCTGGTCCACACATGTCAATCAAATCTGCCTGTTTCTTTTATGAATCACATACATTCTCTTACTAGAGAATCTTAGAACATTAAAAACCCTAAAATTTTGTTCGGGCCCAGAAGGGAAAGGTCTGGGTGTAAGAACAGCTTCATGTTACCCATGTGATACAGATTCTTGTTCTAGCTAGCCCTTAAAATTACACAGTGGGAACGAGGTAAGTGTTGGCTCTTAAGAGGACACTCAAGCCATGAACAAGAGCATCATTCCTAGATGAGACTGCCATTCACAAGAATGCTCTAGAGGGGTGGTTAACTCAGTGGTAGAGCTGCGTAGTGCACAGAAGGCTCCGGGTTCTATCCCTAAAACCACATTAAAACAAAACAAACAAACAAAAAAACTCTAGAAAAGTAGCTTGAAATGAACAGCCACAGTATTACACATGTACATTTTCTGTAAGTTTAAAAGTTATTACCTCTAGTGAGGGGGGGAGGGGGCATCAAGAAAAGAGGGGTTTAAAAAGTCAAGTTTTTGAGAGCAAGCAGATACTACTACTAGACTCCAGACCTATCTTCAACTCAAATGGTATAGGCAGACATTTAATAAAAACTGACATTGCAAACCAGACAGCAAGGAAGGAGAAGCCAAGCTATCACTTACAGTTCGACAGATCATAGAGGTCTCAAAGTGTTTGGCGCATAGTCGATAATGCTTATTTAGCTGATCGGGGGTTTTGTCTTCTAAGTCTGCTCTCCTACAATTTTCAACCCACTTCTGGCATCTGTAAACAAAACCAAAATATAATTATGAAATATAAAGTCAAAGTTTAAATTTTAGCATTTGGGCTGGGCATAGAGCACACACCTATAATCTCAGTACTTGGGAGGTTGAGGCAGGAAGACTCTGAGTCTGAGACCAGCCTAAACTACATAGGAAACCTCATCTCAAAACAAAATTAATCTGAGTCAGGCATGGTACATATATATATATATTTTTTGGGGGGGGTCTTTCAAGACAGGGTTTCCCTGTGTAACAGTTGTAGCTGTTCTGGAACTAGCTCTTGTAGTCCAGGTTGCCCTTGAACTCACAGGGATTCACCTGCCTCTGCTTCACAAGTGCGCCACCATGGCCCGGCCTGATATACACACCTTTAATCCCAGATGCTGGGATTAAACAAATAAATAAAATAAATATATTTGGAGCAGGCAATGATCTCTTTTAAAGGGCCACAGACCATACATAAAAGTTTAGTTAAAAATATATAAACATATTTATAAATAGACTCAAAACAGAAATCTGTGCCAAGTGTGGCACATGACTTTGATCCCAGCACTCAGGAAGAAGAAGCAGGCAGATTTCTGAGTTTGAGGTCAAGCTGGGCTACAGAGCAAGTCAGGGTTACAAGAGAAACCCTGTCTTGAAAAACAAAAAGAAAAAAAAAAAAAAGTATGGATAATGTAGAGAAAGAGAAATCAGTCATTTGAAATTAATTTCTATATGTAGTATAAAGATAACTATTTCCCCCCAGCACAGGGGATAGAACCTGGGACATCACTTATGCTAATCAAGGTCTTTAGTGCTGAACTCCATCCCCTTGCTGAAGACACCTTTGGAATTCCCACCAAGCCTGTTGTCAGATGCCGCATTACAAATCAAACTTTTACTATCCCCCGACAAACTGTATTTCCCAATCTTCCTTATGTCAGTAACTGTTTTATGTTAAAAGTCTCAGGAGTCTGGGAGAGATGGCTCAGTGGGTGGAAGCCTTGCAAGCCTGGGGATCTGAGTTCAGATCACTGCGCCCACACGAAAAGCTGTGTCTGCAGCTCTAACCCTATGGGAGCAGAGACAGGAGGCCTGCCGGGGTTTGCTGGCCACTAGCCTGGCTACAAGTTCAGTACCCACACTACCCTCATACACATACATAATCTCGGGAGTTACCCTTGACTGTTTTCTCTTATAACCCACACCCAAACTATTGGCAAATTAAGTTGGCTTCATCGCAAACTTTATCTAAAACGCAGTGTGTCTCTTCCTCCTCTTCTGATCTGGACTATTTCAACAGTCGATCCCTGGTCTTCCTGCTTTCGCTTTTGCTCCCCTACAATGAACAAGAGTAGCCAGAAATCCCTGTGAGAACCTCTCTCAGCTCTAAGTTCTCCCGCTTCACTCAGAATAACCCCGGAGTGTTTCCCACCGACAACTTCCTGAACAACTTGTGACTCCCATACACACCTCATCAGCAAGCATGCCTTGACTGCACTCTTCCTGTCTCCAGACTTCCTAAGGTATTTCATGGATGTCCCCTGCCCTAATTCAACTCTTTGCTCAAATTCACTGTGGTGAGACTTTTATTGTTCCCTCTGTTTAAAATACCAATTGTGCCTCTCTCGTTATAATTTAAAAAAAAAAAAATGGGTAAGGGCCGGGCGGTGGTGGCGCACGCCTTTAATCCCAGCACTCGGGAGGCAGAGGCAGGCGGATCTCTTGTGAGTTCGAGGCCAGCCTGGTCTACAAGAGCTAGTTCCAGGACAGGAACCAAAAAGCTACGGAGAAACCCTGTCTCGAAAATCAAAAAAAAAAAAAAAAAAAAAAAGGTAAGTGAGACAAGACCTCACAACCGTAGCCCTAAATGTCCTGGAACTTGCTTTAACTCAGACTGGCTTCAAAACTCAAGCTAATTCTCCTGCCTCCTCAGAGCTGGGATTACAGAGCAGGTCACCAAACGCAGTTCCCTGGCTATACTTTTTTTAATCTACTTATTTATATGCATAAGTGTTTTACACTTTGAGCCTGGTACACACAAAGGCCAGACGAGGTTGTGCATGAGATCCCCTGGAAACGGAGTTACAGGGGGTTAAGCCACCGGAGGTGGGCTCAGAACCCAGGTCTTCTGCAAGCGCAGCAAGTGCTCTTCAGCGCTGAGCCGTCTTTGCAGCCGCTCCCTGGCTACCTTCAAACTCTTCCAACCTCTGCTGTATTTTTCTTCAGGGTATTTTCTCATTTGGGGGCACACTACTGTAAATATTTTACTTGCCAGTTTCCCACCACTTGAATGTAACCTCTGAGAGCAGGGACTTTTCACTGGCTCATCTGTTACCCTGCGCTCAAACCAATTTCTAGCAATTGTAGGCTTTCGATAAATATTTGTCCAACTAATAAATAGCATGCTACATTACAACGCCTGTTGATAGATCTGCTCCCTCCACGGATTAGGCGCTTTCTGCGGTTCCTGACAGCATTCCCAGGGTCCCCAGCACCTGACATGAGTACTCCAAACACGGCTAAGCACCGACTTTTAAATGAATGGACCAACAAGAGAGCCCCGTGAAACGCCTCCTGCCCATCAATCACACGCAGTCCCTACGCCTCTCAGAGCACGACCCGGAGGATGAGCTGCCCCAAGGGAAGAGTGAAGTTTCAATACCTATTCCCACGCCCTCACACGCGTCCTCGGAGCTCACCACAATAACCGAGGGAGACAATGAGTAACGGTCTGCCTTTGAACGCTGCGAGTGATGACAACCCCGAAGGAGGCAGCAGTTGTGACCCGACTGAAGATCAAAGCAAGCGGCCCGACTCCAAACAGAAACACTGTCCCAGGAGCAGAGGCAGGGCCGCCGGGACCGCAACCCGGGAGTCCTACCCTTCCTTTGACAGCTAGGAAAACGAGCCGGACGACGGAAGCCGCTCGGCGCCCCCGGGGTGGCACCCTCTCGGCCGGGTCCCCGAGGGCGCAGCAGCGCACGTGCGCCAGACTCCCCGCCGCCTCCGCGCCCCGCTCACCTACCTGGCCGGGTCCCGAGGGAACCTGAAGAAGGCCAGGTCGGACTGCGTGCTCTTCCGTGTGCAGTTCGGGGCGGCGCAGAAGTTCGGCATGGTCGTCCGGCCACCGGCCGGTCCAGCACTCCCCTCCCCGCCTCGTCAGGGCAGCAGCACGGCCGCCCCGCGGGGCCGGGGAGGGGAGCTGGGCCGGCCGGCCGGCCGGCTCCGCCAGGCCGCGCGCGCGGAGGAGGGGCTGGCAGGCGAAGCCGCGAGGGCCAGGAGGGGCGCGCGGGCCGAGGCCGGGCTGGGGCCGCGGCTCCACAGTGCTGTGAGCGGCCGGGAGGATTTACCGCCGCCGCCGCCGCTGCTGCACCTCCAGCCCGCCCGGGACGCTGCCGCCTCCTTCCCACAATGCACCCTGGCGCTCGGGGGTGCCCTCTCTCCTCTCAGCCTCCTCCTCCTCTCCTCGCCGGCGACCTTTCCCGCGGGCGAGCATGCGCACACGAGCCGAGCGCTTCCGACCGGGCGTGGGCTGGAGGCGGCGGAGCCCCGCGCCTCTGCCTCAGTGCGCACGCGCACAGCCCAACCCGCGCGAGGGAGGCATTGCGCATGCGGCCTAGCCTCCCGGGACTCCGGAGCCAGCAGAAGCCAGGGCTTCTACGGTAGGTTTGTCGTCCTTCAGGTCCCCGGGGCGAGTTCTGACGTTACCGCCACGGCCGCGTCATCCTGCTTTTTGAGTAGCCGCGCTTAGGCTTCCGTTGCATGGATCGCCATAGACTCTTAGGACCACAGAATCCGCACGACTTTGATGACTGCTTTGCAAACTCCGTGCACGGATTGGACGCAAACGTTGGGGTTGTAGAGGCTTTAATTTTTCCCAGCTTTTTCTCTCGGTTACTTTATAACTCGGTTAGTGCGAGATTGCCAGCCCACACCTCGACTAGACGCCAAGGGCGAAAATTCACAAAAAGCAGAAACTTCCCTGGTGGCTTCTTGAAGAGCAGGAATAGCGAGATGATTAGAGATTGATACCTCGGGGCTTCTCACCGTCGTGGCCTGATCATGTTCCTGTGTGACTTAATGCCGAAATGAGTGGTCGCTGTTTAGAGCAAAGGATTAGTATCAAGTTTTACATGAAATTGAACAAGTCTGCCAGTGAGACCCACCGTCTTTTGAAAGGGTTTAGGTAGGGCGGGAAGGTGGCCTAAATGATGCATAAAGAGTTCGTCCAGTCACGCACAGGACGGATGAAAATACCCAGAAAGTCAAGGACTCGGTTTTTTCAAACAGGCAGTTAACGGTGAGAATGCTGCTGAATGTTAGACTCATTCTGAAAGAAAACCTGAACATGAGAAAAATGTCTGCCAAAGTTCCAGCGAGTATTCTAAAGGATGAGCCTGAACTCGAGAAATTTGAATTCCCTCTGATTCATTCAAAGGAAATTACGAAAAGCCATCTTATAGTGAGGGAAAGGGTTATGGAGTCCTTTGCAGCAGAAATCTGGTGGGGAAATGTCTCTGCCTGTGTTGAATCCCAGAATCCACGTCTCCACCCCCACCCCGCCAGCCAGCTTCTGCAGGGGCCAGCCTCAGTCAGCAAGCATTCCCCCTAGGGTGGCTCAGCATTGGTTCACATCCTGCTGAAATGAGCCTGGGGTTGCCAGAACCTGACCAGGGAGCAGTCCTCATCTGCTTTTCATCTCTTGCTCCTCCTTCACGCTGGGCAGGATCCATCTACATATAATACTGACCTATGGGGTTCTCTTCCTTGCTGTTCCCAATCTTCTTGGAGGGCTTGTGGCTGTTGACTTCTGGTTATAGTTTTTTTTTTTTTTTTATTTCAGCAAGTGTGGCTCTCTTCAGTGCCTGTAGCTCGGCTTGGGGCTACCCTGCACATCCTGCTGTCCCAGGGGATCGTGCCAGTGAGAAGCGCAGGTCCAAGTCTATTTCAGTGTCCCGGGAGACATAATTTTCTGAGGGGACGCCAAAAGAAGTCCTGCAGTTTCAGCCTGCTTCACAGTCAGGGCCTGAGAGGTGTGGTACAGAAGGCAGTGTGATCTAACCCGAATGACTCACGGTTGGCCTACAATAGTCACGTCACAGAACTCCCCTCCTCCGGCAGGAGAGCTAGGTGTGCCTCATTCTCCTGAGCTTTGGACCCATTCTTTAGGGGTGTTCCTTCTGTAAAAGAGAAGGGTTGGCCCTAGAACATTTAAGCCATGAGACCCAGGTGAAGACCGTGATGTCCCGTGAAGAGACCAAAGTGACTCTGGGATGCAGTGCCAATTCACACACGACATAGTAACTGAGGTCAAGTGTGTTTTGGATGGTGTGAAGCTCTGTAGTGCTGATTGCTGGGGACAGGTGGGGTTTACAGAGGAGGTGGTTTTTAACTATATCCGTGAAGAAGGGTGAGAGAAAGGACCATGAGATTGGAGGATGCACAGGAGGTGGTGCGGCATGAGGCGGTGTAAAAAGAAAATGCACTTTTAGTGTTAAAATACTTAGGTCGGGCGGGGGGCAGGTAGTTGTGTTGCAGACGAGGAATTTGAAAACTTTGGACTTCCTCTCTTCTGACTTTAATTTTAATGCTAGTAGTTTATACATTGCTACCCCTATCTGCAGGTAGGTTTATGATAAACTCCCTTGTTAGAGCAGCTAATTGGACTCTCCCCGCCCCCTTCAAAAGCAGGCTATACAAATTTAAACAGTCTCTTCGTACCTCGCTGCCAGAGTTCATGGAATGAAACTTGTCTCAAGAGGGTTGCAAGTACTCCACATGGGCGGAAAGCATCTCAGAATGCCTAAGGGGGTGCAGAGGGAAGGAAGGCAACAGCTTCTCAGTGCTGGCCAGTGTCTGCCTTACCCAGGGGTTCTGACACTTAGTGACTGGCTTGCTAAGAAGTAAATAATACTGGGTGATAATCCTGACAGTGCAATTCACTTTACTGTCTCTCCTGCTTTCAAATGGTTTCAGGGCCGGGTGGACCTTCAGTTGTGAAGTTCCTTGAAAGCTAGATCTTGTCATCCAGCTCTTGAAGAGGGGTGGAGAGAAGGCTCAGCATATTCAGAGCACCGACTTCTTCCAGAGGACGCGGGTTCAAATCCCAGCACCCACGTGGAAGTTCACACAAAGATACATGCAGCATAACACCAATTCAGTTCGCATGACATAAAAATAAATATATCTGGGGGCTGGAGAGATGGCTCAGTGGTTAAGAGTGGTTCTTTTAGAGAAACGGGGCTCATTTCCCAGCACCCACATGGCAGCTCACAACTGTCTTTAATTCCAGTTCCAGAGGACCTAATGGCAAAACACCAATGTGTATAAATTAAAAAATAAAATTTTTAAAAATTATATTTAAGTTCGAGGCCAGCCTGGTCTACAAAGGGAGTTCCAGGACAGGCTCCAAAGCTACAGAGAAACCCTGTCTCAAAAAAAAAAAAAAAAAAAAAAAATTATATTTAAAAAAAAAACTTTGAAAAACAAGCAGCACCTTACAGACTTCTCCCTGCTTAGTAGTTTTAAGACATCCCACTTTTAGGTCATTAAATTGTCTTGTGAGATGAAGTTCTGGTTCCTCCATGCTTGTCACCCAGGACAGTATATCTTAGGATGAAGTCCCCACTATTGCAATAATTTTGATGAATTTATTAATCTTTGCTCTGGCCTTGTAATCATTACAGAATAGTGTGTCCATGGGCACAGACCAGGATCCCACGATCACTACTTTCAGGTCTTATCTCCATGTTACTTTATTTTACTTTGTTTTTTTGAGACAGGGTCTCTTCACAGCAGAGATCCACCTGCCTTGGCCTCCCAAGTGCTGGGATTAGAGGCGTGAGCCACCACTCCTGGCTCTCACTTATAGCACAGATCCTGAGAGAAGTGGTTTCTGGGTTTATTTCATCCTGTAAACAGGGTTAGAATGAACCCAGCAGTGATGCTGGACTGAGACCCATATTGAAATACAAGGCCCCAGAAGTAAAATGGTCTAGGTTAGGGTTTAAACACAGAATACTCAGAAGCAGGTGTTGGGAGTGTGAACTCAGATTGTTCTAAGTGGTTTCCAAAAAGGGACTTAATTTATTACCCGAAGTCAAGTCCCATGTAGCAGTCAGATTGAAGTGCCATTTCAGCCCATTACTCCTTTGCAAGGCTTTCCCAGACATACTCAGCAGTGGCAGAATGTCCCAGATTTGGGGGAGGTAAAATTACCGCCCTGACTTCAGTCCACTCTCATATGACTCTGCAGCATCACTGAACCCAGCCGTAGAGCCTGGGCTCCTGGGTGACGGGAGAGCTCTAGCCCAGCAGCGCTTGCTGAGTACCTGTTGTCGCTGATGGCCTGCACCTCACTGCACAGGTTTCCTGAGTTCCTGGCCCTGTAGACTGAGATCCAGCTACGGTTCTGGGCCACACCTGGAGGTGTGACTGCCTTGGGCCTTTGGTGTGGTGTGATTTTCCTTCCTGATCTTTGGACCGTCTTCCTGCTCCCGACTTAAGCCGTGGTCCAACTGAAGCAGGCCGTTTCTGCTTCAGCCCTGGTTCCAAATTGTCTTCCTGCATCCGCGGAGTGGAATGGGGAGGGGTGATACAGCCGCTGGTGGCCAAGCCCTCCCTTAGCAATCACAAGGATTGGGTACCTCTGGGCCCTAGAGTCAGGAAGCCTTTTCAGAGCGGTAGCTAGTCGTCTTCTCCCTGGCAGGAGGTCAAGCCTGGTGTCCTGTGAAGTCGAGAGAGCTGGCCATTCTCAGGCTTCGTCAGCTGACTCTCCCGTCATCTTACTCCCTGCTCTCACCTTCACTCCTCTGATTCCGAGTCAGTTCCATGCTACTGTATTCCATGTTACCGCCAGATACCTTCTAGGAAGGTACCATTCCGTCACTGATTTTTGTCTACTTTTCTCTGTCTCAATCACCTCATCTTGCTTCCTGTCCCACCCAAAGTAATGAAATAAATCATCTTTTTTGGGGGGGCAACATTTTATTGCTTTATTTTTGTTGTTGGTGGTTGGTTTCTCTGTAACAGCCCTGGCTTTACAAACTAGGCTGACCTGAAACTCAGAGATCCACCTGCCTCTGCCTCCCAACTGCTGGGATTAAAGGCATGCGCCTCCGCTGCACAGTTTATTTTTTTAATAACATTTTTAAACAGCATTTTTTACAGCGTTTTCAGTCAAATGTTTACCAAATCTTTGATTTGAAGAAACAAACAACCAGGCAATGGTGGCACACACCTTTAATCCCAGCAGTTGGATTCAGAGGCAGAGGCAGGGGGATCTCTGTGAGTTCAAAGCCAACCTGGTCAACAGAGTGAGTCCCAGGACAGCCAGTACTGATACACAGAGAGCCTTTCTTGAAATACTAAAAAACAAAACTCCGTGTATGGGTACTTGTGACCAGCACTGGGGTGTGTCCTTTTAGGTGAATCCGTTTTTATTTAGCCTAAACAGATCTCTCTTGTCTTCATTGGAACGGCTTTCCCAGGGCTTTGGTAGAATTTCAGATGGAGCAGACCTTTACAGTGTTTCCCAGGAACCAGTAGTAACCAAACCCTCCGGCAGCCGTATGAAAGAAGATTCTGTGTTAATTCACTCAACAGATGTTACTGAGTGGCTCCTGTGCCAGGTACCGTCCTGTGAGCTGGAATACAGCAACGGACAAAAGTGAGCCCAACCTTGGGTTTGGCCCCTCTGCTGAAGACTGCGGTCACGTGTGCTCACACTAACTCACTATTAACGGCAGCCCTGGAAATAGGGATGACCTTTGCCATAGGCCTCTGTGCCAGATGTCACTGTGCCTCTCCAACGTCATTAGGAACCCACGGACTGTATGTTCCACTTAATTTTATTATCCTTTTGCACAGATCCATATTGGTAGAAAAAACACACTGGCAATGCTGGAAGTGTAAATTGGCAACAGCTTTCTGTAAGGCAGCTTGGCAGTATCTGTGGGGAGCTTCGCAAATGTTTGTATCCCCCGATCCTCCAAGTCCACTTCTGGGAATCTGTCCTAAGGAAATAGTCTAAAATATGGGCAGAATTTATGCTTAATAATCTGAAAGTCTAACGGTAGAAATCGGTTAAATAAATTGTAGTCTGACTATGATAGGCTGGTAGTATGCAGTCGTGCTAACAGAGAACACTTAGCAGCAGACTAGAAAAGCTTGTGATGTTTTAAAAGAAATAAAGAATTCAATGCATACATCCAAAAAGATTCAAATGGCCGGGCGGTGGTGGCGCACGCCTTTAATCCCAGCACTTGGGAAGCAGAGGCAGGTGAATCTCTGTGAGTTCGAGACCAGCCTGATCTACAAGAGCTAGTTCCAGGACAGGCTCCAAAGCCACAGAGAAACCCTGTCTCGAAAAAACAAAAAACAAAAACAAAAAAAAACAAAAAGATTCAAATGCCTAGAAAGGATTTGTTAACTTTTGAGTTGCTGAACTGTTGAACTTTAATTTTTTTTTTTTTTTTTTTTGGTTTATATGCCTTTAAAAGATATTTCTTGCTGGGCAGTGGTGGCACACACTTTTAATCCCAGTACTGGGGAGGCAGAGACAGGCGGATCTCTGTGTGTTCGAGGCCAGCCTGGTCTACAAGAGCTAGTTCCAGGACAGGCTCCAAAGCTACAGAGAAACCCTATCTTGAAAAACCACAAAAAGGATATTTCTTTAAAATTAGCACAACAGTTTAAAAAATAGCATCAAAAGTTGGCAGTGGAGAGGTGGCAGCTCTATCACTTTGATCCATGAACGTTAACTGGCTTGGTCACTCGGAGGCTGCATGTCTTGTGTTGGTAGCCACAGTGGGACAGAAAGGAAAAGGATCCCCACCCTCTTCCACCCATGAAGGAATGTGACCAGAAGCCCCACAAATGCCAAAGTGGTTATGAAGACACAAACGCTTTCTGGAAAGTCCTTGAGTCTTCCAGAGAATTTCTTGAGGGCTAAAAATAGCTTTCAATGTGCTAATACATCTGTCTTCTCCCATAGCAGGGCACACAAGCAACATGGCTGTGGGCAGTAATATTTGCACGGGGAAAGCCACATGCAAATCACAAGATATTTAACATTGTAACTATTGAGGTTCAGAAATGTTATCCCATTGCTGTCTGGAATATATAATATGTATTCCCGATAAACATACAGTAATACAATTGTGTCCTGTACATAATTGTGTTATTTTTTTAAGATTTAGTTCTAAGCATTTGGAGGTGTATGTGTGAATATGAATATGGGTGCCAGTGTGGGTGGGGCAGAAGAGGGCATCTGATCCTCTGAAGCTGGAGTTAGAGGTGGTTGTGAACTGCCTGCCATGGATGCTGGGTACTGAACTCAAGAACTACAAGAACATCAGGCTCTCTCAACCAATGAGCTCCCCGCCCCCTTTTTTTAAAAGATTATTTGTTGTGTATAGTGTTGTGCCTGCATGTATGCTACAGGCCAGAAGAGGGCACCAGATCTCATTATAGATGGTTGTGAGCCACCTTATGCTTGCTGGGAATTGAACTGAGGACCTCTGGAAGAGCAGCCAGTACTCATAACTGCTGAGCCATCTCTCCAGCCCCCAATGAGCCTCTTTAGCCTCTATGTTGTAGGATTTTAAATGTACCCCGGATAAAACTAAAACGTGCACTTCAATACGAAGACGTTATCACCTTGGTAAAATTTCCAGCCTCGGAACAAGCACACAAAGTAAAAAGTTGCATTTAAGCGTTGTATAGATTATGGATGCCCTGAACTGCGTGAGTTCCTCAACACCTACGTGTTCATCACTCTGTGTGGAAAGAATACTAATGGGGCTCAGGCTTTGGTTCTGGCTCCTCGGCCGGCTGTGGGACTGAGCAGTTCATCTACACCCCAAGTGCCTCCGTCATTTGTCTATAAGAGGGGCAGAATACCACGTATCCTACGGCATTGTTCATTTCTCTAATTCAACAAAAACTCGGGCTTATATGTGCCTGACATTGTACTAGGCAGAGCGTATGGTAATATGCAAGACAAAAAAAAAAATCTGTGTGGGCATACATCTAAGTGAGGGAAATGTAGCATCTCTGTGGTCATTAGACGTGACTCTAACACTGAATAAGAGGAGGTGCAGGGCAGGAGACCTGGCATGCAGTTAAGTGCCCCCGTTGTCTTCCTGATGACTCCTAGATACTCTACATAGTCGGGGGGGTGGGCAGCAGAAAGTGGACCCCGCTCGCTGCTTCGTTCTATCTCTGGCTAGTCACTCCCTAAGCCAGTTCTGGCTTCAGACAGATTCTTCCATGTCCTATGAGTCTTACAGTGTGTTTCCAGAGTGACAGATCAATTCAAAGTGACCTTTCCTGGAGCTGCTGTTGGGCGTCCTTGCATGGGATGAGATGGCAGGTGTGAGGTCCACAAATGCAGGGCTGTTGCCGTCTAAGCACAACACACACAATCGTTTTCACGGTTGCTCCTCTTCAAGGAAAGCTGCACTCTGCGTCCACATCAGACACTGGAGAAGCAAGCAGGGCTTACAGCGTTAGAATTGGCTACTGTGTTATTTATGAGAGACAAGGGGGTGCTGACAAAAAGCCAGAAAAGATGCTCTCACATGCGGTTTGTTCATATTTTTACTTGTCAAGAATTTAGGAAGTTGAGAAATGCTTACGGAAGCAGCCAGAAGTTTACCCCTGGCACTGGAAGCCTTTACCAGCTTCATCCCTGCCTCAGCCTCCTCCCTTCAAATTATCTAAAGAGCCACTAACTGATTTTCTCTGGGTCTGCTCTTGTCCTTAACTGCTGCCTTGCTCTGTGGGATGGAGGGAAAGGACCAGATGTGGAGAGATGTACCCACTGTGGGGTCCTGATGTGGAGAGATGTACCCACTGTGGGGTCTTGCTTTACAGGACTAATTTTCCCAGAACACGGTTGTAAGGACCCAACTCCTCTAAAGGAAACAGAAGGTTGGAATTGTCGCCTTTACAGTCATCGTATAAATGAGCAAAGGGCGGTGAAGAGGCGAAGCGTGCAGTGGAATGGTCGCTGTGGCTATCACTAGGCCCTCTTAAGGAGAAAGGCCCCAGAGCACTGGCCTTAGGAGCGGTTTGAAACCCTATCTCCTGGAGGAGACTGGACATCGCCCTCACCTTACGAACTTAGTAAATGGGGCTTATTAGGCAAAGGGGTCTGTTGCCAAGCCTGATGACCTGAGTTCAATCCCTGGGACCTCCATGATGGAGGAGACAATTCCCACAACTTATCCCATGACCTCTATGTGTGTGCCATGGCACAGCATGTCCCTACACACACACACACACACACACAGACACACACAGAGACACACAGACACACACAGAGACACAGACACACACAGAGACACACAGACACACACACAGAGACACACAGAGAGACACACAGACACACACACAGACACACAGACACACACAGAGACACACACACAGACACACACACACACAGAGGTCCAGGAAGGTTCGACAGCTTCTTGAGTTGCACATCTGCTTAATGGCAGAGCTGGGACAGGAACAAGGGACTCTGAGCCTATCCAAGCCAGTCAGATGGTTTTTTTTTTCCATGATGTCCTTCATAGTCATTTCTTTTACTAAAATGTTTATCCTTAAGGTGTCTTGCATTTGATGACTAATCAGATGATTTGTAGAGCTTTAAGGTCAAGGCACAGACCGTGGTACAGAGCTCTGAGGAGTATGATCAAGGCACAGACCGTGGTGCAGAGCTCTGAGTATGGTCAAGGCACAGACCGTGGTGCAGAGCTCTGAGTATGGTCAAGGCACAGACCATGGTGCAGAGCTCTGAGGAATACGGTCAAGGCACAGACTGTGGTGCAGAGGTTCCCCACATCCCCGGGGTGTCCACTCACAGATGTGTATGTATGAGGACCTGCTGGTCATTCTGCCTTTCGCCTTTTCCAGATGATCTTCCCAAGTTGTACGTTGCACTTTTGTGTTTTTAGAGTTTCTCACAGAGGTGTTTAATGTCCGTGAGAAAATGAAAACCTGGACACATAAATCCTGATAAAGCGCCCAGCTATCTCCTCGCTGCTGGCTCGTATTTCTGTGTTTGTATTTATGACACGGTGTATGAAATCATGAATCCTGTCATATAATTCGGACTTGCGTTTCTGCAGGTTCTCAAAATTCTCAACACTTCACTTGTAAACCCCACTGTATCATGCTACGGTGTTTCCATAGTAACATGTTTCAAACAGAAAAACAGGAAGCCCGAGGAGGAAAGATGGTTTCAAGCAGAGAGAAAGGGGGGAATAGGGGACGGAGAGACAAAATCATTCGATGTGGTAGAATACACAAGGTGTTATGTGGGGCACACTAAATACTCTGTCCAGTTAAAAGTCTCCTGAGTGGAGTGGCCTGCCTGCTTACCACAGGAAGGCGGGGTGCAGAGGTCAACATTTGGCGTCTTTCTCCATCGCTGCCATGTTGTATGAGACAGGGTCTCTCACTGAACCTGAAGGTGGCTAATTGGCTCTTGCCTTGACTGTTCTGGAGCTTACTGTGTAGAGCAGGCTGGCCTTGAACTCACAGAGATCTGCCCGCTTCTTGCCCGTCTAAGTGCAGGGCTTAAAGGTGTGTGCCCCCATTCATGGCTTGCATACTGTTTTTGAAATTCATTTATAGTGTGCATATCCCACACTGTGCATGTGAAAATCAGAGGACAGCTTGCAAAAGTAGGATTTCTTCCTTCACCGTGTGAGTCCGGGAGACTGAACACGTCATCAGGTTTGACAACAAGCACCTCTACCCACAGAGCCGGCCAGCTAGCTGGCCCTATATATACTAATTATTTTTATTTTTATTTTATGTAAACATTGCTTTTACAATTATTAATTTATGCATAATGAACACTAAGATTACTTTTTAAGAAAGAAGAAAAAAATACACATTTTATGGCCGGAAAGCTATCTGCCCCCAAGGAGCTGATGACTTCATGGGAGGCATGGGATACATACACACATACCTTTCTTACAAGGCAATAAGAAGGATAATGGAAATTTCACCAAGTGTGGGTGGAAGGATCAACTCTGCCTGGGAGAGCGGTCCTTCAGTAAAAAGAGGTGACATTTGCACAGGGTCATAAAGATGAATAGAGGTCTCCAGGGCTTTGTAAATTGTTAGGCTCTGTGCAAGTCTAAGTTAGTCTTTGGCCGTCGTTACCCTTCTCTCGTATAAAGCTCTCTTTCTTGTCTCTCTTTCCCATGCTCTCCAAAGGCCAGGATCTCTGGGCCAGGAAGCAGCAGCAGTTAAACAGTCCCACGTCAGTGCTGCAGCCAGTGGACTGCGGTGCATCCACAAGAAGCAGATTCAGGACCAGGAGAGCTGAGCCAGGAAGGTTGAGGTGGGAAGCAGTCACCCCACCTCCTCTGTTAGCACCGTGTGGAAAGGCCAGCTTTGCTTGGGCCTCCACCCTGACTGGTGTGAATGTCTCTACCTGGGGCGGCGGGGTAAGAACTAAGAGCAAGCACCACACATTGGTCTCATTGACCCCGACAGGAAATGACACGTTAGCTGTCTTACGGTCTGCAGACAGGGCGGAGTAGAGAGTGGGGTGTGAGCCAGGGGACAGGCTGGGTGGCAACGGATGATCTGTTCTCGATTAATGTCTTCTGATTTAATTCTCCTGGTCCCCTCCCTGGGGTATCATGGTGTCGCACCCCTTCAGGGTCGGGGTTAGAGTCCTTCTAATACCTCTATGGAAAAATTAGTCAAAGCTTGCTCTGGGCCAGCAAAGGACTTGTGTTGGTCACAATGTGTCCTCCTGTGCCTGCTCTTATTTATTTACTCCCTTAACAAAAGTATACTGGACACTCACGATATGTTCTACACGTAAACTAATGGAGGAAAAGACAGCCAAGACTTCAGCTCCTGTGGACAGAGCGTTTTATTTTATTTGTGGGTTTTTATTTTCCAAGATGTGATTTTTCTATGTAGCCCTGGCTATCCTGAAACTCACTCTGTAGACCAGGCTGACTTCAGACTCGAGAGATGTGTCTGCTTCTGCCTCCCCAGTACTGAGATTAAAGGTGTGTATAGGCATACTTTTTGTCCCACCAACTGCTCCCCAAATAACCACACAGAAAGTTCTTATTAATTATAAAAGCACAACCTGTAGCTCAGGCTTATTACTAACCAGCTCTTACAGCCTAAATTAACCCATTTTTACTAATCTATGTGCTGCCCCGAGGCTCATGGCTTTTACCTCTCCTACAGATCCTGCTTCCTTTCCTTCTGGGTGGCAACTCCTATGACTCTACCCTTCTTCCCAGTATTCTCTCTACCCCCAAAACCCTGCCTAGCTATCTGCCAGTCAACTGTTTATTAACAATGAGAACAACACAGTTTTACAATGTACAGAAGAATTATTCCACAGTAGATGTGTACCACCATGCCCAGCTTTGTTTGTTGTTTTGAAACAGAGTCTCATGTTGCCCAGGATGGCCTCAAACTTGCTGAATAGCTGAGGCTGATCTTTAACTTATTTTTTTTTCAATTAAAAAAAATTTATTTTATGTATATATTTGCTTGTATGTATGTATGTGCATCATGTGCTTGCTTGGTATTGCGGAAGCCAGAAGAAGGCATCAGATCCCCCAGAACTATGGTTACAGATGGTTGTAAGCTACCACGTAGGTTCATGGAACCGACTCAAGTCCTCTGCAAGAACAGCACTTGCTCTTAACTGCTGAGCCATCTCTTCAGCCCCCAAAATACTGATCTCTTGGTACTCCTGCCTCTGCCTATCAAGTTCTGGAATTATAGACATGCCTAGATAGATCAATTATTTTGTTATGGGAAACAAAATTAAAGAAAATATCATCTTGAGCTTGGCGGTGGTGGCGCACGCCTTTAATCCCAGCACTTGGGACACAGAGGGCAGGCAGATCTCTGAAACTTGATCTATAGATGTCTGTGAGCCATCGTGTAGATCCTGGGAACTGAACCCAGGCTCTTTGCAAGAGCAGCAAGTGTTCTTGAATAGTGAGCCATCTCTCTAGCCCCCTGAGAATGCTTATTTAGACCTGGCAGATCTGTTGCTCAGTGCTGGGCCTTGTGCTGTGAACTTTTCAGCCTGCTAGCTTGCATGGGCTTCACAACGGCCCTGTGCAGGGCCATATAATATCCTACAATTAAAACTCAGACCAAAGGAGGACAGGAATACAAATGAGAGTTCAGATCCGTTTTCTTTTTCTGTTTTTATTTATTTTTATTTTACATGTATGAATTGTGGATGTGTGCCCACATGGATGTCTGCACCACACATGTGTTGTGTTTGCAGAGAGAATCGGACCCCCTAGAATGGGAGTTACAGGTGGTTGTGAGCTACCATGGGGGCACTCTTCTGGATGAACAATGGTGCTCTTAACTGCTATCCCATCTCTCCAGCCCTGAGATTTTTTTTTTCTTTTAACAAACAAATAATTTTAAGGTGCACTCGGGAAGCAGAGACAGGTGGATCTCTGTGAGTTCAAGGCCAGCCTGATCTACAAGAGCTAGTTCCAGGACAGGCTCCAAAGCCACAGAGAAACCCTGTCTCGAAAAACCAAAAATAAATTTTTTTAAAGTTTATTTTTATTTTTAATTATGTGTATGCATATATCTGTCTTTGTGTGCACACATATGTGCAGGTGCCCAAGGAAGCCAGAAGAGGGCAGCATCCCCTGGAACTGGAGCCAAGGTGGTTGTGAGCTCCCCAGTGTGGGTTCTGGGCATGGAACTCAGGTCCTCTGCAAAAAGTAGCAAGTTCTTTCTTTCTTTCTTTCTTTCTTTCTTTCTTTCTTTCTTTCTTTCTTTCTTTCTTTCTTTCTTTCCTTCCTTCCTTCCTTCCTTCCTTCCTTCCTTCCTTCCTTCCTTCCTTCCTTCCTTCCTTTCTTGGCTTTTTAAAGATGGTTTCTCAGTGTCGTCCTCACTGTCTTGGAACTTACTTTGCAGACCAGGCTGGTCTCAAGCTCACAGATATCTGGCTTTTCCTCACAAGTGCTGGGATTAAAGGTGAGTACCATCACCACCCAGCAAGTGCTCCAGCAAGGGCTCTTAACTGTGAGCCATCTCTCCAGCCTCTGCAGCTGAGCTATTAACCCAAGTCCTCCTGATACGGTACCCAGACACTTGATCTTCTCTATAACGTGATGTCACCAGTCCCACACCAGTTCATGTTGTAGACCCACCCCTTTCTCCTGGATTACCAATCCTTGAGGGAAAGCTCTGTATTTGACTCCATTCCCTGTTTCCCATGGCAACAGAGCAGGACTTGCCATTGACTACACTAAGTATGAGTCTTCTTTTGAGACACGGTCTCACTGTGTAGCCTTGGCTGAGGTGGAACTGACTTTGTAGACCAAGCTGGCCCTAAATTCACAGAGGTCTCCCTGCTTCTGCATTCCGGAGTGTTGGGATTAAAGCCATGTTCTGCCATATCAGGATGCAAGCAGGTTTCTGTGAGTTGGAGGCCAGCCTGATCTACATAGTGGGTTCCAGGACAGTCAGTGATACATGGTGAGACCTCGCCTTAAAAACAACAACAACAACAACAAAACAGTCACATATATTTTTAAGACAATGTCTCTCTGGGTACCGAGATTAAAGGCATATACCACCATGCCCAGCTCACTCCACATGTCTTACTTAAATCTCCAAGGACTGGAAAAGAATAAGAACTTCTGTAGACCAGGCTGGCCTCGAACTCACAGAGGTCTGTCTACCTCTGCCTCCTGAGTCCTGGGACAAAAGGGGTGTGCCACCAAACCTAATCCCAGCCTCTGACCACCACCACTGGCAAGAATGAGCACTTCTAACATCAGGTCATAAGAAGTGATGGGCAGGAGGCAGGCACCTTTTGAGGTAGGTACCTTCCCGGTTACCTCCAGGCATCTTTCTCAGGAAGGTTGGGGAAAACCAAGGATACACTCAGTGCTAAAGCACTTTTAGAACTCATACCTTTTGCTCAGCTCTCCATCTCGGTAGACAGGCACACAGGCAGGTCAGGCAGAGGGGAACACGCATGGTTTCCGGCGAGTTGGGAAAATAAGGTCAGGTTTGGATTCAGATAGTTATTTGTGTTTTCTGGGTCTGCCTGGTCGATAAACGTTCAAGGAGCAGTGATTCTGTCCCTCATCTTTCATTGCTTTATGGGACTGCAGGGAACGAAAGCATAACATCCTGCTTTCCCATAAGTTCCCCGGCCGCTACCCTGGCACCGATTAAAGACATGTCTGCGTGATTAATCAAAAACCGATGTGGAAGCCCTCTGGCGCTGCTCGGATGTGCTGCTGGCTTCACACACAGTGGTTCCTCGGCTGCAGCGGGTGGGCCAGCATATAGGGGCTTTTGATGAACTGGCTATGTTGCCCCAAAGTTAGCTATGTCATCCGACATGACTAATGAGGCTCCGGATCTGATCTGTGCTGAACGGCCCTGCCGTCTAGAGGAGGCTGGGTTCCGCAGCCAGCCTGGGAAGAGGCTGCACCCTGGGCTGTACATACACTCCATCATTCCAGCTGGAGTCTGGGAGGCCTCTAGCGTTGGAGCTGGGAGTTGACTAGCAGGAGGGTGAGAGAAATTTGTGCTAGGTTCTGTGTTAGGCTCCGCAGTGAATGTGACCCAGTTAAACTAGCTCAGCCTCCACTTATAGAAATGAGAACTAAGATCCAGGAAAAGTGAGGGGCTTGCAGTGGCCTGAGCTTTGGAGAGAGGAGTACAGGAGTCGACACAGGTAAACATGTATGATATTAATGACTGTGGTGCCGTGTTAATACACCTTACGAAGGACTCACTCTGGCCTGCCTTCCTTCCTCAGCAAAGTATTGACAAGGGTAAGGTAGGCAGAGCCCCTGTTCCCCACCCCCACCCCCCGTATTTGCAGAGAAAGGCGTGTGGAGTCAACAGAGCTGGGTTTGGGCCAGCTTCATCTTCGCAGATCACTTCGGTTTTCCTAGCTTCGGTTTCCTCAGCTGGAACAACCAAATACTGCTCACCGGGCTAGAGCCCTGTGAGACTTGGCAGAGTCATGCATTAGTTCCTATCGCATTATTGCCCTCTCTCAGGAGCTCTGGCTGGACTCTGGAATGTGGATCCACAGACACCTTTAACCCTTTTCTTCCTCCTCCTAGAACGCACAGGGATGCAAGGGACATAAAACCAACTGGTCACCTATAAGCAGTTGTGTGGGCATTGATCATGTCTGTATATATAAATGCACTTCTTAGTTGAGCTGTGTAGGGCTCTGTGATTTCAGTTCCGTTCTTGTTTGGAGTTTAGCTTTTCCTGGAGGTAGTCATATCTTGTCTTCTTTTGCCTAGTTTCTTCGTGCCCATCACTTAATCTTTTCCTAGACCCTTTGCCAGAACAATCTGCTGACTGACTCTGTCAGGTAATTTATTATGTCCAGTGATACTACCAGTGCTGTGCCATGCTGGCTCTGGGGATTCACCTAGGAGTAAGACCTACATGGTCCCTGCTTTCCCTGAGTTTATGGTGTAGCAAGGGGAGAAGTATAAAGTATAGCATCCCTTGGTAGCTGTGAGAGATTGGTTCTAGAACCCCCACCCCGGTCTTCAGCAGACATTCAAACCCACAGATGCTAAGATCATTGACTTAATATGGAATAATATTTACATACAATTCACACACATTCTCCCACATACTTCAAATCCTATCTAGAGTGCTTGCAATGCCTACCTCAATGGAAGGACTGTGTAAACAGTTGTACTGTATTGCTTAGGGACTAATGACAAGGAAACCATATCTGTACATTTTCAGTGTGGAGGTAGCTTTGTTCCCTGTCTATTTTCAGTCCTTGATTGGCTGAACCTGTAGGGGTGGAATTTATAAACCTATAACGTGAGCGAAAACAGAGACCGCGTCTGCCTTGCTCATAGCTGAATCCCCAGTGCCAGCCAGCCTTGCGTAGGACTGGAGATGATAGATTGCCCAACAGCTTCGGTCATCTGTTGCTTTGTCAAAGGGCCAACTGTAATTGTAATTGTTATAATGAGAGACCGTGTGGGTCCTCTGGGGACGAGTAGCAGAAACACCTCACCCAGGGAGACAGGAAAGAATACATAGTTGAAGAGTCGGTGGAAACAGTTTATTCGGGGGATACAATTACCTAGTACCACTCTGCCACTGGGAACACCTCACTTGATACAAGGCAGCGAGTTGCCTGCCTCCCTGGAGCTTGCATTCCGGCAAAGGGAGAAGAAAAATAAGCACAGAGGATGGTTTTCAATAGAAACAAAACCAGTCAGATTAACAGGGGCGGGATGGGGGGGATGGCTGAGCAGGAAGTGGGGATGAGGCTAGCTTAGGCACATTGGCAAGGTCATTTCATAGAATGTCTCTCTGAGGAGAAAATGCTGAACGTGGTATCTGAAGCATGAAATTGGCTAGCCACGTGAAGAGAGAGGGACCAGGAATGCAAGATCCTCGGGTAGTAGAAGGCAGTGAAAAGGTAAGAACATTAGGGACACAGAAAGTGGTTAGTACCGAGGGAAGGGACATGAGCTCTAGGTTGCCTGTCCTAACAATATCATCACCAATAAAACCCCTCTTCTGTAGTCTGTTTATTATAAGATCCATCCCCGGCAGCTCACAAGGCCCCACCCCCTCTACTCCAAGTTAGTGATTTCTGGGGGTGGGAGTAATTTTCTTTACTGGTTTAACCACCGGTACGTTGTTTACATTCATGCAAGTAACCCTAAGTAAACTCATGGATTAGAGAGAGAGAGGAGGGGAGGGAGAGGCTGGGAAGAAAGGGTTCACTGGAAGTGGGAGAGGAATGAGAAAGGGTAACGGAGAGCCCCACTTTCTATGCCCTCCTCTGTATTACAGGCAATATAGAAAACTTGCAAATTAGGATTTTTTTTTTCCCGCATCCCCTTGCTAGATGGCAGTGTTGACAGGAGACTGGAAAATATGTGGAGAGAGAAGGTTCTTTTTTGTCTTGCTTTTTGGAGGCCCCTCTGGAAACAGCAGCTGCAGCACAGCCCCGGTTCCTCCTAAAACAGTGTTTTCTTAGCAGCGGGGCCCAATGGACCAGAGTAACTGGAGGCTGGCTGACGGGAGAGGTGGATGGTTGAGTGGGCGGATGCGCACTGGCAGCAACCACCGCTTGCCACTCTTTTCTAGCACCGCTAAGCCTTTTTTGTACTCCTCCCAAACATCCGGCGTCTTTGAAAACAAGTTCCTGAATTTATTCATCTAACGTAGCGCTATCCGATAGAATACTCTATGGTGACAGAAATGACCTAACTGCTGACCGACACAGCGCATCTTAGCCAGACGTGAAGAGTGAGCTCTTGGATGAAGTGGTTAGTGTCAGGAACTGACATTTCGGTTTCCTCTAGTACTTTAAATGTGGGCCGTTACAATGGTCGCCTCATGAGACAACACAGAAAGACACTGGGTGAGTTAAGTCGTTGTGGCGATCTGACCCACAAAGACAGGACTCCTACGGAATACCTGACTCGGCTTGTCCAGTGATGACGTCACTGCTGACGCAAGAGGGGTTGCTCTCCACCTTGTGACGACATCAGGGAGCCCCAGGGCACCAGAAGCTTGGCCCAGCTCAGCAGACAGAAAAATTTCAGCAGGACCACTGCCTGGTAGAGCAGTTCCATTGCCTGCAAGTCTGAGAGGTCTATGCAAATCGCTGGGATAGCAGCTTTCCGTGTCGTGTGGGAGTGCTCTGCCTACGAACTGGAGCCGAGAGCTTCGATGCTCTTATGGCGAGCAGGCAGTCAGCCTATTTCCTTCCTTCAGGGGAATGAACTGTTGGCACAGAAGTCATGCTCTAGGCTCTTTGACTACCTAATTCCTTTGTGACTCAGGCGTAGAGTATAGTTAAGTCTTACCCGTTTGGCACATCTGCCGCGGACATACAGCAAACCTGGAGCTCTGCTGGATGACATGTCTCAGCAGCTAATGGTCTAATGAGAGAGACTTTGCTTAAATACCACTTATGAGAACCCGGGACAAGATGACTGTGGGAGACAAGGCTTTGGGATACCAAGTGATGGTTGGAAGGGACTTTATTTTTTAGTTTTTTTTTAAAGACAGGATTTCTTTGTGTAGCTCTGGCTGTTCTGGAACTTGCTCTGTGGACCAGGCTGGCCTTGATCTCGCAGAGATCTGCCTGCCTCTGCCTCCCGGGTACTGGAATTAAAGGTGTGTGCCACCACATGCTGGAAGTTACTTTTTAAAAAAGATTATATATATATATATATATATATATATATATATATATATATATATATATATATATATGGTGCTCTGCCTGCATGATTCCTATAGGTCAGAAGAAGGCACTAGATCTCATTATGGATGGTTATAAGCTACCATAATGTTGCTGGGACTTGAACTTGGACCTCTGGAAGAGTAATCAGTGCTCTTAACCACTGAGCCATCTCTCCAGTCCCTGGAAGGAACTTTTAAGATAGGATTTTAAAAAAAAAATATTTATTTATTATGTATACAATATTCTGTGTGTCTGCCTACAGGCCAGAAGCGGGCATCAGATCTCATTACAGATGGTTGTGAGCCACCATGTGGTTGCTGGGAATTGAACTCAGGACCTTTGGAAGAGCAGGCAATGCTCTTAACCACTGAGCCATCTCTCCAGCCCTTAAGATAGGATTTTTATGGTGGACTTACTTCTGACTGTTGAAGGCTTCACCAAAATAAAACTGCAATCTTAGTGTTCTAAAATCCCACTTCTAGGCATATTCAGAGAGCCAAAGCTTTGTTAATGGCTCTAAGAACGCTTTGCTTTGTGTGTGTGTGTTGGTGTGGTACTGTGGTTGAATCAGGGCCTTGCACATAGTAGACAAGCTACAAATCTAGCCCCAACTAATACATTATTTTTAAAAACATAGACCATCGTTGGAACTAATGTAATTGATACTCAGACCCTAACTTTGACCCTGCTGGCACAGAGTCATTAAGACTAGCACAGCCACAGATGCCCCAGGTTTCTCATGTGAAAGGATGCAGAATAGGAAAGAATGGGACCCAAAATTTTGAAATGAAGGTATTTAGTACTACTCAAACACAAGAATCCAGGAAGATTTATCCTGGGGGGAAGGGGAAGCATAAACATCAGGGGGAGGCGGGAACAGGAAAGTATGATCTTTTAAAAATATGTGTGTATGCAGGCAGTCATGAGGTGGGGTGTGCATGTGTATACAGGATGTGTGCAAGTCAGAGGACAATCTCAGGTGTTGGTCCTCAGGTACCTGAAACGGTTTGTTTGAGACAGTCTCTCTGACCTGGAACTTCACCGTGTAAGCCAGAGTTGCTGTCTCCACCATTGCTAGGATTACAGGCACACACCACAATGCTGGGCTTTAGCCATGGGTTCGAGGGACGAAACTGAAGCCCTCACACTTGCAAAGCAAGCCCCTTTCCCACTGATCTTCAAAAGATGAGTCCCTGTATATGGCGGTGGGGCATAGGTGTGGAGCAGTGGGCATGTATACGTTCCAGTAACTGCAATCCTAAAAGGCTGTCGGAACGTACAAACTCAGAATTCTTTCCAAGTGAAATGAATCTAAGGTGTCCTGCCTTCTCCAAATCGTTCTGGCACTGCGTCCTATCCTGTCTGCTAACTCTTTTGGATCAGGCAGGTCCGTGTGGAAACACAAAATTCCCAGTCGTAAATCTCTGGCTTTGAATGTCTTCCCCTGCTTCTTGCCAAGTCTGATTCCAGCGCTCCTCCTGGGACCCCAAGTTTCCCCCGCTCTCATTCGTTCTCTGCTTTTATTGTTTGTTTATTGAAGCGCTCCACTGGCTGGGATAGTCTCTCCAGGAAGTGAGCCATCATGCAATTTTGCTAAGGTTGGGATTCCAGGCGGTGACCCTGGGGGCCCCACACAACACACGCAGCAACTTCACGAGTGACAGCTGAGCCTCCTTTCACCAAGAAGAGCTCAGTGCAGTGACTCCTGAGCAACCTGAGGGCGAAGCAGTGACCACATGTCGGAGGGTGACCTTGTTCTTACGTCGAGATTTCTCTACCTAGTGATGAAGACAGAAGAGTTCAATAGAGTCCCAATCCTGGGAGACGATGGCAACCTCGTTAGACACCTGTGCATGGCGTTTTAGGGTCCTCACGCTGCGGGGGGCGGGGGTTTCCTGAAGGAGTAGAGGGTTGTCCAGGGGCTGTCACTGATCCTGAGAAGGCAAACGGGCAAGGGGAGAGCTCCACAGGTCCTTCCCAGTCACCGTGAGCTGGAGTGCGAGTGGACAGTGAGGGACGGTGAGGCTTACAGGTGTGGCAAAGACGGGCAAATGCTTAGCCTAGTGTCACACTGCTCGTAAGTGGCAGTGGAGACGGGACGGCCGCAGGATCTTGTCACAGTGGCAGCGGCTGCTGAGGAGCAAGGGAAACCAAAGATGCTTCCTGCCCACCCAAAACTGAGAACTCCTCCTAAGACAGCTGGAGTCATTGGTCTTGGGTTATGAGAGGCTTCCACAGGGAAAGCAGGGCGGCCCCTCGTGCCCTCTAGCGGCAAGGGCGTCCTGACAGAGGTCTGCCTTGTAGAGGCCACCTTCTCACTGAGCCCCTCTCAGGAAGGGATACAGACTGCACTTCACAGGGTTGCAGACCGGCAAATTAACACGCAGAATTGCAATTAGAGAATGTTAAGTATGAATTGTTTCTAGTGATTGTCTTCTGAGTTTCACACTCAGGGGCCATCCCTAGAAATCTGTAGGGGCCCGGCGGTGGTGGCGCAGGCCTTTCATCCCAGCACTCGGGAGGCAGAGGCAGGCGGATCTCTGGGAGTTCGAGGCCAGCCTGGTCTACAAGAGCTAGTTCCAGGCCAGGCTCCAAAGCTACAGAGAAACCCTGTCTCGAAAAACCAAAAAAGAAAAAAGAAAAAAAAAGAAAGAAAAAAAAAGAAATCTCTGTAGGATTCCCGCAGTTTAAGCACTCAGGCAATAATTAGATAAATAATTAGATACAGCTATGTTAAGTAGCTATTTATTAAGCACCAATGATTTTAAATGTTATCTAATTTAATCTTGTAACCTCCCCCAAAACTAGGCATCCTTTCTTCCCCCATTTTGAATTTTTTATTAGGTCAGGTAGTGGTGGCACACACTTATTCCTAGTACTTAGGAGGCAGAGGCAGGTGGATCTCTGAATTTGGGCCAGCCTGGTCTACATAGTTAGTTCCAGGAAAGACACGGCTGCACAGAGAAACCCTGTCTTGAAAAACCAAAATTTTTTAATTTATTTATATCTATGTGTATGTTTGTGTGCAGCCTGGAGGAGGCCTCCATGGCCTCCAGCCCACCAGATTTGTAGGCGATTATGAGCTACTCAGCAAGGGTGCTGGGAACCCAGCTGCAGTCCTCTGCAGGAGTGCACACTCGGAACTGCCAGCTCTTTGGTTCTCGTTTGTGTTTTTATTTTATTTTTGTGTTTAGAGACAGGATCTCCCATAGTCCAGATGGTCCTTGAGCTCAGCCCGCAGCTGAGGATGACCTTGAACTTCTGTTCCTCCTGTTTTTACTTTTCAAGTGCTTGGATCACAGGTAGGCACCAATACTACCAAACCAGAATATCTTATCCTCATCTTTCAGATGAAGAAATGGAGGTCTCAGAAGATGCATCATCAATAAGTTCACATAATAAGAGTTCATAGTACATAGCTAACAAATAGTGTTTATCACAAAGCCACACATGTAACAGGCACTGCTGGGGGCTCTACCAGCATCTGTCCTACCCCTACCCCTTCAGTTGTTGGTCTCCAGTATGACAGCCAAGCTATGACGGCAACACTAATTTCCCCTGTCAGTTGTTGGGTTAAAGCATGAGATGTTAGTTAGCTCTGGCCAAAGATATGGGGGCAAGAGACAGTGAGGGGCATCTGGGAAAGATTTTCTCATTTCTAATTTTTTTTTTTTTTGAGACAGGGGCTCCTCATGTAGTCCTGACTGTCCTAAGCAAGCTTTCTGCTGAGGTTAGCAGAGCACAAGGAGCAAACCTGAGTCCTTGGTGAACTCACCAGTCCTGAAACTCCACTACTTTTGGACTTCTTGTTATGTGAGATTATAAAATTTCCTTCGTGATTTTAGGCACTTTGGGTCCTTGTTTATGCCTGGAAGCTAAAGACATCCTGTCTGGTGCACATACATTTTTTTTTTCGTAAACCAGTGAGAACAGGTAGTACACCCTCTTTTGTTTTTTCCAAGACAGGTTTTCCCTATGTAGCCCTGGGTATCCTGGAACTCACTGTGTAGACCAGGCTGTCCTCAAACTCACAGAGATCCACCTGCCTCTGCCTCCGGAGTGCTGAAATTAAAGGGGTGCACCACCACTGCCTCTCGGCATTATTCCTGTCTTTTATGTACTATAAAACAAAGCCTCAGAGAAGTTGGGCGATTTATCCAAAGCAACAAAGATAGGAAATTGCAGACTGCCACTCCGAGCCAGTCCTTAGCCACCCCCTGCCAGCTCTCATATGATGACAACTGAGCCGCACTCACTTCGCTGGCTTCAAAGACCAGGATCTTTTGTTTACATTTCGTTGACTCCCAATCTCTGGAGTAAAACTTTCAGATTCCTGGATCTTCGATGTATGATACTTAAAATACGATGTCCTTCCCCTCTGAGAGCGAAAAGGGACAGCAACAGGATGCAGAGCAGAAATGGCAGCAAGTGACACACCCGCTGGCTTTGTCCCCGGCCACCACTAGGCTGGACCTTTGCCTCCTGGCTTGAGAACACCTGCGAAAACGAAACATGTACACCGTGAAGAGACTAACCGTGGTGTCTGGGCACAGGAAATCCCTCTCTCGGTACAGGTGCTTCGTTCCACCTGGATGAGCCTAGCCGCTTTTTCACCTGTCTAGTGGGAACCGCTTTGGCACCATGTCCTCATTAGAGATGTTCTAAAGAGATTCTTATCATCAGACACAAGAACGGATGAAAGGACATTTAAAAGCCAAGAGGCTCAGATGGCGTGAGAGAGAACAGGAAGCCTTTTCTGAGTCTACCAAATAAAACAGCAGGATGGAGGGAACAATTCATTTATATAAATATTCTCAAATACCTTGAATTTACCAGCCCCTGGTGTTATAGACAGATAATATCTAACTTCTGTGGTCTAGGCTCTAAAGCACATGACCAAATAATTAAATAAATAGATGAAGCCAGGTGGTGATGGCGTGTCTCTTTAATCCCAGCACGCTGAAGGCAGAGGCAGGTGGATCTCTGTGAGAATGAGTCCAGCCTGGTCTACAAAGTGAGTTCCAGGACAGCCTGGGCTACACAGAGAAACCCTGTCTCGACAAACCAAACCTTAATAAATTATAAACAGATGATACCCAGGAGTGTGTGCATGCATGTGTATGTGTGTGCATGCATGTGTATGTGTGTGCATGCATGCATGCATTCGTGCTTATATGTGTGCATGGTTATGAGTACAGGTGGAAGCCATAGTTCAACCTTAAATGTCTGTCTCTGTCGGTCTCCACATTACTTATGAATCTCTTACTGAGCCTGGAGCTCATGGATTCAGCTAGGCTGGCTGGCAATCTGGCCCCAGAAATCCACCTGTCTCTGCCTCTCTAGCCCTGGGATTATAGGCTCATAAGGGCTATACCTGACAAGGGAGGAGAGAGGCGGGGCAAGCGAGATTCTTTGAAAACCATCATGTGCACATTCCAGCTGGAGCTTTTGTTGTTGATAGAGGGAGGGAAGCTGATAAAAAGTATCTGGGTATCTTCTTGGGGGAGATACCAGATGCCAACACAGATACCTTGCTTTGAATTTGGTGGAAAGGGGAAGGGTTTTGAAACAGGACACATAGCATCGTGCTGGGATGTATGTTGATTCTGCAGACATAAGCAGAATGGTTGTGGGGGAAGATGGAGAGCAGGGATGTCAATCTGAAGGCTTAGGGGATCTCTTCTCCCTGATCCCCCAGCGAAAGCCCTGTTTCTAAGACGGGTGGGTCCCAGGCGGCTGGCTTACTGCAGAAAGGCAGCCTGTGTGAGCTGGGAGGAGACTCACACTTCATTGAGGGTTGCCGCCCAGCTGGGGGCTCACACATGTCATCGTGCACACAGAAGAGGTGCTGACAGAACCAGAGGACTGGGATCAGTTACACAGGGAGAGGAGGCCAGAGTGCCAGAGCTGAGCTGCAGAGAATCGTTGCCAAAGACAGGAGGTCCCTGCGGGGACCAAGGCAGCCTCCACCGACCCACAGCTGTTAGAGCCGAGAAGCGCGTCCCAGACTCTAGGAGAGGGGGAGGGTGCAGACGCTTAGAACAGAAGGGCAGTGCTGGGGTGTGAGGAGAGGTGGCTAGCAGGCGAGTGACCGGATCTAGCCACCTTCTTCCTGAGCAGCTCAGCCAGCTCTCAAGTCCCTGCATATAAAGTGTACCTCAGTCTTTTGGCCCTAGATAAGGGTGTGGACGGATCTGCGCTAGCATCTCCCCCGTGGTATTATTACTGGCCTCAGAGAACTTCGGCCATTAGCAGCCTTTGGGGCTAGAGAGTCAGCGTTGGCCTCTCTTCCGCAGGCTCTGGCCAAGCATGTCTCCTACACCTTTAAGACCAGCCCACCCTGCACATTCCTTCCTGCTGGTCTGCTAGCATCCAGTACTGTGAGATTTAATGAAAGGGAGGCGGCCCTGTGAAGTCATCGCTCTACCGGGGCAGACCCTGCAGACGACAAACAAGGGAAGGGGACAGGCACAGGCCAGGAGAAAGGTGCTGTCTCCCTGAGGACAGGCTTTGTTTCTGCTTCGCAGAGGCCCGCTGTTCCCCGTTTCCTGAAATGCCTGCCGTGGCGGTTTGACCTCTGTGGCCCAATTTTTAGCGAGACACTGATACTAGGAAATATTTTTCTTCTTAACAAGAACCGAGAACCCAAGCACGTGACCAAAAGGGTGTGGCGCATCTGCAGAGTTCCAAAACACTTGGGTGTGTCACCTACCACAACAACCCTCAGGACAACCAGAATGAGAGCCTAGGGTGGCCAGACCTGGATTTGAAACAGCCACAAAACAAATCATTTTCAACCTGTATTTGGGGGCAAGCGAAGCGCACTGGAGAAACTGTGAGGGTGGTTTACAGCCTGTTCTGCTGGGTTAATCTAAGCTCTTAGCTTGGAGCTAAGGCTTTCTTTCATTCTGACCTCACGTCTTTTCCCTTGTTTGATTCCCTGTCTTGTTAAGCCCTTCTCACTTCACCAACCTGCCTGCAGCCCTCTGGATTCTGTCTGCTGCTATCTTTTCCCTCCCCAGGGCTGGTCTTTAGCTGCTGCAGAATCTCTCTCTGCCCGGGAACTGGCCGGACACTTCCTTCTGCTGCACTCCCGGCCCTCTGCAAGGCCAGAGGTCCTCTTCATGACTTCTCTGCTCACACATCACTCTGGTTCTGCTTCAGCCAGAACACCCAGGGCTCATCCTCAGCTTCTGTCACGAACCGCTCACCCTATGCTATTTGAGCCCATTTGAATCACCCTGTCTGCAGGGCTTCTGCTGGTAATTCACCAGCTGCCCTCAATCCTACTGCTTCAAATGCTCAAGCTCCAATGCTGTCTTCTTTGTACTGCCATTTCCGCCTCTGATTAAATATTTTTACTTTGTTTTTTATTATCTTTTTATTATTCTGTTATTGGTATTTTGCTTATATTGTGTATCTGTGTGAGGGTGTTGGATCCAGATAGTTGTGAGCTGCCATGTGGGTGCTGGGAATTGAACCCAGGCCCTCTGGAAGAGCATTCAGTGCTCTTAACCACTAAACCATCTCTCCAGCCCATAGTTTTACTTTGTTGGCATATTCCCTAAGTCTTCAGGTCAGATACTATGAAAGTCACTCTCGGAGAATCTCGGGTTGGTGAATGAGAAGGAAACCACAAGTTTTGGATCTGTGAAAGATTGGTAGACACTAGCTACACTAGAGAGGCATGGAGGCTCTCAAACAAGTGCTCCTCCTGATTGCCCATGGCCCAGAAGCAGCAACTTCTATGTGGTCAGGCAGCTGGGAACAGAAACTGGGTTAGAAGCTAGGTCTTGCTCAGCTTAGGGGAACCCCACCTCTGTAATTCCAGCTCTCAAGAGGCTGGGAGAGGAGAGACCCAAGAGACTGGCCGGGGCCACATGACTGAGACCCACTCTCCACAAACACAGATAACAGGGCTATTGGGGACTCTCCTGATCAGTCCCGGCTTCGAGCCAACTGTTGGACACTGAGCTGTCAATTCGCAGATTTCTACCCCCATCTCCACCAGTTTGTCTCTTGAAACCCTTATGAAATATGAGTACTGAGTTCTGCTGGTATGACTGGCTGGGAACTCCATTGATCCCTGCTTCTGCCGTTGGAGCAGGGTTTCCCCAGTCTCCGACTGTAGATTTCTGAATTCTTTGTGGGTGGGATTTTGTGTGTATCGTGTATGGGCTTGTTCCTGTGAAACAGGTGCTTTTGGAGGTCAGATGAGGGTGCTGGATCCACTGGAACTAGAGCTAAGATGGTCGTGAGCCATCCAACATGGGTGCTGGAGACCAAACCGGGGCCTCCGTAGAACACTACATGCCTCTATCTGCTAAGCCATTCTCCAGCCCCAAAGTATGAATTCTTAAAGCTCCATACCTCGTAGCTCGTGATTGTTCTGAGCCCACAGTTGAACACTGTGATTTTCTGTTGGGAGCAGTGAGATCCCAGATCCTGAATTTCTTGTAATCCCCTGATCTGAGTGCCTACAGGAGTTCCTGATGGCAGGAGAGTGGTTTCTGGTGGGTTTGGCTGGGGCGTGGCTATCTCTATATAATCTGCCCCTGAACACGATAAAGGGGGCATTCTTGGGGAATTCAAGGATGACCCGTGTCGTTGTCTTTCTGTCTGTGTGTGTCTGTGTATTTTAACCTCCAGCCCCCTTGCCCGAAGCTCGGGTAACTGGGTGCCAGCGCAAAGAGTGCAGACACGGGGGCGCAGTGCACGGCACACATGGAGGTCAATTCCTTCTCTCCTTCCAAATGTGAGACCTGGGATTGACCTCAGGTTGCCAGGCTTGATGGCAAAGCACCTCCAGCCCCCTTTCCCGAAGCTCGGTAACTGGGTGCCAGCGCAAAGAACACAGACACGGGGGCGCGGTGCGCGACAATTTTCCCAATGAGGAAAACAACTTAGTGCACAGAGAGACTAGGATTAGAAGTCAAGCTTCACTAGTATCTCCTTAACGCCAGTGCCCCGGATTTAGGGTTTCACAAAATGCTGGTGGAATTGGATCAAGGTTGTAGATTACTTCTAGTTCTTCATTGTTACAAAGAACACAGGCGCCGGGGATTCTGGGATTTACTTTTTTATTTATTTTTATATTTTCTTTTTAAGTGTGTGTGTGTGGGTGTGCGTGTGCGTGCTCGCGCACCACAGCACATCAGAGTAAAATCTCTGGTGTCACTCCTCTCCTACCTTGTTTGAGGCAGGGTGTTCCTGTTGCTTACTGAGGTGTATGATGACTGGCCCGCCATCTTTGGAGGATTCTCCTGTCTCTAAGCTTTTCATACGGGTGTTGGGATTACAGATTCTGGGAATCTGAATTCAGGTCTCCATGCTTGCACAGCATATTTCCCACCCAGCCATCTCCCCAGTCCCTAATCTGTTTCTTGGTTCCGTTTCTTTCCCTAAAATCAACTCGAGGGATAGATAGCGTCCTTTATGGCTTAGGTCTGAGGTTTTTTAACACAGGACATCTGTTATATTAACTACATGTGGTCTTAATTGCTTGCAGTACAACAGATTTTTTTTTTCCTTCTGGCTCCAGTTTTTCTCACTTTCATGAGCCTTCTATACTGAGGGGAGGCAGGGAAAAAAGACAGAGAGAAAGAAAACTTCACTCTTGTGCATTTTTTCCAAGGAATGTATTTCATTCTGTAATCAGATCAGCAGAAAAAGATATATCAGGTTACTCTTTCGGGAATAAGAATGTTCTCGTGGGAATTATGGGAATGTTCTTCAGTCTGGCTAGGCTGGAAGTGGAAGAAACAAAGACATCTGGAAATAGAGGCTCTGAGTAAATTTGGGCTGGATGGACAGCAATCAACGGTGAACCACTTAATTGTAGGGAAATTTCTTCCTTGCTGCTTGTACCATTCAGCACTTGTTGGGGGAAGATAGACATGTTCATTTGTCTCCTGGAAAGCAGGATTACGTGTTGTTTCAATTAGACCATCATTCAGGAGAGGCCTTCCCTAAAATAATCCTATGCTGGTTGTTCAAGATCATCCCTTGAGACATGTTCAGCTTACAAACGGGGATGAGTTACAGGACCAACCAGCCCTTGAGAAGACCTAGGAGAGTCTGGGGATAACTCAGTTCTGTCCCTAGCATGCACATGAAAGCACCAGGCGTGACAGCACATGCGTGTAGTCCTGACACTGTGGAGACATAGGCGGGGATCCCTGGGACTTGTTGACGAGTCTATCTACCTGGATCGGTGACTCCAGGCTCGGTGACAGATCCTGTTTCAATGAAGGTGGGGAGGGATACGGGAAGACAAATGGTGTCAACTTCTGGCACACATAAATTCCTAAGGAGAAAAGACACAGGGCAGCAGAAAATGCAAGAAGAGGTAATTAAAGCCAAAAAATTATGGAATGGAGAAAAGGTAATAACAGGTATGAAGAATGGACAGTCAGGGACTGACTTCACCAAGCACGAAGCTGGTTTCACAAATAAGTGAACAGAGCTAACTTTACCAATCACTTGAACTAGGCACTTTACATGGTTTATCACAAGATTTTTTTTTTTAAAAAAAATCCCATTTGGAGGTATTGTGTAACATTATTCCTTGGGAGACACGAACAAATGTCTAGTTACCTCAGATAAAGAGTGGAAGGACAGACCAAGGTAAGGATAACACCAAAGTCCAGCTTCGTGGACCAAGGAGCTTCATTGGGGTTACTTAAAGGAATGTGGGTGATGAGTACTTACAGAAGCAGAAGTGACTCAAAGACAGCTGTATTACCAAAATCCTACCCGGCATGAGTGACAGTTCACAAAGCTGGAAACCTGGTTTGCACGGCACAGCCTGCCGGCAGCTCCACAGATCGGAGGGTGTCCTTTCACGGAGTTCAGCTGGTGCGAGCCTCTTCTAGATAGCTTGGCTGTGTTTGTTTCTTCTAGGCAGCTCTGTTGGTCTCTGCACCTTCCAGGGTCTTGCTGGGCAGGTCTCTCTCAAGTCTGTTTGGAGCCCACCCTCTCAGCAGTCTTTCCTGTTTCTATACTCTTAGGGAGGGAGATGAATCTGGCCAGTTTCAGGGAATTCCCGAAATGATTTGGAGTTGTTACTTCCTGTCTCAGTGATCTCTGTAGGACGGAACGTTTTATCTCCCTTAGGACACCCCGTTGTTGTCCCATCTTACAAGCATTGCGTCCTGAAATGTGCTTGTTTTCTTCCCTTCACATCCTACGTCCTAAGAAGTTGCCTCTAAAATGGAAGGTTTTAATTTGGGAAGAAACAGCTACACACTGGAAGGGCAGACACTGTATAATTCAGTGGTCTCGTGCTAGCCTGGTATGTGAGACTCTAGGTTCAATCCCCAGCACAGAAAATTCTATAAGGTACAAGAGAAGTGATATAGCTTGTTAAGCAAAACAAAACAAAACTCTTCAAAGTAGAAGACTTCGGATTCAAATTCAGATCTCTTCTGATTTCCGTGAACATTTTCTACTCCCATTTGTGCTTAGAAAATAGTGTTCAGTGGCTGGAGAGATGGCTCAGTGGTTAAGAGCGCTTGCTGTTCTTGAGTTTGGTTCTCAGTGCCCACACTGGGTAGCTCACAGCTGCCTGAACTCCAGTTCCAGGGGGATCTGCTGCCCTCTTTTGACTGCCAGGATTGCATATACGCGGTGCACATACAGAGACAATCAGGAACACATTCATACGTAGGTTAAAATAATTTTTAATTGATTTTTATTGAGTTCTACATTTAAAATAATTTTTTGAGATTTATTTTTATTTTACGTGTCTGAGTGTTTTGCTGGTGTGTATGTCTGCATCACGTGGTGTGCAGTGCCTTGCAGAGGCCAGAAGAGAAAGTTAGAGCCTTTGGCACCTGAGCTTCCTTGGGGTGCTAAGAACTGAACTCTGGGCCATTGGAAAAGAAGTCGGTGCTCTTAACCACTGACCCACCTGTTTGTTCCCTCATACTTTTTGTTTGTTTGTTTGTTTGTTTGTTTGTTTTTTGTTTTGTTTTTTTGAAACAGGGTTTCTCTGTGGCTTTGGAGCCTGTCCTGGAACTAGCTCTGTAGACCAGGCTGGTCTCGAACTCACAGAGATTCGCCTGCCTCTGCCTCCCGAGTGCTGGGATTAAAGGCGTGCGCCACCATCGCCCTGCTCCCTTGTACTTTTTAAAAAAGAAAATTATTTTCAAAAGACAGTGAGTTGGACAGCAGGATTTTTTTTTAACATACAGTTGTTAAAAGCACAGGCTAGTTTCAGTGTCACCGAAAGGAATACGCAAAGAAAAAGTAGCTCACCAGGGCAATTCTTTTTGCAAAAAGAGTACACCAGAGCACATACCAGGCCAGCAAGCAAACCTGGACAGGAAGTTCACCTGGCTTTTATCTAACACAGCGGGACCGTCTTTCCCTTCACTGGCTGGGATTCGACCTTGAAGTCTTTCCCTAGTGTTCATTTTAAAAGAATCATAGGAAATGAAGTTTTACTGGGGGGAGGGGGGAAGATGAAAAGATTGAAAGGCAAACTGGGTGGTGGTGGCACAGGCCCTTAATGCCAGTACTTGGGCCAGATCTACAAAGTGAGTTCTAGGACAGTCAGGACTGCTACACAGAGAAACCCTGTCTCAAACAAACAAAAAATTGAAAAAGATTTGAATGCCGTGTTGTAGAAGTCTTTCAGTGTTAGACAGAAAACACTGATATTTAATGTTTCCTACACTTAAAAAGATAAAGACTTGGGAGTAGGGAAGGGGTAAAGGTGTCGCTAGTGGAGTGAGGATGGCAGGGTGCAGGGGTGCAGCCACGGGCACAGGGGAGGGGTAAAGGCATCGCTGATGGAGTAAGGATGGCCTGGTGCAGGGGTGCAGTCACAGGCACAGGGGAGGTGCAAGCCTTGTTCCAGGAAACCTGGTAGAGTGCTGTGACTGGAATGCCCTCTCAGATTCAGCTCCGCACTCATTAACGCAACGATTCTAATCTGAGCAGGACCCTGCGTTCCCAAAGCCTTAGGCTCCACTCTCAGTCAGACTGTGATCTGCTGAATTAACTGCTAACACTGATTGCCTTGTGATGCTTCCGTGCAGGTCATGTGTGTACGCACGTGTGTGTGTGTTCGCATATATTCATGTGAACATGAGTCCATTTCCTTTGGTCCATTCCCTTCCCCCAATGGAGTCTCACTGGGCTCTCCATAGGCGCGTTTTCCTTTATCGCCTTAACCTTTAGTGAGGCGTGGATTTGAACCACTGACCTCAGGGTGACAAATTTGAAGCCCACAGCATCACAACAAAGCCCTTTTCAACCCAAGAGGTGTCTTGCCTAGCTCATGCGGGAAACTATGAGACACTCTGGAGTTGCTCAGGGGAAGACCTTGATTGGAACTGACAAGGAAAAGGACACCTTCTGCCATTTCTCTGCAGACTTCCCGAGTTCTCAGCACTTCTTGAAAGAGAACATGCCTCCAAGTCTTTCCTCCAGCTGGCTGGAGAGGAGAGGATGTGCTGCTTTTTTCTTTTTCTTTTCTTTTTTCTTTTTCTTTTTGCATTTCATCTCTGGCAATCACAGCACAACATCACACGCAGCTGCAAACTCTCTGAGGTGAAGACAAGCTGGATCTTATGTTTGGATTTATCATCCCCTCCCCCGTAGTAGCTGATTTCCACTTCTGACAGGGTTATTATTTCCATCTTTAGGAGCTACCTTAGACCCTGCCTTGGATAATTACAGATTATCATCAGTCCCTCACCTGAGGCGTTTTGGCACTTGTGTGAACCTCAAAAAACGCCTAGCCACCCCCCTTCCCAGGAAGTAGAGAAGCAAACTCAAATGTGTGAAACTGTGTCTTTGTTCCGATTCTCATCTGCAGCTCTCCTGGGCTGTCTGGTGATTGAGCCATTAATCAGTGTCAAGTCATGGTCCAGAGCACAGGCAATGCTTTTGCCACTTGGGGTCCACTGTGGCTTAAACAGGCAATGAGTCTGGAACTCTGTCATGAGGTACAGAGGAAATCACAGACTTAGGAATTGTTAGGGCAGAGATACCACCTCAAGGACCACCTACGACTTTGGCCCAAGGTTGGACACCTGTCTCTGGACGTTCCAGAGTGCTCCCTGCATTTGTCTGACTGGCACTCCAAGATGAGGACTTTTAAGGCTCTAACATCCCTCGTTTTACTTTTTGAGGTTGCTAATCTTTACGTTCTTTGCCTCGAGATCCTGGCTATTTTGTGACTGGCTTGTAGTTTAGATGGTAGAAGCTTGCCTAGCGTGCATGGCATACAGAGTGGGATCCCCAGCATAGCATAATGCTGGGCATGGTGGTGCAGAGATAGTCTCAGCACTCAGAAGCGGAGGCAGGAAGAGCAGTGGTTCAAGGTCATCCTCAAGGTCACCTTCACCTATAGAAAGCACAGCGTTAGACCGGGTTAAATGAGATCTCTCAAATTCAAAACCAAATGAAACCATGTGACTTCAAGCCAGGAATGGGGCGCAAGCCTGTAATCTCAGCACTCAACAGACTGAGGCAGGAAGAGCAAAAGGTCAAAGTTATCCTCAGCTACATATTTAGTTTGAGGCTGACCTTGTTGAATTGGAACCACATAGACCAGGCTAGCCTTGAACTCAGAGGTCCACATACCTCAGCCTCCAGAGTACAGGGATTAAAGACATAAACTACCATGTATGTCCTCTGCAGAATTTCTATCTATCTAATCTATCTATCTATCTATCTATCTATCTATCTATCTATCTATCTATCTATCTATCTTTATTTAGTTTTTCCTTTTTTTTGTTTTTTGTTTTGTTTTTTCAAGACAGGGTTTCTCTGTGGCTTTGGAGCCTGTCCTGGAACTAGCTCTGTAGACCAGGCTGGTCTTGAACTCACAGAGATCTGCCTGCCTCTGCCTCCCTGGTGCTGGGATTAAAGGCGTGCGCCACCATCGCCGGCTTTATTTAGTTTTTCAAGACAGAGTTTTTCTATAGCCTTGGAGCCTGTCCTGTAACTCACTCTGTAAACCAGGTTGGCCTCAAACTCACAGAGATCTGCCTGTCACTGCCTCCTGAGTGCTGGCATTAAAGGTGTGTGCCACCACCGCCCAACTCTGCAGAATTTTTTTTGTGGAGCCTGTGGCTACTCTGTTATGTGGCTTGTTTTCATAGTAACCCCTTGTCTTTTAACTCTTCTTCGGCAACAGATCTTTTTGGTTTTAAATTTTAATATCCATCCATCCAAGACAGTTGTATCGTATTGATACAGTAGGAAAGTCATGTGTGTTAGGAGTTGGAGCTGAGTTTAAATTTGGGCGTGATTGTCCGCAATTTGTACTTTCCGGCTATGGCTCATATTCCTGCCAAGTCCTACTCCCATGGCAGATTCACGAGGGAAAAATAAATCTTACTGTTTTCCACTGGAAATTTTTTGTGGTAATGTTATGTATTCGCAGGTCAAATTTTGGGACCCAGAGTAGGATGCTATACCAGAACTGGAAGTGTGATTTCAGTGCTGGTGTTAGGGCTGACCTAACAAGTTTCAAAAAGACTTTCAGCAGAAGCCTGAGGTTTTGAGAGAAAGCCATCTGTGAGAGATGAAAGGAGAGTGAGGAAAACCTTCCTGGAAGCAGGAGGAGGAAAGTGAGTCTTCAATGTAGAGGAAACATTAATGGAGCTGCTGCCAGGGATGGCAGGTAACTGTAAAAGGTACCTAATGAGTTAGTGAATCTAACTGATGCTTTCCAAGTAGTGTTACAAGTGCTACCTGGCTTCTCAAGGAAGTAAAGAATAACCCATCAAGAACAAGAGACCAGGACTGGCTAATTTTTAAAATAAAGAGGCTTTTTATTCTTTTTTTTTTTCATTCAGAATTCAGCAAGTGTTGAAGGTGGGGTCAGGGGCTGTGGAGAATCACACATATGCCAAAACCTGAGCCTCAGTTAGAGAAACAGTGGGCTGAAGTGCTCGGCCAGCCTTAGATGCATGACATCCTAGGTTAGCTTGCCGGTGCTTTCATTATGACTCTCCCCCTCTCTTTCTTTCCCATGGGGAACGGTTTATGCTGGCCATTCTGTGCCAGTTTCTGTCATTGGATGTTAGATACACAGGGAAAAGAGTTTGCTACACTGAGTGTAAATTCATCTGACGAAACTCAGCTAGACCAGAGCAGGATAACAAAACTGTGGTCCTCAAGAGTATAGTGGGGCTGGCAAGATGGCTCAGGGGGTAAAAACACATTCTACCTATGGCTGGTGACCTTCCTTTGATCCCAGAACCCAGGGTGAAGAGGTTATTCCCAAAAGTTGTCCTCTGACATGGAGCTCTTCATGTGCATGAACACATCAATGCACACACACACACACGCATACATGCATGTGCACACACAGTTCACTTATTTATGTAGTTATAAAAAAAGGAGAAGAAACCAGAAACCTATTTCTATCATGAGGACAGACTGGGAACGTTGAGTGAAGGGTGTGAGAGAGTTGTAGGAGGGAGGTGAGTTGTTTTGGCTGGAAACCAGGATATAAATAGTTATTGTGGACTATGGAAGTTGATATTTCAAAAATGTTCAGTAATCACCCAGCTGCCAGCATTGCATGTGAGGTTGAAGTAAGAGGATTGCCAAGAGTTCCTGGCCAGCCTGGCTATGTAGTGAGTTCAAGGCCAGCCTAGCTATGTAGCGAGTTCCAGGCCAGCCTGAATTATAGGAACGAGGCCCTTTCCCAACCTTGCCTTCCCCTCCAAATCACCCAGCTAAGCTACTTGTGATTTTGTCAGAAACTACAAACTGAATTAAAACAAAATATTCATTGTTTCAAGCCACTAGGGTTTGGGATAATTTATTAAGCACGAATGGCTAACAAACACAGGCGAAAATTCTGTAAGGTTGAGGACTGATGAGGGATTCCTTCTATAGCTGTGAATATGTGTTGCTTTATTGATTGAATAAATCTGCTTTGGCCTATGGCAGGACAGAATATAGCTAGGGGGGAAATCTAAGCAGAGATACAGGGAGAAAGAAGGTGAAGTTAGAGAGACACCAGAAGTTGCAGAAGAAGTGAGGTATTGTGTAACAAGCTATGAGCCTCATGGTAAAATATAAATTAATAGAAATCCGTTTTAATACTTAGCTGCTTAGTTAAGCAAGGAATAGTTAAGGCAGGTATTCTATCTGCTTCTAAGCACTACCCCAGACTGGGCAATTGTGTTCATTAAGGTCTAGTAGGGTGAGAAGTTTATCCATTTCAAATCATATTTTTGCTACTTTATTAATCTGGTATCTTATGCATGGCATTTAACCTGTGTCTTGTTTTTGTTGTTTTTTTTTTTTCATCCACTAAAACATGGCTACTGTGATGGCTATCCTTGGTTACCAACTGGACTACATCTGGAATTAATTAAAACCCACGTGGCTGGTTATACCCGTAAGGGATTTTTTTTCTTAACCAAACTGTTTGAAGTGGGAAGATTCACTTTTAATCTGCATCTTTTTTTAAAAAATATTATATTATCTGGCATCAATGGATAATCTTCTTATAAGGCAGTAACTAACGATGAAGTGACAGATGGAAAACTCATGGGGACAGGAAGAAGAAAATAGAACAATAAGTAATATATACATATCTATAGCAATCAAGCTATGAGATATAGAGTTGATTGCTGATTATTTTATTTTATTACATATCAACCAAAGAAAATCCTGCTTTGAATATGCATATGATGTATTTACTGTTTCTTAGATTCTCTATTAAGTATTTTCACATTACTGTCATTAAAACATGTTATATCAACAACAGGAAAGAGACAAATTCACATCCATAAATGTTTCAACTGGATTAGATATTTAATGTAATTGAGGAGCGGTGTGAAATCTAAAAGGCTTACATCATTATTTAAATTGTAGGGCCTTCTTTCATATGCATTTGCAGGGGCAAACAAAATAAAGGACAGTATAATCTACTGACAGATTGCTGATATTGCCAGCATTTCTTCTCCAAAATCAACACTCCTGTGTAACTTAATAATGGATGTTTGCTGAAGATGGTGCCAAATTCTTTTTAGTTAGAATCTTTTCAGTATTTGTTTTGCACTTCCTCAAAGAGAACGTTAATATGAAAAGGCTTTAACCAATTTTGCACTAAAACCTTATTCTTGTAGAAAAACCACCATAAAAAAAAAACCACCACACTGACTATCAAGTGTCTGTACAGTATATTTTCTCATGAATTTGAAGACTTGATACATGCAAAGGCTTTTCAACATTAGTCACATTCATAGGGTTTCTTTCCTGTATGTGTTCCTTTATATTTTTGAAAATTACTATGAATTGCAAAGGCATTACTTCACTGATTTCATTTATAGGGTTTCTCTCCACTATGTGTTCTTTTATGCCTTCGAAGATATGTAAAGGCTTTATCACATTGATCACATCAATAATTTTTCTCTCCCCTATGTGTTCTTTTATGTAGAGAAGCTTCTGATATTAAAAGGCTTTACCACACTGACTGCCTTCATAAGGGTTTCTCTCCAGTGTGTGTTCTTTCATGAGTTAGTACATTATGATGATATGCAAAAGCTTTACCACACTGACTACATTTGTAAGGTTTCTCTCCAGTATGTATCCTTGCATGCCTGTGAAGATGACTGGAATGTATAAAGGATTTCCCACACTGATTACATTCATAGGGTTTCTCTCCAGTATGTGTTCTTTCATGAATTAGAACATAATTATGACGTGCAAAAGCTTTATCACACTGATTACATTTGTAAGGTTTCTCTCTTGTATGTGTTCTTTTATGCTTTTGAAGATCACTGGGAGATGTAAAAGCTTTGACACAGTGATTACATTTGTAGGGTTTCTCTCCAGTGTGTGTTCTTTCATGAATTATCACATTACTATGATATGCAAAAGCCTTATCACACTGCTTACATTTGTAAGGTTTCTCTCCTGTATGTTTTCTTTTATGCTTTTGAAGCTCACTTGGAGATGTAAAAGCCTTAACACAGTGATTGCATTTATAGGGTTTCTCTCCAGTGTGTGTTCTTTCATGAATTATAATATAACTATGATATGCAAAAGCTTTATCACACTGCTTACATTTGTAAGGTTTCTCTCCTGTATGTGTTTTTTTATGCATCTGAAGACCACTGGGAGATGTAAAAGCTTTACCACACTGGTCGCATTTGTAGGGCCTCTCTCTGGTATGTACTCTTTTATATATTCGCAGTTGACTATGATATGCAATGGGTCCATCATCTTGAATAACTTCACAGGGCTTCTCTTCCATGTGAATTCTCTCATGCCGTTTAAGAGGACTTCCACAACTCCTAGAACTTTGAGAATGCTCTTCAGTGTCATGACCGTCCCAATTGTAGCCAATGGCAGTGAGGTTCCTGAAGGTCTGCAGCATCACATCATTGTAGAGATTCTTCTGGGAAGGGTCCAGCAAAGCCCACTCTTCCGGAGTGAAGTTCACATGCACATCGTCATAGGTCACTGCATTCATGGCCTGCCAGTCTTCCCTGTTTGATGACAGATGTGCATAGCTCACCATGGCCTGGCTGCACAGCTCAACCACGTTCTACCCACACGGAGCCCAAGACGCAGCAAACAGGAGAGCAAACCAGCATTAATCTAGATCTTTTGAGGTGAGTAAATCCATCATTAATCTGGGTCACAGCTTCTGCCTGCAGCCTGTATGAACGGCATGGAAAAAGGAAGCTTGCTTTTTGCCTTGCTTGCTTTTTCTGGCAAGTCTGTTCCTTCACTGGCATAGAGCCTACTTCCTCAGGACTCCAGTGTGTGCTGAAGACCAGCTGGGACTCCCAGTTTTATGGACTGAACAACTACTGGATTCTTGGACCTTCCCTGGGAAGACAGCCATTGTTGGATTAGTTGGACCACAGCCTATAAGCCACTCTAACACATTCCATATATTTATTTACTCATTTATTCTATCAGTTCTGTTCCTCTAGAGAACTATGAGTAATACAGTCACTATCAGGCTATTGCATGGATTAAGGAAGCTAACATATGGAACAGCAGCTGACACGGAGAAAGCTGTGAGTATATTTATTATTTTCATTATGTGCTAGGCACAAGAGTGCATATACCTGGTTGGTCCCTTTCCATAGAGTTCGTTCTCGTCAGGACTTTTCAAATGACCATAACTCTTTGTATTGAGCTCTATAACATGGTACGTGTGGTAGGGCCAGGGAGTTTCATGAGATGTAAGGGAGAAAGGTAGTTTGAATATGATCCTTAAGAGAAAGGATATAGGATCATTTGGATGTACAAAGCAGTCAGAGATAGCATAGAAAGGCTATTACAGCTTCTAGCCGCAAAATAAATATGTTTAAGACCTAAGTGCAGTGGCATGTACCTGTGATCCCAGTACTCGGGAAGTGGAGGCAGCATCTCAAGCTTGAGGCTAGCCTAGAATACACGGGGAGATATGTCTCTAGACAAAAACACCAACTCACAACTGGAGAAAGGGGAAGATGTAAAATGCTATGTAGTGCCAGCAATATTACTTGGGAGTTTGTTGGAAACAGGATCTGGCCCTAACTATACAACCCAAAAGTTCGCATTTTTACCAGGACTGTCATGTGTTCCCGCTGAACACGAAAGCTTGAGAGCTACTACTGGCGGAAGGTGTAGACTCTGGGACCAAACTGCCTGAATTTATGACAAATAAGTTTGTATCATTTGTGTGTGTGCATGCTGGAGGTCAGAGGACCACTTTGTGCACTCAGTTCTTCCACTACCACATGAGCAGGTTCTGAAGACTGAGTTCAGGTCAGCAGGCTGGCAAGATAAGTGTCGTTACTTGCTGAATCTTCTCGACAGCCTTGGCTGCCTAAATTTAAAACCTTCCTTTGTCCTTTACTTATGTGGACCTTAGGGGTGGTTTTTAACCTGTATCAGGGACTGATTTTTAGCTAGGGACATCCCTACTAATTGTAAGAACTTATATAGAAGATGGAGGATCAACCCCAATTGTTACTCTTATTTGACTTATAATAAGAGTCAGGTTTGTTTGCTTGTTTTTCAAGACACGGTTTCACTATGTAACAGTCTTGGCTGCCTGGAACTAGTTCTATAGACCAGGCTGGCCTCGAATTCAGCGAACCAACTGCCTCTGCCTCCCAAGTGCTGGGATTAAAGGCGTGCGCCATCACCGCCTGGCCAAGAGTCAGGTTTTTGTTGTTGCCTTCTTAAAACTTTATTTTCGGTGTACGGGTATTTTGCTTGCATGTGTTTGTGCACTACATTTGTGCTGTGCAGTACATTCGTGTGGCACCTAAGGAACTCCTGAATTACATATGGCTGGACTTATATATGGTTGTTGGCCACCATATGGGATGGAAGAGAGGCCAGTGCTCTTAACCAGCCCCCTATTGCTGCCTTTCGAGACAGGGTTCTATTATAAAGTTCTTGGTTCACCAGTTCCTGGACAACTGTGCCTTTCCATCCATAGGATGGGCAAACTTAATTACACCCACCTCGTGTAGATGCTGCAAGGGTCAAATAAAGGAATGTTTGTTAAATTACAAAGTCTCTTATTAAGATTTAATTAACCACCTTATAAGGCGTTCTTAAGCAATTGACCTCACAGTGTGCACAGGAAGGTCAAGAAAAGCGTGGAGGAAACTCAAATGGTCCTTTTTATTTCTGACTAACCTACATCTCCATTCAAGAGCACGAACAGACTCACATTTATGCAGTGGTTCACAAAACAACAAAAACCCCAAACGGTTTTTGGTCACAGGGCCTCCTGCAGTACAGGCTGACCTGCTTCTTCCACTTCCCCAGTGCAGGGATTAGAAATGTAATTCGTAGCGTCCCACTTAGAAAAAGAACTTTCATTCACGCTGTGTATCGGAATATTTCCAGATAGATTTTGCCCCTCCCCCTACGCATACCCTTAGAACAATCTACCACTGAGCTAGAAGTCCTTCCTGTGGTAACCCTGGTTTGCCAGGGAATTTGCTAACTGCAGGATGCATACTAACAATTCCTTCAGATGTGTGCACTTTCACCACATCCGATGTTACCAGAGTTTAGAGGGAGGACACCACAAAACTTGATGGAATTTACAATCCTAGAAATTAACTTTGATTTTTTTCGGATCGTTGTAATAACACATCGGGCCTCTTTCCATCTGTAAAGCAGGGGGACAAGACTTCGACAACATGGTGCGGTTAAGTAACAAAGGCTGCAGGTGAACCTACCATGCTGTAGTGAGTGCCACAAGCAAATCCCTTCTTCCCTTGGACAGCTATAGCACAAGATATCACTAGTTTTCCTATTTCGCACACGGCATAGCCCCAAGCCGAGAACGCTCGGATTCCCTTCCTCGATTTGCAACTCTCAACACCGAGAACGGGGTACGGGCCACTGTGAGGTTCTCTCTCTCCGTTCTCGTGGCGTGAAGAATCTCTCGAGTCGTCGGGGTGGTGGAGGACGCTGACGATGGCTCCCAAGAGTCTAGGGAACCAGATCTTCATCCCCCAGCGTTCATCAGAGACCAAGCCGCGCTCTTTTCATCCTTCACCTCGCTAGAGTAAAGGTCGAAGCGCGGCTCCGATTGCCGACGCCATTTTGGACGGTACGTGTGACGCCACACGTTCAGCTGAAAGGGCAGCCGATTGGCTGGGAACGGCCTGGAGGCTAGGGCGCGCGAAGCCAAAAGGAACTACACTCCCAGACTTCCTTGCGCACACGACCGGCGAGCAGCGAGAGAAAGAGGACGGAGTTGGAGCTCGGACTACAACTCCCAGCAGGCTTCGCGACGCCCGTCCTTCCCTTTCAAAACGCTGGGGGGGAGGGGGGTGGGCGAAAAAAAATAAAAAAAGAAGGACGGGACGAATGGAGGCTTTTGAGGGCTCGTTTCGCAAAAGGCGGGAAAGGCGAACTACACCTCCCGACGAGCCGCGCGCGGCTGCGCCTGCGCTCTGGCCTCTGTCGCCATCTTGCCCCTTCTGAGGCACCGCAAACAAACCTAATTCCTGGTGTCCCCTAGTCTTGGCGGAGGAGCCTTTTAGATGAGCCCCGAAAGGCCGGGCAGGTGGGTGTCTCTCAGGCAGGGTCCGGGGAAGAGCTGGCAGCTTGTCCAGGGTCTGGGGGCGCCGGGCCAGCCGTGGGGAGCCCGGCTCGGGGGCGCTCAGCCCCATTCTCCGTTGTTTCCTAACGGGATCGCGGGGCTCCCTCAAGTGGACCGAGGGGCGCTCCGGCACGCCTAGTGATGGGACAGCGGAGGTGGAGGTCTAGGGTCCCCGGGGTGACTCCGGGGGCCGTCCGGCCGGCTGTCCGCCTTTCCCGGAGGAGCTGGCCAGCGTTGCCGAGACCCGGCTGCCGGCCGCGGGGGCGCGGGCTTGACATTGGGGATCGGCGCGGAGCGGCGCAGGCGGGGAGCCCGGGCCGGCTGCCCTTGTTGTGGTGCTGCGGAGGGAGTGCGTGTTTGGAGAGGGGGCGGGGCGGGCTGCCCGCTGACACCCGAGCCGGGCATGGGGGCGACCGAGTCGGTGCGACCCCCCTCTCCCTGTCCCCCGGTTCCCCGAGCGCGCTCCGGCTGCCGCCGCCCGGCTCGCCTCGCTTGTGCGGCCCCGCCGTGCGCTTCGCCGCAGGGGGATGCTTTGGGATGCCGTGACGTGGTGCCTGATTTCGGGCGGTCGCCTGCCGCCTCCGAGGTCCTGTCGGGAGGCGGGGACTGGCTCGGGGAGCGAAGCGGATTCCTTTGGCTCTGCCCCTTCCTCCTCTCCACCCCCTTTCTTTATGTCATCCTGCCAGCTGGGGCGCGCCGTCCAGTTCGGCTCGCTTGGGGTTGGTTCTGAGCTCGGAGGACGATGGGAAGTAGGGGGAAGGGGGGCTCCACTTGAGGCCAAGAGTTGGACTTAGCAGCCCAGAGGAGTTATCTCGGTTTAGTGTTCGACTCTTAAGCTGGTTCATTCATTCATTCGTTCGCTCTTCTCGCCCGCTAACCATCCATTTATCAGTTTAGCAGATGTTTAAGGAAGGTCTGCTGTGTGTTCAACCGGTAGTGTGTGAACCTACCGGCTCTGAGTCTTTTTGTCCTCCAGACTAGGGGATTCTCAGTGCGAAATTCCGGGCATCTCAACTTTGGGTAACTAGTGGACTCAAGACTGTTTTACCGCCAGAATGTGAGAAAAGAGTTCTTTATTAAGTTCCATTTACCCAAATAACATGCTCTACCCTTGGCTTATTTTATCCTATAACTTGTTAGTAAGGAAAGTGGCAGAGGTCAAGTCGCTTGCCCAAAGTTGCACGTGCGGTACAATCTGGCAAGTTCTATGCCAGCCCCCATGAAAGAACTTGGCATGCCCTGTGTCCTAATACTTACCACTGCAAACCGGGTGGGATTGCTTTTATTTTCATAAACCTGTACGAAGTGGGTTCAGACAGGCCAGTTCACCAGGATGAAAAGCTGGACCTGGAACCAAGTGTTTGACTCCAGAACCCATGCTCTTCCCCTGTTAGCTCTCGTGGTGGTTTGGTCATTTCTCGGCAGCCGCAAAACATGGTTATGAGGTATCATTTCAGTTTTGCTTGGTAGCCCGTGGAGGGATCTACAAGTGAATGGCCTGTTGCATATCCTTTGGTGATTTTGATTTGTTTTTCTTCTGATAGGGAGGACAAGCTCTTTGGGGCTACCAGACAGAAGCAGCAATGCCTGTTGTGTGGCCAACCCTTTTGGATCTCAGCAGGGATGAATGCAAACGAATTCTTCGAAAATTGGGTATGGATTTTGTTGTTACTGTCCCGAGCAGGGTCTCACTGAGTAGCACAGTAGCATTCTCCTGCCTCAGCTTCCCAAGTGCTGGACCACAGCTGTGCTCCACCAGCCTACCTAACGGTGTTAGTCTCGTTGTTTTCTATTTCTCTGTAACCCTTTTCCTTTTCTGTGTGGGCCATGGCTGTTGGTGGCTAGAGCCCTCATCTTTCTCACTGTTTTCCCAGGGCCTGAAAAGACTTTTTTTTTTTTTTTTTGTAAATGAGATACAGGAGTCATAATGTCAAGGAGTCATGGTAAATGGGAAACCTGGCTGTCGTGTGTTCCTTTTTTTAAAATTAACTTTTAATTTTCTTTTTTTTCCTTTTTTTTTTTTTTTGGTTTCATGTAAGCATACTACTAGCTTTAGTAGATGTGTCTGTGTGAATCATGCCTTTTCTGAATCGTAAGCTAATGCAAGCTGCCTATTTTCCCAATTACTTAATTACTGTAATTGATAAAACACACTTTATGCATAAAGTTGACTATTTAATAATGTTTCTCCTTTTTCCGTTTGTAACAACCCTTTTCAACCAGCATTTAGGGAGAGAAGCAAGCCCTAATGCTCAGGCACGTGTTTTGTGTGAGTGAACTGACTTTACCCTTGTGTGCAAAATGGTGTTAGTCACATCCCATTCTTGTGAATATTGAGAGAAAAGCTGCCTAATCATTTGATCTTTGGTTTAGAGTGAAAATCTGTGCAAAATGCTGTTTTAAATAAGGCCCTTGTCTTATTTACCATTGTAGCCTGAGGCTAGTGCACTAAATAAAATAAGTGATGGAATAATTTGAAAATGAGCAGTGACTATTAATTAAATAAAAAGCCTATCATTGTGACTGGCATATGAGAATATAGAGTTTAAAGCAGCTACTTTTGAATGTACTTGTAGGCTATTAAAGTTTTCCTTCAGGGGAACTCTTTGTTGAAAATTCTATATGTAGGTCAGATAAAATTGTAGCTACTGTAGACCTACTGCTAATAACTTCTTTTCCCTTTCTCTACCCCCCCCCCAGGATTATAAACTGCTTGACATTGTTTTAGCAGTTGGAAGAGGGCTCTTTTCTGGGGGCCAGTCTTTTAAACTTCCATGCAAACTTTTATCACTATTTTGAAGGTACTTGGCTATACACAGGCACTAATGTAACTTGCTGTTGATTATAAAATTGAACTCCATTTCTTTCATAGTTAAAAAAAATGCAAGATGAAAAAAATCACAAGGACAGTAAATTGAACTAAGCTTTCTGGGTTTTGAGGGTAACATAAAGTTAGTAATCTTTAAGTTTGCCCTTAGTTTTTTCCATAAATGACGTGAGGTGATGTATGAAAATGACTTGACGATAGCACCCTATAAAATCATGCACATCAAGGGGTTAATGTTTCGGTGTTGAAGAATGAACACCCCTGAAACAGCCCACACTGTCAAGGTTACAGATAGGCGGAAGGCTGTCAGGTACCAGGAAGATGCCACTTTATAAAAGTAATGTGTACCATTGTGTCTTAGCATGATGGGGCTCTTATGTCTGTCTGTCCGGTTACAGCCTTGGAATCTCAAGGGGGAGTGCTTTCTTCTGTTTTCTGCACATCGTCTAAAATGCACAGAGCGATGCTTTGCTCTTGGGTTTATATGCAGATTCTCCGTTCCTGAGTATATCCCATGAACAAATCACCCAAGATGTGCTGGTGGACTTAGAGAGCTTAGGGTCAGATTGACCTATTTTGGGGGCTCCCCTTGCCACATCAGATTGATCATCACTGAAGAGAATCAAATTGTTCTTCAGCTAGAAGAGATAGCACAGAAAAAAAAAAGAGTTATCTCAGAACAAACTAAGGAAATAGACTTTAGGGTGCAGTAAAAAAAAAAAAAATCAGCATTAGAAAAAAAATTCAAGTAAAAATAAAAACAATGAACGTGTCTGTGGTTTTAGGCAGACGTGTGGGAGATGCTGCCGGGTGCTGCTTCTGTGCTGAAGGAAGCAGCTATTACCATGGCGCTGCTGGCCCCAGTGACCCTTAGGAAGGTGGGCTTTCCTCCCCGGGTTGCTGTCTTGACCATGAACCCTTGGATTGCTTTCAAACCCTAGTTCCAAGTTCTAAGTCTAGGGGAGATACACACTGTCTCTGAGAATTGTTAGGTTAAGGGCTGGAGAGAGCTTGGCAGTCATGTCATGTCAGGATGCTCACCACTGCTTCTAGCTCCAGCTCCAAGGATCTCATGCCCTCTTCTGAGCTCTTCTGGCCTCTTTGGGCACCTGCACTCACACGGCATACTTTCGGCATACTTTCTCTCTCTCTCTCCCTCCCTCTCTCCCTGCCTTCGTCCCTCCCTTTCTCAGGCTCTAGTGCGAGTGCTCTCTCTCTCTCTCTCTCTCTCTCTCTCTCTCTCTCTCTCTCTCTCTCTCTAGTGCTGCGAGTGCTCTCTCTCTCTCTCTCTCTCTCTCTCTCTCTCTCTCTCACACACACACACACACACACACAAATTTTTGGCTTTTGGTTTTTTGAGACAGAGCTTCTCTGTATAGCTCTGACTGTCCTGGAATTCACTCTGTAGACCAGGCTGGCCTCAGACTCACAGAGATCCACCTGCCTCTGCCTCCTGAGTGCTGGGATTAAAGGCGTGCGCCACCACTGCTCAGCCACAAAATTTTTAAAGAGTGTTGTTAGCTTAAAACTTTGTTCTTTTAGAAGCAGCTATAAATTGTTTCAATGTGGGATGCCAAACATTTTAATTATCAAGAAATTGGGGTGGGGAGTGCTGGAGAGATGGCTCAGCACTTGGAGCATTTGGCTACTCTTAGAGAGGGTTCGGTTCCCAGCACTGATATGGCAGCTCACAACCATCTGTAATTTCATTTCTGGGGATCCATGCTCTCTCTGGCATCAGACATACACATAAACATATATACATATAATCAAAATATTCATACACATTAAAAAGAAAGAAGTCAGGCTAGACAATTACGACACACTCATGGCACCAGTAGCAGGTAAGTGCTTGCTACTTTTTGACTGCCTCTCCTTCCTTATCTTCATAACGCTTGAGTTGTCACTTAGCTGACTTGGGGGCTTTATGACTAAAGTATAGATTGAAGTGGCTGATTGCTTTAAATGACATGGTTTAGGGTGGTTTAGGATTTTATAAAAGTAGTGTAGCACATCTTTTGTTTTTGAGGCATATTTATTATCTGTGTGTCTGTGTGTCTGTCTGTCTGTCTGTCTATCTATCTATCTTTCTTTATCTATCTATCTATCTATCTATCTATCTATCTATCTATCTATCTATCTGTTTTTTTTGAGACAGGATGTCACTATATAACTCTGTATTTCCGATTTCCTAGAACTCTCTCTGTAGACCAGGCCGGCCTTGAACTCAGAGATCTGCTTGCCTCTGCCTCCCAAGTGTTGGGATTAGAGGTATGCACCACCCTGCCCAGCTTCATTTTGTGTGTGTGTGTGTATATATATACACACACACACACACATACACCTTTTTTTTGTTAGTCACTGGAATGGCCCTGTAATGGAATGACCTCAGTATCCTATAAGCATGCTTGTCATCAAATATGAAGGAAGCTTGTGAGTTAGTAAAGATTCTAATGGTGACCGGACTGCTTACAGGGATGCTGGGAGTTTTTGTAGCTGAGGAAATGTTTCAGAGCCACAGTTTTGTGTGTTGGATATTGCCATGTCCTAATTTTGTGCATGACTTCTTAGTTGGCTTCAAATGAAGCTGGAAATATCAGAAATTTTACCATATTAAAAGATTTCATTGCATTTTAGCCAGGTATGGCATCTACCTTTAATCCCAGCACGTTTTCTGAATTCAGGACCAGCCTAGTCTACATAGTGAGTTCCAGGTCAGCCAGAGCTACATTGTACATTATAGAACCCTGTCTAAAAAGAAAAAAAAAAAAAAAAATATATATATATATATATATATTACATTTTAAATTATGTTTTTGTTTTATGTGTGTGTGTGCGTGTACACGTGAGATCTTGCACACTTGCTGTGGAGTGTGTGTGGAGGTTAGGCTACAACCTTCAGGAATCAAGTTTGCCAGCTTTGCTTGTCATATTTCTTCAGTTAATTCTGTTTGCTTTGAAACAGTACGTTTTAAAATAAGGCAGCACCTGCCTGTAATCCCAGCTCTAAGGAGGCAGAGGCAGAAGGATCAGGATTTAAAGCCAGTCCTAGCTACACATGTAAGAGTGTCTCCGAAACAAGCAATAGAACCTGAGATAGAAATAGTGTTTTTGTCTTTTTTCTCAAGCCACTTTCTTCCTTTAATTTGTTTCTTTTTGGCATTGTTATTGTCTTAAACATTGGCAAAATCTAAAATATTACTCGTTTTCTTCTGTCCTATCTACAGTCAGTTACTGAGTTCTATCAATTCTTTAAGGTGGGATTGAAGGATTTGTTTAGTCTAACCACAAATTACTTCTGTTTCCCTTTTTCTCTGTTCTCTTATATATGTGAAATAAAACCTTTTAACAATTTATCTGTCTATTTATCAGTCATCTATCTAACACATACATTAGACCTTGATTTTAATCATTTTGAGAATAAGGACTTTGTTTTATACCCTACAAATATTTAAATATTTCCCCTGGTATTCTGTCTTATAATATTCCTTTAGTAATTTGGTTTGAATTAGTGACTCTTCAACTATAGACAGTTTTACTTTTTTTGTTCCTGGAAGTTACTGCAGTAACATGAAGCATTCTCAGTTCTTTCGCTCTCTGTTCCTTTTGCAGGCGCTCATCCCCACTCTGCACAAGGACTGCTCTCTCTCATCCTGGTGAGAGCTTGTTTCCAAACCAGACGCCTTCACCACTGTGTGCAACTGTGGTGATTGCAGTTAAATATTTGAGGGCAGGACCCAACACTCTTTAGTGTCTATGTATTAGGACTCAACATTGATTTCTTGACTAGAATATTCCATAAGTATTTTAATGGGTCGTAAACATTTAGTATAGTGAGTTTTCAGCTGGTTATTCCTAATGCCATTTAAAAAAATCTCTTCCAGCTCTTGTCAGAGCTGAAATATATTTCTTGGACTTTGTTTTTGCTTTTCGCCTTTGGAGGGCAGGTCTGTGCTTTTGAACGACACCCCCTTCCGTGTCTGCATGGTGGGCAGTACATACTCAGCACGTGCAGGCTGCTCACAGTTGGATATCGGTGGAACTAGACATTTCTGCTGCTTTTACTCAGCCCATTCCTTTATATAAGGCTTCCTTTAAAAAAATTTATCTTTATTTTATATGTGGATATTTTGCCTGCATGTCTGTTTGTGCACTGTGTATGCATGGTGACTGGGGAAACCAGAAGAGGGTGTTGGGTTCTCGGGAACTGGAATGACAGACGGTTCTGAGTCACCATGTGGGTGTTGGTATTTGAACCCATGCCCCCGGAAGAGCAAGTGCTCTTTAACTGTTGAGCCATCTCTTTAGCCCCTAATGCCTCCCCCTGACAGAGTTGAGAATGCAATGAACAGAGTGAGACCACAGTTGACTTATTGGCTAGTTTTGAGTCTGCAGGCTTACATCTATTATTACTTAACCCACATTTACTGGATTTCTGTAGGCAGATAGAAGATATTTATCACAATGTGGCGTGAAAATACTTCTAATTTGGATGTTTTTTTCTACCATTCTGGTTTGCTCCTATGTCTCTGTTTCATAGTATTAATGATTAAAACATTTTTTTTTTTTTTTTTTACTTTGTTCCATTCTCTTATTGGTGTTGTCTTGAAGGCGTAAGTCACAAAACAATCCCACACCAGTTTGGAATTATGATTAATAAAAAGGTTATTTAAGGGGAAAATTTACAGATCACGGTCCTAGACAGCAGCCCTCTGAGCGACCAGGAACAGAGTCTGGCAGCTGAAGCTGGAGCCAGAAGCAAGAGCTAGAGCAGGGCTACTGCTGCTTTTTAAAGCAAAAGAGACCACGCCCAAGTGGGCTGGAATCCTAAAGGCTATTGGCTGAAGGAGCTGAAGGAGCTCCCTCAGCCTTGTCTGACCTCTCTTGTAGCTCCATTCAGCCAGAAGCTTAGGAGGGAACTAGGTATGGCTGAGTTGGCTGAGCCTCTTTCTTTGTGACTTTTCTTTCTGGGTTTTTTGACAGCTTGTTCCTAGAGAGCAAGGCCACAAGCACAAGTACTTAGCACGTGTCTGCATCCTATTTTTGATGCTTCATTGTCCAAAAGTAGCGTAGAATCTAGAATTGATGTAGGAGGAGACTACACTACACAGAGATCACACTGGGTGGTTGTGAGAGGCCTGCATATTTTTGGGGAAAGGCTTGAGGACTTTTGATTTATATATATATATGTTTTTGCTTTTTTGTTCTGTTTGTTTGTTTATTTTGTTTTTTGAGACAGTTTAGCCTAAGTTAGCCTCAAAAACTTATGATCTTCCTGCTTCACTTTCTGAGTACCAAGACTACAAGCATGTGTTTTCATGTCTGACTTGTATGTTTGTATATTTGTGTGCACATGTGCATGTGCGTGTATTTGTATATTTCTTCACATGTATGTGGAAAACAGAACAGCCTCAAATATTGTTCTTCAGGCATCCCCATCTAATTTTTTTTTTTTTTAAATTAAAAAATAGTTTAGGTGCTCCAAAGCCATAGAGAAACCCTGTCTCGAAAAACCAAAAAAAAAAAAAAAAAAAAAAAAAAAACTTTAGGTAGGGTCTTTCACCTAGAACTTGTTCAGTAGTCTAGGCTGGCTTAATGGCTGTCAAGCCTGGGGCATCCTCCTATCTCTCTCTGTCTTCCTCAGCACTGGGATGACAGCTGTGTACTGCCATATCTGCTTTTCATTTCCGTTTTTCTCTGTCTCTCTCCCTCCTCTCCCCTCCCCTCTCGTTCCCTCCCCCTTCCCTCTCCTTTCCTTTTTTTTTTTAATTTATTTTATTTTTTTTTTATTTTTTAATTTTTTATTTTTTTTGTTTTTCGAGACAGGGTTTCTCTGTGGTTTTGGAGCCTGTCCTGGAACTAGCTCTTGTAGACCAGGCTGGTCTCGAACTCCCAGAGATCCGCCTGCCTCTGCCTCCCGAGTGCTGGGATTAAAGGCGTGCGCCACCACCGCCCGGCCTCCTTTCCTTTTTTAAAGTAGATTTTTGTGGATTAAACTTAAGTGCTGATACATCTATGCCAAGCACGAGTCACCTCTCCTGCTTGTATTTCTTTGAGTTAGTGTCTTGCAACATATCCTAGGCTGTCTTTGATCTCTCCATCTTTCTGCTCAACCCTGTGAGTGCTGGAATTACAGGCATGTACCACCCAGACTAACTAGTCATTTTGATGGTAGGTTTTTATGTTTAATTCCTTGGATGATAGTTTTTGTAAATGTAAAGAGATCTTAGATTAAAGGTATGGCCACCATGCCTGGCTACATTACCTGCTCTTCAGTAATATGTTAGAGATTTTCTTTCCTAAGCATTTTATACCCTTGATTTCTGTGAGACATTGTATAGTAAAGCAATATGAATGATGAAGGTAACACTTAAATCTTTTTATTCAATAACATTTTTGAAAGGAATTTAAAATTTTGCATTTGGTTGATTTTGGATTTCTTGCCGTGACGTTTAATATTGCATAGCTACATTTTTCAAAATTGAAGGCTTATTGTGTTAAAATAATTTTATTTTCTAGAATTGGAGGCATATGCTGGAGTTATCAGTGCACTTCGTGCACAGGGGGATCTCACCAAGGAAAAGAAAGATCTTCTTGGAGAGCTCTCAAAAGTCCTTAGGTAATTTGTCATGAAAGTTTTGGTGATGTGAATAGAAGTTTCATTTTATAGGGGTTGATTTCTGCTCATCCTCAAATTGAAGAGCAGAGGTGTTCAGTGTGTCGGGTGCTTAGCGACCCTGTTCCAGTTGTGTGCTTTCTGCTGTAGAAATGGGGAAACTGAGTCTCTGTCGTGTAACCCAGTGAGAGGGTTTGAGTCAGGTGTTTTTGGGCTCGTGGAGTGGGAGGTCCTTTGACAGAGGTGAAAGAAAGAAGAGCTGGTGCAACTGAACAGGACGTAGAGTGGTATTTACTGGAGGGGAAAGATGAGTCAACATGGCACTGGGTGCTGGCCACACAGTCGCTGCCTTAACTCCAGCTGACTCCTTCACCTGAGCTAGAGTGCCGCTTGGATCCGTCCAACAACTCCAGTGAGGGGGCTCCTCGGTGCTTTATCTTGATTCATTTTTATGTCTGCTTTCTCAAAAAGTGTTCTGCCTTGACTTGTTTGTTTTCTACATTTAAAGTCATTTTGTTCTTTTTTTAGAAGTGAGAAGTGGAAGAGTCTCTTATTAGTTAGCATTAATATAGGAATGTATTTAAGCAGATTCTTAGTCTTATTTTTTTGTTTATGTTTCTTCATAAAGTCTGCTTTTAGTCTTTAAGTGTTGTGATCCATGCTATAAATTTAGTGTTAAGTACTAAAGAATATAAGAAGAGTGGTATTCACCTTATTGGGTATTTATGAATGGAATGAATGTAGTCTTTAAAAATTGTTTCATTTATCAGTGTTTAATGTATGTACATTCTTACCGCTGGTGACACAATGTGGAAGGCACCCAGCTGAAGTGGAGTCACATTTCATAGCATGAACTCACAAGAAACATGTTATCTTGCCACTCTTACTGATTTTATTATATTCATTGGACTCTTACGCCTTAGAAAAGACCTTAGAAGACTTTCTTCTAAGTGCCCAGTCCTCCTGCCAGCAGCCATGAAATGAGGAGGCTCTGAGCACCTGTTTCCTTGTCTATTAACAGGAAGCATTGCTAGTTACCATGGCCTGCTGTTTACAGGTGGGGCATCTGCAGTCCAGGCTGTTTGTCTTCCTGAGATCTCCAGATAAATAATCCGCAGTTACAAAGAATCAGTATGAAACCTTTCCTGTGACTTTGAAACATTTGAAGATACACATTTGGCAAAGTAATCCTCAGCCCCAAAAGATGTTGAAGTAAACCTTAATAAAAGTGTAGAGAAGAGCTGCCTGCTTGGCAGAGTTCTATAATGGCTATTTTTTTTCATAGCATCTCAACAGAACGCCACCGTGCTGAAGTTCGGAGAGCAGTAAACGATGAACGGTTAACAACAATTGCACATAAGTAAGCCATTAGTCTACCACCCTGGTTTTTAAATGATGTAGTATAAAGTAGCTCTGAGACAGTCTTCCTTTGGTGTGGCAGGCCCCTGAGTCTTTTATCTTAATAATATCTCTATACTCAGAGACTCTGCCGGTAGTGATTACTGTTTACTCCGTTGGTTACTTTTTGTTTTTGTTTTGCATTTTGTTAGGGAAGCTTAAAGTACTTAGGTCAAATCCTATTACAAGGCAATCTCTGTATAATCAAAGATCACTGGAAGCTCAGCTCAATACCAAGTAGCATGCCTCCTTAAATTGAAAGGTGCTTAGAGGTTTCTTGTATTGGTATTTGATATGTATATTGCTTTATAAATAGGCATTATAATTTTTACATGGCTCTAATTATTTCAGATATTTTGAGCTTCAGAAAAATAAATGAAATATATGTTCTTTTAAGAGATAAAATATAACTTAAGTACTTTAAAAAGCAAACACACTAAAATTACAAATGTTTCTTATCAAATTGTCTTCAGATTGTCATACCTGACAGATTGGGTAGAGGGTGGCAGAGGACTGAGCAGAATCCACCATTAGTTCAGAGAGATAGTGCCTCCTGAAGAACAGAAAGGACCAGAAAGTAATCCTCTCAGTGATAATAGAAATTTCAAGTATAATCTGTTTGTTTTGATTTTTATGTTTTAATATGACATAGAGCTAAAGGAGAAAGGAGCTCAGTGAGTTACCACAATATGATGACGTAAGGGCATTTGGCAGCATTTGCATTGATTACACAGCTCTGTTGGCTTCTTGTACTTGACTGTCCCTCATTTTACTTAACACCTAGAATGGGGTACTCACCTCTTTAACAGTGTAGTTTGACTGTTTTGCTGTTTGTTCTGTAAGTCTGAGATTTCTTCCATGGTAGGTATGCACTGTAGGAGTGTAGAAATCCCCGTAGAGACAGTAGCATTTAGTTGCCAGGCTGATGCAGCTCAAACACTCAAATTCAGTGTGTCCCTCTTTGAGTTTGCTTCAGACTTTTGAATTGGAATGCTTTAAATGGAGTCTGAATTCTAACTGGGGAACTGGTAATAGGAACCTGTGCTCGATACTGAAGTAGAAAATTAATACGTTGGAAGTGTTCAAATGGTATTGTGGGTCAATGAGTTGTAAGTTGATGCTCGGTGTCATTCTTAAAGGATAACATTTATTTAGTCTCCTTTTCCTTTTTTCCCCTTTTAAGAATGAATTTATCCTTATATTTGGGTGAAAGACCAAGTTACAGGTATGCAAATAGGTTATTATTATTTCAGGCTTTTTATTGTATTTATTTCCAAATTGACGCTCTCAATTATTCAGGGGCACATACTCCATTATGAATTAACCATGCCCCTTGCTTCTCCTCCTTTTTCCTCCTCACCTTCCTAATACTGCCCGACCTTTAGCCATTTTTGCTGCTTGGGAATATCTCTAGTCAGAGGATGGGAAGGGAGAGGAGGTGAAAATTTTTATAACACATTTCACTGCTTGTTAGTTGGCCTGAAAAACAATTGGTGCAAGAATTTACTAGTATTTGCTAAAATAATTTTTGGATAATATGCGAATTTCTTTAACCTATTTGACCTCTCCCTTTCCTTCCTCTCTCCATTAGCATGGATAATTGAGAGTTGGCTTCTTTCTACCTGTGTTTCTCTGCCCCTTCCTTTCTTTCTGATTTCTTTAATAAATGAATTTCTTTTTTTGAAAAGAGTTTCTTCAGTATATAATTAAAGAAAAACCTTCTTGGGCTTTTCTGTACTCAGATTCTGGTGTTTTATATTGTGGTTTCTTAGTTTGACTGGGTACTCCATTTCCTTGTTGAGTGCAATAGTCAGGAATGAGAATGGTAACACTTTCTTCCCTTGGGTAAGCAGTGGAGACCCAGAGCTGGCCTGTAAGGGCTTTAGTCTAAAACAGCAAGAGGAATGCATGTGAGCTGACTGCATTTCCTCCTCCTTCTCCCTCCCCCACTTGAAATTGCTGTGTAGCCCAGAAGGAATGTACTTGAAAGGTGATGGGAAAGCTGAGAAGACTAAGCAGGAAGGAAGGGTCCTGGATGCACAGGAAACTGTAGAGGCCTCTGCGCCAAGGCTTGACTGGGAAACTGAGTTCTTAGTTACAACAGTACTAATGCTTCACGTGTTTTGCTCAGGCCACTCTTTGCCCTCGTTGTCTCTACAGTTAGACGAAAATGATAGTCTGCACTTCGGCCCGCTGTCAGACATCCCCAGGATACTGTGTTTCTGGGTGACGATGCAGCGTTCTCAATGCTGCCAGCTGTAGCTCATTAGAGCGTGGCTTTCTCAGTGCAGGGTTTGCACCTTCCTTGTGGTCCTTGGATGACTAGAGGCAGGCGAGTGTACAAACTGAGGGGACCTGTGAGCCCTCAGGTACAATACTTAATTTCTCAGTTCTCCTAGAGGACCTGTGCAGCTAACACATGTTTACAGCCTCACCACTAAGGATAGGAGCTTTTGACCTCACTTCTCTTGCTTCCGTGAGGGGACATTTGGCAGACTTACAGTTCTTCCTAAAGGTTGCAATTGTGCCTTTCTGACTGCAAGCCCCATCTTTCAGTAGCTACGTCCATGTTGCTTCATAGTATTAATCTTCCATAAATTTCTGCCACCACTTAGACAGTGTGCCAGGTAAGTGTAGAGGAGTCACTTTGTGTGGTAAACTCACACTAAACAAGTTTATCAGTGACAGTCTAATGAAGTAATATCCGAATAGGAGTGCTATTATAGAAAATGCTAGCTTTTGGAAAGTTTTCTTTTAACAATCAGTAATCTCTTTTCTGCCTTTTTCTTGTTTGGACTATTCTGTTTCTGAACCAGTGTTAACATGGAACTTAAATATTCACGAGGTTACTGGGACCTTGGGAAGTCTGCCTTCCCTTGTCTTATGTAGGACTGCTTTAAATTACAAAAGAATTTAATATATTTTTCACAGTAACCTAACCGGATTTGCCAGCTTCTAGAAATTCTTCAGCCTAAATCCTTTTTCTCCTCCCTTCCTTCTTCCTTCCTTCTCTTCCTTCTTTCCTTCCCTCCCTCCCTTTTTTGAGATACTGTTTTGTTTCCTTTCAGTGTTTTGAGACAGGGTCTCATTGTGTAGCCTTGATTCAGTTCACTCCCTCTTGCCAAAGGGGTGCGGGGGGCTAACGACTAAGCCTGTGTCAGCTGAAGCCTGTGTCAGCACTCCTTCCTGTCTTACATACCTTAAGCTGTCGCTTGTTTCCTGCAGCAATTAGACAATAATTGCTCAATTGGTATAAATTGCCCATAAAATCTACTAGAAAGCTTTTATTCCTTGTGTTTATTTGACAAATAATTAGGGAGCATGATACATATTTGTTGAAAGAGACATTTATTAGTTGTGTAGCCGGAGGCAAGTTATTTAACTTCTCTGTGACTCAGTTTCTTATTCTAGAAAATGGAGATGCTGATACTGTCAACTTGATAGGATTGTTGAGAGAATTAACAGACGGAAGATACACAGAGCAATGCCTGCTATGTGACATGCCCTTAGCTGGCTTTAATGACACCATCACTGTCAACATCTGTCCACTGTCTGAGGCTTTGGGGTACTCTGCCTGAATCTGAAGAATCACTGAATATAGAGTCGTAAACACCAAGCTGGCCTGTAGAATCTGTGGTGGAATCTTGAAGAAATATTTCTGATTTAGTGAAGAAAATTAGTTGTGTCTAGATTACTTTTAAACCTTGACACTAATCATTAGGGTGTTTCATGAAGCCAAGTTAGTGATATGGCAGCTGTCTTTTGATATTTTAGCCTCTTGTCTGATTTCTGGAACAAAACTTACTCAAGAAGTCTAAAGCAGGGAGACTTAAGAATGTCTTAGAAAGAGAGAGAGGGTCCAGTTGCCTCAAGTGCCTTTTGGGGTACAGGGTGCACCATACAAATAAGGTGACTAGTGGTGGATCTCTTTCAACAACCTCAGTTCCGCTCTCTTGGTATAGCAGGAAGCAGGAAGGGTGATAATATAAAAATGCAGTGAATATTAATCAACGACACCTGCCTTCATGTACAGCCGCTTCCCTCCTACTAACTCCTCTCGTTTACTGCCTCAGTTTTCCGTGTTTGAAAGCCTTTAGAATCTCTGGCCATGCGGGCAGTTAGGAAATTTTGCAAAGATTCATTGACCTCCACCTTTAACTGTAAAAGAAAGTCTGATTCTTAACACTATCAGTGCTTTTGCTTTCGTGTATAATTACAAAATTAAGCTCCAAAAGTTAATTTTATTAGTAGAAATATTTGTTTTCATTTGCGAAACCCAATTTCATAAAACTAATACCAATTTTTATTTTCAAAGCATAGAAAAAGTTTTCATAGTTATAGTTATTCAGATTAAAGAATAAAGTATGTAAGAACCTCAGTGTGTGGCATTCCTTGAATTTAATTGTACTTAAGTTTGATTTTGCTTGCTTAAAATGAAGCGTCTCCAGAATTCAGGGCACTTTTTAATCATTTAAAAATTGTGTGTGTTTGACTCATTTTTAGCAAGTGCGAACCCTTGTAGCAGCATTTTCTCTTTTGTTTAGTATGTCTGGACCTAATAGCTCTTCAGAATGGTCCATTGAAGGACGTAGATTGGTACCACTGATGCCCCGGCTGGTTCCCCAGACTGCCTTCACTGTAACAGCAAATGCTGTGGCCAATGCAGCTGTCCAGCACAATGCGTCCCTTCCTGTGCCTGCAGAGACAGCCAGCAAAGAAGGTGAGTAGGAGCGCTGCTGCTGGGGGCGGCTCTTCGCAGTAAGTGCTAAAAATTATGAGATTGGTATGTCTTTATCTGAAGCTAGAAACTGCCAGGTTTTCAATCTCCATCAAAATCAGATTTCTTTACTTCAAAGGGAAAGTTATCTTAATCACAAAAGTTTTCTCGGATTGAATTTCTGGTGTTTGTCTTGTTTTGTTTATTTTGTTTGGTTTGAATGCAGGTTGAGGTCGTCCTTTCATCTCAGCCTCCCTACTGCTGAGGCTGCAGACAGGGGCTGCTTGTTAGAGGTGAATGGAAGGACTTAGGGAATGGCACTAGAAAATAAACAAGGTAGCAGAAGTACCTGCTCAGCTGATAGCTCTAGAAAAATAAAACTGTTTTTGTCTTTTGAATCAATGGTACATGTAGGCTCGCTGTTCCAGTCAGTGAGCACTTTCTTACTGTCCCTTAATCGTGTGATTGACATGCTTTAACCAATCTTTGAATTTTCTCACCAAGGTGGCACTAAATTTGAGAGTATGCTTGGATCAAAAGCTACTCTAAAGACAGTGTGTTTGCCAGATTCCTTTGAGACATGGTTTGTCTTGTCTAGTGGTGAGACAAGTTTTGTGTTGAGTGAGACAGTTGTCATTCTTGGCCGGGCTTGGCTTTGTGCCAGAGAAAGCTGCATTTTTCAGGGAGGCAGTTATCTGTGCAAACTCAGCTCTGCTGGGTTTCTGTTTTCTTCGTTGTTGTAGTTATATTTCTTCTCTTCCCACTTTGACCTTTTGCTAGTTGGTAGAATGGGAAGAAAGTTGGATTTTTAATAGTAAAATTGGTGTTTGGATCTGAGTTCGTCATTTTCTAGCTCTGCGACTTTCAGCAAGTCTTATCATCTGGGCTCCTCATCTTTAAAAGGGCAATGGAGTGTGAGAGTCGGTGATGGTGACAGGAAAGCACTCGGGGCATGGCAGCTCCAGGCTGTTGTTGGTTCTGAGTGAGAAGGAGGTTGGAATTTGATGCTGTCATTAGTTTAGTTATTCTTGCACTTGGTTGGCAGATGACAGAAGAGTCACTTGTTTCTCCTCCTGTATGTGCTTTGGGAATTGCTGTGGTTAGGGAGAGTTAGTCTCGTTGGTGCTGCTATTGGTAATAAGGAGTACCTCAGGTTTGTGTCTGTCCACTTCTTGCTGTTATGAGGAATGGTTTTCCTTTTTCTCAACATAGGTTTAAACTTGATTGCTTTGTACTTCCATTCTCTGCCATTCTCTGTTACCTGTTGACAAGCTGGTAATACTCGAGAAGACTTATTCAGTGATTTTCAAAGTAGTCTTTAGCCCTTGAGTCTGGTACCTTGTACTAGCATCTAGCTTCTGATCACATGAGAATGGTAAAGTTGGCCTACAAGAAAAGCAGTTTTTCTGTATGTCTGGACAGTTGTGGTGAAAGTTAACAGCAAACTTGCTTTCTTTCTTTTCTTTTTTTTTTTAATTATTTCTTCAGTAGTGGTTTGTTATTCCTATACAAGTACCACGTCAAACCCAACCTCTACCCCTGATCCAAGTGGCAGCATAGCAATGGTAAAGTCTCCAAGACCTGCCAGTCCTGCCTCCATGTAGTTGTCTTGTCAAGTGGAAGTACTGTATCTGTCAAAAGTAAGTGATGTCAGTGTTACCAGGCCCTCTGGAGAAAATGCTGCAGTCTAAGCTTTGGTTAGACCTGCTTTTCTGGAATCAGTCACAGGCCACAAACTGTTTTCAGTGGTTAGTTTTTGAAGGTTCTAAAGACTTCTTCTCTGTATATATGACTAGGTGTTGACTCTTTGGTCAGTTCTGGAATTTGAGAAATGCCATCATTTTTTTGCTCTGTGGGAAATCTGCCTTTGCACAGTGCTGTCCTAGCTATCCTCATCTTTGATGGCTGCGGAACACAGACATGAGTAGGGACTGTAGGCATGTGCTTATGTGCCTATTCGATGTTTCCCTAATTCCAGTCTTTGCGTTGTCTTCTTGACTTGCTCCACATATCATCCAGCTGTCTGTCTACTGTCACCATCTTTCTAGAGGCTACCGTTTATATTTCCAGTTGACATAATCTTTAAGAAAGTTTGAACTCCTGATTCTTCTCTGCACTAAACAGCAGTCTTTCCTGAGACAGAATCTCACTGTGTAGCCCAGGCCGGCCTCAGGCTTGTGCTCCTTCTGCTTCAGCCTCCTCAGGGCTGGCTCGCGGCTCTGCTCCCATACCCGGCTCACAAGAACAATTGGATGTCCAGTTTTGCTTCTATCAATGTCTCTTAATTTTATTTTAAAAACTGTTTCATGTTTTATTTTGCTTGCTTTGTTTACCTGAAATAATTACACGGAAACTGTATTCTTTTTTTTTTTAAATATTTATTTATTATATATACAATATTCTGTCTGTATGTCTGCAGACCTCATTACAGATGGTTGTGAGCCACCATGTGGTTGCTGGGAATTGAACTCAGGACCTTTGGAAGGGCAGGCAATGCTCTTAACCACTGAGCCGTATTCTTTTAAACACTGCCTGGCCCATTAGTTCCAGCCTCTTATTGGCTAGCTCTTACATTTTGATCTAACCCATTTCTAATATTCTGTGTAGCACCACGAACTGGCTTACCAGGAAAGATCTTAACCTGCGTCTGTCTGGAGTGAGAGAATCATGGCGATTGCCTGACTCGGCTTCTTTCTCCCAACATTCTGTTCTTTTTACCCCGCCTATCTTAATTCTACCCTATCAGAGGCCAAGCAGTTTCTTTATTAATTAACCAATGAAAGCAACAGATAAAAAGATGACCCTCCTCCATCAGTAATGCACTTTCAAATTACATTTTATACTCAAAAGCAATGTTAGTTTTTATTATTCATTCACCGCCTTTGTGCAAGTCACTGTACCAGAGAGATCAAATAGACGTTGTCATTCTTGTCTGAGAGCTCGTTAGTATGAGAGATGTGTAGACAGTCATATTGTCACATGGTAAGAGGTACAGAAGAGGGGGTACAAAGTGCTTTATGTGCTTTTGCTCAGAGGAGAAAGGGGAGGCTTACAGGGTGATGTTAGCAGGATGAAGAAGAGGTCTTTGATAGACAGACTCAGATAAGAGGGTGCTGAAGCAGTTTTGGGCAATGGTGAGAAGCTTAGTTGGTCACAATTTTAGGGGTCACTGGGTTAGGATGTTGGTATTGTGTGCCTGAAAAGATAGGGTTCCTTGAAGTTTGGTCTGGCAGGGATTTTTGGAGGATAGGGAAATACAAACTTAGGGAATTTTAGGTTGCAAAATTTCCTGATTTGCTGTAGCATAGACGAGTGTAGAATAGAAGTGTGAAGATGCAGGAGCATCTTTTAGGAGGTTTTTTGATAAAATACAGAAAAGAGACAAGCTCCCAGTGGAGGAGTAGTTTAAGGAGAAGATGGTGCATGTTCAGAGAAACAACATTTCTGAGGGAAAGTTGTAGAACTTAGTGGTAGATTGGGCATAAAAGAAAGGGAGAGGTGGGACTGCAGAGATGGCTCAGTGCTTAAGAGCCCTGACTGCTCTTCCGGAGGACCCAGGTTCAATTCGCAGCACTCACATGGCAGCTGACAACTGTCTGTAACTCCAAGATCTGACACCCTCACACACATATAAATGTAGGCAAAACACCAATGCACATCAAATAAAAATTAAAATAATTCAAGGAAAGGGAGAGGCAAAGATTGGCACAGACATTTTAGCCATCAATGTGTAAGAGGCAGTGCTAGTTTTGTGTAAGTAGGGTGCTGTCGTTGTCTTTCAGGTGTCAGCTGTTCAGACGAAGATGAAAAACCCAGAAAACGCAGGCGGACAAACTCTTCCGGTTCTTCTCCTGTGGTTCTGAAGGAAGTTCCAAAGGCTGTCGTTCCGGTCTCGAAGACTATCACTGTGCCTGTGAGTGGCAGTCCCAAGATGAGCAACATCATGCAGAGCATTGCCAACTCCTTACCACCCCACATGTCACCTGTGAAAATAACTTTCACCAAACCATCCACACAGACGACAAACACAACCACACAGAAGGTATGTGGTGGAGGGGCTCCCAGTCGCTGTCTCTTTCCCATAATGTGCTCTAGAGTTGACGGGCGCTCACGTCTCTCCTTTAATCTGCACGAAAGGCATTGCGATAGGTATTACCATCCACTTTTTAAAGATGAGGCATAGTTGCCAGATGGCTTGCTCAAGGTGACAGCTGTCACATCTGCTTCTAGACTTACGTTGTATTTGATAATTGTAATGTTGTTTTAAAACAAACTAGAAAAGTTTTAAAGTGTTTATGTGGTCTTGTGTTTAGGACACTTTTGCTTTGCCAATAGAGTTAGGGAAGAGAAGGGTATGGGTAAGTGAATGAATGTATTCTCCCTTATTCTGTGTGCTGTCATGCGTTCACTTCCAACCTTGTTGCTGGTGCTCTGTCAATTCCATGTTCTTGCAGTCCCCAGTCTTCACACGCTAGTCTGGATTCTGGTGACCTGACGCTGATTTTACACCTGTGTTTCTCTGGTTTCCTTTTGAGCATCTTTCTGTTCTTCCCTTTTTATTAGATTATATATTTTACTGAAGCATGTCCTTTAGTAGGTTCCCAGTATGTTAGTGACTGTGAAGTTTTTTGAGACCCTGTGTATACAAAGGGAATCTTCCCCTGAGAGTTTTAAAGACATTGTTCACTTGGCTTCCAGCTTCCAGCAGTGTTCTTGAGATGCCCAGCGCCATTCTGTTGTTTAGCTTCTACTTTTACGTTTGGAGACTCTGTGGAGTTGCCCTCAGGTTGTCACCAGAGCTTTTATCCTGCACACACCTGCCTTCAGTCCTCACAAGTTCTTGGGCTAACTCTTTGATGTTCTACATTTCCTTTGAGGGCCACTTACTGAGAATGTAGAACTTTCTGAATTGATCTTCTGATTTGCTCTTACTATTCATTCCTATTTTTCATGTCTGTGTCCCCACCACCACCACCACCACCACCACTGTAACAGTGGCTTAGCGTATGGGTTTTGAAATCTAGACTTCCTTGATTTTCATCCAGCTTGCCATTAGCTTTTTTGACCATGGGGAAACTAAACTCTATACTCAGAGGGGGAGAGCCCAGTGTTTCTATAAGAGCTTTGGATGTAGCAAGTAATGTATGTGATGATGTTAGAAGAGGCCCTAGCGTGGTGAATTTGTATCGCCACTTTCTGTACCCTTGATTAGTATCCTGTATACTTGCATGGAATTGTTCATTTTTGCTATAATACTCTCTTTTTTCTTGGTGAAATGATCTCACTATTTAGTTCAGTCTGATTTGTGACTCACTATGTAGCCGCAGCTGATCTGAATGCCTGATTGCATTAACATCCTTGGCAACCATCATACTTCAAATTTCTAATAACTCTTCCTTCTTCTGTTAGATGGTCCTTGTTTTTCTTTTTAAAAATAATAGCCTGCCTTTTGGTAGGATGATTGTATTCTTTTATTTGATTATATTTATAAGTCTTTTGGTTTGGTTTTCTTTTTTCATGTTCTTTATCTTGACTAGTTCGTTTTATTACTTGATGTTTTTTTTTCTTTTCAGAATTTCCTTAAGCATCTGGCAGTCAGCTTATATATGAAACTGACATTAGCTACCCTGTCCCTCTGCTACTTGTCCTTAGGGTGGTCAGGTTCATCAGGCAAGAATCTTCCAGTTTCCTGCTTTGAGTATTATAAACTTGACTTCCAGTACTTTAGAGTCAATGGTGGAAGTTGCTGTGTTACATGAGATAGTAAGTGTTTCTGAAGTCTTATCTCAGGGACAAGAGTAATGCCAAGTCAAAGATTATTACAAGAGTTACATGAGATTGAATATTTAAGATGTGCCACAGAACATGTGTCTAAAAATGCGAGCTCTTTTGCTTTGCAAATTGTTTTTGGAAGTCAACATTTCACTAATAATAACAAACTGTTTCAAATGTATGAATCTACTGGTTCACTGAAACTTATCCACTAATACGTTGAAATTAACTGTCTTTGATGATTTCAGTGTTTATTGAACACATTTGCATTTTTACTTGATTTCAAGGAAGCATTTCTGAAGGCCACTTTTTATATGGTGGTATGGAATCCCTTTTCTTTTTGTAGGGGTGTATGTGTGCGTGCGCGGGCACATGTGTGCGCATTTGTGTGAACACAGGGCCTTGTATATACTGGACAAATATTCTACCTCTGAGCTGTATCATCCGTAACTCCATCCTAAGTTGTCCTCGACACCAACTGACTATTATACGACTATGCTTCAGGTTGTTAAATCTTACTTCATTTCTATTTATTAAGTTTGTTAAGTAGTTGATGTTATAAATTACAAGTTTATTTTCTATTTCTCCCATAGACTACTGAGGATAGCTTAGATTTCTGTTTTATTCATTACAATATTCCCTAGTATTTTGAACAGTGCTTTAGCTATGCTAGATGCTAGTTAATATTTGTTGAATGAATGAATGAATTAATAAACGAACAAATCAGTCCACACATAAGTAGATCTGACCCAGTACTGTCTGGTCATTTTCCCCAGAGCTGTGTGTGTCACTGGCCCTCTGCTAACAACTCCTTGAACCTGTTTCCTTTTAAAACAAAAGTTACAATAGTTCTTAAGAGTTGCCAGGAGAATTAGGTGAGATTATTCACCTAAAATAATTATAGCCTACACAATGAGTGCTTAATAAACATAACCTCACATCATTAACTTTGTAATCTTCTTTGGTAGATTTACGTGAGAAAGGTTTGTAACAGATGGGGCTCCCTGTAAGTGGAGTCTGGGTGCTTTGTTTTCACTTTCTCTTCTTCTTTCTCCTTACTGACTTTTTTGTGTCATCAGGATTTTGAGGTGAGGATGAGTATTTCAGGTTGTCAGACTCATGCTTTTAAGAAGGCTCATTTCTTTCCAAATTCATGTATAGGTCATACCATGAATCTTCAGATTTAGAGATTTAGATTTACTTGTGTTTTAAAAAAATAAACATTTAAGGCAAATTAAATAAAAACTAGGGCTCATTTATTCCACAAATAATTGCTGAGCATCCACTGTGTTCCAGTTGTAAGGCTGTGCTCTCCTACGTCACTCCTCCTCTGACATCTGCTTTAAAGCCTTCTGGACAATTAGAGAGTGGCGAGGACTAATAAATACACTTAACATGTTTTGTTTTGTTTTCTGTTTTCTGGGTAATTGGGTTTAAAAAAAATATTTTTATCCAAGGCTGTTGTCCTAATTGTATTTACCTTGGATTTCTCACACTTTGTATTTAAGTCAACTTAACAATTAATTATATAGTAAAGTGACTTTACATTAAGTATAATTGTTTCTGATTTTGTAAACGGTATTCACATTTAAATGAATAGGTTGTGCATTTTCAGCATAGGTACATTTCCACGTAAGTGACTATGCCTCATTTAAAAACAACATTGATGCAGCACAGATACAAACAGCAACAGAATACAGCTTTATGCTTTCATGTGCTTGATTGATATTTTTCATTCTGTCCTTAGGGTGCAAGTCCCAGCACTCTTAAGGAGTTTTTGTGAGTGCTAGAAGGTCAGTAATTTGAATATGGCCTGAAGAAACACTGTCTGGTTCACTTGGCTTCAAAACCTTTTAATCTCCCCTGTTGTAATAAGCAGCTTTAAAGTGTAAGTGATTTCTCCAGGGTGGAACTCAAGTTTGGGAAGCAAAGCCCTGTACAGATCAGAAATCATTTGTGTATTGAAATCTCAAAGTATGTTTTATCATTTGTATCTGTAATCTGCATGTGCTCCTAGAGACCCTAGATTTATTCTTTCTTTTTTTAAAATTTATTTATTTATTTATTATGTATACAATGTTCTGTCTGCATGTATGCCTGCCCACCAGAAGAGGGCACCAGATCTCATAGATGGTTGTGAGCCACCATGTGGTTGCTGGGAATTGAACTCAGGACCTCTGGAAGAGCAGCCAGTGTTCTCAAGTGCTGAGCCATCTCTCTAGCCCCGATTTATTCCTTCTTAAGTTAGAATCCTGCCTTTCTTCTGAAGTTTCAGATACTTGAGCTGTACATACTTCCTTCTCCCTTTTCTGCCCAGCCTTGCTAATTAACTATGTCTACTTTCCTGCCAGGCCTGGTGAATCCTCTTGTACCGCAGCCATCAGCATTGTGCCTCTTGGAAGCTGTGGCTAGTGCTTCAGGATTGGCAAAAGTGAAACCAAATTGCCTTTAATACCCTATTATTGTGGATCTGGTAGCTGTGGATTCTTTGCATACTCAGGGATATCAGACTTAGGTAGGGAAGGAAAGAACATGTTTCTAATAAAACAAACACAGTATATTCCACATTGTTTCTGGATAGAAGTGGTCTACAATGCTTTATTCGTATCCATCTACATTAAATAGGGGCAGTGAGCGTCTAGTAAGCACCATTTATTAGCTGTCATATTGACCACCTGCTATGTGCCTAGTAGATGCTTCAGTGATTGTATCATCCAATCCTTGTCTTCACTTTGTAAGGTTGGAATTATTATCCCTATTTTATAGAAAAAATAAATTGGAGCCTAAAGATTTTAACATGTCCGGGGCCTGTCATTTGAAAGTGGCAGAGGCAGGATGCTCTAAGTGCAGGCTCATTTGACTCTGGAGCGTATGACCTATTGGCGTATTGGTGCACTTGTCAGTTTGTATAATATTACTGCATTCTGTTTGCTACTCCAGCCTGCGTGTGCTTACACTCACCAGCTTTCTCCACATGTCTGCTTAAACAGCAGACTCCTTAAAGTACTGGACAAGTGCTCATGTCTTAAGTTCTTTGTTACACTGAAAATATGCAGGGATGGTATGGTTTATGTTTCCTTGATGTAGATACCAAATACAGACTCACTCAGAAAATTCTTGACTGATTTAACTTCAGATTTTCTTTAGGACCAATGTAAAACTGAGAGAATTTCTCCCATAACTTCTTTATATTTTTTCAAAACAATTTGTTCTGTCCTAGGTAGGCACAAATGATTATAGTGAAAGAACTGGGTATTACTATTACACTGCTTACTCACCCCAAAATAAAGCTGCGATGCGTACCACCACAGCATAAGTAGTTTTTATGTTCTTTACTGTGAAATGGGGATAATAATAGTGTCTGTGTCACGGGATTGGAGACAGCTAAATAAAATGTGCACATATCAGCTCTGGAAGCTTTTCTTGGTTCTGCTCTAGGAACTCCACAAGTTTCAGTTTCTCTGCTTGTCAGAATAGTTTGAATCTGATCACTTCCCTTCCTTTCTGATAGCCCCCAGCCCAGGAGACTGCTGCCACTTCTCTTCTGGCCTGCTGGAGTCGCTTCTACTTTGCCTCTCACTTCGTGGAAACGGGAATGATCTTTTTAAATAGATATCACGCCTTGTTTCTGTGCTTAAAATCTTCCTATGGCTTAATTGTTCTTAATATGAAATCCAGATACTTTAGTCTGGCTTTCATATTGATCAGCTTCTGCTTACTGTAGGCTTTCTGCACTGCTTTTCTTTCTGTCTTCAGCACACCGGGTGATTCTGGGTCTTTTACTCGGTGAGATGCACTGCTGCTTACTCTATGGTTTCTCAGCCTTACTGGCTAAACCTTGCCTTCTCTCTTTGTCTCTGCCCTCTGTTCCAGGCTGGGAGCACATCCTTCTAGTCCACTTAGAAGGTGTAACTAATGGTGGTTGCCACCATATCTGCTGGTTTTCATAGGAAGTCTTCATTTGTCTATGTCTGCTGTTACTGCCTACTGTAGCTTCCATCCGCAGACAGATATGTTTAAAAAATAGATTCAGTTTTGAGAAGTTTTAGATTTACAGAAAATTTGTAGAAGTTGCATATTTTACACCTCTTTCCCTGTTAATATTTTTATTTGTATGATGCATTGTTTTAACTTACAGTAATGATGCATTATTAGTATTAACCTAAGACCATAGTTTATTTGGATTTCCTTGGGTTTTCCTTACTGTCCTTTGATGTTCCAGGAGTCCCACCCAGGATGCCACATTCTATTTGCCTATCTCCTTAAACACTTCTCACTGTGAAAGTTTCTCAGATTTTCCTAGTTTTTTTTTTTTTAAATAACTTTGACAGGCCAGGTGTTTTAGTTAGCCTCACTCCTAGAATTTGCTTGATGTTTTTCTCCTTATTAGGTAATAAGGTTATGAATGTTATGGAGGAAGATCACAGAGAAGTAGTGCTGTCAGGACTTTGCATTGTCTGGTCCTCCATCACTTCTCCATGGTTGTGTGCCTTATCAACGCCAGTCTGTCCCATAGAGGATCCAAAGCTCGCTTTTGTCTTAAGAGGCATTGTTTCCTACTCCCCATGCCACTGAGCGTCTCTCTAAGTATGACTAGCACATGGTTCATACCTTGTTCTGGTTTTTGCTGAAATGTCACCTTACAGAGCTCTTCACTGAGAAGTTTATACACTCTAACCGTCCTTCTTTCTTTACCCTGGCTTGTTGTCTTTTCCATTTGTTTCTACATGTCATGTATGTTTTTATTTCTCTCTCTGCACTAGAATGTAGACACCATGCAAGTGAGTTTTGTTCATTCTTCTGTCCTCAGCATCTAGAACCATACCTGGCACATAGTAGATGCTCAATAAGTATTTACAGGTGAACAAACACATCTCCAGATTACTTGCTCATGTGATGGTGTGGATTCATTCCCTGAATGGTGTACTGGGATGCTCCCAGAGCCAGCCACATCGTGCACAATACTGAACAGTGCCTCTTAAATTACTTGCTGGAAATTGGTGTAGTTTTGATGATTGCCGGTAAAGGAAAGTGTTCATATAAGTTCAATTAACTGTATATTCTTCTCTGTTGAATTGTTTTTCCTATTGCAAAACTAATTTTAAATTATATGAGTTTAAATACACTGATAGTATATAGTAGGTACATGAAAATAACTTATTTTTCCTCCTTTAGGTTATTATAGTGACCACATCACCAAGTTCAACCTTCGTGCCCAACATTCTCTCCAAATCCCATAACTATGCAGCAGTCACTAAGCTTGTACCAACATCAGTCATTGCGTCCACAACTCAGAAGCCACCTGTTGTTATAACTGCATCACAGTCCTCGCTGGTCACCAGTAGCAGCAGTGGCAACAGCAGTTCCACGCCATCACCTGTTTCTAGTACAGTTGCAGTGACAGCTGTGGTGTCTTCCACACCGTCTGTGGTCATGTCAACAGTAGCACAAGGTGAGTGGTGAGCCACTGTTTAGTTCTGTCCCTGTGGTGGGGGACTTTTGAAGACAACAGGGAGGGAGGAAGGGAAGGAGGGAAGGGGGGGGGAGAGAGAGAGAGAATGTGTATTAGGTCAGCGAAGACTTCCCTGCTCATCCTCCCCCTCCCTTAGCCTGAGAATGAAGTGTTTGCAGTTTTCTCTTCTCTGTACCTCCTGCACCTTGTTCTGTCCTTTCTAAGTTCTTCCATTTATAAACATGGAAGCAGATAGTTACACACTTAGGCTTTTCCTTAGAGGAAGGTTCACAGCGTATTGTACATGCTGTTGTGCATGTGTGATTTGGTATTTGAAAGTCTGGTGCTGGTATCATAGAGAGAGGTGTGAATTGGTATGTTTTCTGTGTGTGTTTGAAAACAGTTTATTGTTAGAGGATTGCTCCTTATTTGATTCTTCTGAATTTTTGCTCAAGATCTCAAGCTGTGGGGGCTGGAGAGATGGCTCAGAGGTTAAGAGCATTGCCTGCTCTTCCAAAGGTCCTGAGTTCAATTCCCAGCAACCACATGGTGGCTCACAGCCATCTGTAATGGTGTTTGGTGCCCTCTTCTGGCCTGCAGGCATACACACAGACAGAATATTATATACACACTAAATAAATAAATAAATAAATAAATAAATAAATAAATATTTTTTTAAAAAAAAGAAAAGATCTCAAGCTGTAACTAACTTTTTGGTTATCTCAGGTATGTTCTTTTGCTCTCCAAAGACCAAAGAATGGGCCATTGCAAATTAGTTAGGTTGGTTGCATTTTTTATTCTGTTGCTACCTTCTCTTACGTGGTAAGAAGTTTTTTTCTTTCATTTTGTGGTTTTCCTCATGTTTTCTATGGTTTCATGAATTCCTTTCACAATAGTGTGATAGTCTTCTGCTGACCTTAGATATCTCCTATCTCGAGCCTGTTTCAGCTTACGTAGTATGTTACTTCCAATTATGTTGTATCTGCTGGTATTGTTTCTTTCATTATATTTAGACTAGCTCTGTAGAAATCTCTGTTCTCCTCTCTTATTCCATGGGGTTCTGTCCTTGTCAGATTCCCTGTCCTCCCAGTTTTATGATTGTCCACATTTAACATCTGAGCAATGTTTTTAAAGTCCTTAAAACTTGAAACCAGTAGATTCAGGAATTCTAGAGAACAGTAGAAAAATAAAAAACAGTCTACCAGTTGCCTGCAGAAGTATCGCAGTACACTTCCTGTTTAACAGTCTGGCCATGTTTTTAATGTCTCTGTAATAGACAGTTCCTACCCCATTTGATAGCATTTTCTTACAGTTTAGCATCATTGACATGTTTCTAGTTTCTAGAATCACTTTAGTTATTTTCATTGTTATTTAATTCTGTTTCTGTCTAGCCATTTATTACTCACTTTTCATTTAGATTATTTCCTGGTTTTAGTATTCTAGATTAGTGTCTTTGTGAATTTTACTGGGCTCACCAGCGCTGGAGCAAGAGTCTTCAGTGGAAATAGGGGAGCTTCTGGGAGGGTCCTCAGTGCACATTTTATCTTCTTGAACATTGTCTTAGATTATCTCACTAATGCCTGGTCAATAGTAAGTCCTTGTTATCTTTTTTGATAGAACAATGTAAAATAAAACAGAACATTATGGGGGAATAATTTCTTTACTTTTTAAAAATCATTATTTATGTCGTTTGTGAATGTGTTTTTGTATATATTTGTGTCAGTATGCACATGTATGCCATACATGTGGAAGTCAGGAGACTTTTGGGAGTTGGTTCTCTCCTTCTACCGTGTGGGTCATAAAATCTAAGCTCAGGACAGGAACTTGCATCTAGTGATGTACTTCTTGCTTTCAAAGCTTCAGGATAGTACACAGTGGTCACGTGGCAAGAGGAAAGGAGTGCATATGTGTGCCTTCTCTGAGTGCTTTTTCTCTTAAAAAGCCACCGGTACTCATTCGTGGGTTCCTCCCAGACTACCGTGCTTAGTTTTATGGTGTTCTAAAGGCTCTGCTTCTTAACTGTAGTCATTAAGTCAGTTGGCGTTTCCAGCTTTTTAAGACTTTACATTGGGGATTGAATTTTAATACGTGGACTCTGGTATATACTAAAACCACAGCACATATTTAACCAAAATTATTAATGTAGCTTCATTCATAATTCTTCCAAAGGTAGACTAATATGTTTGATTTAGTAGTATTCCCTTCATTCTTTTGTGCATCCAAATGTATAATAAATTACTTATTCTGAGTCTGACTGGATTAATGTCTAAATTTATTTGCAAAATGTGAAGAGTGATTGTTTGAATGACTGCACATAAGTAAGCACCGATTGACTGGTGTTCTAAGAAGCTTTACTATTTCAGAAGTTCATAAGACAGAAGTCTTCAGTTAAGTTGGGTGAATCACTGGGCCAGTAAGGAATTTTTTTTTCCTTGGGTAACTCTGCTGTTGGTTAGATGCATCCATTGTAGGCACCATAGCCATGAAAATACCAAAGGAAAACAAGAAAATCCTAGAAAAGAGAGAATACCTTACCTAGATGTTCTCCAGGAAGATTCCTCTCATAGCGTGTTGGCTATAACTAGTTTTACCTTATTGCTGGAAAAGTAAGGGAGTACCATGGCAAGCTTAGGTCAGTTGAGAATTATCCTCTAGAACTGACTTAGGGAGAGGCCTCCCTGGAAGTGTATGCCAGTGCCCAGGACTGTGGGTTCTCAAAGGGAAAGATGCTGTTTTGTTAGAAAGGGAAGAAAGAGTTAGACTAGCAGCCAGCAGTGGTACTAGAATTAAACTACAATGAAAATAAGTAAGGTGGTTACAGAAAAATTAGAAGCTTGTTAATGAAGCAAGACTATAACCAAGAGTGGGCACTGTAGTTAGTCTACTTAGTAAATTTTTTTTTTTTAAATAATAGTTGACTTTACATTTGATCCTTTGTGTTTCCAAGATATTAGTTGGCTGATGGTTTTTTGTTTTTGTTTTTTTTATCAGATAGTTTTTTATTGAAATATTTTCTCTTATTACTTCTTAACTAGCTGGGCATTCCACTGTTGATGTCATGAGGGTGGCGGCTATCCACATTGCAGCCCAGGATCTCTTTAATAGTTCCAGAAAGATCTCTGACAATGTGGGTGATCTTGTGGAACATGATATTTCCACTGTGTTTAATGTTCTTCTGCTTCTCTCTGTCTCTTGGAGGCTTCTTGATCAGGGCAGAGGCAGAGGGCACCACCTCAACCTGGGCCTCTGTGTTCTGGATGGTCAGTTTCACTGTAATCTTCAGACCTTTCCAGTCACCGGTTGCCTTGGCAATGTCATCACCAACTTTTTTTGGAGACAGACCCAGGGGGACAATTTTGGGGCCCAGGTGGATGGCGCTGACCTCACCTCCAGTGCACATCAGGTGCATGACTTTGATCTTGTTGGGGTCATACTTGGGCGGCATGGTGGAGGCGGCTGGTGTCGGGTGAACCCAATTTGGAATGACTGAAGAAAGTTGTACCGTGGTTTCCTCTGAGCCGAAATCCGAAAATCCCCAAAGCCCTAAATCTTCTTTACTTTTCTGTAGGTGTATCCACATCAGCAATCAAAATGGCATCGACAAGACTTCCTTCCCCCAAAAGCTTAGTGAGCGCCCCTACCCAGATTCTCGCACAGCTTCCTAAACAGCATCAGCAGTCTCCTAAGCAGCAGCTGCAACAAGTGCAGCAGCAGACGCAGCAGCCCGCGGCCCAGCCTTCCTCAGTGTCTCAGCAGCAGCAGCCACAGCAGTCACCGTTGCCACCCGGCATCAAGCCTACCATTCAGATCAAACAGGAGTCAGGTAACTGGAAAAATGCACAAGGGCTGCTGTTTTATTACCAGATGTTTAGAGGGTTTTGTGGTCCTTTTGGTATTTGTTTCTATTGGATTCTACTATGGATTGGAAATATTCTCTATGGTATTTCAGTTGGCGTTAAGCAGCTGTGAGGAGGATAAGCTGAAGTCCTGCTTCTGAACAGAATGTGCAGAAGGGACCATGCTCTCTGTAACTGCAGAGCCGAGGGAGGGGAAAGAGAAACGGTCTTGTCTCAGATGTCGCAGAACGTGATTTTAACTATTGGGTTTGGTTGGGTAGACGTGTCTTTGTTTGCTATTTGCCGTAAAACCCCTTTCCAGAGTGTCTTAGTCAGGGTTTCTACTGCTGTGAAGAGACATCATGGCCGTGGCAACTCTCATAAAAGAAAACATTTAATGAGGTGACTTACAGCTCAGAAGTTTAGTAAATTATCATCACGGTGGAACATGGCAGCATACAGGCACACGTGGCGGAGAAGCCGAGAGTTTTACACCTTGATATGTAGGCTACAGAAAGTGGTTTTTCCTCTCTGGATGTGGCTTGAGCATTTATGAGACTTCAAAGCCCACAGTGACACACTTCCTCCAACAAGGCCACACCTACTCCAGGAAGGCCACACCTACTAGTGCCACTCCCTTTGGGGGCCGTTTTCTTTCAGACCACCACACAGAACATTCTTTTTTATTGCATTTTATTTATATTTGGTGTGTACACGTGTGTATGTGCACATGTTCTGAGTGAGAACATGTGTTTGTGCCTGCATGTGTGCCAGTGGTGTGCATGTGGAAGTCAGAGTATCCCTTCCATGAACAGGTTCTCTTTTTCCACCGTGTGGGTCTTTGGGATGGAGCTTAGATGATCAGGCTTGATGTCAGTTCTTTGACCCATGGGGCTGCTCTGTAGTCCCCAGAGCCTTTCAGTGGTGGTTGCTTTGTAATTCCATAGTCCATTGTGTGGACTGAAGAGCTCCTCACGCCATCTGAGTGTCTTAGTCCTTTAGAGGGCGGCTTCCCAGGCCTGCCACTTTCTGAGAGGGTCAGAGTTCTTAAGACCCTCTTTGGAAATGTGTTTATGTGGTTGGCTTTCTCGTTCATGGTCAGTTGATTTGCATAGGACTGAGTAGAATTGCCTTTTGATTTTGTGAATTTTTTTTTTTGTGTGTGTGTGGTTATTTCTTGGAGCCTCTTTCTGCAAGGACATTATACAGGATTATTGTTCATTAGTAAGAAATATTAGAAATAATTTTCCTTGGATGACCTTACTGCTTATGGTTCATTATATTCAGAACTGTTTCCACAATACTTACTGAATTTCAACATGTGTTAGAAACCTTACAAGTTTGTTTAATCCTTACAATAATAGCCTTGTGAGGTATATACTAATTGACTTTTATTTTGTAGATTAAAAAAATAGTCACAAGAGTTGTTACTTACCTAATTATGCCCAGATACTGTAATTTTAATTTTTTTCTTAACTAGTAGAAGTTTAGAATTACTTAAAGTTACTAAATACATAGACCTGTTTTGTAATTTCTCAGTTTAAATTACCGCCTGCATTGGTTGCTTCCTTGATGCTGTGACAGAGGCCATTTAGGAAAGGAAGGGCTTACTTACTTGAAGTGAGACCCTGGTGGGGAAGTGGTGGTGGCCGGAGCTTGAAGCAGCCGGTTTGTGTCCTCAGAGAAGCAGCAGAGTGGGCGGTGCTGCTGGTCTGTTCTTGTCTCCTCTTTATTCAGTCCAGGATGAGCCAAGGAAGTGTCCTTCTTAATCCAATCCAGAAAGTTCCTCCAGGCAAGCCCAGAGGTTTGCTTCCAGGGTGATTCTAAATTCTGTCAAATTGACAGTCAAGATAAATTATCACACTACACCAGAAATAATGCAGTTCTTAATTTTCTGTATTGAGAATGTTTTTTTCTGTATTTTCTTTAAAAGATTGGCAATTGATAAATGGCACTAAACTTTCCTTCTTTAGTTACCACTGATTTAGAAGTGTAGCTAGATCTCATGCATTTTAATGAATACTTTATGTTTGGAAAGCCAGTGTAAACATCATAACATTGTAAATATAAAAATTTAAAAAATTAAAAAGTCCCAATATAGCTTCCTTAACATTTTTATTGTTTTTCTTGCATAACGCCTTTGAATTCTTTTTCACATGCATGTTTTATATAGGTGCAGTACTGGTGTGGCCTCTTTTGGCATTCTGCATTTGATAAAGTGAGTTATTAAAATACTTTTTTTAGAAAGCCGGGCAGTAGTGGCACACACCTTAATTCCAGCACTCAGAAGGCAAGAGACAGGTAGATCTCTGTGAGTTGAGACCAATCTGGTCTACAAGAGCTAGTTCCAGGACAGACCCCAAAGCTACAGAGAAACCCTGTCTTGAAAAAAGCCAAACAAACAAACAAAATACTTTTTTTCAGAAGGCTGTTTTAGGACTTCAGGATATAGCTTAGTGTAGAGCACTTGCCTAGCATGTGTGAATCCCTGGGTTCAACAGTACTAACAACAAAAACAAAAGCAAGAAAAGATTTTTAAGCTGGACATAGTGGCACACATCTGTAATCCCAGCACCCAGGAGGCAAAGGCAGTAAGATCTGTAGTTCCAGGCCCGGCTGGACTAGTCAGTGAGTTTCAGGCCATCCATGGCTATATAATAAGATCCTATTTCAATATAAAACAAATGAGAGATCAGACAGCTGTTTAACAAATCAAACAAAAACTCTGCTTAGCCTGTTAACTGTTTCTCAGCTTATCATGTCAATTCCGAATCATGAAACGTCTTTGTTGTTGCTGGAAGGGCTATGTGGACTGCTCGTGATGCCGTATGCTAGTCCTTTCTCCTCAAGTACTTGGATGAAACAGATTATTTGCTTTCGCTAACTCGTTTGAAAACTCGTATTATAGATAAAAGTTCAGATTTAGTTTTCTTTAAGAAATCTGTTAAAATAAAATAGCTGCATTCTTGCATTGGGAGGATTTAGGAAAGAGAAATTTGAGCGACGAAAACTTAGAGTTTCATCAGTGTTAAAGAAGCATCTCTAGAGTGAGACTCAGTAGACGTGTGTAACTGTTGCCCTATTGGGCTAAGTGGCATTCTTTTACAATTATCTGTACTGAGATTTATCTTTTTTCTTTCAAAGGTGTTAAAATTATCACACAGCAGGTTCAACCAAGTAAAATCTTACCCAAACCAGTGACTGCAACTCTACCCACCAGTAGCAACTCCCCTATTATGGTGGTTAGCAGTAACGGTGCAATCATGACAACCAAGCTGGTAACTACTCCTACTGGTAAGTCTCACAAGCATCAGGCCATCCGTTCATGTCATCAAACAAGCCCCAGGCCAGCGTTATGACTTGCACATTGAGAAAGGGATGAGACAGTTCTACAAAGAAGTCCTTTTTATTTTGCTTTGAGACAGGGTCTGTAGCCTAGAACTCTGTGTGTAGCTCAGGATGACCTTGAACTAATTCTTGATCCTCCAGTCCCCACCTCCTGGTGCTGGGGTTCAGACCAAGGGCCAGGTGCACGTGAAGCACTCACTCTCCCAGTTTTCAGGTCTTTCTGACTCTGAACTCTGTCCTGGCCCTGAAGTTAGTTAGCCCTCTTTGATTTTTTCCTCATAGTCCTCTGTTATTTCTCTCCATTGCGATGAGTTACTCCAGTTTCTACTCGTGCAGTTGTTGGTTGAGTGGCATCCACATAGACAGCAAGCTTCATGGGATAAGGGACAAATCTTATTCCCTGCATGTAGGTCCTCAGCCAGCACTTGTTGAGTAGCTGAAAATGTGCCCACCATCAAGGACGTCACTCACAAGAGTCTGTGCACATCACAGTGTAGTGGGGGCCGCCTAGACTGGAGCATGCTGTTGTTCCTTTTTCAATAACTACCCTTTGTGAACCTTATACATGTTAAATGATATCAAGTCAGGAGCTAAGGCGATAACTCAGTATGTAAAAGCACTTGTTAAGGCGCAAGTGTAAGGACCTGAGTTCAAATACCCAGACCTACATAAAAGCCAGACCCATACATAGCCCGACTGGGTCATATTTCTGTGTTTATAGTACAACATTGTTTCCTTCTCTCTCTCTCTCTCTCTCTCTCTCTCTCTCTCTCTCTCTCTCTCTCTCTCTGTGTGTGTGTCTCTGTCTCTCTCTGTCTGTTTTTAATTGTTTTTGAACAGAAGCTGGAGTTGCTTTGTTTTGTTTGCTTGTTGTTGTTGTTGTAATTCAAAACATTCAAACTTTATAGCCCTGTACCATGTTTATTTTGCACTAGACTTTTTTTTTCCTGGTTTGAATGTATTCTGTGATCAGACTAATTCTTCTTACTGTTCCTCTTGTGGTTGTAGTGGTTGTAAGTTTTTACAGCATGTGACTTCCTACCCTAAAAGTATTGTTTTCCAAGCTGGGATATTTTGGAATTAACTGTTACAGTGTTTTCCGAATCTCACTTGAGGTTAAGCAAATGCCATCTTAGTCTTTTCTTGTTTTCCTCTTCATTTTCCCTGAGGCTGATCCTTCTTGTAGGAGTAGTTGTTCAGAGCTCCTGTGTTTATGTGAAAGGGCATCACGCTCATCTGATGAGTTTTCAGTCCTCTGGGAAAGAGAAGTAGAAATAGTAGGAGAGGTGTGAAATCTTTGGAGAGAGATGTAAAGACAGGTTTTCTAACAGGCCAGTTAAAGTGGAGGAAATGCTCAAATAGAGGTGATTTTAGTCTATAAACTGCTCCTGACAGTTCTTGCAGTTTCAGCTGTATCTCTAGTAGAATGATGGGTTGGTCCTTGAAAAGATGAAAATCTCTTTAGAGAGTAGCAGGGTATAAGACAGATATTGCCTTAATTGGCTGAATGGTGTCACTGAGTTTAGCTCTGGGACAGCATCAGACAGACTCAGGGACCGTAAATATCTGTAACAGAGACACCTACAGGGCTTTGACAGGAAGGCGGTTACATTTAAGCTTTGAGGTAAAAACCAGTGAAAAAATGATAGCAGGAGAAGGGAAGGGAATGCTCTACCTTTCCTTGGGCTGGTAATTTGATGCAACACGTCACAAAGTTTTACGTGTAGAATTAATTAGAATAGACTTGGCATTGGTCCCTGCTGTACACATTGAAAACTGGCTATAAAATTGTAAATGGACATCTTGACGCCTTGCGGTTCCATTTTCAGGTTAAAGGGACACATATGACATTGAACTTTGGTGAAATTTACAGTTACAGTTCTTTTTATTAGTTGAAAAGTTTGATCAGTTTTTCTTTTCACTACTTCCTATAGGTACTCAGGCAACCTACACCCGGCCAACAGTGAGCCCATCCTTAGGTCGAGTAGCCACAACCCCTGGAGCTGCAACCTATGTGAAAACTACCAGTGGGAGCATCATTACTGTAGTACCCAAATCATTAGCTACCTTGGGAGGCAAGATAATTAGCAGCAATATTGTTTCTGGTAGGTATGTCTAGAGTGTGTTAAAGATGATTAGCAGTAATACTGTTTCTGGTAGGTATGTCTAGAGTGTGTTAAAAGCACACTCTAAAATGGTGATTTTCGTTTAGAAGAAAAGCCATGTTTAGGGGCTGGAGAGATGGCTCAGAGGTTAAGAGCACAGGCTCTTCTTCCAGAGGTTCTGAGTTCAATTCCCAGCACCTACATGGTGGCTCACAACCATCTATAATGAGATCTGGTGCCCTCTTCTGGCACTCAGGCATACATATAGGCAGAGAGAACACTGTACACATAATAAATAAATAAATCTTTTAAAAAAAGCCATGTTTCTCTACAGCAGGACTTTATTAACACCAGATTTTGCTTCAAAATTTGACACTTTTCAGTCGTTATATGTAGTGATTAAATATCAAGTTGGAAGAGCGTTCAGTTGTAAGTCACGGTGTAAAGCTATGATTTATGTTTGCATAGTGATTTAAAGCTATGATTTATGTTTGCATAGTGATTTAAAGCTATGATTTATGTTCGCATAGTGATTTTTCACTTAAAAAAGTCTCACATTGGTCACCCCCTTTAGACTCTGTGTAACTTGAGGTGTTGTGGCAGCTTTATAGGAGGAGACCTGAGGATTTAGAGGTAACACAGTGTCCAGCGCCTGCAGAGAGGACAGTGGAAGAGCTTGTATGTGCATCCGAATGTCTCAGTCGTTAATGCCACTTTAGCTTAGTGAACATCTTTGTTTTTGCACCATTTGTACCATTTGCTTTTTAAAAATATTTTACTGAGATAGTAGAACTGCCTCTGCCTATTTGTTGGTATGCTGTAACAGTACCTGATTTTTATTGGCACACTAATCTTTACAGTATATGGGTTACAGATTCTGAAGTGGAATGTTAATGTGGCATTTGTTTTCATTGATTATTATTTTTAATTAAAATTATGTAAATGATGTGATTAAGCAAGCCTATGGATTTTGGCTGTCTACTCTTTTTGTAGACAAGTCATGTTTTGTCTATCCCAGGTGAGTTGTTCTAACTTTTAAAATGAGAGGAATAAAGTTCCTGACGGTAATTTGATGTCGCTGATAACTCAGAGAATGGAAAAAAGCAGAACAGAGTGTGGCGTTGGCACAAAGGTCTCTATTCAAAGCTGTTAATTTTGGCTCCACTCTTGAGTGTGGGTGAGAAAACCCAGTGCTTGCCAACCCGAGGAGGACGGGATCATTGTGCTGTAGCTTCTAAGTGGAGATATAAGTAAAACAGTTAATACTCTAGTGTATCATTTGATAGTGCCTTTCAACAGTATAAAGCTCTCACTCAAACACATTTCAGAGAGTTGACTTGGAAGGTAGCTTTTTATGACCCAGAGCAGCTTTCTTGTGTCTGAGTTCATAGAACTGTATAGCTTGCGGGTATGTCTAGATGTCAGGAGGGACCTTATTTATAGCATTGCTGCTCTCTACTAGATTAGATTGTACATACATCCTAGAAGCAGAAGTTTGATCTGATACCTATCTATCTGCACACACACACACACACACACACACACACCACCTTTGTGTTAAAGAGGAAACTGTTCAAGGTTAGTTGTTATTTGAATGGAGTGGGTGGTTCTGCGTGAGAGAATTATTACAGTGTTCCAGCATTGTAGGATATATTCACTTAGAGTTAAAACAGTCTAACTTGGTGGCAAGTACTTTTACCTAGTGAGCCATTTTTCTGGCTCCCATTTCACAATCTTTATTTTAAAAAAATTAGTGTTTTTTTTCCTTTATATTCTTGCTGTCCTATGACAGTGAGATTATAATATAGTAATTAAAAAAAATCTCAGCATCAGCTGGTAGCCTGATTGAACAAATTTAAGTAATTTCTGCCTTCATCTATGAGCAGGTGGTGGGTTCTGATTCCTGTGTCCTCCATACAAAAGAATCATTTTTGATAAAATATTCTCAGACACTCAGCTATAAGAATAGAAGACTTTGAAACAAAAACAAAAAAAAATCTTCCTCTAATTGTGGGAGAATTTAGAAAGGTACAAGCAAAATTAAGAATCTATAATATTTTGTGTAATTTAAAATTCAATTTTTAATTAACAATTTAGATATTTTCCCATATCAGTAAATGTATTTTGATTACTCCATGGTTATGTAATATTCTCTTGTGTGCCATAATTTAATCATATTCTTACTATTGAGTGATTTAATTGTTTACAGATGTGGAATTTTTGGCTTTTAGATTTTTTTTTCTTGTTTGGTTATTATAAATAATCCTGTGGTGAACATATATATTATTTGTGAAGCTCTTGCTTCCTTTGTATAACACCTTAGAAGGCAGGTTAAATTTTCCATAGTACTTTTTAGAAAAATCGTATTTTCATTTTTATTGGAAGAAACAAATGGAAATCATGTAATTTATATACATACGCATCACGTAACTTTTAGATTATATATATATGTACATATATATATTGTGAATGTTGTTGAATTTTGACTGTAGAAAAATGCTCCTTTTATGCAGAAGTTTGGCTCCTTCTGGGTTGAATTAATTGTCTTAACTCTCAGGGCATTTTGCAGGCCTGGGGCAAGACTTGGCCATGGCTCTTTATCTTCCCAGTGTCTAGCAAGGAACTGTTGCTTGTGCGTTTTTTTCTGCTTATTTATTGAATTAATTTTTGGGAAAGCTGCATAAAATATTACACAGAAACCAAGGTAGAGTGGTTTAAAAATCTGTGGAGCTGGACTATGGTGGCGCAGGCCTTTAATCCCAGCGCTCAGGAGACAGTGAGTTTGAGGCCAACCTGGTCTACAAAGCAAGTTCCAGGACAGCCAGGGCTTTTATGCAGAGAAACCCTGTCTCGAAAAACCAAATCAAACAAACAAAAAGAGTCTGTGGATAGTAGGATCTAAGCCAATAAATTTAAGTCAGCATACCATAATATTCACACTCCACTCCCCACCCCCAACCCCGGCTTCCAGCTAAGCACACCTCTCAGTGCCCCTATCCTTACCCCTTTCAGCCTCGGATTTTGAACCAGGCTTTTCCCAAGTTACTCAGACTGACCTAGAATTTGTGATCCTTTGGCTTTAGTCTCCAGAGTAGTGTAGGCTCATACCACCAAACCTGGCTGTAATAGTTTTGATTTGTTTCATAGTTTGTTGTTACTGTTGGAGACAGGATCTCACTGTGTATTCCAGGCTAGCCTCACACCAGCTGTATGGCCTAACCTGCAACTATATAGCCTACAGTTCTTTTGCCTCTCCAGTTTAAGCATCCCACACACCCCCAAAGTAAAGACTTTTTTTGGAATTCATCATCATTATCAGAGAACCCATTGTGATCGTAATGTAATTGTTATTTGGTTCCATTGTTTTTACCCTTAAGTATAGTCTCTATTGGTAGTTCTCTGAAGTGCCAGAATCTGTATGTGGTGCTATGATATTTAAACATGTACAGGATTCAGCATGTGCCAAAAAAATGGTAAATGGGTTGGGAGGTTGTGGGACACGCCTTTAATCCCAGCACTTTGGAGGCAGAGGCAGGTGAATCTCTGTGAGTTTGAGGCCACCCTGGTCTGCAGAGTGAGTTTCAGGACACCCAGGGCTGTTATACAGAGAAACCCTATCTTAAAAAACAACAACAAAAAGATTTGAGACTGGAGAGATGGCTCAGAGGTTAAGAGCACCGGCTCAGGTTTAATTCCCAGCATTCACATGGCTTTTCCACACCTTTCTGTAACTCTAGTTCCAGGGAATCCATCACCCTCATACAGACATACATGCGGGCAAAACACTAGTGCACATGAAAAAGATTTATGTGCTTCATTTTTAATATCCACAGAAGGCAGTTGTGGTGGCACATACCTTTAATCCCAGCACTAGGGAGGCAGAGGCAGACAACTCTCTGGCTTCAAGGCCAGCCTCATCTACAGAGTGAGGGTTCCAGGATAGCCAGGGCTACACAGAGAAACCCCCGCCTCAAAAAACTAGGAGAAAAAAAAGAATCCTAAATTGACTGCAGTGAAGCTTGGGTACCTGAACAGTTGCCGAGTGTGAGTGAGCAAGGTCCTGGGGTTGATTCCTGGAACTGCAAAAGAAACAAATCTTAAAAACCAAACTAAAGGAAAACAAGGTGCTAGCCCGCTTGTGCGGGTTCTGTTGTATTATGAGAACTGCAGATCCTCTACTGCGAAAGCCCAGCAGTGGCCTTCTTTTCTTTTTGGATGTGTAACTTTTTTTGCATAGACTTCTCTGTGGTCAGACATGTACACTGGAATTTCAGGCATTTAATACTGGTCATTCTAGAAAAGATTGGTGTTCCAGACTAAAGCAATGTTATACTTGTTTCCTCTTAATCCTCTTCCTCCCATTTGGTATTATTGACACCCCCTCCCATCCCCCTTGTTAAACTGGTAGACTTGATTTATGACTGTCTCCTAAGTTGCAAAATCTTTATAAGGACTCAGTAGATGTTTTAGTACATGTAAATAAAACCAGTTGTTAAGCAAGTTTTATCTTAAAACCAAAAGACCCTTATATTTTGGTGTTAATTTAAAAGCATAGTTTATGATTGTTTGAGGTCATTTTTATAAACCCTCTTTTCCATTACCAAATATTTGATAATTTCCCAGTGTCTAAAAAGGCCTACACATCATATGTGACGGATTAGAATTAATCAAGAGTTAAAGTTGCCTTACTGAGCAATGAGCAGCTTGGTTCCTGTGATTTATAGTGGCTCACCTATTAACAGTGTAGTTGAAGGAAGAAAACGATTTTTCCCATATGCTTGGATGAGGCTTTGGGTATTGAATATTCCTACACAACAGCAAGTATATTGTGAAGAATTATAACAGGATTACCCCAATGTAGCAGATTGCTTCATAATTCTTTAAACATTTTTTAGATTTATTTTATGTGTATGAGTGTTTTGTCTGCGTGCCTGTGTATGTGTATTCATTTGTTTACCATGTACGTGCCTGGTGCCCGTGGAGGTCATAAGAGGGTATTGGATCCCTTGGACCTGAAATTATGGATGGTAATGAGGCCCCATGTGGGTGCTGGGAGCTGACCTCAGGTTCTTGGCAAGAACAGCATCTCCCAGGCCCCTTCTGAGTAAATCTTAGAACTAGAACCCTATTATTCTTGGTGTAAAATTACTTCCTATAATATGTTCGTTTGAAATTCTAGTAAGGAATGTTAGTATTTTTCCAGTGGAAAATAATATAACTTTATGTAATATTTTTGCAAATAAGTTGTGTTTTTGTTGAGTGGCCATTTTGTATTTAAACATTCACTGCACAGGCCTGTAGAAAAGTAGAATCTGCCTGCTTCCTTAGGCACAGAAAATTTAAGGAGCAAAAGTAGAATTGGGCCTAATATGCTCAGTATGAGATCAGCACGCCGAGGGAAAGAGGTAGATGGAGCAATCTTAAAATCTATCGGAACTTCGGAAGCTCCACGCAGGAGTGTGGACCTAGTGGATCAGTGCTGGGAACTTCGGAAGCTCCACGCAGGAGTGTGGACCTAGTGGATCAGTGCTGGGAACTTCGGAAGCTCCGCGCAGGAGTGTGGACCTAGTGGATCAGTGGTGGAAAGCCTCATAGTTTGGTCGTCCGTTTGTGTTCCTGAACAGGAGAAACTAATGTGGCTATGTAAGCTGCTATTTTTGTTGGTTGGTTTTGATATTTATTTTGGGGAATGGAGGTGCCTAGGTCAGAGGACAACTTGCAGGAGTTGGTTCTCTCCTTCTACCCTGTGGGCCTAAGGATTGAATTCAGTCATCAGGCGTGGTGAGCAAGTAGCTTTACCTGCTGTGCCACCCTGTTAGCCCGCACGTAGGGTTGTGACTTTCAAGAGAGAAGAGTGAGGGGTTAGGAATACTCTTTAAAACCAATTTAACCTGTTAGAGTCTTGGTATAAAGGCTTAATTTAGGATGCTGGGTTTGGTGTAGAATATCAAAACTGGGAGATGGAGAAGCCTGAAACGGAGGAGCAGTAGTGAAGCAGAGGAGAGCAATGTTGAGTGAGCTTGCGTGGCCGTCATGTTTAGAACCGTGTTGCTGGTGAATCCTTGGCTACACACCGAGCCATCAGTGACATGAAAAGGTCATTTTTTTTTTTTTTTTTTTTTTTTGGCAGGTACAGGGACTCAAGGCAGGAATCCAAAGTCTGTACCTGGCCTTTAACTTAGACAGTTAGAATATAGAGCACAAATTTGATAGTAGATAGATTTGATAGGTGGGAGAGAAGCAGATTCTAGAGGGAAGAACACTATATTTCTGTCGGTAGAGTTACATATACACTTAGAAATTAGATCTTTTATCTGTCTTATAGAAGATTAGGCTCATTATGCTGTTTTCAAACAACTATTATTTTGTTGTTTCTTTACCCTCTTGTGCCCCATCCCTGTCCCTCCCTTCTTCCCTTCTGCTCCTGCTAGTAACCCCCTTTCCACTTTGATGTCCCTTTTGCTCGCCCTCCTTCCTTCCTTTTTTTTTAAAAATGGTTTTTCAAGACAGGGTTTTCCTGTAGTATTGGAGCCTGTTCTGGAACTCACTCTTGTAGATCAGGCTGTATTCAAACTCACAGAGATCCACCTGCCTCTGCCTCCGAGTGCTGGGTTTAAAGCGTGTACCACCACTGCCTGGCTCTCCTTCCTTTGCTGACACCTGTTGACCCTCACATTCCCTTATTTTCATGCATAAAGGATCCAAATATGAGGGAGAGCGTGAGGTGCTTGTTTTCCTGAGATTGAATTATCTCTCTTAGTATAATAAGAAAGTAGATCTTAATGGCTGAAAACAATTTGCCCTGGAAGTCTGCTTCCTCCTTTCGGTCTCTAGAGCTGTGCACACTTAGATGCTCAGACTGACTGTCACTTGATCTGCGTATCTGTGTTCGCTTTTTCTTGTTTTTGTTTTTTCTAATGTAGAGTATCACTCTAGTTCAAGCTGGTTTAAAACTCACAATCCTCCTGCCCTCACCTTTCAGATGCTGGGATTATAGGCCTTGACTACTACACACAACTGTTTTATGTCTTTCCATAAAATAAATCCTTTCTACAATTTAGTGAATTTTGATATATGCCTCTAATGTTCCTTTTTTGAAGAGTTTTTCCATCATGCTGACCACATAAATTTAGTATTAGATTTGAGGGAAACACGTGTCATAAGATTTCTGTTTAATTTTAAACCAGTCAGGAAAGAGTGCTGATGAAGAAATGGACAGCGATAGTTGTAGACTTGGAATTTGGTGTAGGTCCTCAGATTTTCAGAAGAGGGTTGCTTTAATACTCACTTCTTGCTGGGCTGTGGTGGTGCACGCCTTTAATCCCAGCATTGGAAGGCAGAGACAGAGATAGGCAGATCTCTTTGAGTTTGAGGCCAGTTTGGTCTACATAGTGAATTCCAGCCCAGCTATGGCTACATAGTTAAACTGTCTTAGAAACCTTTAAAAAAAAAAAAAAGTCAATTCTTAATATTTATTATTCTGGGGTGATTTAGAATTTACTATTCCAAGCCTTCATTTTTGTCCTTAGGATCACACTCACATCACCTAACGATGACATTATGTAGTCATGTATTACTTGTATACGTCATGAACAGGAACAACCAAGTATCACTAGTCCTTAACTCAGGCCTCCTTTTCTTCCCACTCTCTAAGGAACGACTACCAAAATCACTACAATCCCAATGACTTCCAAGCCCAATGTGATTGTTGTTCAAAAGACCACAGGAAAAGGAACGACCATTCAAGGCCTCCCTGGCAAAAACGTTGTCACAACATTGCTAAATGCTGGAGTAAGTAAGACCTTGAACACACTCAGTAGTCCAATAAACATTTTTTTAAAAAATAATTTATTTTTATTTTATGTACATTGGTGTGTTGCCTACATGTATGTCTGTGTGAGGGTACTGGATCCCCTGGAACCAGAATTACAGAGAGTTATGAGCTGCTCTGTGGGTGCTGGGAATTGAACCTGGGTCCTATGGAAGAGCAGCCAGTGCTCTTAACCTCTGAGCCATTCCTCCATCACTCCACTAAATATTTTAAAGGCCATCCAACATCAGAACCCCATAGTGGGTAGACCAGCTTGAGTCTCTAGTGCTGTGATAGAATCACCTTTATCTGTCTTCTGATGCCATAGTAGTCTGAAAGCATGTTGTTCATAACTGCTCATAGCGAGGTGGCTTGTGACCATGGCTTGCGTGCTCAGTTTCATGCAGATGGAGAATTTCTGCTTAACTGCAGGAAGACTTGGAACAATTTTATTCCTGCTTATGGCCAGTAGATTAGTGTTTGATTTACGCTGGACAAACAGAAATATTTGAGATTAAGATAAAATTGATAGATGGGGATTTGTTGCATTTTTCCCATTTTAGACTCTGAAGGCAGTTGTTAAGAGGTTGGACTTAGACATATTTAGGCTTTGTTGTCTCACTGCTCTTTGACTTTGGGTGGCTTATTAGCCACCGTAATCTTTTATTTCTTCATGTCTACAGTGGGGTGATGATGGGTATTTTGAAAGTGCTTAGAACAGTGTCTAACAACACATGGGAAGTTCTCAGTCATTGGCTTCTTACTGTTGTTGGTATTTAAGCACTCAGGCTCAGAAGCATCTTTACCTTTTCTGACCTCACTAGAAGTCGATCCTAAAAGCTTATGTACCACATCTTTTGTAATGTTGAAAGTGGTCCACATTAGTCCTTTTTGAATTTACATAGCAATTCAGTAGGAAAGCCAGGATTCTGTAGTATTTGAATTTATAAGACAAAAAAGGGTATAGCCGTGTGGTAGTAATGCACACCTGTAATCCCAGCACTTGGGAGGCAGAGGCAGGCAGATCTCTTTGAGATCCAGGACAGCCAGAGCTGTTACCCAGAGAAACCCTGTCTTGAAACTGCCTCCCTCCCGCAGGGTATTTTGTCTGCTATGGGAGATCTAAGAGTCGTGTCTGAATTTTGTCTAGTAGATACTGAGCAGTAATTTGGCAGGAAACGCCAGTAAAGTAAGTGTATCGGTCTATGGGACCTTTGTCATCAGCACACGGAGCACACAGCACATGCTCCTACTCCCCACCTGCATCCATGCAGGCCCACTTACATCAGAGGAGCGTTCCCACATGACATCCTGCAAGCTGCACGTGGGTTCTGTGTGGGTCACCGTGCTTGGACAGGCTGCATACTTGCAAACTAGTGGCTGTTGGAGGACAAGTCACAGCTCTTTCTGGGAACACTGCTGCAGTCAGGATGTGAGCTGAAATAAGACACATTGTTTCCTTTAGATAATTGTAGCTGATAGTTAGGTTTATAATTCTTAGGCCCAGATTTAGATATGAATTCTGAATGGCTACTCTTTAGACAGCTCACTGGTTGCTTTCAGCTTACCAACTGCTAAGTTTGGAAGCTACACATCTGTGATGATGATAGCTAAAATTAAAAAAAAAAACTGCTAATGTGAAAACTGCTATCTTTTTTGAAATTTAATTTGAAAATTATAAAATAAAACTGTACTGATATTAAAACTGTGACCAGAAACTGGTACTTCAGAAGAAAACAAAGGGCTGAGGGTATGGATTAGTGGTATAGCATTTACCTAGCATCTATGAAGCCCTGGGTTCAGTCTCTAGCAGCGCACGCACGCACGCGCACGCACACACACACAGAAAGAGAGACAGACAGAATAAAGCAGATAAAAATTCAGAAGACGGTGAAAGGTTAATGGGCTTGAATCTGTAATAGACTAAAGTGGTATTCGTAACGTACTAGAAGACATGAGAAATGCTTTAAGTTTTCTTCTTCCTTCCCTCCATGTAACCTTGGAAAGAATGTCAATATCGTTTTTCTTTTTATCTTTCCATAGTTCTTTCTACAGCATCCTGCTCTGTGCTCCTTTATAGTTCCCTGTGCCTGACTTATTTGTATGTGTATGTTTATCTGTGGTATACTGCACCATTTTTTTGTTACATAAATAATTCACTTCAGGTTATTAAAAAGTAAAAATTAGTGTGGGAGATGACTTACAATTTCAACTCTCAGATATAACAGTTGTTAAGGTTTTAGTGTATGTTCTTCCAGAAATTTCTGTTTTAATATAGGTATTCTATGAGTAGGGCAGTATAAGTTCTTAGATGTTCTCAGATGTGGTGATTTTTTAAAGACTTACCTAATTTGATTTTTTTTCTTCTGGCTAGAAAGTTGGTCAGATGACTTACAATATTTAACTAAGTCCAGGATTTTTTTTAAATCACTTTTGTGTACTTTGTTGCACAATCTACAGTCCTTTTCCCATCCTGGCAAAATCTTTCTGTCCTTTTTCAGTAAAATGGCAGTCGTTTGTTTGTTTTAATAATTTAAATGCATATAAATCTCCTGAATAATGATTGGCTTCAATCTAGGGAGAAAAGACTCTGCAGACAGTGCCAGCTGGAGCAAAGCCAGCTATCATTACTGCAACAAGACCCATCACCAAGATGATTGTAACACAGCCCAAAGGAATAGGTTCCACAGTCCAGCCAGCAGCTAAAATCATCCCCACAAAAATTGTCTATGGACAACAAGGAAAAACGCAGGTATGCTGTAAGATGTGGTAACTTTTCGTGCCTTTTGAATATTTAAAATTCTCAGGTAGAAATTTTCTTCCCATTTCTTTTCTCCAGAAAATCAGAGTTTTAGTCTGTGTACTCACATTGGGAACTCCAGCTCTAGAGGATTCAAAACCCTCTCCTGGCCCCTGAGGGCATCCATATACATACACAGACACACAAAAAAAATAAAAAGAACCATATCTGTTGCAGTTTGGCATGTCCCATTTAAAATATTGTGCATAGCTTAGCTTCTTGTTCATCTGTGGAGTGAAATAGTCTTTGGTAAGCAATACTGGACCCAAAACCTAATAATAAATATACATGATGATAATTTCTTTATCTGGAAATGTCCTACAAGTTTAGCTTCTGTTGTTCTTTGTTTCTTTTTGAGACAGGATTTCGTTCTAGCCAAAGCTGTCTTGGACTTAGTGACAGTCTTCTAGCCCGTCCCGAGTGCTGGAGTAATAGACATAAAGCACCGTGCCTGGCTAGTTTAGTATTTAAATGGTGCTCTGACATTTCATCTGGGCATGTTTCTGATTTTCTTCTAGGTTCTCATTAAACCCAAACCAGTGACATTTCAAGCTACAGTTGTTAGTGAACAAACAAGGCAACTGGTAACAGAAACATTACAGCAAGCATCCAGGGTCGCAGAGGTCGGTAATTCATCTACTCAGGAAGGAAAAGAAGAACCACAGGGTTACACAGATAGTAGTTCCTCTTCCACGGAGTCCTCCCAGAGTTCCCAAGGTAAGACTTATTGTACTTCTGATTACACAAACCTGATAACACTGTGCCTCAGTTTCCTCTAGGGACTCCAGACCAAACTTGTATGCTCGTAGTTCTTTTGATTTGATTTGATTTTGCCTGTTTAATAAACGAGTTGATGTTTCATTTTGATATAGCTTACCATTCTTACCTCGTGTCAAATGTTTATCAAATCATTGATAGATTAAAGGTAATATTTTTATCAGGTAGGTAGTATTGATCTGGGCAGAGCTGTGGTTTCCAGATGGTAATGTTTATGTTCTACTCTTTGGTTTGGGTAAGTAGAAGAAGTATATAAGAAAGGAATATGCTTTTAGAATTGATTATTGCTGAACCCTGAGAAAGAGTCAGGGTGGCCAGAGGTGAGCAGTAGGTGGGTAGCTGTGTATCCTGTTTGTATGGAGTCCTAGTTTATGTTTGTTATTCTGCCTAATTATGAGTAACATTTCCTTTAACCCTCAAAGTTATCAGAAACTGAATATCACAGTAGGAGATAATTTTCAGTATTACCGTCATTATGACGTTTTTCTAGGAAGTCTCAGAATATACACTCAGGGTCTACTCTGAAGCTCTGAGACATTGTCTTCTGTTCATATGACTCAATTATCCTGACTGCCCTTATTGGGTGCTACAAACTGAGGATCCTGTCTGAAATACTTGGGATAACAAGTGTCTTGATTTCAGATTTTGTATTTGTGTGTTAGTGTTTGTGTATGCGTGTGTGTGCATGCGTGCATGAGAGAGAGAGTGGAGAGATCTTACAGATGGGATTCAAGTCTAAACATGATATTCATACATGTTTCCCATAAACCTTATACACTTAGTAAGAGGGTAATTTCCAGGTTTTTTCCTGCACATGTTCTGACTGCCCATCATGTGAGGTCTGATGTGGGATTTCCCGCTGGTAGTGTCACTTAGCTCAGAAAGTTTCAGTTCATGGAGCATTTTGGATTAGAGTTTTTCTGCTTATGTTTATGTCTGTGCTTATACACTCTTTTTTTCCTCCTAGTCCTTGTTCCTCTCTTCCTTTGTATCAGTTTTGCTGGCATGCCTGCTGCTTTTTTATTTTTTAAACACGGTTAGAAAGCACATTTTTTGATATTATACCCTTCATTATTTTTAATTCTTTAACGAGGCCTTCATATTCGTTTTACATAGTTTTATGTTTGTTGACAATTATTTGTTGGTTTGTACTATGTACTAAGAACTGTGTTAGACCCTATAAATGTTGAGTTCTTGCCTCATTCCTGCCCCCACCTTAAAGAAAGGGTTTCGCATAGCCCAACCTGCCTTTCCTCTCTGTAATGACGTTGGCCTTGTGCTCCTCCTGCTTTTGTTTTCCTAGTGCTGGGCGGACAGGTGTACCACCACACCAGGAGATTTAAAAAGATTTACGTACAATTGCAGCATACAAGTTTTTGTTAGTGACGAACAAAATTATTCCAAAGGCTAAAAGTCTGCACTCCAAGAAAATGAGAAACGTTCGTTCACAAAACAAGTAGAATTTAAGATGATCTTTGAAAGCTTGTTAATTACAAAAAAAGCTGTTGATTTCAATAAACACTACAACACTGATTTTAGAAAGTAGATAGTTTTCTTCAGCCTGTTATCAGAGATTATAATAACTTGCAACTTACTTTACTAATATCTGTTTTATCTTTCTGCTGAGTGTGAATCAGTATGTAAACTAGTTATGTGTAGCTCTTATTACCAGTGATTTCTATTTACTTATATTTTGCTTTGTTTGCTTGATTGGAGGCTTTATTTTTTTTAATTTATTCTATATGTGTATGAATGTTTTGCCTGCATGTATGTTTATGCACTGATGTGCCTGCCTGGTTCTGGAAGAGGTCAGAATAGAGCATTCGTTCTTCAGGGCCTAGAGTTATACACAGTTGTGAGCAGCCAGTGTTCTTAACCACTGAGCTATCTCTCCAGTTTTATTTTTTGGTTCTGAGGATGAAACCTATAGCCTTATACCTGGCTAAACATATGCTCTCCCAGTGAACAATATCCACACCATTGCATTATTGCTTCTGTCTCTAGTTTCTTTTCTGTTGTGTCCATTGTATGTGTGTACAATTTTAAAGTTTTTTTTCAGCCAGTTGAGAGTAGTTATAGGTACCAAATCCTTTTACCTCTAAATTACATTTTTAGGTCTCTGTTTGTTATATGCTATCCTTTTTGCTACTAAATCACCATTATCAAAGTCAAGGAATTTAATGTCATTAATAGTACTATTATCTAATTTGTAATTCATGTTGCCGTACTACCAGTTGATAAGTGATGCTCCTATGGCTGTGTCTCCTAGTCACGTCCAGCCAGGGTCACACATTATGCTCCACTATATTGCATGCAGCCATCACGTTGTTACCATCATCTTCCTCTTCCGTTTGCCCCTCCTCTTGTCACTGTGTGACCCTGACTAGCCATTTGTCACACTGATAAGATGAACACTTGGTTAGGACGCCTGCTTCTGGTTTTCCCTACTGTGAAGTTGGCGCATCCCTCTCTGGGAGGAGGTACTCTGAGACTGTACCCTCATTAATCATTTATCCACAGATGTAACATCTGTAGATGATTCTTTAAAGTTCATCATTCTTTGTTCTATTCTAAGGAAGAATCAGTCTTTTTTTTCTTTTTTCTTCTTTGCTTCAAAAGTCCTAAGGTTCCTTCTTAGTATATCCATCCCCACAAGGAGACATCTCAGCCCCATAGCTTAGGGTAGACACCATGGATGTCCTCCTGATGTGAGTCTTGACCACCCTGGCAGGGCTCATCATGCCACATTATGCTTCTGATACTTCTTTTTAAATGTTAATCACTTTGTTTTGTACTTTTATTATTATTTCCTTCTCTGTTATTGTCTCAAGGATAATAATAACCAGGGAATGAGTAAGCTTCATGCTTATAAACTCATTTTAATTCCCTCATTCCAAACCATTGTATCCCCTTTGCAGTTTCTCCTAAACTTGTAGGAGCTCTTGACTGTTGATACCAATAGACAGTGAGTTAACCAAGACTCTTAGATCAAAGACACGTTTGCCTAGGTCACTCACTGGAAATCAGACCATATATTTTTGTTTTCTGTGTTTTTTTTCCATTCCTAAATATTTCTTCTGTTTTTTTGTTTCTTATATTTATAAAGGGTCTCCTTACTGGTTTCCAGATTTTTAAAAAGTACTGGTTTGTTCATTTATGTCCAGTTTTATCTCTAAAGGTTTTTTCTTTCTTTTTTTTTTGGGGGGGGGTGTTTGTTTTTTGTTTTTTAAGACAGGGTTTCTTTATGTACCCCTAGCTGTCCTGGAAGTTGCTTTGTAGACCAAACTGACCTGAGATATCTCTATGCCTCTCTCCCCATTACTGGGATTAAAGGTGTGCACCACCACCGTCCATCTAAAAGGTTTTAAAGTGGATTAAATACAAGATTATATTAAGCAAACCAGAAGAGAACAGGGAGATGAATTCAGAGTAGAGATCTAAAGGCGCTGGGCATGAGGCAGATGTGAGAATAAGTATCATAAAGACATTGTTTTACGTCAGAACTCAGTCCCTGGAGATCCATCATCTTAGGGATTTAGAGTGAAGACGATTTTAAAAAACGCCTTTTTTTTCCCCAGAACTTCATTAGCTAATTTATTTGGTAATTTATATTGTTAAGGATGAAAACTAGGATATATAATTACATAATATAAAATGTTTCCCAGTGTTTTTGACAACAGAACCCTCTTTTGCAGAAAATTTGTGGATTTATGTTCTCTAGAACATTGGGGCAATACTTCAGAGGGAAGGTTTATATTGTCACATAGAAGGAATATAGAACAACTTGGGCTTAGCTTAGAAGAGCTGGCTTAGGGAGGTAAACATCTGGGAATCATTTTCTGTGAGGAAGGATTGGTGGGGATAGATTGCTTGGGAGTAGTCAGGGAACCGTTAGTCATGTTGCAATCTGTGATATAGATGAAGGAAGTGATTGGGTCTCTGTGGGTAAGTGGAGAGACAATAGTACTATTGTAGAAACCACAGGGAGATCTTTATATCACAGCAGCACAAGAGAAATGAAGGAACTGTTAGAGAGCCGTGGGTCCTATGGGACTCTAGGGTGGATGGATGGTAACGTTGACCTTTAAGTCCCTTCTGACCGAGAGGTCTTGAGACTATGGAAGTGTGATATAGACAGTTTATGACAAAGGCATAGAGATGCCTAGGTTTGCCTTTGAATGTAACACTAAAGTATGTATTTCTGGTACCTAACATAGAAGACATTTAATAAATAATTGTTATAACATGTAAGGAAAATCTGCAGCAGGCCACCATCCTTGAGAAGTATGGAGGTCTAGTTCTAGGCATGCCAGTACCACATTGTCATGTTAAAGTGTCGGAAGGCTGGACACCTGAGTGCACATTGCAGAAACAAGTAGTAACAGTCAGATCAGCGTCCAAGTGTCCTGTGATCGAATCATCACTAGATCTGAGCCTAAGCCAAAAGAGCACAAGAGGGGGGACTGTGAAGGGTTTTCTCCTAGGGTCACACTCTCATTTTGTATCGTAATGGTTGGGGTTGCTCCATGTAGACAGAAAGAGATGGCACAGTCTCCCAGTCCCTATGGAATGGTTGTATTTGAGGAGATGTTACATGGTTAGCACTCTTGTACAGAAATTTGTTACTTTTTCTATCTTTTCCACCATATTTTTACACTGTCCCTACTTTCAATATTCAGTGTATCTCAGAGTTGGGTTGAAGAGACTCTCTTTGCCTATATCATCAATGAGAATTTGTTTGTTTTTGAGACAGAAACCCAGACTAGTCTGAAACTATATGGCTCAGATTATATGACATCCAATTGATATTCCTCCTGGGTGCTCAGATTATAGGCTTGTAGGCACATTATTCTGTCCTGCCTGCCAGCTCCCAAATAACCACACTGAGACTTCTTATTAACTAGGAAAGCTTCGCTGATAGCTTAGTCTTGTTACTAATTAGCTCATACAACTTAAATTGGCCCATATTTATCAGTTTACATGTTGGCACATAACTCATGACATTTACCTCTGCCCTAGTCTAGAACTAGACTTTCAAACTTTTCAAGGAGCCAGAGTGCTCTCTGTCTGGCCCTCCCACCTGGACCTCTGCCTGCTTAGCCATTAGCCATTTAGCTGTTCATTAAACCAATAAGAACAACATATCTTCACAGTGTACCAAAAGATTGTTCCACAACATTTATCCCTTTTTGTCTAATTATAAAAAGGAAGGTTTTAACTTTAACATAGTAAAACTATATACAACAAAAACAGTTATCAAGAGTTAGAGTTACAATATTCAGTCCGTTTGTTTTTGGCAAATTTAGAAAAAGTTCTGTATTATCTATCTTGTCTTTGTGGATCTAAAGTTTCATACCTAATTTACTTTTTATCATAACTAAAGAAAACTATAAGTTTAACTATTTAGTCTTTAACTCCATCAAAGACACCAAAAGGAAATAATATTACCTAATAGCAGGGGCATCTGACTACCTGAACAGTCACCCAAAGTTCTTTTGCAATGTTGGGCATCCATCTTTGATATACGGGCCTGGAATATCTGACAGGCTTTTCTGAGAAGCAGGAAAATTTGAAGGCCTGACCTACCTTGTCTTGGTAAAGTTCAGTAGTCACTTTCTTTTGTGTTCTATTTGTCCAATTTGGAAAGCTACTGTCAGCAGTCAAGGCAAGAGCAGTTTCTTGCCCAAGTGGCTAGGTTTGCCACAAAGAAAGTAAACTCCACGTAGAGGTTCTGCGATGCCCATCATCTTCTCTGAAGTAGATTGGTGCTGTCCGTAGCAGATTTGTCTTATTGTCATGAAAAGCCTCAGGTTATTAAACGTCATTAACACCATAATCTGTATGTCTTTGAAGTATTTGAAGACCATCTATCTATCTATCTATCTATCTATCTATCTATCTATCTATCTATCTATCTATCTAATATCTGTTTAACCTTGAAAGCATACCTACTATGACTACAAGTTTTATTATTAGAGATGTATTTCTTAATTATACATTGCAATCTAAATGGGGAGCATAAACACAACACCCCAGACAAGAGTAGAGAATATCCATACGACACAACAAAAATAATTTTAAACTTGTACCAATAAACCAAAATCCATACCAGTATAAAATATTTTGAGATTAATAGTTGCTTTTTGGATTAAAGAATGTTTAATAGAGCCTTTAATAATAAACCCATCATTTCTATACTATATCCCCCCTTTTTCCTTTAGAATGAGATCTGTGTATCTAACTCTTTTGTTTAGGTCTTTTTCTGACCATGACCAATGATAACTTATCTAACTTCCCCAAATGATGACAAACATCCATAACCCATTTCTTGGGAATGTGGACGTTATTTTCTCTAGACTGCTTTCTGTTATCTGGGGCCACTAACATCTTTGGGGGAAACTCTGAGAAATCAGGATAATGGTCAAGTCCTGGCTGGAGTAGTCTGAGGCTGGACCGTCTCAGCCAGCAGCCTTAAAGCGTTCTGGAAGTGGAAACTGCAACTGAGGAACTCTGAGTTGTTGGATCTCCTGGCCTTCGTTTTTATTACTGTCTTGTCTCCTTGCTCTGAAAACACATAAACTTTCAAATGTACACAAGTCAGCCAAAGATGATTTTTTGTTTTATATTTGAGCAGATAAAATATACATTTTCTATGGGGACAAAACTATAACTTCTTGCATTGTGAAGTCAAGACTCTTAAAACATAGAGGTTGGTTGATCCAGCAGCGTCCATAACCCAGTGTGTCTCAGCAGCTGTCACCTATTCATCAGCCATCAAAAGGTTTATTACTTTATAGGATGCTGACTCCCTGTAATTTTCATCTTTACATGGCTTTTTTTTAAAATTGCTACTCTTTCTTTAAAGACTTTATTTTTAAACTAGTTTTTCTGTGACTGTCTATACCCTAAACTGCTGTGCAGCTTAGCTAGTGGCTGCTGGCTGCTGGCTCCACCCGGGTGCCTTTGTTTCCTGAGAACCTGACCGCATGGTGGAGGTACTGGCAGGAGCCATGTTTCTGGCTCCAGCTTTGGAAAGTTTCTGGGTCCACACTGCTGTAGGTGTTTCTACCTAGTCACATGCCATTGAGTAGTGTGCTGACCACTGCTCAAAAACCCCACGTAAGTGCTCAGGCCTCTAAAAAGAGCCATGCCTCTGCTTGTTGATAGCACCGAGTCTACCCCAGAGTGTGTGGTCATCAGAAAGACACATTTTACTCTGTTTCAAACTCTCTCAGGGTTTATGTGGATGTTTGTGGACCCACATTGGGTGCCATTTGTAGCTGAATTTTTCTCTCCAACCTGCCAGCTCCCAAATAGCCACACAGAGACTTATTAATTATAAAAGCTGGGCCGATAGCTCAGACTTGTTACTAACTACTTCTTACAACTTAACCCATACTTATCAGTTTACATGCTGCCACATGACTTAGGGCATTTTCCTGCCCTCTTGTGTGTCTTGCATCCTCTCCATCTGGCTGGCCACTCCTCCCTTTTTTTTTTCCCAGAGTTCTCCCTGTACCCAGAGTTCCTGTCTATACTTCTTCCTGTCTAGCTGTTGGCCATTTAGCACTTTATTAAATTAATAGAGCAACACAACTTCACAGTGTACAAAAACATTGTTCCACAATGGGCTTGTGCTCATCATTCTTATTTTTAAGAGCTTAAGTTATATAAAATAGTGTTTTCCTAGTATAATCAGTTTCAAGTTAAAATTTTGATTATTGGGATACTAGTGATGTGTTTCAGTTGAAAAAGTGCTTGTTTGGTATACATGAAGGCCTGGGTTCAATCCCCAGTTCTATATAAACAGCAAGGTGGTATATGCCTGCAAATCCCAGCACTTGGGAGGTGGAAGTAGGAGGTTCATGAGGTCAAGGTCATTTTGACTGCGAGAGACCTTGTCTCTAAACAAACAAACACAGTTTCCTGTATTTCTTCTTATATTATGTGAAGAAAAATTACAGTATTCTTTACATGGCCTTTGGCATTACCGGCAACAACAGCTGGTCTTGCACATGTAGTAGGAAGCTTAATAGAACTGGTATGTCTCTGGTGTGATGTTTTCTACTCGGGGTTTTGTTTCTTAAAGACAGGGTCTCATATAGTCCAGTTTGACCTCAAACTCCTGCTCCTTTTATTTCACCTCCCATATTCTGGCTTCCGAGCCTGTGCCACCACCCCGACCTGTCTAATGGTGATTACATATTCTGAACTTCTTGTATATTTTCTTCAGGAAAATTGTTTCATTATGAGAATTATTCCCTTGCTCCAGTATTTTTGGCCATCCTCCTGACTTTCAGATGTAATGTTTTCAGAGGGTGGACCTCCATGCTTTTTCTAGTATTTTTGAGCAACCAGAAGACTTCTGGTGCTTTAACTAAGCAACACAAGGAAAAGCAGTCTCTTTCATTGTTTTAATCATTTGAAGTTTACCCCAGGACGTGAAGCTATCTCTCCATTTCTGTTTCCCCCATTGCGATGTCCAGATCTGAGCCTTAGGGATCTTATCTTTGTGTTCTCTCCATTTTCTTATGCAGTGTCTTAGACATAGTGCTCTGGCTTATTTGGTTTATAGAGAGCTCTTAAGTATGTGTTGCTTAATCTGGTGCACATTCTGTATTTCTGTGTGTGCCTCCACAGCTTGGACATAAAGAACTTCTAGTGCTGGAATTTATTTTCCAACCAACTTAAATAGAATCGAGTTTTCAGTCACCTCCCAACAACCACATTTCTGCTGACCTTTATAGTTTATTAAGATTATTTATATATCATCATACACCTTATAATAATGTTTTGCTCTGCAGTGGACTGTAAATATATGATGACAGTTTTAGGGTGTGCTGTGTAGCTGACATGAAGCAAGTTATTTCTTCTCAGTATGGAAATGTTCTCACAGTGACACCATTGCCTAAGGTATTCCTCGGAATGTCATTAGCATCACAGACTCAATGCGTTATACCCACCAGTCTTGTTCTTATTCAACAGTAGAGCTAAGACCCAAAGAATCATCTTGCTAGTAACTGACAGGGTTGAAGCTTTTCACCTGGCTTTGACCTGTTAGACTTGTGTTACGTCATGATCTTTCTAGACTGTCTCTCTTTCCTTACTGTCCCAAGTACTCAGGCTTTATATAGAAACATTTTCATGTGCACTGGGGAAAGCTAGTCTCTTAGAATGTTTTGCTTTTGGTAAACACAAACAAGCATTCACCTTTATAGATGCACACCTGTGTAGGCAGCAGTTAGCATATTGAATTGTACTGTCTTTTTACATGTTTGTCTCCTCAAATAGACTGTGTGCTTTTTGAGCATTCTTGGATTATTCTGTGGGTTTCTTGAACCTTTAAATGTAGATCCTGATATTTAGGTGTCCAGTGTAAACTAAGTGAGTGAATGAATAAGTGAGCTCAGAAGTGAGAGACAGTGTGCCTTCTGATAGCTGCAGTCTTCTTAGAGAAGTCAAGTGTGACGTTTACATTAAATACGAAGATAAAAAATTGCTTTATTTTAAGAGAAACTTTGTTTATAGGGTTTGTTTTTTTTTAACTAATATAAAACAGATTCCCAGCCTGTAGTTCATGTAATTGCTTCCCGGCGTCAGGATTGGTCAGAACATGAGATTGCAATGGAGACTAGCCCTACCATAATATATCAGGATGTATCCAGTGAATCACAATCAGCTACTTCAACAATCAAAGCTCTGTTAGAACTCCAACAGACAACAGGTATGAACTCACATGCTCAGCTGATGAAGCATGTTTTCTCTAGAGACGGGTTGTGCTGGAATACACCACTGTTGCATAGTTTCTCCTCTTCTGGACTTGTTTGTAATCACTTTTCCTTAAGATACACGTCGGAGTGCGATGTATAGATGGAGAGTTGTCATTAGAAGACAGACAGACAGGGCTGACTTCTGTTTCAGATGGACAGTCCTCTTGCCAGCAGGAGGGATGGGCTTGTCACTTGTAAGCACAAGCGGGACACAGATCGAAGGGTCCCTGCTGTCCTCATTGATGCTGCCAGAGCAATTTTGCACCATAAAATGCCATTAGACTTGATTGTAAACATGCACATGTTCTCACCTTATTTTCAGATTGATTGATTTATTTACTTCTTGTGTAGGTTATCCACTAGAGTGTTTGTGTGTAGTAAGAGCCTTTCGGTGTTTGTAGTTACTAAATATCTTTGATATCTTCTAGGACACCCCTATGTAAGTTACACTGAGTTTTCTGCTATAATAGGACATTTATGTCAATATTTTGGGGGTTGTATTGATGATCTCATCTAACCCTTTCATGTTTTGGAGAAGCTAGCTGACATTGAGGAAGGTTACCCACTTGTTCAGTGGCAGGATCCTGGTCAGGGCCAGGATCACAGCAGGGTTTGGCTTCTTTGTTTAAAATGATTGTTTTCTTTTGTCTGATTCTGCTCTTGGTGGGAGCTGTCTTTTAGTGGACTTAGTTACTGAAAACTGTGTATTGTAAATTCTATGCTAAACTGTATACTTATATTTGATATAAATTGTAGATGATTCCTTCTAGTAATATTATTTTTTTAGCCTTGGGTACATTTTTTAGCTGCTTGTCTTTGACAGATTCAACCATTTCCATCAATCATTTATATAGATAGGAATGTTGAGTAAAGAGATTTTGTTGAAAAAGTGGTAAGAAGTTGAAAAATATATCTATGCATATACTACTATATGTATAAATTAAATACATTTATACATATGCACTATCTGTATTAATTAGAGGCTGTTTTATCAGACATTTTAGACTCATAAGCAGAGAACCTATTTTTATCCTAACAGTGAAAAACTTTGTTTTATTCTTTAAAAGTCATTAAAGACTTATAACACTTTTTTGACCATACCTTAAAATACACACACACACACACACACACACACACACACACACACACAAACACGGTCTCACTCTATAGCTCAAGCTGGCCTGGATATTGCCCAGGTCAACACTGAACTCTGCAATCCTCCCTCAGTAAAGGCTATATGAATTTCCCCCTTGTGCTGTGCTGGACAAGCACCTGACCTCTGGGTGCCATTCCCGGCCCTTAGATTTTGAGTAGGTCAGATGAAGTAGTCAATCAATGGGAGGTGCTATTCTGGGGTATGCCCCAGAGCAGATCGTGCTGTCTGTCGTGTACTGAGGATACAATGGAATAACATCCTGGGAGGAGTATGTAAAGAGAAACAGCTGGCTGTCTGGAGTAACAGGGGGACTTGAGTGTGACTGACTAGGAAGTATTGTAGGCTGCTGGGCGTGGTTATGCAGGCTGCAGGCTACCCAACCACACTGAGCAGTCTGCAGTTTTTATTTCATTGTCTTTCTAGTCACTGCATTGTGGCACCCCAGAGGTCTGGTTCATTATTCCCATAGACAACTCTGGTTTTAGTATTTGTTTATAATAAAAGTTAACTTTTCCCCGACTTTTTTATGCAGTAAAGGAAAAATTGGAATCTAAACCAAGACAACCCACTATTGACTTGAGTCAAATGGCAGTACCTATTCAGATGACCCAGGAAAAGAGACATTCTCCTGAGAGTCCATCCATTGCTGTGGTAGAGTCAGAACTAGTTGCTGAATACATCACCACTGGTAGGTGTCCTCTTGCAACATAGTATTAAGGTAGTGCTGCCTTTGTGGATCTCATGGGTGCTCATGTGGGGGAGGACATACCTTTATATCTTAGCTCTTCTCCTGTTTGTTTTCAGAGCAGATCGGCATCATCTTTGGGGGTTTCCCTGACCTTTTAATCTCAATCATTCTCTCTCTCTTTCCGCACACACACACACACACACACACACACACACACACACACACACACACACGAAGCAGATTAGATATTTACCTGTGGTCCAGCAACCGAATACTAATGAGATTTTGGGGATGGTACTTATGGAGAAGTGAAATTCTTTGTCTTGCATTCAGGTGAGGTCACACCTGGAATATTGAACACTTACTTAGCTTGAGAACTGATGGAGCTCATGATGTGAGTAACCCAGGCTGGAAGAGAGCAGACACACCAGGGGTTTGTCTAAGCAATGGTTAAGGGAGAAGGTAAAGTTTCCGGTATCTGAAGATTCCAGAGGCCATAGGGAAACAGGAGTTCTTTAGTGTTATTGAGCAGATACTGAGACTGATGGGTGAAACTGCCCAGGAAGAAAATCCAGTGACGATAATAGAAAACGATCAACTTCACAGATACTTAGCAGAAAGCCATTGGTGCAGAGGCCGGTGTGCTGGAGAACTCCAGGAGCCTAGACAAACACGTAGTGACTAGATGAAAGACCTATGATTTCTTTCCTGACTTATCCTTTTCAGAATGCACTGAGGGGACAGAGATTGCTTTTCCCCTTCTAGGTAAGTGGTGTGCATCCATGTGTAGCATAATGAAAGGTAGATGATGATTAGTTATGGGGAACTACTTAAATGGATGCGCTCTGCTCTGCTCTGCTCTGCTTTGCTCTGGTAGAGGGAAGGTAAGCTCCACTTAGCGAAGGGAAAGAAAGGTTATTTTGCAAAGTAGAGGGAAACCGAACTCTTTGCTGAAGAAAAAAAAAGAACTGTCTAAAGAAATGGATGACTGTGTGGGGCTTCTGTGGCAGCTAAGGTCGCGCCATGTGTCTCAGAAAGGCCCTTCCACGGCCTCCGTCCCTGTCCCCACCTCTCACGCCTACAGCAGTGTCGGTTCTGCAGTGAGTGCTAGTGTTGGGGTCACTGAACTTTAGTGACCTACATATGAGCATCTGTTAAGAAAATATTAATAGAAACTTGAGGGAGAATTATTTTTACATAGTATTTTTTGATCTTTTGTTAAGTCTAATTTGTTTCTTTAATTAAAAAAGTCTTACTACTGGGACTGGAGAGATGACTCAGCAGTTAAGTATGGATACTGCTTTTCCAGAGATCCTAAGTTTGCTTCCCAGTACCCATATTCAGTGGTTCACAATCCCCTGTAATAACTTAAGATCCACGTTATCAAACACCTTCCTTTAGTCCCTGTAGGCACCCAGATATATATGGCGCGCGCACGCGCTCACACATACACACACACACACACACACACACACACACACACTCCAAAATAAATAAATTAATGAGTGAATAAATCTTTAAAAAAAAAAGCTTACTGTAATAATTATGAAAGCTAGTATGGGTATCAAAATGGTCTATATAATTAAACATTTTCATCAGAAATTTATTGTTATGTTTCAGATGTCATTCATTTTTATATTGCTTTCATTTAAAATTTTCATTGATTTGCTTGCTTGAGTTTAATGTCATAATTTTTTTTTCCTATTTAGTTCTATTGTAAATGATTTCAGTAGTACTTTAAATGTAAATCCTGGGTCTTTATTTTCAGTTTAGCTGAGACTATGTGGAAGATTATTAAGTCATATAATCTAAAATACACATAAAAGCATACTGTGAAATGCAGTGAGGTAGTCCACCACAGCATAAGAGGAGTCCAGGGGATGCTGTCTGTAACCTCATGGCGCATCAGCTGCATTTGTGAGTGTATAAAGAAGAGCATTGTGACCAGTCATAGCTGGACTCTAGTCCTTAGACCACCACACACACGCTTTGCTCTTAGGTCCAGCTCACTCTTTCTAAGCATGGAGCAAAGCTCCTTGAAATTGAAGCTAAGCTACATAACCTTACAGTTATGGGTTATTGGAGGAGTTTTCATACTCTCAAAACTCTTAGCTCATTTACAGATTTGTTTTTTACCTGTTCTTGATTCAAGGGTTTCCTTCCCAGTAACTAAAGGCATTTGAGTGTTCTATGCGTTTGGATGTAGCAAGTGTCTATACTGTTAAAACTTGAAGTTGAGACCAATGTGGGGCTGGAGAGATGGCTCAGCAGTTAAGAACACTTGACTGTTCTTCCAGAGGACCTAAGTTCAATTCCCCGCACCCACATGGCCGCTTACACCTGTGTGAAACTGGTTCCAGGAGACCCAACACCCATGGCAAAACACCAATGCACATAAATAAAAATAAATAAATTTTAAAAAAGAAGAAAATGAGGCAGGTAAATGATGACATCTATAGAGATGAGTAGTGTGAATGAGCCCTGTGTTGGGAGAGGAGGATGTGGGGTTGATCCCTCCAGCTTCACTCTTGCTGCTCTGTTTGAGCTAAAACTGAGGTGGCAGGCAGAGCAACCTTTTTTTCTGTTGATCCTTTGTTTAAGGACCAATTTCAACCCATTTTTTTTCATTTGCCTTTTGTAAGAAAAAAAGCAAATTTTTATTATTCCACTGAAACACAGGTAAACAGTCAGGCTCCGAGTTTTGGTGCTTTAATAGAAACCAAGTGGCTCCAAATTCACAGGAGTGGTTGGAGCAGAGTGAGACGGGATCCTTGCGCAGCGTTGTTTTGTCCTGTGACGTTCTCTTCACGTAGAGGAGAGTGCTAGTGTTTTAGTGTTTGGATTGCACTCGTTCTCGCTTCCCTTAATGCTGTGTCTGGGGCTGCGGAAACGCTTTGTTTCCCTATGAGTTCAGTGGGCTAAAGTCGCTAGAGAAAACACAAGAGGGCGCTGCTTTAAAGGCAAGTTCTCACGGTGCCTCTCTGCACATCCCCTCCGCATACAGTGGCTCTGTTCCCATTTTGCAGATGAGGAAGTGGTTTCATAAGAAGCTCTTAGGGTTTACAGAGTTCCTAGATACAAGTTCATGTGTGTGTTTAAAATGATGGTCACTGCTTACCGTTGCTGTGGTGATTTCTGAGGAAACATCACCCACCTCCTCTGTTTTCAGTCAGCCATCGGTCCCAGCCCCAACAGCCTTCCCAGCCCCAGCGGACCCTGCTCCAACATGTGGCTCAGTCACAGACTGCGACACAGACTTCAGTTGTGGTAAAGTCCATCCCAGCGTCTTCCCCTGGAGCAATCACCCACATTATGCAACAGGTATCTCTTCTTTTTCTTCTTATGTTCTGTAACCTCTTTATTCCCGAAATAAGGTTCATTTATTTTCTATCTGAGTTGTAGGATGTATGTGTAACTCATCCATCTGTGAGGAACGAATAATCTGAATTGGGGTCTGGACACCAGGAGATAATTAGAAAGCAGTATTTTTTTGTTTTTAACATTGCAGAGACTCTTGGCATTTCAGAAGGGTTGGGGTTGTCTGGGTGAGTCTCCTAACTTCAGAGTTGGTCACTGTCTCTGTGTCTCTTACTATTGCAGACGGATTTACTAATGGTATAAGTAAGATTTTTCAAAACGAAGTAGCATTTGACTTGTTCAGCTGTTTGCTAAGTTTGTTTTTGCTTTTATTTTATACTTTATAATGAATCCTCATGAGGCCATTATGAACAAGAAAGGAAAGAAATATTTTACTGCTTTAATTATGTGTGACCAGTAAAAGAAGATTCAACAGGAAGGAAATGAATTGATATCAGATAGGAACCTGGTATTCAGGCTAGTGAGGAAAAAGAAAGCTATGCTGTTAAGTTGATTTTTGTGTGACGACATGTTTTGAGCTGTAAGTACACCTTACTATGATTTTGAAAGGTAGGTATATCTTACCTCTTTCTAGCCAAAATCATGTAACTTGCTCCAGGTGGCAGAACCGTGATTTAAACCTATAGTGACATTTCTGCCTCATAGCTTCATTGTGGGTATCAGATTTGGCTGTGACTTTCCTTAGTCACTTGGCTGCCAGCAGTTAAACCCGAAAGATAGTGAAGAGGCGCTGAACCACAACTGTGTGTGTATCAAGTCTGATCCAAGGGCACGTTCCACTTTTGAAGTTAGAGTAATGGTGTACTGTATGACAAGGCAGCAGGAAAGCTAGGATAAGGTGGATTTTGTTGTGTCCCGAAGGAAAGCCACCTGTCTCAAGATTTCACTGGGTGGGAGCTCTTAGTCTGTCCTTCACTGGTAGGTCCTGACGTTGATCTTTCTTATATACAGAGAGGCCAGAGAGCCTGGCTCTAACAATTGCCCTCAGTGCTAGATAGCTAGAGCACAGTTAAGATGAACTGACCCTGGGCGGTCAGTCTCCTTGCCCACGAAGAAGAATGCCTTGTCCCCTGGCTCACTCCCTTCTAGGAAGCAGGCCTCTAGGAAGCTGTGGCCTAGTGAGTCTGGACTCTGAGGTGACACAACCTCTCCTCAGAGAGACCTGCTGTGGAGATTGGGGTGGACGTATCTCCAAGACAGCCCAGCTGACCTTTGGGGCTAAGGGCATGCATGTGGCTAAAGAGGGCTTTCCCAAGCCTTGGTTTTGCAGCCTTTAGACAGGTGAGTGTCCCTCAAGCACAGGCTGAAGTGTGGATCCTGACCTGGGGAGCCACCTGTTCTTCAGGGCACCTCATTCCCCTAATCTATAGGTTTGGGGTTCTCCAGGACTTTCTGTGTAATAATGAGTGGACTGGATTTTGAAGTAATTACTGTTTGAGAGTTCAAAATATGGGTTTTGATTAAAAGCCCATGAAGCTTTGTAGTCTCTTTAGGCTCCTCTAAAAATATCAGAATGAATCTCTAATATTTTCCAGTTCAAGAAAAATGTGACACTGTAGGTGGTTTTTGTTTGTTCGTTTGTTTTTTCTTATTTCATTCTTATTTTGTGTCTCTTTTACTTAGGCATTAAGCAGTCACACTGCTTTTACCAAACACAGTGAGGAACTTGGAACTGAGGAGGGTGAGGTTGAAGAGATGGACACATTGGATCCTCAGACAGGTCTGTTTTACCGATCTGCCCTGACTCAGTCTCAGTCAGCTAAACAGCAGAAACTTAGCCCCCAGCTGGAGCAGACTCAGCTGCAAGTGAAGACTCTGCAGTGCTTCCAGACCAAGCAGAAGCAGACCCTCCACCTGCAGGCAGACCAGCTCCAGCACAAGCTCACGCAGATGCCCCAGCTCTCCATCAGACATCAGAAACTGAGTCCTCTCCAGCAGGAACAAGCACAGCCCAAGCCAGATGCACAACACACACAGCATCCCGTGGTGGCCAAAGACAGGCAGCTTCCTACCTTAATGGCACAGCCCCCACAAACTGTAGTACAGGTGCTTGCTGTGAAAACCACGCAGCAGCTCCCTAAACTACAGCAAGCTCCAAACCAACCAAAAATCTACGTGCAACCCCAAACTCCCCAGAGCCAAATGGCGCTCTCAACGTCATCAGAGAAACAACCGGCAAGCCAGGTAACAGAATTTTGATAGCTTGCAAAATTACTTCTCTGTTCGCGGGGGTTGGGCATAGGTGAGGTTTTTTGTTTTGTTTTTTAAGGTTGTCATCACAGCCAGCAGTGCTTCCTCCAAGCAAGGGAACCCCAAAGCTTCATTATGCTGGTGTTGGTGTTGGGGGAAAAGCACTCTGAGAGCTGGGCTTTTCCTAGGCCGTTTCTAAAGAATCACGTCAGCTAAGTAAACCGCAGGCTTTTAAGGAACGAAATTGACCATCTGTCTTCCTTTCATCTAGTTGATGAATTTACCCTCTAGATTTATCACCTAGATAACAGAAGAAATATGTGGATAATCAAAAGAAAAATTTTATTAGCACTAATTGATAATTCTGGACTGATATGTGTGTGTGTATATATGTATATATTTATATATTGCAAATACATATATAGAATATGTTTGTACAGTTGTACTTTGAAGGAAAAGATTGAAAAATCCAACTCACTTTTAATTTTAAAAGTAGATTATGTGAAATCATTTGAGCGGGTCGAAGGTATCTCGGGATGTAAATCTCAGAAAAACTAGGCTGCTGTGATTTTTTTTTTTTTCCTTTACTGCCTCAAAGCTTGGCTGGCTGAACAAAGGTTCTTTCAACCCCTCCTCTTTCCCTAGGTTCCTTAAAAGAAAACAGATCCTTCCCATCCAGCCCTCTTACTAAAACATGGAGCTTCAAAATGTCTTCTAGTATACTGCACAAATGTTTCTTTTACCATATTTTCTGGAGTGTTTGATTAGTTTTTCCTCAAAGAGATGTAGCTATAATACACACAACCCCAATTTGTTTTCAGGTGGAGCAGCCAATTATAACCCAAGGATCCTCTGTTACAAAGATAACATTTGAGGGGCGCCAGCCTCCCACAGTTACAAAGATATCTGGTGGCAGTTCTGTTCCTAAGCTGACGTCACCAGTTACAAGCATACCTCCCATTCAGGCCTCTGAGAAGACAGCAGTGTCAGACATTTTGCAAATGTCTTTGATGGAAGCTCAGATTGATACAAATGTAGAACACATGGTAGTGGATCCCCCAAAGAAGGCTCTAGCCACCAGTGTGCTCGCTGGTGAGGCAGGAGCTTTGCCCTCCGCCCACGTGGTGGTGGCAGGGATGGCGAAATGTAGAGAGTCCTGTTCAAGTCCATCTGCTGTTGGCCCTTCCCTAACGACCAGAAAGCTGGAAGCAGCAGGAGTGCCTGCGACAGGCCAGTTCATGCGTATTCAGAATGTAGGCCAAAAGAAAGCTGAAGAGAGCCCAACAGAAATTATCATCCAGGTAAGACCCGGAAGGAAAACAGATGCCTTGGGCAGATGGGAGGTTGTGGGTTTGATACATTTTGGGGTGTCACCAGACTAGCCACTCTAAGGTGATAACAAAAAGCAGAGATAGGTTTTCTTTGAGTTGGTTTAGAGACTATTACAATATACTAATTTATATTTCGTGTTTTTTATTGTTGTTGTTTGTTTTGAAAGCAATCACAGACTTGGTAGATATGATCACACAGCGCAGTGTGACTCAGGGACCGTGTCTTTGTGTCACCCTGATTTCATGTCACTCACAAGGTCATTGCTTTCCGAGGCTCACATTTTGGGCTGCGTGGTCTGACAAACTGGAATATAAGTGTTTGCACTTCTGTTCAGCTGGATTTCAGGGACACTTGGTAAACATTTCTTGTTCCTCATCTGAATTTGTGGTTCCCAGAATAGTCAACTTCAGCAGGCTGGAATGTCTGCAGAAACACACTCCCCATGTGTGTGTCTAACTTGGCACAACCATAACCTTTGCTTCGTGTGTCAGTGTTATTTGATCACCTTGTTGAGGTGTTGTCGCCACCATGGCAGTTCACCGGAGTCTCCTCCTCCGCCTTTATCGTCTGTCCTAAAAGCCATCCGCCATTCTGTGTTATAGGTTAAGGTTGATGACTCAGACTGAGTCAGACTAGCCTTTAGGGGTTGTGTTTTATTTCAGTCTCTAAATGCAAGATTTTAAGACTTATTTTCCTTGATATTGGCAGTTTTTATTTGTTCCGAACTGGTACATAGTTTGCACAGTAGGAGAGCAGCCCATTTCAGTTCACTGAGAGTTCCCACTTACAGACCTGTGGAGACTCTGGAATTGGCGTAGAGCCACTGCTGTGTGCTTCAAAGTTCATAAATAAACTTCCCATTTGCAAGAATGCAGATTGACCATAATTAAACCAAATGGGACATTAAATACGAGGGCTGATAATTAAGATGTGTCAAAAGTAGCTGTTAAATTCAATTATTTTTCCCATCTATAAAAAATAATTTAGTGAATTACATATTTCTTAACAAAAGGTTTTGTTGTGGTTGCTGGTCTTTTCCCTGAAGAGGTGGACTGTTGTGGTTTCTGGTTTTGCCACTCAGGACTGTGGCCTGCACTGCTGACGTCACTCTCGTCTCAGTCTCCTCGTCGGGCGTGGGAGTAGTGATGCCTCATTTGTAGAGTGTGTGTAAGGGACACCTAGCACGGTGACTGCCTCAGTGTGTGACCAACAGATGGTAACTCTTACTGGTTTTACTGAAATGGATTGTGACATCTGGGGGCTTAGATGGCCATACTCATTTGGGGTGGCTTAGTTGAAATGTTTTTCTGCATTGTATTAGCAGGAATGAAAATGCAATTTATTCATGTCCAGGATTAAGAGAGAAGTGTGATATAGCTGATATTCCATGCGTGGTAGTGCATGCTTATAATCCCCACACGTGGAAAGTAGAGGCAGGAGGATGGGAAGTTTAAGGTCATCCCAGCTACATAGTCTGTTCAAGGCCAGTTTGGGATACTTGAGACCCCCCCCCCCCAACTTTGAAGATAAAAGATTCTGGTAGGACCATAAATCACCAATAAGTGCTTACCAAGGGGCTCCAGCCAGTGTTAACCTAGTAATTTTTGTTGTTGTTGTTTAAATGGCAGATTTTTGGCATACCTTTATTACTTAATTGCAATAAAAGTGTTTTGCTATGACTAAACAAGTTGGTTTCCTCTTCGAACCACCGAAGAGGCTTAAAACTGTGTGTCAGCAACAAGTCATTCATCTTGAAGATGAAAAACAAAATATTGTATCATTCAGGCTGGGTGTGATGGTGCATGTTTTTATTCCCATAACTTGAGAGGCAGAGGCAGGTGGATCTCTGTGAGTTTTAAGCCAGCCAGCATTTCATAGTGAGATCCTGTCTCAAAAAACAAAACTGATAAAATTCAGATAAGATGGAAAAAACAAAGCAAAAGGCCTAGCTTTTAAATATGCCGTTAGCTTCTTTGTTAGAAGAGGCCCCAATAAAGGAGTACAAAGGCCACTTTGGTTGTATGGGATTTGAGGTGGAATCCAGCATTAACCTTGACAGCTGTGTGGCCTTGAGGACATCTTTCACCTCACGGTTGCTCACTTGTAACATGAAAATGATAATCTCATTCATACAACATTGTCACGGGATGCAGTAGAATGCCGTGTGAGATCTAGCACAGTGCTCCATGTGGACGTTGTCTGGTCCATGCCAGCTTTCTGTTTTCTGTGCCTATTTCAGGGCGAGGAGGGGTGCATCCCCCGCTACCTTTCTCCACTGTAAGCACACTGTCCCGCATCTTCTCTTCCAGGCCATTCCCCAGTATGCTATTCCTTGTCACTCCAGCTCCAACGTGGTTGTAGAGCCCAGTGGGCTTCTCGAGCTGAACAACTTCACCAGTCAGCAGCTGGATGACGACGAGACGGCAATGGAGCAGGACGTGGACAGTAGCACGGAGGATGGGACTGAGCCCAGCCCGTCCCAGAACTCTGCCGACCGCTCCTAGTCTTCAGACACCCGAGTGCACTTTAAAGCCTGCTTGGTTACCAAGTGTCCAGGGAAACTTAGAAAAGCACTTTGCTCGTTTAGGCTGTGGACTTAGAAACACAGCGTTCCAATGAGACGTTGCTGCAGGAGCAGCATTTTAACAAGATAAAACTCACGGAGGAATGTACTTTTTAAGAAATAGAGAAAAAGAAAAAAAAAAAACAAAGGAAAAGGTGCACACCCATGGAGACCTGGCATCCTGCTGAAGCTGGGAGTGGAAAGACTTCCTGTGAGTGGGTCCCAGCTGCCTTCCACTGGGCAGACGCCACCAGAGGATATGAAAAGGAAAAGGAGGAAAATGTGGAGCGTTTGTATTTTTGAAATGATGTATCTGAACATTCTTTCAAAATTGTATTTGTTTTTGCATATCCCTGGAGGTATTGATTTGGTTAACATTTTACATTTGGTCAGTTCATGGTTAGTTTATGGAGACCTAGGGAAGTTCTGGCATTGAAGAGTCCTTGCCAGAGGGTGAACATCAGACCGCTGACCGGGAAGTGTTTGGGGTAGCTTGTATATGCTCCTTGGTTGTATACTAATTTATTGTGGTATTCCACACTTGCCTATTTATTTAATGTAAATGTTTCCAAGCAGGCTGAATCCCTTCTCCTACATGTCCTAGGAAGCCAGATCACCTGGCTTTCATACCTCCCTTCCCCCCTTTAAGAAGATGGATTGGAGGAGGTTTGGTTGCAAAGCAAAGGAAAAGACATGTCTAGCCCAAAGGAAATGTTGAGCTGTGTTGAGGAGAATGAACTCTGTCGTTTATGCTCTCTTGACACCGAAGTTGCACACCCATGTTGGACTGAGACTTTGAGAATAACTTTTACTACTTTTGTTTAAGCCCCTTTGAAAGAATATGGAAAAGTTCACTTGCAGATCTAAATGTAATGTTTTTAAGTTTTTACTTTTCTAGGGAGCAGTTTGTTTACGTGCTGTTTTTTGGTCCTGTGATTGCTGTCTATCACAAGTTGAGTGAAGTGTAAGGGATGGGAGGGAAAGAATTTTGACAAGCTGTGGCAAAAGAAACTATACTTTTCATTTTTAAAAAGTGTAAATAGAAAAGTTTTTAACGGTTTTATATGAATTTCACTATAAATAAGCATTTTAAGACTGACAAATGTTGAACTGTATATACATTTATCAGCGTAACTGCCCAGGTTATTTTGGTGCTGAAGTACTATAAGTAGAAGTTACCAACTGCCTCCTCATCTTCGCGTCTCCACTGCGGATGCCGCAGTGAATAACTCACACTAGAGTGACGCACTCAGGAGCATCCGTCCCTGAGACACGCTTGCTCTTCTACCAGGTGGCAACTGTTCACCCATAGATGGAGCTGTTGGGTAGCATATTATAGTACAGATTGGTTTCAGCCATTGTGGCTGTTTCTAGCTGAGACAGAATCTAACCTCTCTTGGGTCATAGGCATCTTTAAGAATATGACTAAACTATGAACTCAGTCACCAAAAATATGCACATGCCAGTACACATGTTAGATTTTGCATACAATTTTCGGGGCTTGTGGGCTCCCAAGAGCATCCGTGTATTCCAGGTTCAGCCCTCTGTTATGGTCAATCCATTGCTTACAGGTGTAAGTTTTTATAAAATAAAATGCCTTTTGAATTCACATGGATCAGGAAAGAAGAACAAACTTGAACAAGTTATGTTTCATATCGTCTGTGAGCATAGCATACCAGTGTCCCTCTGAGAATTTAGCCTTACTGTGTTCCAGCAACTGAAATGTCAAATAAGTTTAATTAATCTACTTTTAAAAAGTCACATGTGTACACACACACACACACATTAATTATTTTTTCTTTTAATAGTTCTAATTTCAATTAGAGCATGAATTTATGAGCTAATATTCATTCCCTTTTCAGTGCCAGGTATGGCTCTATCCACCAAGGATACTGCAGTGAGCAAATGGAAAATCCTACCCATCTGGAGCTTACAAACAGGGCTTCCTGCTTGTGAAGGAAGGGGAGGGGAAGCAGGAATGATTCTGGGGTCCTTTCTCTCTCTCTCTCTGTCTCTTGTTGGCACATATTCAGTGTGTGTAATTGTGGTTTTGTCTGTGTATGTGGAGGGCAGAGATCAACCTTGAGGTTGTTGCTCAGAAGCCATTTTCCTGGTTCTTGTTTTTGTTTTTTTTTTAAAAAATTACATTTTATGTATTTTATTTATGTGTATATGTGTATTTATTATGTCTATGTATGTTACATGTCTGGAGGGCAGCTTGTGGGAGTCGGCTCTCCTGCCATCTAGGTCCTGGGAATCTGACTCAGGCAGCCAGGCCTGGCCGCAGGTGGCTTTACCCACTGAAACTGGCCCCCACCTTATTTTCTGTTGCAGGGATCTGGAGCTAGCTGGCTAGTCTAGATTGGCAGTCTACAGTCCCAGGAGCTGCCTGTCTCTGCTTCCCTGGTGCTGGGATTAAAAACACAGTTATGCCCTGGCTCTTGGAGTGAGTGCCGGTTTTCATGTCTGTGTAGCAAGCATTTTACTGACCTTTTTCCTCAGCCTCAGCACTAGCTTTCTTAGGAACATTTTCATATAAGTATATAGTGTTCTTTGACCACACCCCAGGTCCCCCATGCACATCCCTTTATTTTACATATGTGAGTGTTTTATCTATATGTATCTGGTGCACCGCGCACATGCACCTGGGACTGGAGTTACAGAGACTTGTAAGCCACCATGTGAGTTCCGGGAAGTGAACCCAGGCCCTCTAGAGGTTTCTTCGGTGGAATGATGATGATAACATGGATGGATCCATCTCCAGATGTGCTTTGCTGAAGCTGATAGCATTATTTCTTTGTCTCATGTTTAAGTCCATAAATTAAAAGTGATTGTCAGCTGTCTCTGAAGGCTACTTAGAGGTGATGAGATTCATCTCCAGCTCAAGTTGGTAGAGGGCTTGCCTAGAATGCACAGAGCCCTGAGTTCAGTCATTAGCACCACAGAAAAACTAGGCATGGTGTTGGATGCCTGTAATTCCGGTACTTGGGAGGTAGAGGCAGGAAAGTGTCATTCTCTGCCATAGAATACGTTTGAGGGCAAACGTAGTATCTCAAAAAAAAAAAAGTATTTGGTTTAAAGTAAACTTTAGAAAGTACCTACTATTACAGGTGTAACTTGTGGGGAATCTAGAAGACTCCTTATATTTTTCATTTTATTTATTGTTTTTGAGACAGGTGTTACTATGTAGCTCTGGCTGACCTGGAACTGGCTACACAGACTGTGCTGGCCTTGAACTCAAAGAGATGCAGTTTTATTGAGTATTCATGCCGTGTGCTTACACATGTTACATGTGTGGCTCAGTGGTTTCTAGGATTTTTTTCACAGATAGGACACCCAATACCAAAACCAGTTTTAGAACAGTTTTGTCAATTAACCAAAGAAAGTACCCCAAACAGCGTCACCACAGCCACCTTGCTAGCCCTCGTCTTTCTGTCCCTGTGTACTTCCTGTTTTGGACACCTCATGACTAGAATACAAGAAATGGTCTTTTGTGGTGGCTTTTCACTTGGCGTCATACCTCAGGACTTTTCCATGTTAGACCATGTATCCGTGCTTCTTTGATCATAACCGTTCCAGTACGTGGATGTGTCACACTTTAAAAACTCATTGGCTGATGGGCACACGTGTTGTGTGCTGCTGCAAATGCTTGTGCCCAAATCATGCTTAACGTTTCGACTCTCCTGACCTTTGACCTTTTAAGGAAGTGTCAAGATTGTTCGGCCACAGAGACCAGGTATTTGTTTCTGTTTTTCCTTACAGTCTGCTGGGTCGCAGATGAACCGTATGTCGAGTGTATATTAGATTGTGGTTTTAAAATCTGTTCTGAAGTTCCTGTCTCCCCTCCCCCACGAGCATCAAACCCAGGACCCTTGGGCATGCTGAACAAGCACTCCACCTCTAAGCTACATTTGGGCCCCAGCTCTTTTTAACTCTTTGCCTAATGGATTACCAACGAGGAATGGCTTCTATCATTTGGTTTGATTTTCAGTTGTCTTATGTCCTCTTTTGCTTCCTGGCTTCTTCTTGTTTCCTGGGAACTGTCCTCGTTCCTCACTCATTTTTTTTTTTTTTTTTTTTTTGGTGTACATCTTAAGGATTTTTTTTAAGCTTTTAAAATCACATTTATTTGTTGGAGGAGGGAGGTTCTAGGATATTTAAATATTTCCTTTGTGGTTACTGTGGGAATTATATTGAATGTTCTAAATATGTAGCAATTCAGTTTGAGTTGATACGAACTTTCCTTCCAAACTTGTGTTTTTTATAGCGCCTCTCTATGTTGTCACAACGTATATTTTTATGTGCCCAATAACATAGGTTTATAATCATCTTTATACTTTTATCTTTTAGATCATGTAAATTAATGTCTTTTAAGTCTTCCCATTTTGGATTCAGGGTCTCTCTCTATAGTCCTAGCTGGCCTGGGACTCACTGTGTAGACCAGGTTGGCCCAAATTCACAGAGCTTTGCCTGCCTCTGCTGGGCTGAAAGGCACGCAGACTCAGCCTGGGTTTTCAGGCTAGCTATCGAAAGCTGTAGCAGTCCATTTGGGTAGTGCTTTTTCCTGTACTTCCCATGGATTGTTTTCTTCCTCACGGGTGGTTACTGAAATCTTTGTTCCTAGCTGGTGTTCAGCTAATATTTGACAGATTTTCTTGGATCCCAGGAGCTAAACAGACAAAAATCTTTACAGATTGCTTTTCTCATCTGGTTCTTCACCCTTACTCGGGCTTCCACAGATCCTAGGGGCCTTCTCCAGGTGATAGTTTCAGGTCTGCTGTGATGAGCGTTTTCAAATTCCCTCTTCAAGAGGTGCTTTTTGAACGTCTGCCTCCCTCCCCGCCTTTTGCTCCCGGGCTCAGGGTGATCTACCTTGTTACCCTCGGCACCTGTGAGCTGTCCTCGGTGTTGTAGGACGAAAGGTGAGTGTGCCTGGCATCTCTATCATGCTTCTAGAGCTGGGGACCAGGGTCCCACAGTGGGGACATGAGTTGGGCAGTGTCATAAAGTGCCGTCAGTCCCCCTCCCTCGTGGCAAAATAGACATAAGCTGGAATTACCATTTTAACTGTCTTAAGAGTGTAACTCGGTGGCATTTAGTGCCTTGAGTGTTGAGCCATCACCGCTGTCTATCACTGGATGTTTCCATCAACCCAGCTGAATCTGTCTCGTTTGCACAGTGGCTTCCCTTCCCTGCCTCCCCCAGTTCCTGGTAAGTACCCTGAAGTTGTGAAGTCACGTCTGTCTTTACTGAGTACTCGACTGCTGCTCTAACTCTGTTTTCCAGAACTCTGACAAGGCTGCCTCTCACAGTTTCTGCTTGGTTTCCGATGCTTCTGTTGGGGGATGGGAGCATAGAACATTTTATTAATGTCACTCAACACCAAGGTATTTGAACCGGGCACCTTGGAAGAGTCAAATGGCCTCTGAAGTGGGAAAGACTGGCAAGTTCTCATATGAGGGAGCGAGAGCGGGACTGAGTCTGTCATCCATTAAAGTTCAGGGTGCTTATTAGACATCAAATGGAGAAAGCCGGAGGGCGAGTGAGTCAGCCTAGGACACTACGGCACGTGTGGCCAGGGTGAGTCGGAACCAGAAAGAGGTGGAAGGGACGGCCAGAAGGGTGGGGGGAGAAGCTGGACCCTGGTGTCCTAGGCACAGATGAAGAAGCAGTTCATTTAGAGCCAGAGAGCAGCTTTTAGGAGTTGGCTCTTTTTCCCTCCATGTGGGTTCCGGGTGTCAAACAGGCCATCAAGCTTAGTGACCTTTGGCCAGTGGCCAAGCCATCTCACCAGCCCCAAAGAAGGAATTTCCATAATGACATCGAGTGCAATAACCCTTGAGGTGCCCCCCCCCAACCCCAAGGAAGGCATTGGTGAGCTTGGAAAAATCAGTTCTGATGAAATTGGGAGCAGAAACTAGGAGAATGGAGAGACTTGGAGAACACAGACAATCCCATGAGTTACTGTAAACCTACAAAATATGTCATTTCTGTAAGAATGGAGTCAAGAAGTTTTAGAAAACAAATTGATTGAGTAACACTATGTGGTCCAGGCTAGTCTTAAATCCATTATCCTCCCACCACAGCCTCTCAAGGACCGGGCTTGGAGGCATGCATCACACCATACATAGCTGCTTCTGGGGTGCTAGCTTGTTTATTTCAAGGTGAGACCTCACTCTTGTCCAGCCTAGTTGTGATTCTCTTGCCTCCGCCGTTCGGGAACGAGAGCTGTGCATCCCACCTGGTTCTCTGATTTTGCTCACTTAGTTTCGGTGTAAGGAATTGTTCCTGGTGAGATTCTTCCGGAGAGGCTTTCTGATGCCTCTTCCGGAGAGGCGATACATTGGCCTCAGATGACAGGAGAGGGTCTAGCTGGTACTGGGCTCCCAGAGAGGAAGCTGTCCAGGGTTAGCACATGGCCGAATAGACGCATCGGTTCCTGTCTGCTCTCCCCTGACCGCAGTGTCCCCTTTGTGCTGAGAAGGAGGGGCTGACGTTCTCTGTGGGGAGAGGTGTAGGATATGCTCCAGTCAGAGCATCTAAAGCAGGAAAGCAGAATGTGGAATTGGGCATAGCTGTGGGCTGCCAGGGAGCCTTTTCTGACAAGCCCTTTCCCTTACTTGCTTCTTCCTCATTCACTGCATTCACCTTTTTCCTTGAGGCAGGATCTCTCACTGGGAGCTGACTGGGGTTCTCTGACTAGGCTAGGCTGGCCAGACAGTGAGCTCCAAGGACCCTCTGTCTGCACCCCAGCTCTGGAATTACAAATGCATGCCACCACACTTGGGGTTTTCACATGGGTGCTGGAGAACCAACAGATTCCCATGCTTCCATGGCAAACACTTGACAGACTGAGCCATGCCCCTGCCCTTGACCCCTAATTGTTTATGAAACCCTCTTTAATCTTTTATCTCAAGTCACCTCCCAGGACACTTCCTATTCTACCCCTTAGTCTCCTCATCCACACCTCCTCTCTGGATGTCTCCACCGGGTACCACAACTTTCACTGTGAGAATCCAGTTCACTTTCCTGCCCTTAGTGCAGGGTCTGCATGAAAGAAGCCCTAGCAAGTTCACAAACCATCTTGGTTTTTGGTCTCTGCACACAGGTGCACATGCTTCCTCACTGAAGGGCACAGGCAAACGGCAGAAATAACAAGCTTGTTTTGGTTGTTTTTAGATGAGGATGTTATTGTTGAGATGGTGTTTATGCAGCATCCATTCTGGACGCGGGGGACAGTGCCCATCTCTGCTGTCATTTGTTCTGCCGCTTCAAAGGACAGGAAGAACACGGGTGGTGGTTTTAGGATCCCATTCAGAACCTCAGGGAATGAGTCATGTGGGGGTTGACGACTTTTCCGGTGACTGCAGCACAAATAAATGAAGCAACAGGACATTGTTGATGTTGTTATTGTTCATTCTAACCATGATACAGAGCTTCCAGAAGCACGCTCTCGTGATCCCTCGACTGTGAGTCCGTCTGTATTTCTTCAAACTGTTCTGTGAGCCTAGTAACTTCCCAGCTCAGCATCGAGAACACAGCCTGGTGGGAGAAGGGATTGGAGGAAGTGGGAGTTCAGTGCTGTCACCTAGGGCCCAGAGTCTCCAGAGAAGGTCTGGTCTAGAGTGCAAACCTAAAGCAGAGGCCGCTGGCTTGCCATAGAAGTGCTTCAGTGTGCTGCTTCCTGTGTGTAGCTCAGGCTAGCTTCAATCTCGCTATTTAGCCCAGACTTGCCTCAAATGCCTCACGAGTGCTGGGATTGCAGACATGGTTTGCCACGACTAGCTCTCCCTGTGCCTTTGAGTCACCTGGTGTCTGTTTTCTCGTTGTGACAAAAGGAGCTGAGAAAATAAGGGGTCTTGGCTCACAGTCTGAGAAGGCACAGTCCTTCTCCACCCGGAGGTGTGAGGTGACAGCAGTGTCACCCATAAACAGTGACAAACGCTGGTGCTGCGTGCTTGATCTTCTTTCTGCATCTGTGTGTGTTTGCATGTGTACACACGTGTTCCAGGGTGTGGAGGCCAGTGGTCAGCCTCAGACGTTCCTCACAAGCCGGTATTGATGTTTTATTTATGTGTATTTCTGTGGGTCACACTTGCATGCTTATGTGGGGGGTACAACCTTGAGTGTCATCCTCATCCACTTCCTTTGAGACAGGGTCTTTCATCGACTTGGGAACTCTATGTTAGGCTAGACTGAGCTGGCCAGTGAACCCCAGAGATCCTGCCTTTTCCCCAGCGCTGGGATTTCTGGGTACGCCACCACATGCAGCATGTTTATGTGGGTTCTGAGGATTGAACACAGGTCCTTATACTTAAGAGGCAGACATTCGACTGACTTATCTCCCTTTGTTTTCTGTGGCAGAGTAGACTTGACCTGGTGGCCAGTGAGCCCTGGGATCCACCAGCCTTCATCTTCTTAGTGCAGGGATTACAAGTGCTGGGAGATTGGCATGCCCCTCATTCAGCTGAGAGCTATTGGAAGCTGATCAGAGTCGCCCTGGGATTCCTGCTGGGGTCACGCCGAGTTCTCCCACATATCAGTAACTCCTGGGAATGTTCCCTTTGTTTGCTGCCTTCTCTCTGCTGCAACCCCCTCCTCTCAACGGGGCTTTCCCAGGGGCTCTTGCTAAGCTTGTCTGGAGCTGGGGAAACTAAGTTAAGCCACTTCCTCCCACCATCCTGCCATTTCTGGCCTGCCTACCGCTGAACTCACATGGATCATAGCATTTGTCCCAGGGGGAGAGTATCCTGTTAAGGTCACACTCTCCACCACCACATCCCTCCAGCCTGCTCTAGGATTTTCCTCCTGAAACTCTTTCATGTCTATACTGTACTGCTTTCATGTCTGTAAGTGCTTTGCCTGTGTATGTGTCTGTGCACCGCGTGCATGCAGTACCCACCCGGACCAGAAGAGGGCGTCAAAGCACCAGAAACTGGAGCTAAGGAAATTTGTGAGTTGCCATTTGGATGCTGGAAACTGAACCTAGATCTTCTGCAAGAACCCTTGTAACCACTGAGTCATCTCTCCAGCACCAAGGGATCCCTTTTCTATTCAGCATGGTCTCCCTTCCCTCTGTCTCCTCTCCTGATCATCCTGACTTATAAACATGCCCCAGAATAGCCCCCCCTGGGCCTTGTTGTTTGGTTCTGATCAGTGCAGAGTCGTAGTGTATGGATTTTCTCTTCTCCTGGGCCAACAATAAGTGGCACCGTGGTTTTCAAGACATCGGACGTCAAGCACCAACGGCCGAATCCTTAACATCCGTAATTGCAGCAGAGGAGAAAGCTTCACTGCCCAGCACAGGAAGCAGAACCAAGGCAAAGCTTAGTGGGCTCCATTAATGAAACAGGAACAGGGCAGAGAGACCCCGGGGAGCAAGAGTATGCAGGGACCTCAGTTCCTGAGTTCTGCAGCCTCCTTAAAAGCATGCCAGGAACCTGTTCATCCATACAGAACGGTGTCCCAAAACTACGGAGAGAAGGACCACGAGGGATTAGAGGAAATCATGTTCCTGCCAGGTACCCAGAAAGCTTCATGCCTCACAAGGCACTGGGCTAGAGTACACAGAGAGTGTTGCTGCTCCAGTCCAGCTGAGCAGATCTCAGATGCTTAAAAGGATTAGAGTGTTTCCAAGTAACTGTCCCAGAGCAAAGCTGTAGAATATACATGCATTATTCACACATGTGCATCACTCAGATGCTACTTAGAGTTGTTAGCATTACATTTTAAAAATGTCAAGGCTTGGCCGGGTAGTGGTACTGCCTCTGAGTTTGAGGTCAACCTGGTCTGTCTTGGTTGGCGAGTTCCAGAACAGCCAAAGCTACACAGAGAAAACCTGCCTCGAAAAATCAAATAAATGTCGAGGATTGGAGAGGTGACTCCGTGGCTAAGGGCTGCTCTTCCAGAGGACCCTGGTTCGATTTGCAGTTCATTGTAGTTCATAACTGTCTGTTTCTCCAAGTCCAAGGGATCTGATGCCCCTTCTGGATCTTCAGGCACTGACCTAACATGTAGGCACAGCAGTCATAAACAGGGTATTTAAAAAGCGTATAAAAATTAAAGCTGGGCAGTGGTGGCACGCACACCTTTAATCTCAGCACTCAGGAGGGAGAGGCAGGTGAATCTTTGTGAGTTTAAGGCCAGCCTGGTCTACAGGAGACCTCCAAATGCCGCACACCGTGCCCCCGTGTCTGCGCTCTGTGCGCTGGCACCCAGTTACCAAGCTTCGGGCAAGGGGGCTGGAGGTTACACAGACACACACAGAAAGAGATAGTGACACGGGTCATCCTTGAATTCCCCAAGAATGCCCTTTATTGTGTTCAGGGGAAGATTATACAGAGATAGCCATGCCCCAGCCAAACCCACCAGAAACCACTCTCCTGCCATCAGGAACTCCTGAAGGTCTCGTGCTCAGAGCAGCTGTAGGCACTCAGATCAGGGGATTACAAGAAATTCAGGATCTGGGGTCTCACTGCTCCCAACACAGATCAAGCTCTAGGATAGCCAGGGCTACCCAGCGAAACCTTGTCTCAAAAAAACAAAACAAAACAAAAAAACAAAGAATAAATAAAATTACTAAGTAAAGATTTTAATGGCAATCTTGCAAGGAAGCAGGAAAATACAACCTATAATGAGAAAAACTATATCAAAACTGACTCAGGATTGGCATGTGAAAACTGCAGACAGGATGGGAACTGTCGCTATGACTGCATTAGATACGCCCAAAGTTAGGGAGAGGTGTAGTCATAAGGAAGATCTAAACTGCACATCAGTGAAGACTGCAACGTGCAAGCTACAGAAACGTGTATGAAATTACAGTAGATGAAGCGTTTCAGAAGATGAGAGGACTATTTAATAACAGCAACTGTTCAAAATGAGGTGACTCAAAAAGAATATTCTTTTAACTTATTTTGTATTTTATATGCATTGGTGCTTTGGTGTTGGGTCTCCTGGAACTGGAGTTGCAGACAATTGCAGGCTGTCATGTGGGCGCTGGGGATTGAACCAGGGTCAGCAGTCTCCAGCCTGAAGAATATTTTTTTAAATGAATAGAGCATCAGTTAACTGGGAGACAGTATCAAGCAATCTGGCATATGTGTAATTGGTATATTAGGTAAATAAAGAATTTGGCAAATTATATCAAGATACTTCATAGTCAATCAGCTCAAGGCCAGCAACAAAGAGAGAAAGTATTAAAAGCACTTGAGTTTTCTTTTGGCTAACGTTCTGTGACAGAATGTTCTATGACTTTTTGTTTGCTAGTTTGAGGCAGGGTCTCCTGTTGCTCAGGCTGGCCTTGAGCTTGGTGTGTGTGTGTGTGTGTGTGTGTGTAGACAAGGATGTCCTTGAATTCCTCATCCTTCTCCACCTTCTGTTTCCTGGGATTACAGGCATGCACCACCACGCCCACTTTATGGGGTGCTGGGAATGGAACCCAGGACTTTGTGCATTCCTGGCAAGCACTTTGCCAACTGAGCTACTTTCCCAACCTTCTCTTCTTTTGACCTATCTATATCTTTTTGTCTAAAATGAGTTTCTTGCACACAACACAGGGTTGAGTCTCACTTTTTCATCCAATATAACAATCTCTGTTTTGACTCTATTTAAGATACCTATATTGAATGTAGTTATTGACATGGTTGGATTTAAGTCTATCCATCTTGTTAGACTTATCTTTTCTGTTTGTCCATCTTTTCTGATTCACTTTAGCCACTGGGCCCGAGCCCCATGGCTATCCGGCTGGGTCCTGGGTCCTCGGAAAGAACCTAATACTATTACTCTGCTAAATGGGTGTGGTATTGAACCGCCTCTTAGTTCTTGTCTTTCACCTATGGGTGACTGTGTCTCCTACCCTCATCAGGGAAGCTTCTTTTGGCTGTAAGTGGTCACTAATATTGAGACCCCCCAAACTGGTCATAGGAGATTCAGAGTGCCCAGCTCTACCTGGGCCATCTGTCTCACACCCCTTTCCCACCAGGCTCGGGGAATGTGGGGAAGATTGCAGAAGGGCTGCAGAGCCAGCCACGGGCTGACTGAAGCAACAGTGTTTCACCAGATGTGACAGCTGTTGCGCACAGCAGCTCAAGTGGCTGTGACTTCATGCCCAGACTGCCACAAGGCCAGGTCAGGCAAAACCCCAGCAGGGATGGGGAAGGGGCTCATGAAGTCCCACTCCTATCCGAGGAGCTATTAGCAGTTGCCTTTTTGAAGAATGTCTTTATTTTATGTGCATGAGAGTTTTGCCTGCATGGACACATGGACACCATGTGCCTGCAGTGGTACCTGTGGAGGCCAGAGAGGGTGTGGGATTACCTGGAACTGGGGTTACAGGGAGTTGTGAACCAAACCCAGGTCCTCTGGAAGAGCAGCAAGTGCTCTTAACCATTGAGTCATCTCGCCAGCCCTGGCAGCTGTCTTTTATGTTTGATTGGTTGTCAGACACTGTAGAACAGTGGGGATAGTAGGGCTGCAGACCCTTGGTGTAGAGGGAGCAGTTCGGTCAGGAGGTGGGTTGTTACTGTGGTCACCTTCAATGCATCACAGACTTGCCATTTCTCTAGGGTTAGATCTTACCACTGTCTGTCATTAAGACTCAAAGTGGGGCCGGGCGGTGGTGGCGCATGCCTTTAATCCCAGCACTCGGGAGGCAGAGGCAGGCGGATCTCTGTGAGTTCGAGACCAGCCTGGTCTACAAGAGCTAGTTCCAGGACAGGCTCCAAAACCACAGAGAAACCCTGTCTCAAAAAACCAAAAAAAAAAAAAAAAAAAAAAAAAGACTCAAAGTGGGTGTTGGAAGCGGGCTCTCAGTAATCCCTGGTCAGGCTTCTGCCATCACTACATGGCTGCAAGGGGCTGAGGTGTGTGTAGCTCGTTGGTTGAGTATGTACTTAGCGTGCACAAGGCCCTGGGTTTAATCTCCAGCACACACACACACCCAACCCCGCCCCCCCCCCCCACAAAGGCAAAGAAAAAACGGTCTACAGTTTGAGTTTATCTGACATCAGCCGGGAAGCGGTGGCGCACGCTTTTAATCCCAGCACTCAGAAGACAAAGGCAGGCAAATCTCTAAGTGTGAGGCCAGCCTGGTCTACAGAGAGAATTCTAGGACAGCCAGGGCTACACAGAGAAACCCTATCTTGAAAAACAAACAAACAAAAAACAATAAATGAATGACATCAACTTGGGGGGGGGGGCTGTTATTTTTACTATGGGTTCAGAGGTTTCAGTCCACGGTCGCCTGGTCTTCTCCTCTTGGGTCTATGGTGAGGTGGAACATTATCATGGAGCAAGACTACTCACCTGGTAGAGGCTGGGAAGGAAGGACAGAGGGGAGAGGGAGGGAGCGGGGAGAACCTACCCCTGAGGGACATACCTCCAGTGAGGCCAACCCCTCACTGCAAGGCTCTGGAGAGAGATTCAAGGTTCAGGGTGCAGCACTGGCTCTTGGTAGAAGGTCAGCTTTCTACACAGACATCCTGAGCAGTAGCGAACTCCTTCCTGTGTTCTTAGAATCCCACCCACCCTCTTGCCAGGTCCTTGCCCTGCTGCCTCCCTCAGTTAGACTCCTCTCTGCCCACTCTCCAGTTCTCCATGCTAAGATGAAGGATGCCCCCTACCATGGCGATATCTGCAGTAAGGGAAAGGATAGAATCACAAAGAGTTGTGCGAGGCCAGGATGCCTCCTCTTTGGATAATTCTGTTGGGTCAAATTTTGTCCTTCAGGGGGTTGGAGAGATGACTCAGCGGGGAAGAAGGCTTTCTGCTCTTCCAGAGGGCCCAGGTTTGACTCCCAGCACCCACGATGGATGGCTCACAACCACCTGTAACTCTAGTTCCAGGGGCTCTGATGTCTTCTTTCCCTCTTTTGGCTTCTTTGGATACCCATGTAGTCATCTCTCTCTCTCTCTCTCTCTCTCTCTCTCTCTCTCTCTCTCTCTCTCTCTCTCTGGATATCCATGTATTCTTTCTTTCTTTCTTTCTCTCTCTCTCTCTCTCTCTGGATACCCATGTAGTCTCTCTCTCTCTTTCTCTCTCTCTCTGGATACCCATGTATATTCTCTCTCTCTCTCTCTCTCTCTCTCTCTCTCTCTCTCCACACACACACACACACAAGCATAAAATATTAAAACTATGTCTTAAATAGTGACAGTAACTGGGATCTGGGATAAGATGTGGCTGCTCATTCAGGATCGTCCGCCCCATCCTGCAGCTTTCTCTCTGTCTCTCTTTCCTCTCCTCTCCTTATTGCTAGGGGAAAGGCCAGGCTGTACACAGCATAAAGCCCCATGGGACAGAGATGACAAGGGGCTGGGTAGTTTGGGGATGGAATTTTCCAGGGGACTGAGAGAGAAATCAGAGCAGGCAAAGAGCAGGAGTGGATGGGAGAAGTGGGTTCTTGGAGGGCTCTGTGCTTTCGTGCATTTTTTCCTTCTCCAAAGAATGTACTGTTGTAATGGCTTCACTCGGGTGTCCTTTTAAGTCCATTGCTGTCACAAGGCCTGTGCGTGTCATTATGGCCTCGGGAGGGTTACACCACCAGTTTCCTGTGGCGTCCTGAGGCCAGACGTGGCAGTAACATGTCCCCACACCACATGCCTCAGAGGTGACAAAGCCTGGACGGAAACCCGGCCAAGTCTGACTTTAGCTCAGGAATTTTCAGTATTTCTGTTCAACAACTGTCCCCTGGTCAGCCGCTGAACCTCAGTTCACCTCGACCCTCTCTTCCACCCCGCCCCAATACCAGGGATAGGCACTGTCTCGAGGTCTGGCTGCATCTCCATCTGCCACGTTAGCCTCCCATCGTACCTCCTGGCCCCATCAGTGAAGAGAGAAAGCTCTTGGCTTTCTGTCATTCCTTAGACAGCCAGGCCTCAGGGCTCACAGCCAAGCACACCCCTCTGGGTACCCCCAGTTTGGGCCCCCAGTACACACTCCATCGCAACCCAGGAATGTGGGCATCCAGGCACCAGCAGCCAGCCACGCTGAGACGCCTGATAGCTGACAGAGCTGACAAACCATTAAAGCGGAGGTCCGGGCTGAGGGGCGAATCACAGCAGCTGGACTCTCTAGATCATCACCAGGTATCTATGAGAAAACCGTTTCTGCACTTCCTGACTATTGCCTACCTCACCCTATCTCGGGGATGTGAGGCTCTAGGAACACACGGTGTCCTCAAGTTGGTAAAAGCACCACTATCAGGCTTCAAACCCTTTTCTGGAGAGACGCTGCCCCCACCCAAGGAAAGGGGATGACTTCCTGCATGGGGGAGACCAGGATGTGCTATGCTAGTTCAAGGATCCAGGCTCAGGGCTGTCACTAACACAGTGGCAAACAGGACAGAGGATGCTCCCAAGGTGGAGCAATCGCTGAGAGTGGAGCTCCCGTTAACTGTAACAGTGCCCCGTGAGCTCAGAGGGCTGCCAATTGCAGATTCTCCCTTTCAGGCTAGGACGAGGCTTGAGCCACTGTTTCCAACAAGCTCTAAGTCTGCCAGTGCTGCGGTCCCGAACCAGCTACCGGATCAGATGTTTGGTGACTTTGGGGCTCTGAGGTGCCTCCCTTCCTCATCCCAGCCCCCACTGCTGTTCTGAGGTTTGCAGAACTCATTGGGAGCATGGCCTCATTCTCTAGAATCTTCCTCCTTCCCGCCTCGCTTTTAGGATCTGGAAATCTGTGGAAACCCCTTGCTTCAAGGGGGGTCACCCTTCTGCTTCGGTTATTTTTATTGTTGCTGTTAATAGCTGTGTGTATGTGCACATGTGTGTGCGCCTATGTAAGAGTGCATATGTGGAGGCCAGAGATAACCCTTGGAGCTTGTTCTTAGGAGCCATTCGCCTCAGGTTTTAAGACAGAGTCTCTCATTGACTGGAATACCAGGCTGGCTGGCCTCCATGTCCCAAAGATCCACCTGTCCACTCCTCGCTGGCCTTGGGATTATAAACACTCTCCTCCATGTCTGGCTATTAAACACAGGTTCTCAGGGTTGAATTCAAGTCTCCTTGCTTGCACATTACGGACCGAGCAATCCTCCCATCCCTGAAGAACCCCCTTCCCAAACTGTCTGGCAGAAGACAGGTTCCCATCTCTGCCGAGCTTATGGGAGCTCAGCATACAGCTTTCTGTCTCATGTGCGGATAAACTCACAAGTGGTACCCCTCACTTTCGTGTCTCCATCTCAGAGCCTGGCTCTCCCTGCTTCCTGCTCCTCCCACCATCCCTGTCCACAGCAGCTGCTGGAGTGAGATTTATGTGTGTGCCACTGGGGTTTTGTAAAGAAAAGAGGGTGTGTGTGCCTAAGGAAGGAAGAAGCGTGCATTAAGGTCCATTGTGTGACAGGCACATTGGAAAACATCACTCCCAGCCAGCCCTGAGGTACCCCACGTGGTAGGGACGGAACAGATGGAGTATGTTCAGCTTTCTGAGTGACTGACTCACAAGCAGGATGAGAAGACGGAGATCAGCCTGGCTTCAGAGCCCAGAGAGGGAGCTGGGGTGGGGTCCAGCTCCAGAAGGGCTGACAGATGTGGGGGACTGGGGGGTGACCGCCACTTATTCCTGAGAGCGATGGGAAGCAGGCAGAGGGTCAGGTGAGCTGGGAATCAAGTCAGGCTAGCTGTCTCCAGAATGCAGTATATCCATTGAGGGGGGAAGGAGGGAGCACATTGGTGGGAGCCGGAGGGTCCCAGAGAGCCTCTTCCCACCAGCGTCTTAGGCTGGTGGGCGATGTGGCCGATCTTTGCTTATACACAGTTGACAGAACATTCCTACTGCCAAAGTCCCCTGTCCAGATCCCCAGGAGGGGGCAGCAGAAGCCTCAGTTTCCCCTTTGGAAGACAGACCTAGGGAGGGAGCATCAGAGGCTTCCCCAAGACCACCCCTGAATGAGCCACTGGGTTGGTCTGGAGTCCCCAATCCTATAAACTGTGTAGCTGTTAAAACTCTGGGTCCCCGTGGGGAGAAAGGCCGCAAGGCCAGAGCCCAGCCTGGGTCAGCCAGGGTTCGTTATCAGGAGCACCGCCCAGCCAGCCCTGCTCAAAATAGCTTTCCAGATGCAAGGGCATTTTTCATCTCGTTCTGTTTTCCCGCATGCACGCACACACACAAATAAATATCCCTGGATCTCAATGGGGCCAGACTCTAGAGAGGGGGAAGAGGGACCGGGGCACTGCTGACCGCCTACTGAGAGGTCCAGGTTTAATCCTTTAGTTCCTTTCTTGGGGTCAAGACTTCGCTTCCTGACACGAGTATAGAAACTCATGCTGGTTTCCCAGAGGCCACTGGCTTGTTCTTAGGTCAGGCTGGTCATTCCCTCGGGGTCATACTCCCCAGACATTGTGACGCTGGTGGGACAATTGAAGGGACCGTGCACGGGTGTGGGGGTGTGTTAGGAAAAGTACAACAGATTCTGTTTTGGAGGGGCTTCCTAGCCACAGGGAGACCTGCTATGCTTCCTCTTATTTCCAAGAAACTCCTGGAACCCTGGGAGTAAGAGGCCTCTCCTTCACAGAAAGCTGAGTACACACCAACCACCTCCACAGACGACACTGGCACACACCCGCCGCTTCCACGAATGCCAGTGTCCCGTTGGCCCTCAACTAAGCCACCGAGGTATCTGGGCATGATCTGTTCGGGGTTTTGCCATCAGGACCAATTTTCCATCCTTAGCTCAAAGGCCATGCTGGCTTCCCACTGCCCACTTGGACACTGGTAGGTAGATTAAAGGATCTCAGGGCTACCTGTGAACAGCAATTCAGTGTTGATAAGATAAAGATGAAGCTAGAGGTATAGGTTGCACTGGGTGCTCCCAAGACATATTTAGGGAGTCTTATGCACTTTGGTACACAGGAACGTGAGCAAGGTATTTTCAGGGGTTAAGCAAGTTATGGTAACAAGGGTGGGCCCTAGCCTGAGATGATTAATGTTATTCTTGTATGCACGTGTGTGTGTGCGTGTGGAGGCTGGAGTCAGTTGTTCCTCCTCTGGCACCGTTTATCTTGTTTTTCAGAGTCAGGGCCTCTTACTGGCCTGGAGTTCATTAAGGAGGCTAGACAGTTGTTGAATGACTTCCAGGGGCCTGCTTGTCTCTGCCTCCCCTGCTCGGGGATTCTGAATATGGTGCACCGTGCCCTCGGCACTTCTGTGTAGTTTTTGAGTTTGAAATCGGATCCTTAAGTTTTAAGGCAAGAACTTTACCAGCTCAGATCCTTGAAGTCAAGATAGATACTATGCCAACGGAGCCAACCCCATCCCTACCAGACACCCCCTCAGCCCCAGCCCCTTGCTCCACCCCCATCCACTCCAGGCCCTGTGCCTGGTGCTCCTGTAATGATGCATGGGATGGGGCAGGCAGCACAGACTCGGGAACCCAGCACTCAAGGAGGCTGCGCTAGATGTAAGTTTGTACGTTCGAGGACAACCTGGACGGTCACCATGAGATCCCATCTCAAAATCACAGAGAATAAAGAGGAGAGACCACACATTTTGTTGCTTAGAGTGTTCCGGTGTGTGGAACTTCATTGCCACCATGCTAGGGAAGCCACAGGGTGGAGTGCCTTCTTCTGCCCTCAGCCTCTCTGGAAGCAGGCTGAGCTGGGGGACTCTTAGCTCGCCCATCTGCTCTGCCTCTGAGTGAGCGCAGGACGCTTCCTGGGTTGTACGCATGTTGTCGGCTTCTGTTTTTAGTTTTAAAGATAACGGGTTTGGTTTGGTTTTGCCTTACATCCCAGCACTGAAAGAAAGGCACCTGTCTTTTTGTTAAAAAAAAAAAAAAATCTAATACTACCTTTTGCAAATGTCTTTTATTCATCTGCAGTTGATTTTTGTGTTGGTTTGCGTCTGTTTGTTTACTGAGGTAAGGCGTCTCTGTAGGCCAGGGCTGGCCTGGAATTTTCCATGCTCCTGCTTTATCCCAAGAGCCAGGATCACAGATGAACACTTCCACACAGCTTCCTTGCAGGCCTTGCTGGAGCTTCTTTACCAGGCTGCATCCTAAGCTGGCGGAACAAAGCCCCTCCCGTCTTCACCTCGCTATTCTGGGGTATATATATATGGATGCTCCCCCACCCATATATGGTCATTTTCTCTCCCACTTCCCTCTATCAGTCTGAGGATCACACCCAGGCCTCCCACACACCAGCCAAGCTCTTTACTACTGAGCTACAGCCCCAGCTCTAGAAAAATTCTCAACCATGTCCTTACATAAAGTTCTCTTGAAATAATATTTAATATCGCAATTGATGTGAATGACTTACTTTGAAATCTGTAAACCATAACAGAGAGAAGAGGCGTAGTTCGGTGCAGATTCTGTGAGAGTCTCTCATTTGCTGTAGGCAGTAATGTATGCACGATGCATTTATAATTAGTTACGCCACCTTGCTCCATGTTCTGCTTTAACCTTTTCACGTATGAATACATCTTAAGTTGTCCACACCTGTGACCCCAGCCCTCTGAAGGTGGAGGCAGGAGGATCTGAAGTTCAAGATCATAGCAAGTTCAAGGCCAGCCTGGGCTACATCTCAGACAGAACAATCTCTGCATGGTGGAAAAAGAGAACGGCCTTGCTTTTTAAAACCGTCTTTACGGAGATTCACACCTTAAGTAAATCCTCTCACACATTTAAACAATTGGTAGAGTTCCTAATGACCTGTTTTAGGAATAAATGTTTCCGATACTCGGCCCCCACAAAAAGATTGTTCTCATTTGTCCTCCCATTGGCATCATGTCACGCTGACCACACTAACAGGTGCATTGAATGACGTAGCTGCACAGGCACAGTTAAAGGCCAAGCGAGGGTGCTGGAGAGATGGCTCAGAGGTTAAGAGCACTGGCTGCTCCTCCAGAGGTCCTGAGTTCAATTCCCAACAACCCCACAGTGGCTCACAACCATCTGTAATGAGGCCGGTGCCCTCTTCTGGCCTGCAGGCAGACACTGTATACATGATAAATAAATCTAAAGACCTAGCAAGGAGTGAAAGGAGCATGTTTCCGGTCCTGACTGGGTTCGCATCTGCTGATGAAAACTGTTCATTTTCAGATTTTCCCACTGTTTTCTTTCGTCAGAGAGCGTGGTTGCTAGGACACTGGAGTTTGTTCAGATTGCTTTGCAGCCTAGTTCATGCTGAGTGCTCTGAGGAGGGCTCTGTGTGCTTTGGAGACACGGCGGTATGGATGGCGTAATGGATCACGGTGTACCGTCAGCATTACGTTGACTCTCGATGCTCAGGCTGGAACCCCAGTCTTAGACTATTTTGAGACAAATGATATTAGCCATCTCATCTCATTTCACACAAGTACTTCTCCAAGTCACTCCAAAAGACACAAGCTCTTCAACAGCCCCACACAGATAAATAACAGTTATCTAATAGAATCACACATCTACTATCTAATTTCCTTGGCTGTCTTTTAAATAACTGTTGGTAAGGTTTGGGAGCTGTCTGGAAACGTTTGGAAACGTCAGGCAGGCAGTGACAGCTTTTTCTCATCAGGTTTTTAAAGCATTACTTTGTTTTTACAGTACGGGCTTGCTGTTTTCTGCCTTGCTCAGTGGGTTTGTTATGACGCACTGAGACTCCCCAATTTGGCCTGGTGTGGGGGTGGAGGCTTCAGACTGGCTTCTGTGTCCCTTTAAGACATGCCATCGCTCCCCGAGAATGTCCTTACCCTGGGCATTGCAAGCTGTCCAAGCTAGTTTTGTACCTTTCCTGTCCTCATTCTCTAAGGAAATGCAAAGATGGTGATTTCTGATTATATTATTCTCTATTTATTAGCTACAGTTCCTTTATTAAAGAAAACAGCAACTTCCTTTCCACAACTGTGAGCCCATTTCCTCGAGGTTTACTTTAGATAACGAGTCGGGATGAATGTGTCTCCCCCTTGACTCATCAGTTTTTATAGCCGTGAGTTAGTTTCTGACCTTCTCCGAAGGCGAACAGTCATGGGTTTCTTTTCAGAGTTACGACACACTAGTCTTTATGCCAGCCTGTCTGCCATCACTCCTACTGATGCTCAGATTTCCTGCTCCTTGGCTAGGGAAACCTGCTTTGGATATTTGCTCTTCCATACAGGTCCTGAAGGAACAAGCCCACGGTCAGTTCTTCTCCCAAAACAAGATTGGTTGGAATCTCATGAGGATTCTGTGCCTCTGTGGGTCTCTATAGGGAGAAATAACTTCTTCATGAATAAGACAAACTATTCATGAACATGGTATACATCACAGCTTACTTAGGATAACTTCAGAGTCTCTAGTGAAGTTTATCGGCTTTCTTCCAAGATATGTATTTTTATTGATAATGGGAATCGTATATCCTTGTTAAAATATCTTTTCTTAGTAAAAACTGGTATCATATAGGAGCACAATTGACTTCTGTATGTTGATTTTACATCAGGAAAATTGCTAAACTCTATTAAATCTGACTTAAAGTTATTTCTGCTTTTCTATGTAGAAAATCATATAATCTAGAAAGCAATTGCTAGCTTTCTTTTGGTTCTCAATCTTTACAGTTTTTTGCTCTCTCCTTGGTAATTCCCCAAGCTTCTGATATGATGTTGAATAGAAATGGTAATACCAGGCACACTTGCTTCTCTCTTTACTAAATTTAATTACATGTATCCACCCACCCAACCATCCATCCACCCATTCACCCACCCACCCACCCATCCATCCATCCATCCATCCATCCATCCATCCACCCACCATCCATCCACCACCCACTCACCCCCCATCCACCCACCCATCCATCTACCCATTCATCTATGTGGATGTGTCTGCCACCATGCCTGCAGAAAACAGAGGACAACATCAGGAATGGGTTCTTTCCTCCACTTTGTGGGTCCTGCAGATCAAGCACCTCTAGCTGCTGTGATATCTTGCCAGCCCTTATTCCTGTTTTTAAAACAGTACTGCTGACCAGACTCTGTGACTCGCACCTACAATCCCATCACACAGCAGACTCCAGCAGAATTCCTTGTTCAAGGCCTGCCTGAGCTACAGAAAGAGATCCTGACTCAAATAAACAAACACAAACAGCTCTCGGAATTTCATAAAATGTTTGCTACCAGGTTTTTGGGGGTGGGTGAGTATGTTAGATTTCAAATTTTAAGTTTCTAATGTTGCTTACTTGCTGGGAATTTTATCATGAACAGATACTAATTTTTAAAATTGGTGCTTTGACCTGAATCATGATTTTTTTCCTCTACTCTCCTAATACAAATACAATTCATTTTCAGATTTTCCCACTCTTGAATTCTTTTGACAGGGAGCATGAGTCCCATGACACTGGGACTTTGGGGTCTCTTAACTTTGCTGTACAGCTCAGTTCATTATCGGTGTATTGAGGAGGTCTGTGTGTGTTTTGTATAAATTTGGCTACCCGGTGGCTGCGAATACGGCTCAGCTGTTAAAAAGCATTGCTTACTGTTTGTGATTTTAACCTTATTTAGGACCAGGCTCCAGGTGATCTGACACCATTTTCTGGATTCTGTTACACTGTCTTCAGGATTCTGTGGCACTTGCACTCTGGTGCACACACACACACACACACACACACACACACATAATTAAAATATTCAGTTTGGCTCCATTTCCCAGGCATTGCCGTCTGGTTCAGTATCTGTGCCGACCATTTCTTTCTGCAGTTGCTAAAATCTCACAGGTGACATTTTATTGACTTGGTCCACCAAACCTTGTTACCACTGTCTGATAGGACTTCAACAGTTTTAATTCTTCCTGGTTGGCTGAATCTTTAATGGGGTCACTTTATATAGACATTGTAGCAATGTTTCCACCGGTTCTACCTACTAATAATCTTTCAGTAAGTATCTATCCGGAGGGCTTTGCTTATTCTTTGAGCTGTCCTAGGTTCTTAACGTTGATTTGGGAGTGGGGGGGCTACTTTGACAGAATTACTCTCGATATTGTGCTGAGTGATGGATCCTGAGTAGGGGCTCAGGGAAAGAGCCATGTTAACCCCATGCCTTGCAGCGGTCTGCCAGGGTGTGCTGTCAGGGAGAGTAAGTCCTTCATTGGAGTGGGGATATGTGTCATTGTTACCCTACTGTCTGGAGGACATGTTTTCCCCCCGAGAAAAGCCTGGTGTTTCCAGAAAGATTTGGCTGAGAAAAACCAACTTTGTCGGAGGCCGCCTATCTGTTTCCTAGAAACTAGATGTGAGTGAAACCCGGCCGGTGCCCGAGTCACAGCGTACGTTTCCTGTTTTTCACCCGCTAACTAATAAAGTTATTTCCTCCGTGTGCTGTGTGACTGAGCAGGAAGGCCCCAAGGCTTCAAGGCCTGAGGCCAGCTATTATCCACTGCCCAGGTCCGAGTGAAGGGCGGAAGTTCCCTGGGCTCCCCTGGGGAGGAACTTCCTCTCCATCAGGGTTGTCAGCCCTTACTGTCCTAACTGTACTGTCCCCTGCTCCCTAGCTGTCGCGGTGGCCCTGAGACATCACTACTCTCTACCCTGACATCATACAGGCTCTGTCCCCAGCCTGGTGTCTCCTGGATGTCTGGCCAGCATTTCAGGCCCCTTAGATCCTAGATGGACTTTCTCTTCATTAAATTATATTATGTTATATTAATTGATTGATTGATTGATTGATTAGTTAGAAACTGGGTGTTATATAACCTAGCTCTGCCTCGGGCTAGCTATGTAGCCAACTTCCTCTGTCTTCTGAGGGCAAGCCCTGCAGTTGTGTGATATACCACACGGGGTTCGTGGGTGGCTGAGGCTGGAACCCATGCTTCAGGCCTGCTGGGCAGGTGCTCTATCCCCCGAACTACATTCCCAGGCCTCTAAATTAATCCTGATATTGCCTAGTCTATTTTCCTCATCGTGTTCCTGGAGACCACAGGTCTGTGGTGGTCCTAGGTGCCCAGAAGCTCTGTCATCATCAAGAAAACACGTCTCTGCAACTGTCCCCAAACCATTTGCCCAACCAGCACCCCCTCAGGATCCACGCACAGTAGTGTGGGCTGGCAATGGTTCTGCCCTCTATTTTTGGGCGCTTCTCTGAGGCAGGTGCAGGCAGGTGCCCCAGGGATATCCTGGGAAGACTTCTCAGAGAGCTTGTCCAATTGCTGAGTGCTGAACGAATGAAGGAAGGAAAGAAGACATGCATAGACCCTCGGGTGTTTTTCCCAGCTCAACACCCCATATCCCACTCCCCAACCATCCTCCCTGGTTTCCAGAACCCTCTGCTTCCTTCCCAGGACAAGCTGGCCTTGAGGGCAGGACTCCTGGTGGCCAGAGACCAGGAGACTTGAGCACAGGCTGCTGTGCTTCTAAGTGGCTGTGTGGCTTTGGCTAGCCCTTTCCCCCTTCTCCTGTGCCATGTCTTTCTGGTGTGTAGACAGTGTCCAAAAAAGACTTTTCCTCCACGGTGCCCCAAGGCAGTCTCTGTCGCCGACTGTCCTCCTGAACTCACCTGGGCAGAAAGGCTGGGTGTCAACGAGGAATCCTGGTGCCTGTAGGAGCTGCTGCCCCAGGGTGCTTTTGTGTACTTATGTCACTTGAGGGCTGGGTTCTGGCTCGCTCTCACACACTCAGGCATTCTTTTAATCATGTGCTCACACTCGCTCACTCGTACCCTTAATTGACCATCGTCTGTGCCAGGCTTTGTACTGGTTTGGGTGGAGGGTCTCAGAGATGCACGGGACTTGGTGCCTACCTGCCAGGGTTGCCCAGGCTGTGGGAGATCAAAGTCAGGCACAGACGTGGAAACAAGGATGACATGATTTCCCATTGTCCTCTGCCCTGGGGAGTGATGCATGTGTACGTGTGTGTGTGTGTGTACTTGTGTGTGCGCATGTGTGTGTGCATGTGCATGTGTGTGCACGCGTGCGCGCGCCTGTGAGTTTATTTGTGCACGCATGTGTATGTGTGCATATGTATGTGCATGTGTACTTGTGTGTGCACATGTGTGTACGTGTGTGTGCATGTGTGCATGTGTGTTGGGGGTAGCTGTGGTGAAGGCGTGCCAGAGCAAGCCCTCTCTCCTTCTGTCTGTGAAATGGGTGAGTAAGAGCAGCCGGCCTGTGAAGTGCAATGAGGCCCATGGGGAAGAGCTGAGCTTAGCCGTTAAGGAAGCTATGGACTGACTGTGGGCACCCCATGGTGTTGGTGTGTGTGGCCCGTGGTGGGAGGTGCTGCCCTGGGAGCCTGTCTGTCCCTCAGCCCCACACTTCCTAGCACCTGCTGGAACAAAGCATGCCCCGGCTGCTCAGCTGCACAAGGGACTTCTCGAGAACCCCTGAGATGCTTATCTGTGCCTGCTGGTGCTTCTCAGAAAGGGCCTAGATCTGGAGCCTGTGCAAACCCTGGAGGCCAGGCCCCTTCCTCCAGATCCTCTGTAGGGGACAGAAGGCAGGGGTAGAGCTACCAGCGGGGTAGCCTAGGGTGGGTGGGAGTGTGCTGTGCATGGCCCCAGTAAGGCTGAAGGAGACGTGTGCTGTGCGTGGCCCCAGTAAGGATGAAGAATGCATGGAGCAGGTTGATTCCTCTCTCGGATGCTGGAAGCTGAAGGACGATGCCATGCTGGCCAGCCCTGATACTGCTCCTCATAGGCCGTCCCATTACACCCCACATGCATAAGTATGTACAGACACATGCGTGACCCATACAATTCCCATTCCACAGATGTGGAAAGTGAGGTTTGGACAAATAAGGTCACATTGCTGACAGCTGACTGGTCGGGAGCTGGCTCCCGGTTCAGGGAACAGTGGCTGTCATCACACTTTCTTGGCTCATAACCTGCTCCCTTCTGACATCTCTCCTGTCCTCCTGCCCTTGGACATCTTATTCTTTGACTTATTTCAGATTTACCGTAGGATTACAGGGCTGGGCCTGGAGAGATGGGTGAGCCATTAAGAGAAGTTACTGTAGAAAGCTGGGGTTCAGTTCCCAGCACCCACACAGCCGCTCACAACCACCATTAGCTCCAGTTCCTGGGAATCTGACACCCTTTGCTGGACTCCTGGGGCTCCCGCATGCACACAGTGCACACAAAACTCACAAAGGATTGTACACAGTCACATAAATGCAAGAGTAATGAATCTTAGCCAGGCAGTGGTAGCACATACTTTTAATTGCAGCTTGCAGCAGGCAGAGGCAGGCAGATCTCTGAGTTTGAGGCCAGCCTGGTCTACAGAGTGAGTTCCAGGACAGTCAGGGCTACACAGAGAACCCCCATCTTGAAAAAACAAAACAAACAAAAAACAAAAAAGTAATAAATCTTTACACCTTATAATTTTTTATTATTATTTTTAAAGAAGAGTTTACACCTTATGATTTTTTTTATTATTATTATTTTTTAACTCTCATCTCTCTGCTGTGGCGGACTGACCTGTGGGAACTTCCTGATGCAACCCTGGGAAAGGTGACTGGGAAATTCCCACAGCCCTTCCCTGTCCAGGTCCAGCCCAGGCTCCACCTTTGGGTGGAGAATGGAGACAAAGCGTCTTTGTTCCTACATCTGCTTTCACCCGGCTAGAGCAGCCTGGATCTGGGCAGGCGCCGGCAGCTTTGCCAACCAGGCTAGGGCTTGTTGAGGCGGCAAAGACAGAGTACCCACAGACTGGGTACACAGGCTGTCAACACTGCAGGACAGATTCACCAGGCTTTGCCCAGATCTGCAATGCCTGGGCCAGCCCAGCCAGGTTAAACGAGGATATGGGGTTAGGAGCAGCACACTGTATCTGAACATAAATGGTTCATCTCAGGAGCTGTGTGCAGCCAGGCTCATCCCAGTGGAACCTAGGGTGCCCCTTGGGCTCCAGAAGCAGGGCTGGGCATGAACTATAGCTTATGTTGACCCTCACTGGTCCCAATACCCCAAAAATTCATGCTGAAATCCTGGTTCATTGTGTCTTAGAATATGCAGATACTGTTATTTTGTTTGGTGATTTTTGTTTATAGGTATATTTTGTTGGTTTTGGTTTTGGAGGAGCGAGGGTCTCACGATGTCGCTCAGGCTGGACTGGAATGTGCCACCCTTCTGTCTAATCAAGTTAGAGCGAGGTCATTTATAAGGGTCTAACCCTGTAAGACTGGTGTCCTTATTAAAAGGGGAAAATATGTGGAAAGAGAGGCCCAGAGACTCAGAAGCACCAAGGGTACCAGTGAGCCTGCAGAAGCCCTGGAGAAGATGCTCCCTGAAGCCTCAGGAGGTGTCGACCCCCACGTGACAACCCCACCCCCACCCCCACCACCAGGTGAGGTGGCACAGGCTGTGGCTGGAGCTGCCTGTCTGTGGTCTTTGTTGTGTTGGTTCTAGGAAGTAGTTACCTCTTTTCTATGAAAGAGGAGCACCAAGCTGGGATGTGACTTCCCCGAAGGGGACAGATGACCTCAGTGCCTCCTCCTCATGACTGTGGTGCTGACCAGCACACACTCCTGTCAAACCTCGGCTCTCACACACACCTGTGTGAGTATGTGCACACTCAAGCAACGTTCTGAGCTCAAAGGCCTAGTGGAGAATCAAGCCAGCAGTGGGCACAATCCCACGTCAGGGAGTGGCCTGTGGGTAAGGTGCATGAGCTGATGCTTAAGGGCGTATTTCAGTGTACAGGTTCTGTGGGGAAAATGAGGCAGGCGCTGGGTTTAGATTCTCCATTAGGGACAGTGGACTCAGTGGCCGCTACTCTTCCCAGGTTCTCTCTGGCCCCTGGTCCTTACATGGTTCTCAACTTAGACTCACCCTACCCGGCCACACCGTGCCTTTCCTGGTGCTCCGCCAGCCCTGCTCATACTCCAGCAAATGGCACCACCATTCTACCCCATGTGACAAGCTCCCATCTTGTTGCGTGACTCTGTGAGAGTTACTTGTCTTCTTAGAGCTGACTTGCTTGTCTTCCCAAGTGAGATACCACTTGCCTCACGGGCTTGTTGGGACGTTTGCTGCCTCTGGGTGTCCAGTCCAGGAAGCTTCTGGCACAGAGTTCAGACCTGGATTATCATAACCGTGTCATCCAGTGCAGGGGCCATGAGTGACTGGTGTGCTTGAAAAACAGTCACTCTAAAGGGGAAGTCCTGACAAGATGCACGCCAGATGACCATGCAATGCAGAAGCATTGAATTTGGCAAGCATTACTTTTTTGTTGTTTGTTTTTTTTTTTTGCAGCAGGGTTTCTCTGTTGCTTTGGTGCCTGTCCTGGAACTAGTTCTTGTAAACCAGGCTAGCCTCGAACTCATAGAGATCTGCCTGCCTCTGCCTCCCGAGTGCTGGGATTAAAGGCGTGTGCCACCACCGCTCAGCGGCATGCATTACTTTTCATACTGACTACACGCTGAGGTGATTTCTTTTTGTATTAAGCTAAATAAAATAAATGTAAATGAATCAAATTGGGTTAATCTTTTTCTTAGTTTTGGACTGTGGCTACTGGAGAAATAGATGCAAGTGTGAACTTGAGCTGAGTGGTGCCCGAACTTGGAGAGGTCATCTTTGGGGCGCCTTGCCTCCTGTACCCCAAAAAGCGGCTTTGGGGCTTGCAGCAGCCTGGGTTTCTACTCCCTGTGTCTTCTCTCCCTCCAGATCCCCCGCCTCTCAAAGCCTCAGATTCAGTCCAGGGTCGGCGAGCTGCCCTCCCGCAAGATGAGTAAAAAGTCAGTTCCCAGCGGGTGGGGAATCTCAGCTGTGTGGGAATGTCCCTGGCCTCACTTTCTCCCTCCAGTCACCCCAAGGGATGTGGCTTCCTGGCCTCAGGGTCTGAGTCAGATGTAAGGAATCCTCTCTCTTCTCAGGAGGGTCTGGGTGACGGGCAGGCCGTGGACACTGAGCATCAGACACGCAGGGCAGATCTAGGCTCAGCAGGGTAGATGGAGGCTCAGCCTCACGCTAGCCACGAGGCTGGGGAAGCCCCACCTGGCTGCATCACAATTCTCTCAGCTGTAAATCTGGCATAATCTTCCTTTAGTTTGTGTCCGAGTCCAAGGGATGAAATGATGTCGTGGAGGCGTGGCCCTTGGCCTAGGTCTTGTGCAGAAGATGACAGTGGTTGGGAGATCCTTCTTGGGCTGTGGTTGTGGCTACGGTCAGTCAGTCTTGGAGGGGAAGCAGATCCAGGGTGCACAGGCAAGGTTGACTTGTAGTTCTCTTTCAGGCCTTGGACTGTGCACGGCCTACTTGTAGCCTGATGGTTTGTTTCAGATGGGGACACGGAGATTTCCATCCCCAGAGCCTGTGTTCTCTCTACCACCAACACTAGGAGGGCTCCAGGAAGAAATGGATCTAAAATAGAACTGTGAAGCCTTGAGCCTGTGTGTATGCGTGTGTGTGTGGTGTGTGTGTGTGCGCGCGCGCGCGCACGTGTGCGTCCAGACCGGCGTGGTGGCTTTTATGCATATAATCCCAGCATTCAAGAGGCTGAGATAAAAGGATTGTCAAGAGTTCAAGGCCAACCTTAGCTACTTAGTGAGACTTTGTCTCAAAAAATGGAAAGAAAGAAGTAAATCCATAGTGCTTGGCTTGAGCCCCCTCTCCCCAAGAAGACCCTGAGTCAAGGGCATGGGTCCAGGCAGCTCACTCAAGAGGGCACCAAGAAACTCTCAGGAGGAGACAGGGAGGGAGTGATCCCTGGGGGGGGGGTGGTTGCTAAAGAAGTTTCACCTGAGCGCCATCCTGCTCAGATGTGTGTGGACACCCTTCCCCACTGCATCCCGAGGGCCCGTGAGTGGGCAATGCCCACCTGCCGTCTGTCCCGATTGAGGGCTGATGTGTCAGGAGTTCTGGCCCTTCCTTATGCCAGGTAAGGTCTCTTGATGCCAGAGAGAGACAGGTGGATGCCATCTATGGGGACAGCCTCAGCTTGACTCTTAGGAAGTGCACTTGTGCAAAACCAAACCACACAAGGGTATGTGTTTATCACAGCCTTTACTGTGTCTGAATGTAGAAGTAAGCTGCAAATACAGCAAGAGGGGATTAGCACATCAAGATCCAGAGCATTCTACAGCCACCTGTGAAGCCCCGGTGGCACCAGGGAAGGGCTGAGGAGGAAGTTCTAGAGTGGCCTAGGCAGGTGACCATGGGCCTCCTCCAAGGCGGAGTGTGTGTACTGACAGGCCGGGTCCTGTGGGAATGGGTGCGTGCCAATCTCTCCGCCTGTCTTCAGCTTCAGGTCTGCTCTTGTTAGTATCATTTCGGTACGCGTATGTGTGTACGAATGTTGAGGGACATGTGTGTATGTAGGTGTGCATGCACACGCATGTGCATGTGGATGACTGTACGTGGGCATGCGTGTGTGTGTGTGCAGGCACAGGAGTGGGGCAGTGTGGGGGCGAGAATGCTGGAGTCCATCTTTATTCTCCACTTAAAGACAGGTGAGACTGTCTCTCACTGAAGCTAAAGCTCATGGATTTGGCCAGCTTGGTTGGCCAGCAGGATCCAGCGATCTGCCTATCTCTGCCCCGACCCACTACCAGTTCTGAGAGTACATCCACCTAAGTGGATCTTTCTACCCAAGGGCTCTCCGGCATCAAGAGACCTTGACTTGCACAGGGAAGGGTTGGAACCCCCAACACATCTGGCTGTCCACAACCAGGCAGATGGCAGGGGGACATCACCCCCTCACAGGTCCTCAGGGTGCAGTGGGGAAGGGTATCTACACACAGCCCAGCAGGATGGAACCAAGTGCCACAGCAGAGAGATTCCCCCTGGCAAATCACAGTGCCCAAGCTTTTGACACAGTATGGGGAGGGATCTGAGCCCAGGTTTTCATGTGTGCAAGGCAAGTTCTTTAGCTGAGCCTCTCCCCAGTCCCTCTGTGCGCTCTCTCTCTCTCTCTCTCTCTGTATATATATATTTGAGAGACAGGGTTTTTTTGTGTAACAGCTCTGGCTGTCCTCGAACTCACAGAGATCCGCCTGCCTCTGCCTCCCGAGGGCTGGGATTAAAGGCGTGCACCCCCACCACCCAACTCTCAGCTCTGCTCTTAAGTCAACCTTCGCTGTAGTAACCAGGTCCTCCTAGAGTGTCGGGACGTCTCCCTATTTCAATCCAATGAGTTAGGCTCTGTGTCAGCCAAATGCTGTCATGGCAACATCTGACTGGTGTTTGATTGACAGCCGAGGACTGTGGCTAAGTGGAGCTGACACACAGAGCTGACCCCTTCGGGTGGTCTCATAGGCTGCTGCCCAGATGCTGATAACAAGGCTCCCCCTGGCACAAGGTATGTGCTTGCCCCAGGCCACAGAGCTGAGCTTAAACAACTGGCACCTTATAGTCTGAGGTACACCTGGAGTGCTCCCTCTGAGTCACAGGATTTAGCACAGCGGTGCTCCCTCTGGGTCATGGGATTTAGCACAGTGGTGCTCCCTCTGAGTCACAGGATTTAGCACAGCGGTGCTCCCTCTCAGTCACGGGATTTAGCACAGCGGTGCTCCCTCTCAGTCACAGGATTTAGCACAGTGGTGCTCCCTCTCAGTCACGGGATTTAGCAGAGCGGTGCTCCCTCTCAGTCACAGGGTTTAGCAGAGCGGTGCTCCCTTTGGGTCACGGAATTTAGCACAGTGGTGCCCCCTCTGAGTCACAGGATTTAGCACAGCGGTGCTCCCTCTGAGTCATGGGATTTAGCAGAGCGGTGCTCCCTCTGAGTCACAGGATTTAGCACAGTGGTTCTCCCTCTCAGTCACGGGATTTAGCAGAGCAATGCTCCCTCTGAGTCACGGGATTTAGCAGAGCGGTGCTCCCTTTGGGTCACGGAATTTAGCACAGTGGTGCCCCCTCTGAGTCACAGGATTTAGCAGAGCTGTGCTCCCTCTTCAAAAACTGCCCACTTGGCTTCCTGGCCCCTGGGTTGCCACCCACTCTACCACAGGCTTCTTACGCTCCTACTAGCTCTTCCAAGTTCACACACACCTTTGCCTACTTAGTTATTTAATTTTTGAAGTCCTGGGGCTTGAATTCAGCATCTTGTGCATGGCAGGACAGGCTCTACCACAAAGATGCTTCCCCGACCCTTAAAAAAATGTGTGTGTATTTGAAGTAGAGTATCACAGTTCAGGATGGCCTCGGACTCTTTTATATCCTCCTGCCTCAGCCACCCGAGCAACTTGGACTGCAGGCCTGTGCTACCTAGCCTGGCTTTTGCCCACCGATTAATAATACATCTGTGTCCTTTGGAAACCCGTGGGGCTCCCTCAGGTGGGAGCTCGGCTCTGAAGCTCACGTGAACCGCTGCCTTGGCCTCTCCCTGGCTTCCCCTCACGCCCAGCCAGTGTCAGAGTTAAATGGTACAAACTAGAACTTGTGGTTTTTCTCCTTCAGGTCTCTTGGGCATGCTCCCCGCCCCACCCCCACCGCCACCCTGTTCAGAGCAAGAGCTCGTCAGCCCCTCCTGGGTTCTCGCTCAGACCCACATCCAAAATGTCAGCAAATTCTGCCAGTTCCACCTTCTGAACTATACCCGAAGTCTCTTGAACTGTGCCTGTGGTTAACTGGTCACCGCTGCAGCCGTGGCTAGGGCCCTGCTGCCAATCACCCCTCTGCCTACTCCTGACAAAGACGTGTGCCGTGGATGCAGCTCAGTTGGTCGAGTTATTGTCTAGCATGCGGGAGGCCTCAGGATCGATCCCTAGCTCCTCATCCACCAGGTGTGATGGTGCAGGTATGTAACCCTAGAATTTAGGAGGTGGAGGCAGGAGAACCTGAAGTCCAAGGCCATCCTTGATATGTAGTAAGCTTGAGGCTAACCTGGGCTACAGAAAATTCTTTCTCAAAAACGAGCAAAGCAAATTGTAGCGTTTATAGGACTATATACAAAACCCACTACAAATGTGTTTTACTCTGTAAATTATATGTTAATTTTTTAAAAAAGAAGAAACAAAAACCAGATTCCATCGCTCCTCCTTACAAACCTGCACGGCAGCCTCTCCCTCAGCTCTCCTCCCGCTGGCAGCAACTTTTTAGTGGGTCCAGAAAGGAAGTGGAAATCAGAGTCAGTATCATTGTGTTTTATTTTACTTTTGAGACAGAGTCTTTCTGTAAAGCCAGGCTTTACAACGATCCTCTGTTCCCAGTATTGTGATTACATGGGTTTCACCACACCTGACTTCCAGGTCATTGCCAGCGTGCCACCCCTGCCGCCATCATCACTAAGACAGGATAATAGAGATTGGAATCTGCTGTGTAGCTCTGGCTGCCCTTTAGTCCCAGCACTCGGGAGGCAGAGGCAGGTGGATCTCTAAGTTTGAGGCCAGCCTGGTCTACAGAGTGAGTTCCAGGACAGTCAGGGCTACACAGTCAAAAAAAAAAAAAAAAAGAAAGAAAAGAAAGAAATTAAAAAAAAAATTGCAAGTCTGCTGCCAGGTCTGGGCTGTCCCAGCCTAAGCCTCCCTTACCCTGTGACTGTCACTTAGACTCTCATCCCGACCCTGCTGCAGTCTTCCTCGGGGCTTATAATGGCCGTGCCATTCCTGGCATTCTCCTGCCCAGGGCCTTTGCACTGCTGCTGGGAACATTCTTCTTTTCTCTCTTCCTTTACTTCTTGTTTCAAATGTCAGTTCCTGCCTGGCGTGCTTAAAATAGCTGCGCTCCCAGCTCACTTTCTTTTTCCTGAACTGCGCTTGCGGCTCTCCACGATGTGTTTGTTTATCTGTTCACTTCCCTACACTGGAATGCAGGCTCCGTGTGCTAAGGACTGTGTTGATTTTCCTCGCGGTTGCACCCTGGTGCCACAATGTTTACACACAGTTGGATGTATGCTGTTCCGGTCTCCCAGGACCATGCGGTCTGGCTGAGACTGCTTCATGTGTGGCTCTGTAAATGGTAGCGTGCTGGCAGCCATGTCCAGTGTTGGCTGAGTGAACCCGCAGAGCTGAGGGTTCATGGGGTCTCATGGACCTGGTGAGACCCGTTGTTCCCCTGGGGCCTGCTGTTCTCTGGAATCCCTCCCAACTGGCTTTTCCAAACTCCCCCTAGGGAGCCCCCATTCCCTCTGGGGACTCTAATAACCCCCATGGAGCTGCAGGCCTTACAGAGCTGCAGGCGTTGCAGTAGCCAGGCTGAAAGACTTTGTAGGTCAGTTGCGACAAACTCTCAATGCAGCCGTACAACTGATGGCTTCCTACAGCAGAAGATGGCACTTGCTGCAGGGAGGCTGCCCTGGTTGGGAGTGTGGAGAGATAGCTACTTGTGAGTCCACACTTTCTTGGCTGCCACGGATCTGAGTGTGGAAGCACCAGGAAGAGAAGGCGAAGCCTCTGCAAACAGGACTCCTCCGTTCCTGATTCCCCAGGCTCAGACACTGTGAGAGTTCACGAAGACCACGAATGACAGCTCCATTCCCTAGACAGGGCACTGAGGTCGAGGCAGGGGTAACACCACTGATGTCACAGAGCGTGCTGGGGCTTCAGCCCCCCCTCCCCACGCCACCCCAGTAGCTGGAAGCCAACAGAGGCCGCCTAAGCAGGCCTAGGCCAGGCCAGAGGGCTGGAGCCAGGCATGTACCCTAGGCGCAAGTCAGGGAAGGTAGTTCCTTCGAAGCCAAGGCTGCATTTGAGGGACCCTGCAAGTTCAGACTGGCTGGACAGTTATAGGCACAGACTTGGAGGTGGGGAGGGAAGGATGGGTTGTTTCCAAGCTGGACGGTTTGTTGGAGGAAGCAACAAGTATAAGTATAGCTGATGTGCTCTGAGAAATGGGAGAGGATAGGCTTTTGGGGGGCAGCCCCAGTGTAACCTGGGAAATTTATGCCCAGTTCTCCACCTTTTCTGAACATGTAGTTCACAGGCAATCCTGTCTGTACACACAGGCAGAATATTATATGTGTGTGTACGTATCGTGTGTATATGTATTGTGTGTGTATGTGTGTGTGGTTGGATATCTATCTATCTATCTATCTATCTATCTATCTATCTATCTATCTATCTATCTATCTATCTATCTATCTATCTATCTTCTGAAAACCAAATGCTTTCTCTGGAGAGTGTCTAACCACTTCTTCACCCAGAACACACACACACACACACACACGCACATGCACACACACCTATGTACAAATATACATGTGTGTGTGATGCTATTTTAGGATGCAGAAGCTCCCAGTTGAGTGAGCCCCCTTTGGGGATTTTAGGGAATGGAAACAGGCACAAGGCCTGGGAAAATGGGCCATCAAAGCTGCCTGGCCATTCAGTTAGCCATGGAGGAGGGATAAGAGGGCTGCAGGGTCACAGAGGATGGCTAAATATAGGGACACTAGGAGATGGAAGAGGTTCCTGTCAACAGCAGGGGGTTCATCCAGTTCCTTCTCCTAGGGGTGGGGCCAGGATGCTGGAGAACCAGGGTGGATGGGTCTCCAAGTGCCACATTGTCTTGGGCTAGACTAGACACCTAGAGGGGCTGGGGCTGGAATCATGGCCAGGGTGGTCATGACCGTTGTGCCTGGTTCCCACTCTTTGTTCTGTTCAGCCTATATTTAGAGTTCAGGCTTGGAGGCGTGTCCTCTGAGGACCAAATGGTTTCTCTGGGAGGCACATATGGATGCCTGCAAGGGAAGGAGATGAGGGCTTCTCTCAGAACATCAGCCTCTGCCCCGCTTGTCTCTGAGGTCCCAGGGAAGACAAGGTACCTGTTGGCTCATTGCTGTATCCCCAGAGGTCAGCAGGTCAGGCTTTGTTCTGGGGCTGAATAGAACCCCAGGCTAGTGCCTTGGAGGATAACATATCAGGCAAAGACTCAACAATGTGTGCCGGGTTCAGAGAGAGCTTGAATCTAAATGGCGTGGGAGCCAAGTGTGAGAAAGGCTAGTCGAAGCCTAATGGGACCAGGAACGTGGCCAAGGACTCTGATGCGTAGCCTGGAAGCATCTAGAAGGATAAGCCTGTAACCCATTCTTCTTTTTTTTTTTTCCCCATTCTTCTTGGACATGGGGTTTCACCATGTGGATCCCTGGTTGGGCTGAAATGCACTATGTTGAGCAGGCCCCAAACTCAGAGAACCGCCTGCTGCTCTCTGCCTTCTTTGTGCTGGAAAAGGCGTGCCCACCACACCCAGCCACAACCCTTTTAGAAAAAAGTTCTAGAACTTTTACTTATACTTACCTTCTTAAAAGGAACTATTTAAGCTCTGCTAATATTTAAGATACCTACGAACATTGGCCACCTCATCTTAGCCACACTGTGGTTGGCCACATGGTCCCTCTAACAAGCATCATAGTTTTGGCTTTTCTGTGTGTGCCGTCTTGATCAGCCTGACACAAGACATCCCAGGGGCACTCACTTTATAAAGACAAATGGTAGACTCTCTGTAGAACGGATTATCAGCAGAAACAGCCACAAAAGCATACTCCAACTCCTCATAGCAAGGAGTTTCAGAGACTGACCGTCTTGATGGTGAAGATACCTTTTCCAGTCTTAAGAAGACCCAACAATACCTCTGTTTTGGCTCCCTCAGTGGGAGGGTATCTGATACAGACCAGAAGAGGACACCAGACCTCATTACAGATGGTTGTGAACCACCATGTGGTGGCTGGGAATTGAACTCAGGACCTCTGGAAGAGCAGGCAATGCTCTTAACCCCTGAGCCATCTCTCCAGCCCAACTCAGCCCTTTTGGGAGAGGGCATGGATGGCTAGGTAGGAAATCCACACAACTGAGCCCAGCTTTGCAGAGCCCCTTGGCACGATTCTGTTGTTGAAGTGGTGACCTGGGACCCCCGTCACAGCCCACATGGGAAAACAGGGAAATAGACTTTTATAGCTTATTTTGATGATTGATTGATTTGTTTGTTTGTTCAATGCGTATGAATGTTTGATTGAATGTATGTCCGTGTCCACAGAAGCCAGAAGAGGCAAGCAGGGCACCCACATCAGCCTGCTCCTCACCGCCCGCTTTCACTTTCTAGTTCCGCCTCTTTCCACAGCTTGTGAACCATTCTGCTTCTCTTTCTCTCCCATTTCTCCACCCTATACTCATTCATCACACGGGCACTCACTGGTGCTGCTGGCACTCGCTGCGGCAGGCACCACACAGGCCGATCCTTGAATGCCTCCAGGCAGCCCCGATTGTGAGGACCCAGGCTGCCCCATCGCGTCTTTTGCCTGAGGCAGGACTCTTTCTCTGCATCTTTAAGGGGATGCCTGCAAGGAAGAGAGGAAGGCCCATCCAGTGAGACAGCGGGGAACACTTTGGGGGACGGGGGCTGAGCCTGGAACAATTGGGGAAAGGGACCCAGGTAGAGGGAATGACTAGGGCAAAACCATAGGACCACAAGAGATAGCGAAATTTCTAAAGGACCAGGGAGGTCGCTGGAGGAAGCTTGGACTCCGGAGGCTCAGGGCCTGCTCCAGTTAGCTCCGGAGGACCTGAGAGTCAGCCACACTGTAACCCTTGGAGGAGAGAAAGCCCTGAGGGAGGGTCCCAGGCAAGTCTTTGGGCCAGAGATTCTCTGCTTTCCCAGGCTTATGAGGAGGAGCCCTGATTGGGGAAATAGAAATACATCTGGTTAACCTACAGACCCACAATGGGGAGACTAGGGCCCATGATGGGGAAACCTTGTTAGCCAATTATCTTTAAGAGGTGGATCCAAGTTAAGGCGTGGCTTTCTGGGACTGGGAGAGAGAAAAACAAAAAACAAAAAAACCCGACCCAGGTGCGCTCTCTGTGTGATTCCCCCGCGGGGCACAGCTGAGTTTGGACTTCCTGTTTTGTGAGTTTCCCCCTTATAATAAATAAAAATATAATTGTTTTATCCTTTAGCTAGCCTGGTTATTTCCCGAATCGAGCTAATTTCTACAGACCCAGAAAAAAGGCGATTGCTTATCTCAGAATACACTAGAATATGGCAGCCAGATAGGAAGGTGTGGCCCTTCTGCCAGGGTTTGAGACACCCCACGCGAGGAGCCCTAGGTAGAGGACCCTTGGCTCTCTCGCTGGTGTAAGTAGGGGAGTTTCCCAAGGGGGCCTGCTTCAAGACAGAAGCCTGTTTGCAGGGCTAGGCCACCTCTCACTGATGACCTAGAAAGGGAGGATCTGTGGTCTCCTGGTAGGCTGTTCAGAACAACTCCTGAAGCTCCCAACCTGGCTTGGAGGGCTTGGGGGAGAACACGGGAGGTACCCATGCTCTTCCTGGCATTGCCCCTCAGCCCAGCTGAGCCAGGGAGAGCGGCCCTGTGAGCAGTTGGTGAGGGGAGTCAGAAACCTCAGCTCTCTTAGGTCTGCAGTTGCTCTAGCAACAGACCGTGTTGTGGTGCTTCAGAGGCCCAAGGGCCTGTTAGTCAGAAGCAGGCAGGGGTCATCGTGTCCCCTCTGGCTCCGGAAGGCTTGGCAAGCTGGTTACGTCTGGGAGGGGTCCAAGGAGAGTCATTGTCTGGCTGCACTAGAATGAGCTCAGCCCAGAAGCAGTCCCTGTACGCCCTTTGGTCTGCTTTCATGGGGACTTCAGGCAACCCGTACCCTACTCTCCACAGGGGCAAAAGACTCTACTTACCAGTGAGAGAAGGCCAAAGGGGAGACGCTGGCTCAGCTTCTACTTAGCCCTGCAAACAAACTCCCCCCTTGAAGCAGGCTCCCTTGGGAGGCTCCCATACTTACACCAGGGAGAGAAAGAACCAAGGGTCCTCTACCCAGGGTTCCTTGTGGGGGACACCTCAAAACCTGGAGAAAAGGCCACGCCCTTCCCATCTGGCTGCCATAGTCTAATGTACTCTAAAGGAGACCAACACTCCTTCTCTGGGCCCTAGACTCCCCACTGTGTGTCCGCAGGTTTCCCAGGAGATGCACTTCCGCCTTCTCAATCAGAACCTCTCTCACTCCCATAAGCCTCCACTCCGTCCAGCCCTGTGATTTCCCTACATGGCCTCTCTCAGCATACATTGTCCTGCCTGCTGGGAATGCCTTATCCCATTGGCTGGCCTGTCACCTCCTGCTAACCTTTACCTGCCTGGCTGCAGTCAGCGTCCCCTACTATGGCTCTTGCCGTGGAGCTGAGGTTGAAGGAGGTAGAGGCCTTGCCCCACCTGGACCTTATGAACAGGCCTCTCTCAGCTGTAAAGAGACGGGTGGATCTAGGCGCTTCAAGGTAGTTCAGCAAGGAAAGGTACTGCCTCCACTTCTCACAACCTGAGTTTGATCCCTGGGACCCAAGTTGAGGGAGGAGAAAACTGATTCCTGAAAGTTGTCCTCTGACCGCGCATGCACACACACTCACACACACTCATACACACACCCTGAAAGTTGTCCTCTGACCGCGCACGCACACACACTCACACACACTCACACACACTCACACACACTCACACACACTCACACACACACCCTGAAAGTTGTCCTCTGACCGCGCACGCACACACACACACACACACACACACCCCAACATACAAATACGAAAGTATTAGATAAAACAGAGACAAGGAGAATTGCAGGGTCAATGACCCGCCAGCAGTCCCTCCCTAAGTGTCCCCTTTCCCGCCAACTGGGGGAAATCCAACCCTGCAGTTGGAGATGCAGTCTCGGAATGACCAGCGGACACAATCTCAGGGGCGTCACTTCCCTGCCTGTCTCGCTTTCCTCCACGCAGAGGAAGAGACTTGTGACCTCACAAGGAGGAGGATTACAGCAGAGCTGGTCCCATGTTTCTGGACACATTTAAGGAATTGATATTTTTATTACTATGTGGGCGTCTCTTGTGGGTTTTTTTTTTTTTTGGTTGTTTGTGGTCACACCCACTCCCGTCACCCCTTCTGTGGGGTAGATAGACTGGGGCCTGGAGAGAACTCCACCCTGGGAGAACCTGCCTCTCGTCTGAATGTCAGGAAGCCCAGGTCAAGCGTAGCTGACAATCCCTTGGTCCACCCCATCCCACGGGAGGGCTCAGAATAGATCCAGAAGCCCTTCCAGGAAGTGGCGTCCACACAGGGAAAGGCAAACTGAGGGATCAGACCCTCCCTTCTGAGGTGATGCACAGCAGGTTGTGTGCTGCCCGAGTTGTGACCTCATCCTGCAGTCTTCCTGGTCTTCCAGGCATCTTTCTGTCTGTCCCAAATCACAGCTGTGTGGCACTGTGGCCCTGTGGATCCACACAAGCTGGTCCCTCTACCTGGGTCATCTTCCCAGAATAAGAGCTCCTGGGTGGGGCGATGGCTCAGCAGGTAAAAGTGTTTGCCGTGCCAGCCGGTGACCTGAGTTAGAGTCCCCACATCACATGGTGGGAGCAGAGAATCCATTTTCCTCTATCTGTCAGGTGAGGAAACAGGCTGAGGAAGCTTAATAACCTGTCCTAATAACTCAAAGACCCCAGGACTGAAAACAAGATGGCTAGGAAGCCTGTGCCCCCTCTTGCATCCACCACACATCATCCTGCCTCTGATCACTCCATGAGACAAATTGTCACGGCCTGACATGAAGGCCAACTCAGCAAAGCCACGTGTGGAGAAGCAGTCCCCAGTGCCACGCCACACGCCGACTGCTCTGCCCACTGCCCGTGGCGTCCTCTTTGGTAGAACGTGATTTCTTATACTGATGAACTCAGTGAACTCTAAAGCCTGGGGGATGTGGGAGGCCACACTCTTCCCGACCCCAGCACCGAGGACAGTCAGGGTAATGGCGTCTGTGTGGTAACACCGTGCCGGCTGTGAGCTAAAGGCTTTGCCTCCCTTTGTCCTCACAAGGGCTAAGCAGTGTGGACACTGTTTTACAACAGTTTTACTACCGGTAGAAGATACTGGGGTCAATACAGGTTGTTGGGGACCTGGATAAGCATGCCACTCAAACACCAGGACCACTCCACTCCTAGGCTGCCCCTGCTTGTGGCCAGGCACCTCTGACCCAGGAACTTGCCAGGGACACCTTCCTGCACTTTCTCTCTTTTAGGGGCTACAGGATGTGGCTATAACTGACCCTAAGGACTTCTTGGGATGGTCCTCCCTGCTCCCTGTGCTCTGTTGACAGAGTGAGGGTTAGGGCAAGAGTTTGAGCATGAAGTCACAAACCTTGGTCTTTTCTCTGCGGTCATTTGCTGTGCTATGACCTTGGGTCACTCATTCACCCGCTGGCCTCCCAGAGACCCTCTGCCAGGTGAAGGGAGGATGTGTGAGCGGCAGGGCCGGCGCTTGGCAGGGGGGTAGGCAGGAGGAAGCCTGGGCCTAGAGTCAGAGTACCTCGGTGTGTGTGGTGGTGGTGGGAGCTAAGGAATAAGGGCATGAGGGCAGAGGTGCTCTTCCTTTTGTGGGGACTGGGGGTTGTTTCGGGGCACTCCCCATTTTCCTCTTCTGTGGGAAGAAGACACTTTTCCCCTTGGAATGTGCCTCTCTACCTCCCACGAGCCTCAAGACACAGACGGTCCAGCATTTGGACTGAATTAAGTGCTCCAGACATCAGCAGCCTCTGAATCATGGGCTGCCGAGAGCTGGGGGGCACACGGGGAGCACTGGCGGTTTGTGCACCGTCTATCGGCTCCGGGAAGTCTATAGGGGTACTCACGGAGCAAGGGACACGAGGCATCCCATGCCATGACCCACTGCAGCTTTCCTCTGTCTGCTTTTTAAAGTGGGCTCCTCTTAATTTAAGAGTTCTGCATCCAAAGACAGAAAAATCACCCATGACTCTGATGCGCTCTCTCTTTACAGAGGTCCAGAGAATTCACAAACCAGACAGTGGGAGGGTGGGATTAGAACCCTTTGTGGCTCATTCAGGCATGGCCGCCTTCATTCAGACATTAAGTCAAGGAGTGAGCATCCACTGTCCTCACTGAGCCAGACACAGTGGGGGCTATCGAGACACAGTGGGACCCAAATCGCACAGGGTCCCTGTCCTCAGATCCTAAAGCTTAAGGAACAGCATGCTTAATAACAGGTCTCTCATTAGCACTTCTTATGCCAGTTCTTTATATGTTACCATGACAACTCCATGAGGTATATAAATTTCCAATTTATAGATGAAGGATTATAGGCACAGATAGGCAAAAGAATATGCATGGGCCAGGCAGTTAATAAATGGCAGAGTTGGATTTGAACCTCCAATATCTGACTTAGGACTGTATGCTTGTTTGCACTTAGAATATAAATGTATCTTTTAGCCACGATAATGTTAATGAGTAATCTGTAATGTAAATAGATTGTGTAGCTTATCATCTGTGTTAGACTGCATGCCACTATATAAACACAGTCCGTGCTGCTCTCTGTGTGATGTATGTATACACTAGTGATGGAGGTGGGTCTTGTATTAATCTGTTCCTTTCATTGGTTAATTAATAAAGAAACTGCCTAGGCCCATTTGATAGGCCAACCCTTAGGTGGGTGGAGTAGACAGAACAGAATGCTGGGAGAAAGAAGCCGAGTCAGTGAGTCGCCATGATTCTCCCACTCCAGACAGACGCAGGTTAAGATCTTTCCTGGTAAGCCAGCTCGTGGTGCTACACAGAATATTAGAAATGGGTTAGATCAATATGTAAGAGCTAGCCAATAAGAGGCTGGAACTAATGGGCCAGGCAGTGATTAAAAAAATACAGTTTCCATGTAATTATTTTGGGTAAAGCCATGCAGGCAGCAGGGTGCCGGGGATGCAGCCCCGCTGCTTCATATTACAACACACCAGGAATCCAGACATGACGAGGTCAGGGTGCCGAGGCTGTCAGCCATGAATCCTAGGGAAATAACGCTTGAGTTAAAACGGAAGGACATTTGTGTGCAATCTCATCTCACAGATTTTCCCACATGGGAGCTGCCGTGACTGGATACACACGTTAAGGAATGAAGTCAACCTCCCACCTCACACCAATACAAAAATCAACTTCAAATGTGTCAAAGGATTGACACTGTGAGACTCTTGGGAGAATATATTGTCCCAAGTCCATGTGGTCTTGAATGGTTCCTTAAATATGGCAGCAAGAACACAAGCAACAAAAGGGAAGTCAGGAACATTGGAGATGATCCAAAAAAACCCCAGCTTTTGTTCTTCAAATTAAACCATCAAAAGAATAAAGCCAGAATATGTAGAATGGAAACAATTTTTGTAAGTCATGTACCCAACAGGATAATTGTATCTATAATATATAAAGAACACGTTCAGAACCCACTTAGGATCTGGGAAGCCGTGTCTCTAGATTGTGTGACTGGCCAGTGGGGCCCTGGAAAGATGACATCTCTAGCCATCAGACAAACACAGTTCAACCACAGCCACACTAGTCGTAACGGCTACAAGGGATATAATTTCAAAAAAGAGTCAAAGTGTTGACAGAAGTGTGTAGCTGTTGGAACCCTAATTCACTACTGGGCAACGTGGTGCAGTTTCTGTGGTGGGTCTGGCCATTCCTCCAAGGGTTATGCTCTGTGATCATATGACCTAGCGATTCCATTCCTGGGAATTTTCCCAAGAGAAATGAAAACATTTGCCCACACAAAGACTTGCGAACACAGACATTCACTAGCAGTTTTTTAATAACTAAGATGGGGAACCCACTCAGATGCCTACCCACTGGTGAATGAATCACCAGGGTGGCACCATCCCTGTACTAGGACATGATTTGGCAATATAAGGAGTGAAGTACTGAAGTTCAGTGTGGCTGAACCTTGAGAACATGATGCTGAGTAAAAAGAGTCAGGCACGTAAGATCTCATGCTGTGATTTCATCCGTGTGGACTGTCCAGGATAGACAAACCCATACAGACAGAGATAGTGGCTGCCCTAGTTAGAGGAAGCGAGTCACTGCTGAGGAGGACAGTCTTGGAGGGGGGTAATGTCAATATTCGGAAACTGGTGTTGGTGATAAGTGCGCAGTGGTGCTGTGATTACCATTAATGAGTAAAGAAACTGCTTTGGACCTAGAGCAGGGCAGAGCTTAGGTAGGCAGGGAAAGCTAGGCTGAATGCTGGGAGAAAGAAGGGCAGAGTCAAGAGAGAAGCCATGGAGCCGCCACCAGAGTCAGACATGCCGAAACTTTGCCAGTAAGCCACTGCCACGTGGCAATACACAGATTAATGGAGATGGGTTAAATTAATATGGAAGAGTTAGCCAATAAGAAGCCAGAGCTAATGGGCCAAGCAGTGATTTGATTAATACATTTTCTGTGTGGTTATTTCAGGTCTAAGCTAGCTGGGCGGCCAGGAACCCACAAGCGGCCTCCTTACAACACCATGGTGAATATATCAAAATCTTGAATTATATACTTTTAATAGATAAGAGTTATAAAAATAAAATAGTGGTTATTTTAAAAAGGTGACTGAAGAAATGTTGACTATGGGCCTGGGAGGGTCAGGGTTTGGAGGGACCTGATACATAAAAGGCACTGGGATGGGGAGCCTGGTGTGTTTAAGGAAGCAGAGGAGACGGTATAACAAGGAGAGGGAAGAGAAGAGGCGCCCAGAGCTGGTCATGGACCAGAAGTTTCAGTCAGGGGACATGGCCCCTGTATTTGCTTGGGCTGTCCTGCCACTTCCCCCTCTTCATTTCACCCTGGGACAGGATGCAGGGCACGGGAGTCCTGGTCACTTGTCAGCCATCCCTGTAAGCCCCAGACCTGACGCTTGCTGTGTGGCGTGGGCACAGTCTCTCTCTCTCTGAGCTCTGGTCTGCATTGTCACACGACTTTCCCTCCCTTCAGCGCTGAGCCCCTGTGAGTGGAGACCATGGGATAGTACCCAGCAGTCTGTAAAGAAAGTTCAAAGGTCACATGCTGCATCTGCGCAGCTGCCTTCCCCTGCATTCCAGTTCTGGGGGAGCAGGGCTGTGCATCCCTCATCTGGGCCTGAAGCTGGAGGGAAGGCTCCCAGGCCTGAAGGTCTCCCCACCCAACATTCAGGCAACTGGCAAGGATATCTAGGAGTAGGGGACCTGGGAGTCCCAGAGCGGTCCACATCCCAGGGCCTGAGCAACTGGACGGCAGTGCAGAAGCTGGGTCTTAGCAATGCTGTCTGTTCATCTGTTCTTTGAACAAACACTGAGGCCACCGTGCAAGCTGGGAGTTCATTCTGCTCAATGCCAGCTGTGGATTGACAAAGGCTGCTGAAGCTGGGGGATGGCCTGGGGTCCATCAGGATCAGAGGAAGCCAAGTCAGCGAGTCAGAGAGAGGAGGGAAGGGGGCCTTCTGGTCCGGCTTCTACACTGTGAACGCAGAACAAAACTCCACAGAGGCCTGTGGAGCTTGGGCCCTCAGCCATCACAGGTACAAACCGGCCTGTGGACATGAAGCGGCTGGGAGGGGTTTGTCCTTCTGTTTTTGATATTGTCCAGCTCTGCCCTAGTCCCCCAGTCAGCTTCCTGCTGAAAGGGCCCGGCCACCTTCCATCCATTCCAGCCACCTGCGTCAGACCTGCTACACACATCTTCCCAAGCTGGGGTTGAGCCCAGAACCAGGTCCCATACCACCATGCCTGGTACGTCCTCAGCAGAGCCTGTCAGCCGAGCCTGGTTTCCAGGACCCTCTGGTGGCATCCCTGATGTGCCCAAGCAGCTGCAACCTCCCCTGCCTCCCCTTTCCCATCAACCACTCCCCTCCCTGCCTTCGATGGACTCTAACATTTGCTGGCTATCTTCAGACTGGGATACCCCACGGTGTCCCAGCCCCCTCCCCACCTCACCCTCCATCCCCACCTCCTCACAGTATCTTCTCTCAGACACATGACTGATCACAACCCTCTGCTCACCCTTGAGGCAAAATCTGATTCTTCTGAATGGTCATGGAGGTCATTACTATTTTTTCTGGCTCTTGCAATCTTAAGAGCTGCTGTTCTCTGGCCCCTCCAACTGGCAGTATTCCTGACAGCAAGCAGCCAGACCTCCCGGTTCCCACCTTCCAACTCCCTCTGCCCAGGACTCATATCCAACTGCCTAGGAACCCTCCTAATATTTCAAGGATCGTATCTTCCAAAGATTTTCCCAGATGGTGGCACTGAGCCCCCTCCTATACCCTCAACTTCTCATTCCTTCGTACTTCACGCAAACCTTGAGGGCAATGGGAAAGTTCTGGGTATGTCAGGATCAGGGTCCTTGAGTACCCAGCCCTGCTTGTCTGCTTCTCACTAGAGCACAATAGGGGAGGCTTTGGGGATCCCAACCCCCATCTAAGGCTTCCACTGTGCATTGCATCTACAGTTCTGCTGCTTGGGCTGGCACCCTGGTTTCCTTCTCTGCAAAGTAGAAATGACACCCTTGCTACTACTCCATGGGGGTCCGAGTGGCACCTGGCACGCAGAAAGTGGTATAAAAGAGTACAGATCCCAAAGCTCGCCAGCTTGTGTGCCATGATTTTCTCTTCCAGTCAGGCTGTCTTCTTCACTGTGTATGTTGGCCAGGGCCACACTGAGGGAAAGGCTTCAAGGCCCCCCCTGAACCCCAGCGTAGCTCCTAGGGGCAGTACACATCCTGGATATCGATGAGGAGGACCTGGGGGACATTGCTGGCAGGCCTGCCGCAGTAAGACACACTACATCTGTCTGTGTCTTCTCAGGGCTGGGCCACAGGCACGAAGGCTCACATTCCCAAGTACCCCAGACGTGGCTGATAAGGACGCCTCTGCCTCCGGTCTGGGAACTTCTCTGACTTAATCTCTCTAGATAGGGCCAGGAGGGGGAGGGGAGGCATGCCTCTGGTTGTCTGAGAAGTCTCTAGAGCAGGCCTCTTGCTCAGCCCCACACATTGCTTCAGCTCCTGCAGGCTGGCTGTTCCCTCCTCTGCTGATTCCCATTCACCCTTGACCAGGGCCTGTCAAGACCCAGCCAGCCCTACTTGACTTCCTCTCGTATTTCGGTCAGTCCATGGGCAACCCAAGAAGAGGTCCTCACTGGTTGGAGGACACGGGGGCGGGGGGGACTCAAAACTCCTCTCTGCCTAGGCCTCTTAAAACCTACCCCTCTTTCCTCCCGACTGATCCATTCAAACTCCAGTTCCCGTAAGAGGCTCTCCTATGACAAACAAGGATTTGTCATGAAAGTTGTTGACCTGTTCAGGGGCCCCAGCCTGGGCTCTGCAATTCAAGCTGTGGCATAGAAGCAGGAGGGGTAACTGCAGGTCCATCACCATGAACTGTACGGCTACCCTGTGTTGAGTCACCAGCCACCTGAGACAGTGTCTTGACAATAACATTTATTTTGCTCTCCAACCTGCCTTCTGGCAGGGCTCAGGGGAGAGTTGGATTCTGTTTTAGGTGATCTTTACTGGGCTGGCGGGACATCTGGGGACGGCATTACGTAAAGCATCCTTCACGGGCACATCCCACCGCTGAGGCTGGCTGTTGGCTGCGACTTTAGCCGAGGCAGGGGCTTTCTCACCACGGGACGTCACCATCTTCATCACCAACCAGCAGCGAAGGTTACGCTTAGGAAGTGACTTGACGTCACTTCTGCCACATCCTCCTCATTGAGGAAATTCCAAAGGTGACAGTCCCCAGAGGAGGGGTGATGGATTCCATTTCCCCATGGGGGATTGATAAGGTTTCAGTTCAAAGCACTGGAAAGACTCCAGAAGTCGGCTGTAGAAGGTTATTGTTGGTCACGGGGGCCTGCTCTTGGGGATCTCAGAGTGCTTTCACTTCTTAGATGGGGGTACACACTGAAAGCTCCTCCCCCATTGGAAGCTTAGTCTCAAGTGGGGGAAGGGCGGAAACTATCTACCGAGTCCTAGCAGCAGTGATGGTCCTGCTGTGGGTACCAAGGGCCTTGTTTCCCTGGATCCCCACCACAGACCTCTTACAAGTGGGCCATGCAGCCTCTGCGGTGCAGGGAAGGCAGCTAAGGTCACCAGGAGCCACCAGGGAGGCTGCAGTTTGAAGCAAGCTCTATGCGGCTCTGAAGGGCCTATGTCCTGGCTCAAGACAGAGAAGGCACAGAAGCTGTAAGAGATCTTCACTTCTTAGTGTCAAATGGGATATTTCATCTGTCGGAGACTCAGTTTCCTTATCTTCCCAGTGAAATAAAATAACCCCTGTCCCAGGCTAGGCATGGCCTCCAGTCAGCCCTCCTAGATACCCAGCTCTTCTAGATAGTACTGGGGAGACAGGTCAGCAGACACCTGCGGAACGGCCATTGCCACTCACCAGCGGGGATTCCCCAGTTCCTGTTGGCTATTTTTAGACTTTGTGGGCAACCACAGAACCACATGTGGGGTTTAACACGGCCATCCGAGTCCGGAAGAGTGAGCAACTGCTCTGATGACGGAAGACAGGCATCTGAGGTCAGGGTGCACCTCGCTTTCTTCCTCGTGGCTCTGGCTTGATGCCGATTCCTCCTTTACATGACTGTGGGCCATTGCAGCCATGGCAGTGAGCATTTTCACCAACTCTAGGTGTCTTCTCAACTGAGCAAAAGTTGCCAGAAAGGAAGCTGGGTGGGGGTCAGGAATAGAACAGGTCTGGCTTTTACTCACTCTGCCTCAACCTCCCCAAGCAGATGGAAGTTCACAAAAATTAGTTAGGAATTCGGATGTGGGTTCATAGTTTAGCTGTAGGGAACACTGTAGCCTGGGTCTTAGAACTATGCCCCTGCTTGCCACATAGGTGACTCTTGCAGGGTAATTTCTTGCCATGACCAGAAGAAAAAGGCTTTTAAAAGCCCTAAGGACTTAAGGTCAGAGCCCCTCCCAATGCACACATGGGAACACTTTGGTGCATTGCTGCCCTCATCACCATTTTGGTTTACTGCGGTATCCTGAAGGCCTCTGTCCCTTCTCTGAGGGGCCCAAGCCCCACCCCGACCCCACAGGACCCCATTCTTACTTTTTGGGCCCCAGGAAATCATGTTTCTGGAAGTGGTTAGGACTCAGAAGTTCTGTGATTTCCCAAGAGAAAAAGAAAGAAAAGACAGAGCTACCGTTGTTGTGTGCGCTCACACACAAGTGCCATGGGCACAGGCACACTTGCCTCACAAATGCAGGCTTGAGGATCTCCAGCACACACTCATTCAACAAACACAAACACCTACTCATGTTCCCACACCAGGATGCCTGCCTCCCCCACATCACAGAAACCTTACATGAACATACCTATGTTCCCGCTCTTGTGTACATTAACATACTTACATGCATGCTTTATATAAAAAGGACAACCTGGGCTGTGGTGCACACCTTTAATCCCAGGATTCAGGAGGCAGAGGCAGGCCGATCTCTGTGAGTTCAAGACCAGCCTGATCTACAGAGTGAGTTCCAGGACAGCCAGAGATACATGGAGAAACCTTGTCTCGAAAAACCAAAAAAAAAAAAAAAAAAAAAAAAAAACCCACAAAATGCATAAATTTACACATATTGACATATATCCCACTACCATACGCTTTAGTGACAAGCAGGTGCATATACTCAGAGGATATTTGTCTGAACTATGAAATCTTGTATACACATAGATTCTTACGAAAACAAGGGCTTATCTGTGCAAACACGAGTATATGCATATACTCACTTTGCTTATATTCATACCCAGTAACAACCACCACAGATAATGAACGTCTGCACACTCAGAACACACCTGAGTCGTTTGCACACGCCTGCATACCCACACTACACGTGGAGACACATACAAAAGCACCGTGTGCTCACACGGCCTCTTCTGAGCCCCGAAAACCCCCAGCCCCTTGTGCGTAGGAGGTCAAGCCTTCCACACGGGGGTCATGGTGGAAAGTATGACCTGAGCTATCTTGTCAGAAGAGCGAAGGCAGGGTGGGGTTCAGGGGGGTTTCCAAGCTGTTACAGCATCAGTGTGTCTGTGTGACCAGGGCTACCCTAGCTGATCATCTTCCGTGGGTTCATCCAGCCGTTTGAGACATTCAGACTCAGCATGAGAATTAGTTTATTCTCAAGGAGGGAACCAAACCCTGAGGCTTCCTGCATGCAGACTGCCCAAGGGTTAGGGGAGGGGAATGGGTCTGGGGTCAGACTGGGGGGTGCATGGTTGCAGGAAAGATGCTGAGCAGGCCTTCTGGGAATATTAGGCATTTTTCTAAAGATGTGTCAACCCCATGACCAACTCCCAATCAATGTTTCGAGTGGCCAGTTTGCTGGATTTAAATGCTGAATGTCTTATTAAATTTGCCACTTGTTTTTCCAACTCAGTAGCGCACAGGGCCAGGTGAGATGGTTCAGCAAGTAGGTGTTTGTTGCCAAGCTGCTGACTCCAATCCAACCCTCAAGTCCCACGTGGTAGGACAGTCCGACAAGCTGTCTCCTGACCTCCACACATGTGCCTACACACAAGTGTAATAAAGATTCTGAAAGTGGGTAGCAATTATGTTAGACACATTGATATTTGTTTTCATTTTGCATGCAAAATAGCACTTTAAAGAATGTCCCAGAGGCCAAAAGTTATAGATCAAAGAAGGACTTAGCCCTGACTGCCTTGTAACTCGTTCTGTAGACCAGGCTGGCCTCAAACTAACAGAGATCCACCTGCTTCTGCCTCCTGAGTGCTGGAATTAAAGGCGTGTGCCACCAGCACCTGGTCTGGGGAACGGCTTTGTTTAATAGAGATGCTTAACACTTGTTCCTGGAGAGGAACTTTCTGGAGACACGTGCCAGGAACAGCCTTCTGGAAGTCCTGTAGGGACGTTCTGGAAATTCCTGTCTCCAGTAGCCATATGACCTGGAACTGCGTTCTTCTCTGTCTTCCCTTGTGAGTTTGGCCAAGTCCTTGTTTCTCTTAGGTCCTCAATCTCTTCATGTACAAAGGATTCAACTTCTGACATTTCACAAATCCCTCCAGCATCTTTGACCCCCCGTATAGCTAGAGCACTGAGCAATGGGCTCCAGAGAAGGTGCTGATTCTGTTGGGGGTGGACCAGTCCTGCTGGGAAGCCAAGCTGCTGTGTTGTGGCCTCAGTCTGAATAGTGACATGATTTCAGGCAGGGCGAGGGGGTGCTGGCTATGCTGGCTGCAGGGTGGGGCTCAGCTAACTTTCTTTTCCTGGTAGTGTGCCATAGTAAGCTCATTTCCCTTTTCTGCAGGGAAATGCCATTGACATCACAACACTGGATTTTCAGCGGGCCCGAGAAGAACTCGTGATCCTCTAGAAATGTGCGCAGCAGGGTGAGATGCAAATGCCCCCCGGGGAGATTAGCAGAGCTCTCATCTGAGGCCAAAGACATGTGGGCCAGCCCAGGTCCACAGAGGGAGGGTAGCATCTTCCTCATTCATTTTAACAAGTGCCCCACACGTCCACCATCTCGCCCAGCTCAGAACCCATCCTCCACCTGGACAAGCTGCCTCCCCAAACCCTCCTCCTTGCAATAACACTCATGCCCTTGCTAGGCTACCCCAATATGGGCCTCCTTGTTCTTCTCCAGGGCAGGTTCAGCTTCAGCTCAGTCTCCCCCTACACATCCCGACCTTTTTCTCCAGTCCATCCTCCACTCAGTGGCCTAGTGACATCAATGATGCGCAGAATCCATGATGTCACTCTCCAGCTGTAGGGAGTCCCAGGGTGCTTTAGGTGGGCATTGGGGGCAAATTCATGTAGCCCCACCCTCCTCTCTGCTGCTCTTCTCAAAGACCCCTTAGCTCAGAGACTATAGAAATAGCCACCCTTTTCACACCCTCACCTTTGCTGGTAGTCACCCCTGGGAAACTTGGCTGCCCTCTCCCTCCCTAGGGGGATGCTCATCTCTTGATCTGTTAGGTTATTTGGGGGCAGTTCAAAATATCAAGGGCTTTTATCTGTAAGTATTGTAACCTACATGGCATTCCAAGAATACTGTTCTGTAAATAATAATAGTAATAATAATAATAATAAATTCTCTTTCTGTATACACACACATACACACACACAAAGAGAGAGAGAGAGGTGAAATACTGTGTTTCTTATTAGTTATGTTACTGATTTTCAGAATCAGTGGGTTCTCAGCATTTATAGGAGTTATCCATTGAGGGACGGTGTTGGCAGGTGTTGTCTTGATTTTTTTATGTCATCTGCTTTTCTACATTTTTGACCCACAAGGATCTTTGACTCTTCCTGCATCCTAGTGATCCAATCCTATGAATATTTTGTAACTTCTTCACTTTCTGGTATGACAAAATGTACAGATTGCAGTCTCTGTGGAGACCTAGAATCCTGTTCCCCTCCCCAGGAGTCTTGTTTCTTTTTATGAAAAGTGGTATTTAGTGACCTCAAGTCTGGGAGCTTGGTTGCTTTTAATACCGTTTTGTTGGTTTTTTTTTTTTTTTTAAGACATTTTCAGTAGGCAGAGCTGGCAATTTATTTTTCTTAATGAAACATATATCAAGAATTCATAGTCAGGCAGTGGTGGTGCACACCTTTAGTCCCAGCACTCAGGAGGCAGAGGCAGGCAGATCTCTAGGTTTGAGCTCAGCCTGGTCTACAGAGTGAGTTCCAGGACAGCTGAGGCTACCCAGAGAAACCCTGGAGTTATAGCTCAGTGGGCAGAGTGCATGCCCAGCATTCACTAAGCTCTGGGTTCAATCCCTGGGACCACTTACATTGGGTATAGTGCACCACGCCCGTCTGCACTCTATGCGCTACCATACAGTCCGTGAACCAGGCAAGGGGCTGGAAATTGAAACACAGAGAGACACACAGACAGAGACAGAGGTCATCCTTGAAACAAGAATGCCCCTTTATTGTGTTCCAGGGCAGCTTACATAGGAATTCTTAACTGATAGCCACGCCCCAGCCAAACCCACCAGAAACCACTCTCCTGCCATCAGGAACTCCTGAGGATCTTGTGCTCAGAGCAGCTGCAAACATTACAAGTTGTTTACCAGAAATTCAGGATCTGGGGGTGTTCACAGCTCCCAACGATTGGGAATGGTGATATGTGTCTGCAAACCAAGTATTTGGAAGGTAGAGGCAGGAGGATCACACATTAAAGATAGCCTTGGCTATACAGTGAGTTAGAGGGTAACCTAAGCTATATGAGACTCTGAAAAACAAGCAAATATCGCATCTATATTTGGACGTCTATACCTAATGCTGGGAATTTTACTTGCTAATGATATTGACATGATTACTGACAGATCGGAGGAGTTGGCTCTCTCCTGCCCCCATTTGGGTTCCTGGGATGGCAGGCTCGGCACCAGCTGCCCTACCCCTTGAGACATTCCATCAGCCCTAATTTTCTTTTATTCTTATGAGGTATATTTTTTTGTTTCTAAATATTCTACAAGTTAGGTATTTTCAGTGAAGATCTTTTTCCATCTACTCTTTGAACCCATTCCTTCCCTTAATGTTTTCAAAATATTTTATCTATCATCTATCTATCTATCTATCTATCTATCTATCTATCTATCCATCTTACAACCTGACCACTCCTTCCCCTCCTTCCTCTCCTTCCAGTCCTCCCAAACTCCCTTCCACCCCCTTCATCCACTCCTCCTCTGTTTCTATTCAAAGGAGGGCAGGCCTCCCATGGATGTCAACCAAACCTGGGAGACCAACTTGAAGGCTAGATGTGGCAACCCGGCATGAAGATATGGGTCCTAAAAGCCAGCAAAAGAGCCAGAGACAGCCCCTGCTCCCACTGTTAGGAGACCCACAGGAAGACCAAGCCACACAACTGCCACAGCTATGCAGAAGCTCTAGAGTTTTTTTTTTTTTTGGTTTTTCGAGACAGGGTTTCTCTGTGGTTTTGGAGCCTGTCCTGGAACTAGCTTTGTAGACCAGGCTGGTCTCGAACTCACAGAGATCCGCCTGCCTCTGCCTCCCAAGTGCTGGGATTAAAGGCGTGCGCCACCACTGCCCGGCCTAGAGTTTTTAATTAAAGAAAATGTGCACGTTTGTGCATCCTCTTCCCTTTCTGATAAGTGATAATGCATGGCGCATATTTTATCCAACTTGATTCTCTCACTTGACGCCGTGCCCTGGAGACCGTTCATCAGAACAGTCAGAGAGCCCCTCCTTCCCTCCTGGGCAATCCTCCCCTATCCGTGGCCCTTCAAGTGTTCACACTGCGGAGGGCCCAGCTGTGATGGCTTCACACGCATGTGCTTTGCTTCGGCCAGCGTATCTTTGGAACCAATTCCTAGAAGTGAGATTGCCAGGACGAAGGGTACACACATGTAATTTTTCTAGAAATCACCAAATTCCCCTCCATATATGGTTCCCGCCATCCCATATTCCCAGAAGACAGGGTGTGTGAGAAGGTCCGTTTTCCCACGGTACTGCTGAGGGGGTCTGCTCTCCGGCCTTTGGCTCGTCGCCAGTCCGATAGATGAAAAATAACATCTTGGCCCAGCTTTAGTCTGATCACGCAGAAGCTTTAGAACTTCCTGTATGCTCAGGGCTGGATTCACTTCTGGGTGCCCAGCGCCCAGTGTGGAGAGAGCTCGAAACAAAGGAATAAACACACACACACTCAAGTGGGCACGCACATACACATAGACACACACACACACAAACACACACACAAGTGTACGCACACACACACACAAGTGTACGCACACACACACACACACACACACCATCCCCTCCCACATGGGCACACCCACGATCAGGTAGGAAAACAGTTTAGGAAATGAAGTATTGACGAGGTGTGACTGACATGACCCAGGTCACAGGTCCAATGGGCCTCAGGGCTGGGACTAGAGTTGCTTTTTCTTTTTTCTCTTTGTATGATTTAAAGTATTGGTTTTTCTGACTTAAAAGTGAAGAGTGGCACCCAACAGAGTCTGGAGAGCACAAGAAACCGTAAACAGGAAAATTCCACCTGGTCACCCATTTTTTCCCCAGGCTTGATGTTTCTGCCCATGACTTTACACAAAAATCCCTTAAAACATGTAATCTATTTATTTGTGTGTGTGCGTGTGTGTATGTGTCGGGGGTGGTTGTGTGTGAGGTAGAAGGACACCTTGTGGGAGCTGATTCTCTCCACCATGTGGGTTACGAGCACTGAACTCAGGCCATCAGGCCTGGTGACAAGCATCTGTCAAGCCTGGTGACAAGCATCTGTCAAGCCACCTGCCAGTCCCCTTTGGTTTCTTCCCGAACACTCAGCACATGTTTTAGTCAATAATGAATTGTCAGAGGCAAGCTACTTGTGATTTCCTCACAGTTTTGTATGCTGGAAGTCCAAGCAGTGAGGGCCTGACCTTGGGAAGGGTCTCACACGGAATCGCAGAGGATGGATGTGGAATGGAAGGGTGAGATCTGGAACAGGAAGCTGGAGGGTTGGTGTGATGGGTGTTTTTTGTTAACATGACACAAACCTAGACCCATCTGGAAAGACGACTTGATTGAGAAACCACTTTCATTGGATTGGCCTGGAGGCAAATCTGTAGGGCATCTTCTTGATTAGTGTTTGATGTGGGAAGGCCCAGCTTATCTGCAATGGTGCTACCCCTGGACAGGTGGCCCTGGAGGACATAAAAAGGCAGGCGCAGCAAGCCCAATGGGGCAAGTCAGTGAACATCGTGCCCCCTTGGTTTCCGCCTGAGTTCCTGCCTTGATGACAAATTGCAGCTTGTGGGGGTGAACAAACCCTCTCCTCCCTAAATTGCTTTGACTATGGTCTTTATCACAGCCGTAGGAACCTGACTAGGACAGATGGGGGCCGGCTCAGCCTCCTACGGTGTCCCAGGAGAGTTGCATCAATCTCTTTGGAGGAGGTATTCTCAGCAACCTCAGGACGTCATGTTAGACTAGGCCTCTTAAATATTCCATCCGCTCTCACCTCACCACCTAAAGAGCAAGCTTCCAAAGCACGAACCTTTGGGAGGGACAGCCAACATCCAAACCACACGCCCCATTCACGACGGCCCTGCCAACGAACGGCCGGCCTTACGCCGCCTTCCCTATTTTGACACGCGTTGGTATATTTCTTTTTTGTTACCGCTAAACTTCCAGATCATTTCCAGATTTTTTTGGTGTTATGAAAATATTCTACCATGTTGATCTTTGTTCACATTCTGGGTTTTTACTCCTTAGAATTGATTCCTGGAATCCCAGTCCCGTGATCCAAGTTCTTGGTTTTTCTTGGCCACACTCAGGGGGAGTTAGTTAAGCTTTGCCCGTGACTCTGTAGAGTCCCTGCCTTGGCCTGCATCTCAGAGTCTTCAGTCTTTAGTCCAGATGCACATCCAAGACCACTCAGAAGATGGATGGACTGTGGCCCACCCTGAACAAGGAAGGGCTTCTGGTAGCATCCGCTTGTAATCTCTGCCTTCCCAGGCTATAGACAAATGACCTGGAGCCCATGGGGGAAGCCACACACAGGCAGACGGGAAACTAACAGAGGGGAGGGGCAGTTTGGATGCCGAGCAGGTCTGATTTGTAAGCACTCACAGGGTAGAGGAGCAAACGCTGGGGTCAGACCCTTCCACTCTGTGAAGGATTGATTGCACAAGTCCGAGATGGTAGGCCCTGGGGGAGCTGTTGGAAGTAGCAACAAGTGAGCATCATGGTAGGAACATAACTCTCGACAGATGAGGTGGGGCAGTGGGGTTCTCCAAGCCGCATCCAGAGACGCTGAGTCTTATCCCACAGACGGTAAAGCAGGGCAGGGCGGTAATGTTCAAACTGAGATCAGTCCTGAGGCTGCTGGGGCTGGGGGCAAGATTGAGGGTGGGAACTGGGTAAATGAAAGGAGAGGCCACCCCATGCGGAGACACTGTGGACACACCACACAACAGAATCCACACGAGAGGATGAGATGAGTGATATCGGTGACACAGAATAGAAAAGTTGCCCCAACTGTTACAGATGACTGTTGATAGACAAAATCTGCCATGGATCCTAGGCTGCCTGAATTCCCGTCTGCTGAGTGTGACAGATTCTTGCTCCGTTTCCCATCGTCCAAGAAGGTAGCATGGGCTTGTCTCCGAAGACCTTTATGCCATCAAAATCCTGAGCTCCACAGGCAGCCAGGGTTCCTGCAGGGAAGCAAGGGAGGAGCCTGAGCAGAGGGAATGCCAGGGTGGGCTCATGGTCCCAGCTCCGTTTCTCCACCTCATCCATCTTGCAGGGCTAATAGCAGCAGGGTGGCCTGGGCCCAGGCCAGAGACCAGATGCAGGAGAGAGGAATCAATCGTCTCAGCTGGAAGGACAGAGAGGAAGAATGCAGAACGTCCAAAAAGCTGTGAACAACTTGTGGGCTCTGGCTGGGTGCCACCTGCCAGTAGCGAGCCAGGGTGGGGGAGGCAACCCCATTTCCCCTCTGTGCATCAGGGCTGCAAGCCCTGGATGACTGACAGCATTGGAAAGCAAACCCTGCCTCTCCTGGGCTCACTAGGTGTCACCTGGCCGCAGGGCTAGCCTCACCCCACCCCCACATAAACTACTGCTAGCAATAGCACAGATTGCTGTCTCTCCTGGCCTCAGCTGGTTCCCGGGACGGCTGTTACACTCCATGGCTGCCAGTGGCCGTGGAGACCTCCTGTTTGCCTGTGGTTATCTGGCTGATGGGAGCCTGTGAGGGGAGCCTGTGATGGTTCTCCTGGCCTGGGCTGGAATTCCTTCTCTATACTCTGAATGGGACAACTCGGGTCCTGATTCCATCTAATTACAGTCTCTCTGGAAATGCCCCATGCCAACTGGCTTAGAGCACATGGGATCCTGTCTGAGGGCCAAGAGTTGGGGGGGGGGACATTCAAACAGAGTTGGGGTTCTCTGAAGTAGTAAAGATGTGCCTGTGGGCCCCCTCAGTCTCAGGGGGACTGAATCAGGGGGGACATCCAGATCACTGGGGCACAGAGGGGAAGAGTGAGGGCCACCCAGAGGGTAAGTGACAGAGACAGAATTGTGAAGAATACGTATACAGCAAATCCCGTGGGCTGCAAGCTCCCCTCAAGCCCCTGCATGGTTTCTCCAGGCTCAGCTGGTCTGCCAGGTAGGGCTAGCTCTGTTCTAGTCTGTGGGTGCATGTACTTACCTATCACCCAAGTTGCTTTAGAGCTGACAGATCTCAACTGGGATCCAAGGCTAGGGGTGTGTGTTTTTGTTAACTGTGAAGTGCTGTGGAATCACCAGGTTTCCCTTCTGCCGGACACACTGAGCACCAGCAAGCTGTGGGGAACTGGCAGGCTTTGAATCTATTCGGCAACAGAAGAGGACATTATTAGTTCAGAGAGGGTTGGTAACCTGCCCATGGTCACACAGGACTAGAACTCAGGCCCGGTTTCCCAGCCTTGTCTCTTGCCCTAGGCTTGAGAAAGGTCCAACCCTAGCCTGAGGTGCAGGGGAGGTACAGCTTCAACTTGCCTGTGTCTGCTTGCACGTCCTCCAGTTTTTCGGGGGCCGTTCTTCAGGGGTTCACTGAGGCAAGGCCACACTTCCCTCAGGCGGCTTCCTGTTTTTGCCAAGCAATGACCTTTTCGGGACCTGGTGCCAGCAGGCTGCAGCTGTTGCCAAGGCCTTGACTTCTTGCAAGAGAGGAAGAAAAGGACCTGGTCCCCAGGGATGCAGCAGGTCTATGCTCATACACGGCTCTGAATTCTGTCATCCTTTCTGACATGGGCATGCGCATGCATGTTGGACTTGTCTTGGTACCCAGAAGGCCCAACTAGATAAGGTTCATTCAGCAGTTCCATGGACATTTATCCCGGACCTCTGAGGAGCAGGGCAAGGTGTGGCTGCAGGATCAGAGACACGCAGGACGGCCCCCCTTAGACTGACTGGCTTAGACCTTGGTTATCTTCCTTTCATGGCCTGGGAAGCTCGGAGTTGGTCCCTTCCTTTACTGTGGACTGTTTTGCTCTGAAGTCTCAGGATGCATGGGAAAGGGCCCCTGAGGGTGTGGAGAACCTGTAGAGGTGAGAGGGGACCAAGGTTTGGAAATGAAAAGCCTGGAGCTGGGACCTGACTTTGGACTTCACAGTTCCTCCATGATGCTTTTTAAAAAATTAAAAACCAGGCCTGGCGTGGTTGCACATGTCTTGGGAGGCAGAGGCAAGCGTATCTATGAGTTGGAGGTTAGCCTGATCTACGTAGTGAGTTTCGGGCCACCAGAGCTACGTAGTGAGACCCTGTCTCAAGAAAACAAACAAAAAACATTTTAAACATTTTATATATTTACTTATTTTATGGGAGGGCCCTCGGTAGCATGAATGTGTAGTTCAGAGGACCTATTTCCTTCTACTGTGTGTGTTCTGGGGATCAGACTGAAATCACTAGGCTATGCAGTAAGTGCCTTTACCTCCCTAGCTATCTCCTGCACCCCTCTGCACCCCTCCCCACCCTAGCAGCTAGTCCAACTGCCAGCCTCCTGGGATTGGAGCTGCTGGGAGGGGGGTCTATGGACCTATGGGATGGGGGGTCTGCTGTGAATGAAATACGCAGGAGAATGGATGAAGGGGATAATGGGAGGGAATTGATCGGTCCCTTGTGTGTTAGGCACATAGATATGCTCAATTCGACTCCACAGTGAGGGAATGCTGTCCCATAGAGGAGGCCCTCGGCTGAGAAGGCATAGCCAGCAGGGCCCTTATTCAGGATCTGCACTGAAGATGCTGTGCAAGGCTGCTTTTACTCCAGGCCTCCTCTCCAGAAGGGCTGTGTCCTGCCATGTCCTGATGTGTCCTGACGTGACCTGCCTTGTCCTGTCGTGACCTGCTGTGTCCTCCCATGTCCTACTGTGACCTACCGTGTCCTGCCGTGTCCAACCTAAGCACTAATCAAGACTCATGCTAACAGCCAGAACCGCCCCATCACTTGGCCACATGCCTGAGGCAGGGGGATGACTTGGCAAGACTAGCTTCCCCTAGGACCTCTGGGATTGTTTTGGGGCCTGTGCTGCAGCAGAGTACATGAGGAGATTTCCAAAGACGGGCACATGTCTGTCTCATCCTCTTTCCCAGGAAGGAGTGTTCCTCTGGGCCTGGGGACCTGGGAGAATCATAGTATTCTTGCTGAGAATCTTGGGGAGCAGTGGCCTGGTCTCAGGTCTGTTTGCCCACCTCCAGTTGGGCCTAGACATGTGCTGGAGACCGTGGAGATGCAAGAGGCAGAGACGCCCTGCTGGACTTTAGGGCTTCCAGCAGTCCCCCGGGGAGTCCCTCTTGATTCAGTAGCAGGAAGAGGCCGGGAGAGAGATTAGTCCAAAACTGTTAGAGTTTGCCTTCCTACAAAAGTAGGGTGTAGGTCTGGTACGGTGCAATGGGTAGACTGCTTGTCTAAATGCAGGAAGGCCTGGGTTCTCTCTCGAGTACCTCGTGAACTGGATGTGGCGGCTCATGCCTGTAATCCTAGTATTGAGAAGGTGGAGAGAGGATGATCAGTGGTTCAAGACCTCCTGGGCTATATCTGATCCCATCTCCACATACAAACAAACAAACAAGGCCCCTATCCACTCCAGAAACAGCAGAGTATGAAACAAGAGCTTGGTGTAACTAGTTTCCCATATATTAGGAGTAAGGGGTGAAGAGAGGGGACAGGGAATGGAGAAGCCAAAACCAGGGAGTATTTCATCGGTCTCTACTGTGGACAAGGGGGCTGTATTCATCCATCACCTGAGAAAGCCCCAGAATAGTCCCAGAATCATCAATACACAATGGAAGCCGGGAAGGGACTTATTGACTCATGTCACTTCCCAATGAGGGATTATAGACGTCTGAGCAGTGCTGCCTACGCAACCTCATCCCCATGATATCAAAGAACCCCAAGCAGCCTTGGAAACCTTCAGCACAGGGTGAGGGTAGAGCCTGTACCAGTAAGGAATTGTCCACCCTGGCTGTAATTTACATCCAGCCCAAGCTGAGGTAGCTGTGCAGAAGCATCCTTAGTTGTCAGTCTAAGAGGATGGCTGGAGCTCAGCTGAGTGTGAATGCTGGGTATTGAAGAAGCCGTGCTCGGAGTGGGACAGGCATGAGCTTTGCTGTCAGGTTTCCCGACTTCCAACCTTGGTCCACACGAAGCCCATGTCACCCTGGAGCCACAGTATCCTCAACTAAAAAGCTAGGTATGGTGGCATGTGCTCCAAACCGTAGAGCTGGGGAGGCAGAGACAGGCAGACCCCCAAGGCTTGCTGACTAGCCAGCCTATACTGATTGGGTGAGCTTCAGGCCCACAAGGGACTGTGTCTCAAAAGCCACATGGTAGGCATCCCGAGGAATTCAAGTATGACTTCTGAACTCTCCACGCCTATGGACCCATGTGTGCAATATGAGGTTGCACATACATCCTAATTAAATGCTTATGAGAATCAAATGAATGTATCTGGCAGAGTCCGATGTTGAAAGTCATTGCTTTCTCCCTTGTTAAAGGACAGACTGAATTCTTCCTCATTTCCTGTCTCAGCCAGACCCACTCCCACCTCCTTCAAGGCTGGGACCTGTATCACCTGTATGACCCAAAGCCCTGGCTCCCTGCCTGTCATGTAACTTTCCCCTGGTCTCAGCCTGGCCAATGCATCAGCAGCTCAGCCCCTCACTGCCCTACAGAGGGCGGAAACCAAGCGTCCTTCCTTCACGGGCCTCCGTGTCCATTGGGTCTGGGACTGTCTGTTAGAAGGGGAGTCTCCGCTCATTCCCCCAAATTCATGTGTTGCAGTCCTAACCCCAGAACCCCGTGGGATTGGGGTCATTGCAGATGGAGACTGGCTGGGGTGAAGTCATGCTGAATGACGTAGGGTAGGCATCCAATATAGTGCTTGGTGCATTTTTAGAATTTTGAGTAGAAAACATGTATATCAGTAGGCCATGTGTAGAGTGGGGTTACTTTGCCATAGGTTAGAATATCAGAGATTAAAAGATAGGTCTGGAATTGATTCTCTCTAGTGCTTAAAGGCGCAAAGCCAGGCTAATGCTTTGATCTTGAACTTTCCAGCCTTCAGAACCATGAGTCTTGCAGTTTCTGCTATTTTGTTACAGTAGCCAGCACACCATCTGAGAAGCCAAGAGACAGTTTCTTTTCCTGTTGCAGATATAATGCTTTCTCCTCATTTGCATACGGTCTTCGCATATCTGTTCCGGTATTCAGCCAGCTTTTTGTTGCAGTGGAGAGCCTGCACTAAGGTGAAGGGTGTGTCTTTGGCCTCAGAGCCGAGCCAGCCCATGGTAGGCACTCAGGAAAAGGGCCCGAAGCCCTCCAGACACAGGCAGCCCATTCAGCCTGAGATGGGCAGGTACTGAGAAAAGGAGGCATGGGAAAGACTGCAGATAGTGTGAGCAGCCACAGGCAGCCAGGGTATAGGCTCTATAGTAGCAAGGAGGGTGGCACCAGAAATGTTGAGGCACACTGTTGCGGGAACTTGAGGGTACATTCAGTTGGGAGATTATGTGGCAGTGGGAGCTGTGGATTTGGGGAACCATGCTGGGGAGTGGGGAAAGTATTCTACGGAAAACAGATGGATCATGATGAGGCCATGCAGAGCAGTTCCAGCAAGCGAGGGCACAGGTTAGACCCCTTATGAGCATGAGTTGGGAGACAAGACAAGGGTGAAATGTCGGCCAGGGTTAGTAGAGTCTAGCATGCACAAAACCCTGGGTTTGGTCCCCAGCGTTCCATAAATCTGGAATAGTGGTGCACACAGTAATCCCAGTACCTGGGAGATACCGAAAGGAGGGCCAGACATTCTGTGTCATCTTCAGGCACATAGCAAGTTCAAGGCCAACTTGGGTTACTCTAGACCCTGCCTCCGAGAGAGGGGGGGAGGGAAAGAGAGAGAGAGACAAAGAGAGAGAGGGAGAAAAGGTCAGTTTGATTGTTGACTGGTTTGTAGTTATTTTACTTTTAATTAAACTTTTATTGAATTTATTAATTTATCATTTATTGCGGTGTGTCTATGGGTCTGTGTGGCACAGCACACACATGCGTTGGGAGCAGTGAGACCCCAGATCCTGAATTTCTTGTTTTCCCCTGATCTGAGTGCCTACAGCTGCTTTGAGCACGAGACCTTCAGGAGTTCCTGATGGCAGGAGAGTGGTTTCTGGTGGGTTTGGCTGGGGCGTGGCTATCTCTATATAATCTGCCCCTGAACACGATAAAGGGGGCATTCTTGGGGAATTCAAGGATGACCCGTGTCGTTGTCTTTCTGTCTGTGTGTGTCTGTGTATTTTAACCTCCAGCCCCCTTGCCCGAAGCTCGGGTAACTGGGTGCCAGTGCAAAGAGCGCAGACACGGGGGCGCGGTGCACGGCACACATGGAGGTCAATTCCTTCTCCTCTCCTTCCAAATGTGAGACCTGGGATTGACCTCAGGTTGCCAAGCTTGATGGCAAAGCACCTTTTCTCACTGAGCCATGTAGGTTTTTTGTTTTACTTATTTATTTTTACTGTTTTAACTATATGTGGGTGGTATTTATAAGTGAGTGTGGGTCACTGGAGTGGCCCTGGCAGGTAGCTGTCCCGGCAAGAGGGAAAGTAAGACACTGAGTTTTGATCATTTTTCTGTCAACAAATAGATTCTATGTTTAGATCATGTTGGGCAGATGGCAGATTTTCTCCCATCTAGACGGATACTCGGTTCTCCCCTGAAGCACATGCTGCCGGTGATCAGTAGGTTTTCACCTAGTAGGAGGTGTTGGGGGAGGAGGGATGGACTCACAACAGAACCCTGGGAAGGCATCCCCAGCTTGGAAAAGTGGTCCCGGGCAAGTTGGAAGGTCTGCTGAGAAGAGAAGATTCCCGGATGCTGGAGGACCAGGGAGCCCAAGGATGAGAGCCCGAAGAGCTTTGGCTGTCCTGCAACCAGGTCAAGCCAGAGCTTGGCTCTCCCTTCGACCTCTCCGCTTCATGCTGAAATCCTGCTGTCCCTGTAGGCAGCTCAGATGCCTTCCAAGCCTACTCAATCCTCCAGCTGTGAGGCCTGTGATCAGCTGCAAACCTCCCTCACCCCTGACAGCTTCCTGAGTTGACGGCCCGCGTCTCCTCTCCTCGCACAGCAGAGGTTTTATCTAACAGTCCCCATGTTTCCCACAGACCCAGCACCCAGAACCTCGGGGATGCCCAAGCAGTCGGGCATGACAAATACGCATGCATATGAGCCCCGTTATACAGATGGACATCTGGAGACGTAATAGTGCAATTTGCCCTCACCTCCAAAGCAAAGGTGGCCCTTGGAGCTAGAGTGGCCCCAGTTCTGAGTTTGATTTCACAGGCAGAGCTTCCTCCAGGCCAGCCCGATGGGAGGGGTGGGGTGGGAGCTGGGTCCTGAGAACCAGCTGGCTAGAGAGACTTGAAGTTGGGAGGGCCAAGTTCAGGGAAAGCGCAGCTGTAGAGGGACCAATCTGTTTATTATGCTTGGTCTGTACTCCAAACAGAGCTGATGGATGGAGCCCCTCCAGCTCTATAAACAGCTCAGCCCTCCCTCCTTCCCTCCAGCCCCCTCTGTTCTCAGCACAGCTGTTTCTAGGGAGACAGAAGTGGCTGTGGGGTGGAGAGACGGGATGAGAAGACAGGGTGGACAAAGATAAGAGTCCTCAAGGTGAGGGGAGCTGGAGGACAGCAGAAGCTGACCAGAGGGCACACTTATGCACTATTGCTGCCCCTGAAAAGTCCGCGTCCTGCCACCCACTGCCTCTGTCCTCTCTGGATCCCCTGGGCCTGTCTGAGGGTGGATTTAAATCCAAGAGTTCAGAAGTACTGGAGGGCAGGGTCCATTAACTTGGGAAATCTTTTCTGAGCTCACATTCCCGGGGGACACACATACAGGGGACTCTGGGTAGGAATTTTTTTCCCAGGGCTCTTGATCTGATGGTGGGTCAGACAGAAACCCAGTGCTAGAGCTGAGGGGTCCATGGGGATACAGGCGGCGAATGAAGAATCCAGGCTGCCTCCTCGGAGGAGGTGGTCCAGTCAGATAGAAGCAGCAGGAGTTTGTGGTTGGGTCAGGGTGGGGGGGACAGACCTGGTGGGGGAGGGGTAAGCCTGGGGCTGTGAGGGTCAGATGCTAGGGTCACCAATAGTCAAGGTCATCAGCTCGTTGCTGGACGTGGTAGTGCACACCTGCCATCCCCATACGTGGAGGAGAAGGCAGGATGATGATGGGGAGCTCGTGGTCATTCTTATTTATTTATTTATTTATTATGTATACCATATTCTGTTTGTGTATGCCTGCAGGCCAGAAGAGGGCACCAGACCCCATTACAGATGGTTGTGAGCCACCATTTGGTTGCTGGGAATTGGACTCAGGACCTTTGGAAGAGCAGACGATGCTCTTAAACTCTGAGCCATCTCTCCAGCCCGCTCATGGTCATTCTTGGCGACATAGTCAATCCAAGGCCCACCTGAACCACAGGATACCGTGACTCAAAAACCAAAGAACAAGACGTAGGAGAGATAGCTGCAGTGGGTAAAAGCATTTGCTGCCAAGCCCGACGATCTGGGTTCAAGCCTCGATATCTACAGTGGTAGAAGGGGAGAACTGATCCTCACAAGTTGTATTCTGACCACCATGCACATGGGCTCAGACACAAATAAAACAAAAAAAACAATAAGAAAAAACTCACTGGCTTCAGAGAGGGAGGAACCTGGTTTAGGTCTCACCTCTAGAATCTCAAGATATAATAGGAATCTCTTCGAGCACTGTAGGAAGAAGGTCCATCGACTGCTCAGCCTGGGCTTAGCCGGATGGTCCACAGAGATGGTGACAGCAGAGAGGAGCTGTCACTACCTCCCAGGGGCGTGGAGGCTGTCTGGAAGACAAAGGGGTTTGCGTGGGCAGCTGACCAGGACCCTGGGTCTGGTGGAGTGAGATGGTGAGGCAGCTGGAGGGGTGGGGTACCCTAAGAGCCCACTAAACTGGGTGGGTTGAGCGTGACACCCCAGGTGCCTGTGACATAGCACACGAGGGGCCCCCTCTCCTAGAACTGGCTGAGAGTCCAGTAAACCGGATGTTCTGATGACCTAGTTAGCAGCTGTGTTCACATTTCCCTGAAAACAGGAATCTCTGTCCCACTGGGGATCTCGGCCAGGTGAAAGGGGGTCAGGGCCCTGGTGGGGTCCTGTTGGAGGCGAGGCCCACAGGTACTAGGCTGACCCCAGCCCATACGATGGCCTGGTCCAACTATGCCTTCACGGAGCCCATGCGGCGTGCCTCCCCAAGCCCAGGGCTGTCCTATGAAACAGCGGTGTCTTCTCGGGGGTGTGAGAGTGCAGACCAAGGATGCGCGGGAGAGGCTGGAGGCAGAGAAGGTACTGAAGGAATCTCCAGGAGAAGGCAAGGCTGTCTATCCAGGGCCAAGTGGCCACGTTGGCTGTGGGATTGCTTCCAGGTGCTTGGAGGGCGGGGGAAAAGGTTGGGATGGAAGAGAGGCAGGGTGGGGAGGAAGACCCAGAGGCCAGTGCCTGAGTGTTGCTGTACTGAGTTGGGCCCGAGAGACCAGCTAAAGTGCCGCAAGCCAAGTGAAGAGACTGAGGCAGGCATTGCTGTTCACACTCCAGATTCTGAACCCACTTCTCACGTGACAATCTCCCCACTGCTGCCCTCAGTAAGGCAGATCCTCCCTTCCTCAAAACTCTTTCTTGGTTCCAAGTTCATCTTGACGGCTTGCCGACTAAACTCTCCGGTTCCCTAGTCCCTCTAGGCCCGGAGACCTCAGTTGGGAGGTCTTCATCTGGAGGTGGCTGGAGAAAGAGGACCTGAGGGAGGAGAGAACGTCATGGATGGGGTGAAGGAGGCCAAGGGTGAGGTGGATGGCTATGGTGACCGGGGACAAAGACATGAATCTAAAAGTATGCAGATCTTCTATAAGAAGGCCTTGGGAGACCTCAGCTAAGACAGGGTAGGGTGGGCTGAGGAATGGATGGAGGGGATCTGCCATGGAGAGCTGGGGAAGGTGGGATGGGAGAGCCTTTCTCTGTACCCACCCTCCTCCAATCTTTAAACAAAGGTGTGGGGGGGCGGGGCTGGGGACACAGACACTGGCTGCAGACAGGTGGGAGGGGTCACAGTCACTACTTCCAGAGAGTTGGGGTAGGGCAAAGGTGGTGTTGGATGTGGCAGGGTTATAAAGGAGGCTGAGGCCCAGGGTGGAGCCAGCTGAGAGCATCAGTGTCCTCTGAAGTGCCTCATGAGGAAATGCATGCCACGGCCTGGGGTACCCAAAGTAAGCAGACTGGCAGGCCACAGTTTCTCCAAAATTATACTTTAATACATTCATGTGAGTTATACAAAGAGCCGGTCCCAGGGCCTGGCAGCGGCCAGCCCTGGGAGGTGACAGCAGCATTATGGCCCCGGGGCCGTGCGTTGGCCTCCAGGCCGAGTGCTGTGCGCGGTAGCACCTAGACCCCACCGGCGCAGCCCGTGGGGATGCTAGCCCTAGATTGCCCATCTGTTCTCTGAGCCTTTAACCCTCTCTGGGCCCAGTTTCCTCATCTGTAAAGCGGGACAGAAAGAATGGTGTTTCCATCTTCCTGTACGTTACCGAGCGTGCTTGCAGACTGTGGGCCAAGGCACAGCGGAACTGATAAAGCAGGTTCTAGGATTGGGCCCAAGGCCCTCCTTTCTCCCTGCAGCCCACAAGAATGAGTGGAGAGTCTGAGGGGGTCTTGCTTCTTATTTTCCATGCCTGGTGAGGATAGGCATGACAGCTGGTGAGAGTCAGAAACCACACAGGTGACCCGGCTGGGCACCTAGCTCAGGGCCTTGGGCGTGCAAGGCCAATGCTCTACCACTACCAGCAAGAGTCCAGCTGGTCTTCTCCTGTTCCTCCCACAGTTCCTGCCGTTGATTTGTGCGACCCTGAGCAAGCCCATAAACTTTGTTTTCCTTTTCTGTTTAGTGGCGGGGATTACACTCAACACTGTCAAACCCCAAGGTATGCTGGATGGAGGGAGAGTGGGAATGTGGGAGCAAGATGAGAAAGAGAGACTCATATTGGGGTGCAAATGAGGGGCCCTGAGGCAGAGAAGCAGAAGGTCTGTGGGTGCCTGTCTGAGAAGAAGGAGTGAGTGTGTAGCAAGGATGCTCAGATCCTGGTTAGGGTAGGGCCACTTCCGGTCCACTTGACCGCCTGCAGGCACTGCACTGGCAAGGCTTAGGTCCTGGAGACAGGAGGACGAAGGTTTGATTCATTTTTGGCTTTGGCATCTCTCTCAGCCACAGACTCTTAAAGGAACCTTGTTTTCTTCTTGCGTATAAGGCAGATAACACAGAAACCTCCGAGGGTTGGCTTGGGTTCGCCTCTGCAGCTGCTAAGCTGAGTGCAAAATAGAACCAGATAGCCAAGGCTCTCTCTCCCTCTTGGCTCAGAAGCCAGGGTGGGGCTCGGATGGAAGGAGGCCTGAGCAGGGGGCTGGGAATCCAGGCAGCACTGGGGTCAGTGTCTGTAACAGGAGAGCACACGGGGGTGAAGGGCTTGTCCAGGACAAGACACAGACCGACCTGGGTCTGGCTGGAAGTCCACTCTGGTTCAGCTGAAACATCAGAATCTGGTGCAGGAGTCCAGATTCAAGACCTTTGCGGGAGGTTCTGGCTCTCTCTTCCGGTCACAAGTTCTTCATTTGCAGAGAGACTGAAAGTCATTATCAGCAGACGCGACAGAGCTCTGTGTGGAAGTGGCCCAGACAAACCATCTCTCGGGTTGGGCTCTCTCTTGCCCAAACACAGCCAGCCAGGGTGGGCTCTCCATGACCAGCTGGGGACTGCAGGTCTGGGGGTTCAGGGCCCGCCACATTGCGTGGTCACTGGCTCTGTGACAGTGTCTCTTGCCAGAGAACAGGGTCTGGCCTGAAGCAGATGCTCAGTGGAGAGCTGTTGGTACGCTCTGTTCTGTAAACTGCCCCAGTCTGGGCTCCACAGCTGGATCACATACGCAGCCTAGGAAGCAACTACCTGTTCATGCGGTGGGATGCAGGATGCTAAGCCCCTGGTCACTGTGTAACCTGACTCAGACCCCCAGCTTCTCTGCCCCTCTGGCTACCACACCAAGGAAGATCCCTCAGGCTTTGTATTGTTGACTGAACTTCTGCCTGCGGAGGAAGCAGCAGGTGGCCAGCGTGGTGAGGACGATGGCAGAGGCCAGTGTGAAGGTGAGGATGATGATGAGGTTGATGTTCTTGAACCCACCCTTCCCACAATCCTTGGGACTTACACGGCTCAGGGGCACCTCCTCCCGGGAGTCAAAGCGGCAGGTGAGGTCCCGAGTAGCGTCCACATCCACCCGTCCCTGGTGTAGCTGAGCTGCAAGCCAGCCATTGCCGCAGCAGCTGAGCGGATTTCCCTGCAGGTACAGGCGCCGGAGGCTAGTCTCCAGGCCACCCATGGCGTTGCCCGGCAAGAGGCTGAAGCTGTTGTTCCGCAGATCCAGCACCTCCAGGGACACAGCCTGTGTCCAGGCAGGCAGGTGACTGAGGCGGTTCTCGGAAAGGTTAAGGAGCTTGAGGTGGCGGAAACATGGCAGATCCACCTTCAAGACATTCAGCCCATTGCCCTGAAGTTCCAGTACCTCCAAGGATGCCTCTAGGCCCACCAAGGCTCCGGTGGCCACATCCAGGCCAGGGTTGTCAGAGAGGTCCAGCTCAGTAAGTGGGGTGTGGAGGAAGCTGCCAGCCCTGAGCGTCTCCATTGAGTTCCCTGCCATGTTCAGAACACGAAGGGTGGGGATCCCAGAGAAATCCACACAGCCTGGGGGACCTGGCTCTGCTCGGCCCCCACAGGGACTGACCTGATTTCCCCCTAGGTTGAGTCTCTGCAGGCTGGCCAGGCTGGCAAAGGTATAGGGTGGCAGTTCGTGCAGGGCATTGTCCTGCAGGAGCAATGTCTTCAGGGACCCCAGGACTTTGGTGCCCAGTTCCAATGCTTCCAGCACATTGTGGCTCAAGTCCAAAAGCACCAGGCAGGGCAGGGAGCCCACACGCCGGGCCTCAAAGGATTGCAGGCAGTTTCTGCTGAGGTTGAGGAAGCGCAGGGAGATCAGATGTTCAAGAAAGCCGGCAGGAACCAGATCGATCTCATTGTAACTCAGATCTAGGTTCAGGAGCTGGGAGAGGGGTTTGGTGCTGGCATTGTTGGACAGTAGAGAGGCCGACCAGCCCTCAGAGGGTGCATGGAGGTCCTCACTGTCCTGGGGCAACCCCGCAGGGAGTCGGATGAGGTTGTTGGATACATTTAGGTAGCTAAGTCTTGGGAATGAGGCCAGGTCAGGGAAGTGGAGCAGCTTGTTCTCCCGAAGGTCGAGCCAGGCCAGCTGGAACTGGGCCTGGGGTTCCGGGGCCGTCTGAAATGCCTCGATACTGTTGCAGCTCAGGTCAAGTACTTGTAGCTGTTGGAGGCTGAAGTCTGAGATGCAGGTGAGGGAATTCCTGGAGAGATTGAGGTGGGTTAAGTGGGGCACGGCCTTGAAGGCGCCATCCTCGATGTCCATCAGTATGTTGCTGTGGAGGTCCAGCTGCTCCAGGGCTGGCATGCCCTGGAAGGTGTGGCGTGCCAGGCGAGTGAGGCTGTTCTCTGCCAGTGAGAGAGTGCGCAGGCTCGGAGCCTCACCCAACAGCCGCTCCACCAGACTGTCATACAGACTGTTCCCAGAGAGGTCCAGGGAGACCAGAAGGGGCAAGCGGCCCAGACTGCCGCTATTCAGTGCCGCGCTCATGGCAAGCCGGTTGTGGGCTAGGTTGAGGTGTTCTAGGTGGGGCAGGGCCTGGAAGACTCCCGGCTGGAGGAAGCTGATCTCGTTGACGCTTAAGTCCAGGTGACGAAGTGCCGTGTAGAAGCCCAAGGGGGAGACCAGGATGCTCTGTAGCCTGTTGCCAGACAAGGAGAGAGCTCGGATGTCCAATGAGAGCACAGAGGGGACCTGAAGGAGGCCAAGGCCCTGGCACAAGGCCTCTTTGTTCACCTAGAGAGAGCAAGGGTAGTGGAGAAGTTAGCATTAATAGGGGCAAGACAGTAGAACAGGACAGACAGTGTTCTCTAGGAAAGATGGCTACTCTCTCCAAGCTGGGAGGGGTGGTGGTAGTTTGAATGTACTTGGTCCCATAAGCATATAGGGAGTGGCACTATCAGGGGGTATGGCTTTGTTGGAGGAAGTGTGCCACTGTGAAGTTGGGCTTTGAGGTCTCATATGCTCAAGTCATGCCCAGTGTCTCAGACCACTTCCTGTTGCCTTTGCGTCAAGAAGTAAGAACTCTCAGCTCCTGCTCCAGTACCATGTCTGCCTGCGTACTGCCGTGCTTCCTGCCATGATGATAATGGACTGAACCTCTGAAACTGTGAGCTGCCACCCAAGTTAAATGCTTTCCTTTGTAAGAGTTTCCGTGGTCACAGCTTCCAGGTCCACATCCATTGGGCTGGGAACTCCTGCAGGGTGTTCCACCAGCTGCTTTGATTTGCTCCACCCAGCCTCAGATCTCATTCCTCTTATGACCTGGAGCAGGCTCTGGACACAATACTTTCTGCAGCTGCTACCTCCTCCCCATCAATGGCCCCACTTCTGGTGGCCTGGTCCAGCACGGAACCCTGAAGGTTGCAGGAATGCGAAGACTGAGCAGGGGAAAGGAATGCCAGGGCCCAACCAACACTATCTGATGACAGCTGAGTGGCCACTACCAAGTCACATCAACCCTCCAGTTCCTTACCCCCAAATTAACTGTCGTTCCCAGCACCGACTTTATATATCAGGGTTTTCCGACTGGTCACCCTGTCAACAACAGCCCCAGGTATAGGGGTAATCTGATGGAATTACACATTTTTATCAAAGCCCAGGTCGGAGAGGATAAGGGAATCTCTGGGATCACCCAGGTGGTGTGGAAGGAATTGGGATTTGAACATGGGTCTTTCTGCCACGCTTGTCCTTCCACAAAGCGCATCTTTAAGGGTCATATGCAAATGCATACCTCTATCTGGTCCCAGATAGTCACCCTAGGTCCCCCAGTCCTCCCTAGCAAATAGTGGGACTTCTACAACCAGCCAGCTTAGTTTCACCCCGTCCCCGCCTGTCTCCACTGGCTGCCCCCGCCACTGAACTACCCACCGCCTAAATGCCCAGAGATGGCTCAAAACCCACTTTGCCTACGGTATGCTTGGCCTTAGCATGGAGCGGAATCCATCAAGACTCTGTCCGACCTGTCTGCTGGCCTCAGTCTACCTAGCCACTCCTCCCACACTCTTTCATGCCCATCTCTGGACACATGTGGATCAGATCTGTATGAGACTTCCTCGTGGAGAACCCAACACCTCCAACTGTGTGTTCTCCCTATGGCCTGGTACCCCTAAACAAAGGCCAAGTGGGGAGCTGCAGCCAGTAAGCTTGGAGCAGAGAAGGACTCCATTGATGGACATGGATGTCTCGGACGTGGCCCACAGAAGGGCTCTGGAAATGTCTTTGGTGAATGAGTTGCAGACATCTGTATTTAAGTAAAGGGCTGGGGCCTTGATCCAATCAATGCTGGGGTGGTGGGGGGAGGAAGAGCTAATCTGGATATCCAGATTAAAGCCACGGGAGACATCAGAGCAAAGGGAACCAGCCCACCTGCTATCCATATGCCGAAGTCAAGGTCTGACCTGGTGGTGACTTGCCTGGGTCCTACAGGGATCCAGTGGTTGAGGTAGCAAGGAAGAAACACAAGTCTGTGACCCCTGCCTGGTCTAGCTCTGAGGTTCCTCCTGATGACCCCAAGGTGAGGGGCAAGGCACTGTCCGGCCATGGGCACTGGTGTGAACGCCTTCTGTATAAAGTACCCTGATTAGCCTTATACTTCCAGGAAAAGCTGCCAACTGAGATTCTAAGAGACCCAACAACACTCCTCACCCACAGAAATTAGATACCTATTTGCCACCTCGTGTGCAGGAGCACCCTGATGTAAGCTGCAACAAGATGTCCCAATGCTAGCATGGGTTTCCCTTTGTGTAAGCTGAGCTCTCAACACCCAGGTACCCAGGCTAGCTGGACAACACCACCATGCACGATTTACCCTTCATTTGCGGTGCACACGCCACACTCCCCCATGCCAGCCTACACCCACGTACCTTCCCCTCTGGATGAGCAAAAGCTCTCCAGGACACCAGCTCCAGAGGAACCATGGCGGGAACTGGCATAGCCTGATACTGTCTATCAGGTACTGCAGAGGCCCAAGGAGCACCTGGGGCAGGAGGTTCCTTGAATCCCATCTCAGTATCCTTTCTCCCCTTAATTCCAAGCTCCAATGGACTGCCAGGAGTCTCTGGGGCAGAGATGATAGGGGATGGGCCTTGGCTACGGTTTAGCATGCCTGCTCACACTGCTGTATCAACCACTGCTCTGTTTTCTTCCTGATGGGGAAAAGGACATGCCTTCCAACTCCACTTCCCATCCACACACACACAGGAGGAACCTGTGTAAGGAGAAGCACTGGCCATGAACCATGCAGGTGGAGCTGGATTTGAATTGAGACTGTCACTTCTACCCTCAGGGCCACAAGTCTTCTCTGCTGCTGTGTGCATACAGGACTTTTCTGTGATGGTTCAGAAAATCCTTTCCTGTCTATCATAGAAGGCTTCTCAGGGCATCTCTGCCCCGAGCCCTCTATCTGCTGGGTCAAAACCCTTCACCATCTAGGGCCTCAGTCCTCCAAGTCCCTGGGCATAGGATGATGTCTGAAGCCTTTCCTGCCGTTATCCTTGGTTATAAGACTCATAGGAGGCCTCCAAGGAAGAAGTGGTGGGCACCACAGGGCACACAGACCCCAGGAAAGAGCTGCTGGCATTTCTGGCCTCTGTAAGCAGCTGCCCATTCTGTGCCAAAGTGCAGCTGGTGGTGGCCTCTCCTATCTCAAGTTTGCTTCACAAATGTCGTAGAACAGTGGCTCCAGCCTTCCTAATGCTGCGACTTTTAATACAGTCTCATGGTGTGGTGACCCCCAACCATAAACTCACTTTTGTGGCTATTTCCTAACTATATTTAGCTACCGTTATGAATCATAATGTAAATATCTGATTTGCAGAGACCCCTGTGGGGCTCATGACCCGCAGGTTGAGAAACACTGACCTAAGGGGTCATTTCCTTGTCCTTCACAGGGTCACAATGTCTTTAGCATCTGTCCGGCTTGGAATAGGAAAAGAACAGAAATAGGTCAAGCCTGCCCTCTGTCCCCGAGGGGCTCTTGGTCTACAGGTAAGAAAGCCTTGGGCCATGCACCCAGCACCCCACATCCTCAGTCTGCTCAGCATGGAGGTGGGTGGAAGGGCATGAAGCTGGAAGAGGAGCAGCCAAAGGAGTCAGCCAGCAATGCCAGGGGAGGCTTTCTGGCCAAGGCGGCATTTGACCTGGTTGTACTGAGTGAGGGAATTCTAACCGGCAGGCAGGCCAAGTCCAGGAGCCCAGCTGGGAAGGGGATCTGTGCCCAGGAGAATCAGTACAGGGGAGCCTTTCCCAGTTTGTCTCTTCCCCAGCACCTTTCCCCCAATAGCTCCCAGAAGATGGGAACAGAGAGCCGGGGGTGGGTGTCCCTCTGTCCCTAGCCTAATGATCTTGGTTAGGTCACCTAACCTCCCTCAAACCTGTGTTCCTTGTATAAAAAGGGAACAAGAGCATTGTGTAAGCAGGTTTCTGAACAGCCTAGGGTATGCTCAACAAATACCAAGACAAAACTCGAACCTTTCCTAGGTCTTCCAACCTTTACTCCTGCGCTGGGCTGTGGGACACCCTTCGCCCAGCAAGGATGGGACAGGCACCCTTACTCTGCCTGCATGGTGTCTTACCGTCCTGCAGGGCAATTGGTCTCGGTGCTGAGAGATAGCCAGGCCCAGAGTCAGCATGGCCGGGAGTAGCAGGATCTGGTGGCTCATGGCTCTGCCTACGGAGGAGAGAAAAGAGGAATAGTGAGGCCACTACTCCCTGCACTACCGGCAGCACCCACTTGCCCTCCCTCGAAGATTCTAGACCAGAGCTAAGAGTAAGAGGCCTATGGGCTTCGGGACTCAGGGGAGCTGAAAGTAGTGGTGCCCATAACTTTCGGGGCCAGGGTAGGGGCCATGGATTGTGACTTTGAGGCCAAGCTGAGTTATTACTTAGAGGAAGCAAAACGTTTAAAGCAATGCATGACTTGTCTGCTTTGGGTTTACCTAAGGCCCACCTGAGGCCGTTGAGATAGCTCAGGGCTAAAGGCACTTGCCAGTGAGCCTAAGTGGCTTGAGTTTGGTCTTGGGATCCCCACGTGGGAGGAGAAAACTGGCCCCTGGACTTCACTAATCTCTACACATGTACCTGCTCCCTTCAAATCAAGAAAATGTAATTTAAAAAAATTATAAAGGTCAACCTACTAGAAGAAAATTAGAGTGCTAAAATTAGGGGTGCTCAAGACGAAAAGGGACCCTAGGGCGGGGTTGGCTGGAGGGAGACGGGCCTCAATTCGGTTTCCCCCCAGGACCCAGGCAGGCCCCAAGCCCAGCCTCATAGGCTCCAGATGGGAGGCCTCATGCTCCCTCATTTTGACCTTTTCCTTTCGGTTGGAATTCTCAGACTTTGTCATTGTTCATCATTGTTCGGGGTTGGCCGGGGCACTAACAGGAAGCCCCACCCCAGTGTACTGCCAGCCCTCTACTTTCACTGACCAATGCCTCGCATAAGCCCAGAGGCCCTCAGCAGGGGTGAATCCCTGTGGACTTGAGCCACATGCTGAGGAGACAGATCAGCCGATTTATCTGATTAATTAACGAATGAATGAATCCAGTTGCTCCCATGCTGGATGTAACCTCACATCTAGCTCTGTGCTGGGAAACAGCCATGAGCGTGGGCTGAAGAGATCACAGCCTGGACACAGCCGGCTCACAAGGAGGGATCGCGGGATTCAGAGCTGAACACCTGGCAGCTCCCTCCTCTCCAGTAGGTGCCTGCTGAGTGACCCTATACAGGTCCCATCGTCTCTCTGACCTTATTCCCGGAGATAGATGACAACCATGTCAAGTTCTGCTGAGGATAAACGGAACATACTCTATGGGAGTGTCACAGCTTATCAGATCTCCGCCGTCAAACCTGACAATTACTAACTCTTTCGGTCCCTCAAGGACTCAGTTCCGGTTTTCTTACACTTCTCATCTTATAGAAGGGGGGGAACCAAACAAATGACAAAAACCAAACCAAAACAAAACCAGGGCTCAGAGAGGCTGAGCCATATACACGCCTAAGGCATCACAGCTAAGTGGAAGCTACCTTCCGGGTCTGTGCTCCCTCCACACTTGAAGGTCTCCACAGAGGGTGCTCAGTGTGAGAGCCACCACTCTGAGGGTGGCCTTGGGAGACCGGCAGGCCTTTGGCGGTGTCAGGACCTAAGGCCATGAAGGCTGCTCTGCCTTCATCTTGCTGAGACACACAATGGCCGGCCAGTGTGGCCCTTTTAACTCTCCTTCCTGGCTCCCCCAGGGCCCAACCCCGCCCCACAACACTCTCCTTTCACTGCAGGTTGTGAGTTCACAGGAAATTTTGTTCTTTTGGTTCAAAAGCAGTCCCCACCTGCTTTTGAACATTAGCATACTCAGAGCTAAATGAAAACCCCTGGCCTTCATCTCTGGCTTCTTATAATCATACCCCTGCCACCTCTCTGGGTCCTGAATACGTGTATTTCCTTTGGACCTCTGGGTACCTTTCATTGCCCGAGCCTTGCCCTCTTTTGTTCCACCTATGGCTGAATACCTACCTCCCCACCTCACATGTCTTGGATGCCATGTCATCCGGGAAGCCATTTCTGGTTCCCCAGGGCTGTGTTCTTCAGACTCTTACAGTTGCTGAGCTTTGGACAACCCAGTGTGGAGCACGGAGCTCACCCCAATATGCTCCCCAGCCCATGAAAGGAAAGCACCCCAGACGGCCCACCAGCATTTGAGTCTCCAATGCAGAAAATGTGGGTGAGGGGAGGTCCCCCGACTCCCTGTGTCCCCTTGCCCCTGTCCTTCCATATCCCACCAGGTTCAAAGTTGCCAACCTTCAGTGCAACAGCCAACTGTACTTTCTGAGTTCTTGCTTCCCTTCAGTACGGGACAACCAGCTCCATAAATGGCAGTCAGCAATGTTTCAAAATCACCCGACAGATCTCAGGAGTCACTTTGAAATCTCCAGGAGCATCCAGGCTTCACTCTCTCTCCCATCAGCTCCTCCTACCACCTCCTCACCCCCAGCAACTCCTCAGTCACACCCCCAGTACCTTCACTGCCGGCCTGGGGCTCTGCCTTGTGCTCCCTCTACCCAGAATGCTCTTGCTTGGGCTCCACTATGTTGTAGTTCTCCAACGCCCATATGTTTCATTCCTCAAGTAGATGTTCACTAAAGTTCTCTCAAGAAACAAGCGGTTGACCGAGGGCAGAAGTTCTGCTGCCCAAAGGACATCAGGACCCAGGAGCTCCCACAGCAGACCTGGGGTTAAGGAGGAGATGCCCAGGGGTTCCATTGCTCCCCCCTCTGTCAAATCCTGTTCTGCCCTAACGTGAGGTTCTGCACGTCTAGAAGGGACAGCCCCCACTGCACCACAGAACTATGGTAGAAAGAAGCCACGGCTGTGCCTTCCCCCTTCAGCCTCTCACAGGGAGGACCAGGGGCATTAGAATCCAGGCTCAGAGTCCAGCCCCACCACTAGCTAGTCTGAGTCCCCCAGGGCAAGTTCTTTCACTTCTCCTACCTGGGTGATCTGTCTGCCGTCAGTGGCACACACCAGTTCCCATTGCACCACTGTCCACCCTTAGCCCAGGTGGGAAGAACCAGGATACCACAGTATCCTTCCCAGATGGTACAGGGACCAATAGGGCTGAGCATCCCGGGCGAGGTACACTAGGAACAGAGGTCTGCAGGCACATGACTGCATTCTGACATGGAGAAGTGTTAAAGACTCTCTGTGTACGTGCTTGTGTGTGTGTGTCTGTGCGTGACAGAGAGAGAAAAGGACAGATAGAGATAATGCCCTGCTCTGCAAGGAGGTTACATGTTTTCCTAAGCCCTTGACTGATCTCAGGTCTTTTCATCCTCACAACCACCAAGTGAGGGAGTTACTGCAATTCCTATGTACAGATCAGAAGACTGAGGCACAGGAAGGCGAAGTGCCTGATCCCCAGCCCCTAGATGTGGGGCAGGGGACTCACACAGATCTACAGACCCTTCCCGTTGTGTGGTCTCTAGCGGCACTGACCCCACTGGCCCCCTGGAGCACAGGAGCTTCAGAGAAATGACTTACCCAAAGTCACTTGTACAGTAAATAGAAGAGTGGGGGCCAGAATCCAGCCCCTCTGTCTCCAAAGGAGCTGCCAAGACTTCTCTCCTACGTTGCCCAGGAGCACACTGGGCGGTAGTGCTCTGGTTTGCTCTGACGTACTGGCAGAGGGGGCCTGGGAGGGCAGCTTCCAGACTCACAGGGCAGTGAATCACTAGGGCAGCCCTGTTCTGGAGCCATCCCACATCTCAGGGGAATCAGACCTTAACCCAAAGGAATGTGGCTTTGATGCGGAATGTCAGAGTGGAGGTGGAGCGGGGATGCCTCCCATCTATCACCCATAAAGCAGGTCTGCTGCAAGTCTCTCCAAAGAGCACTGGGGTATCCCCTCCAAAGACAGCAGTGGTGCTCTGGAGAGTCCATGTCTGCCTCGGGAAGACTTGAATTCAAACCCTGCTCTGGTAGCTCCACTGTGTGCTCCTAGGCACGTCCAGGACTTCCGGCCTTGATTGTCCCAGCTGTCAAATGGGACCACCCATCTGAGCCCTTCCGGGGGGAGATCGACTAAGACCTGGGTCCGGTCCAGGTTCCCGAGTCTCTGCCGCTGTCCGCTGCCCCTACCTGGCTCAGCGCCGCCGCCACCCGGCTCCTCGGCACATCGTTTGCGCAGCCCGCCGGGGTCCAGCCCGCCGAGCCACGGCCGCTGCAGCGCCGCTCCCGCCGGCCGCGAGGGGGCGGCGCCCGCCCTTTAAATCGCCCTCCCCACCCTGCCACGCCCCCAAGGGCGACTCCGAGCCGCGGGGTCCTAACGCCGCCACTCCAGCTGTGCGACATCTGGGAACGGAGTCTGCATCCATCCCCTCTGGCCTGGAACTGCCCGGCCCACGCTAGGGTTGGAAGAACCCCGGGAGGGAGGAAGAAAAAGAAGGAACCTAGGCTGCTGGGGCAGCCGCACGTGCAGCCGTGGGCGCGCGAGGCCCGGGGTCAGGGAGTCCGAGGTCCGCGGAGGAAATCCTGGCGCCGCTACACACGGGAGGCGGCCACCCAGAGGTGACTGACAACCGCTGGCACGGAAGGAAGTGACCCTTCTTTGGCCCTGGGACGGCCCTGAGGGGGGTTCCCCATACCTCAGCTCTCCTGTCTTTAAGTCATCTCCGAGCCTGTCAAAGTTCCCAGCTAACTGATGGAGAAACTGAGGCTGGGAGTTGCGGGGTGGGGAGCAGGGGTGATCTGACCGTAAATATATGTGAAAAAAATTAGCTAAGGCTAGCCAGGCCCCCATGTATAGTTGGGGGACCCGAGGCTCGGGAAGGTTAAATTGCATATCGAATCTTGGGACTTCCTCAAAAAGATACTTGGCCCTTCTCAGTCACTGGCGCCACACCCTGCCTGGAGCACGGACTGGAAAGACAGGTGTTCCTGAGAGTGTTACCACTGTCCTCCAGGCCTGGCTCCTCAGTCACAATGTTCTCCCTGATGGTCACAGCGCTGGGAGAACGTCCACCCCATCCTAACAGCGTGAAAATGAGTAGCGCCAAATCTAATGGTGCCCAGAGTCCTGACTCATCCTGAGGTCAAGGAAAGTTTCGCGAAGGAGGCAGCCCCTGTCGCTATGAGGAGTGGCTGGGGCTGCAGGTGAAGGATGCAGTAAAGTTAGGCAGAGTAGGCAAGCTTCAAGCTCCCCGACCCCACCGCCCAGCCACCTCGGGGCTCCCAGAGTCCTGGCTCATTCCTCGCCACTTCTCTGTACTATCTAGTCAGACTGAACTCAGTCTCTCTCTGTAACGCGGGGATGTCAAGAGCTACAATTTGGTTGTGGTACCGGGAGGGGAAGAAAGGAACGTAGGGTGGGGCCAGCATCCAGGGGGCTTTATAGAACGCCCCTCCTCTGCAGCGCTAATCAGGCGAACACCAGGTTCGTGTCCCTGGGGTCTCGGTTAGAGGAAGGGGCTTCGTAGCTACTCTGCAGAGTGAGCAGAACAGGGATGGCCAAAGAGATTCAGGCAGGCTGGGGCTGTCCCTGCCTGCTCACCTCTTAGGGCCTGATGCTGTCTTGCTTGCCCTAGAGCTTGGCTTAAGGTGGGGGCAGGGCGGGACTGGCATCGCCGCTCCGGGGTGAGCGGCCTGCTTCCCTTGTGCCCCCAGAGTCTGCGGTTGTGGTTAGGAAGCACATGAAGTTCTGCCTTATCGTATTCAGTGCCCGGATGGGGCTCCCCAAGAGGTAAGAGATATAGGGGCAGCCAAGCATGCTCCGCTACAGGGCTACAGAGGTCTCTCGGGCTTGAGGACCAAGCCGGAACTCTTCAGCCCCATCTCGAGCTGTCATGAGAAGGCTGTTTGCTGTGGAGCGAGACAATGGTTCTGCTGCCTGGGAGACGTCAAAAACATAAAACATAAGACAGCCTTGGTTAGAAACCCAGTGAGGGGCCTGACCCCCTTCCCTGGTGGGCCCTGAGAGACTGGGAAATAAAATTGCTCAGCTGCCTCTCTTGTGGGCAGATGTGAGGCTGAGGAGGGAGAACAAGGAGGTGGATTGATCCAGAGGTGTAAAGGGTCTCATCCAGGAGGCAGAGCTGGAGTCTGCAGGGGAGAGAGGCCAGAATCTAAGCAGGGTCTGGTTTACAAGGTCACTGTGGAGTGCTTTATTCTAAGGCCCATGGAGAACAGTTTCCTTCCAGAAAACACCCCAGAAGCCACGTGTTTTCGGTGTGGTCATCAGGTGGCAGATCAGACACCAGCTTAGCTGTTTTAATGGAAATGCTTCCATCTTGACATTTCTTATCCTGGGCCCTTATTGCTCACACTCTGAGAGTGTGTCTCTCAGGCACTGAGTCTTGCTCAAGGCTCCTTGGGAGGGTTTTGCTCAGGCAAGCTGACACTTGAGGACACAGGCTGGAGCTAGTGATCCAGAAAGCCAATGATGTCTATAGCTTGTGGGACTTGGAACAGGGGGCTAGACCTCTCTGACTTCCTGTTTAACGACTGATTAGAGTGAGAAGGAGCATGAGAACACAGTTCCCTAATTTAGCTTCCATCGCTCTTGGCTGAGCACCCGCTCTGGGCCAGTCATCCTTATTTGGTGTACCAGAGTAAAGATGGCTACAAACGGCTTCAGTGCCTTTATTCTCACTCACTGGTAAGTGAGGCTCGGAGAGACCGAGTAACTGTCTCAAGCCATACAACATGGGGGTCAGCAACTAATCCCAGGCTTCCTTCCTACACCAGAATCTCGTGCTCAGCATTGGCTGTCTTCATCCTGTGCCCCTGCCCAACACCCGTGTGGGCTCCTGGGAGTCGGGGAGTTCCCCATCAGCTGGAGGGCCCTGACTGCTGGAGCAGAACCCTGGCTTCCCCAGTTCTTCCCCTATTTTTCTTCCCTTAAACACAGAGGGCACTGACCACACCCGCTGAGGAGCGTGGCTCTGAGCATGGCTCTTGGAGGGACAGTAAGAAAGTCCAATCATTGCAGCTAGATGTCAGATGTCTCAGAGAAGGGAGCTTGAAACCGAAAGCCAATGCTGAGGAGCCAGGGAAGCAAGCCCGCACAGGGACCAGGTGTGTCGTAGGCACTGGGGAGTTGGAATGAGGTCAGGGTAGGTGCATTTCTGGAGTTCTCTTGATTGGTCATCACGCTTCTTTTCAGGACTGCCTTAGGGGTTCTGGCCATAACCTTGCAATGGGCAGGGCAGGGCATCTTGAAGCCTGCAGGCCATTGAGCCTGGCTGACCCCAGAGGGCTGGATTTCTGTACTTAGTGGAATATGTGGTAGTCAGACATCCATGCAGGGGTAGGAGGAGCTGTTGAGGCTTGGTTTCCCTCCACTCTTCCACAGGGGCTCCAGGCTCTGAGTCCCCGCAGTGAGCACCTTGACTAAGCCCCCTGCAGGCTCCCCAGGCCCCCAGGGAGTGGCGAGGTGCCAAGTGAAAACTTTTAAGACAAACATGAAACTCCAAGCGCATCTGTGCTGAGCCAAGAACCGTGAAACCACAATACTGCGGCTGGGGACTGCTGGGAACTGGGGGGGGGGCACCCAGCTCACAGGCTTCCCGGTTAACCGTTTGAAGGTCAGGTCCCTGGGTGTTTCTCGATCATGAGGGTGGTATAGCATGGGAACTGGGCTCCACATGGAGGAGAAGGGAATGGGGCATACCCAGCTCAGCATCCTTATTGTAGACTCAAGATCAGCTTCTGTAAAATGGAGCCCAGTTTTGGGGTGGTGGGGGCCTGATGGCACTAGGGGAAGAGAATGGCATAGGATTGGGTTGGTCTGGCTGGTAGTGTCATCTTCTTCAGGGGACAGCCTGAGTTCTGCAGGTGATGGGAGGAAGGGATTCCCACGAGGGAGGAAGGACCTGGGAGGCCTGATCTGGAGGAAGCTATAACAGGGAGACATTGCCCCTCAGGCTCCATGCACCCAGCAACTGGGAGAGCGGCTGTGGCAAAGTTCTCACGGTGGGCACCTTGTCCTGGCAGCTTCCTGAGGCTCTTTCCCAAGATGGAGACTGGATGCCAGGCTCCTGTTTGCTGTAGTCTTCAGGCTCCATCTTCCTCAGAGGCTAGAGCCTCTGGAAACTGGCTCCCACAAGCCAGGCTGGTCACCACAGATAGGGTTGAACTTCCCACACTTCAGAAAATGCCACCTGCCTCCTCTTCCAGGTCAGTAAGTAGGAACACAGCCCGTGGTCACACGGGGAAGAGTCCAATTGTCTCAACCCAGTCTGCTCTCTTTGATCTACTTCACACTGGACATGGGGCCTCCAGACTCACACTGCAGCCTCTTCAGAGAAGGTAGAGCCCTGCTCCCCACTTCGTGGGAGTTCTTGAAACCCATTATAGATTGCTGCTCCCCCAGCCCCCAGCGGGAGTCTGGTTCAGCAGCTGGAGTGAGCCCCAGAATCTGCACCTCCAGTTAAGCCTGGTGGTGTTGAGGCTGCTGGTCTATGGACTGCCCTCTGAGAGGGCACCTAAACTAAGATGACTTTAGTTGTGTGATGGGGGACAGTGGGCAATGGGGCAAAGGGACAATGGAGAGATGCTGCGAGTGCCCCACCCCTTATCCTTACAGCCAGGCAGCCTTCACCTGTGAGGCAGAGATGACGCAAGGAAGGGGACGGAGCAAACGGCCTGCTTACAGGATTACTGGTCTTCCTTGCTAGGGGTGGCTCCAAGCTGGGAAGGGAAGGTTGGGCTAGGTAGCTTTTGATTATAGCCCAGTCAAGCATCAGTAACCTAATGAGACAGGTTTATAAATCATCATCACCATCATCATTATCATCATCACCATCATCATCACTGTCATCATCATCATCACCATCATCATCACCACCATCATCATCACCATCATCATCATCATCACCATCATCATCATCATCACCATCACCACCATCACCACCACCATCATCATCACCACCATCATCATCATTACCACCACCATCATCATCACCACTACCATCATCATCATCACCACCACCATCACCATCATCATCATCACCACCATCACCACCACCATCATCATCACCATCATCACCATCTTCATCACCATCATCTCCATTTTGAAGGTGACATGTGCTGGTGGTAAGTGACCAGCTCAAGATCACAGAACCAGGAGTTAACAAGCAGATCCAGCCTCCTGTGCTGTGTCATGAATCCCCCCAACCCCACGACAGTCCGTAAAATGTCACATAGGCACGCAGCAATCACCAACCCCTCAAGCTCATAGGAATGCCCTGAAAAGCCTTCTCGGGGCTCAGTGGACAAAATGCTGATCAAGTGTGAAGAATGAGTTTGGATCCCCAGAACCGAAGTTGGGTGTGGTGGAAACACTTCTAATTTTAGGGCTGGGTTGGGCTGGTGGTGGGAGTTGGGGAATGGAGGAAGTTAAGAGACAGGTTAATCCCTGGAGCTCATTGGCTAGCTAGTCTAGCTGAATCAGTGAGCTCCATGCTTAGCAAGGGACTTTGTCTCTAAAATGAATAAATAAAAAAGGTGGAGAGTGACTGAGGAACCAACCCAACTTTGAACTTTGGCCTTTACACACACATGCAAGCATGTATGTGCACCTGGACAAACATATACACACATCTACATCACACAGAAGAGAGATAAGTCACATAATCACCACACATGGATACACACCCTGCACAAATCCAACACAAATGCACACGACTTGGACAGAACACACCACAAACACAAGGAACACACATAATGCATGCTCATACAGGAGATACAGAATGCAAAATGTGGCTCACATCTTATGTGTACAGAGGGATAAAATGCTCCAACTCCCCCAACCACTGGACCGCACACCAGGGACATGGAGAAAAGCCTCTCATCTATGTGCACAGACACACACATACGCAGACACACAGGCACACTTCTACATACAGTGTGCACAGTTCATAGGAACTGGGCTGCATTTTCAGGCCCACAAGATTTTCTCGGTGTTAGACCACACATGAACCGGGTACCTTTTACTGGGGCTGATTCCTGGGGTACAAGAAGGAACGGGGTAGACAGATGAGTTTTGACATCAAACTGCCGCAGTCTTGGGGATCCCATGACTAATCCAGGCAGATACAAGGAGGCTGGACTGTGTCCGTGGACACTTGACCTCCCGAAGCCGTTCTTTTCCAGATCTGAAAGTCTGGATGTGGTTATTGGACCTGAAGGACTTCTGCTCTCAGCCTCTTCCAGGCTAAGTGACTCCTGTCTTCCTGCTATGTCACTCCTCTGTGTGACAGGCAGGCAGATAGGACACTGGGGCTTGAGGTTTCAACTCCATTTTCCAGAACAAACTTGACCTTGTCCAAATGGGTCTCAGGTCTGCCCAGCCTCCTGGCAGTCTGTCTGTGCTGCCTGCTGCCAGACACAGATCCTGCAGGAGGAACTTTCTAGACAATTCTCCTCCCTGTGTATTTTTCCACCAGTAAGGAAAGAGCCCTCATTCCCAGCCCCTTCCTAGCCAGACCTAGAAGAGAGTCCACTGCTCCCGTCTCCCACTGCTGCCTCTAGCTCTTCAGGGCCTTCAGATCAGCGCCACCCTGGATGGTCTCTGTCCCCAGCTCCTCACCCACGGGTCTGCACCCTTGCCTCTGTCTTCTCTTACTTCCCACCTCCTCTCTGACCCTGGAACCTTCCCCTAGAATGGCTTTCTAGTCCAGGATCCCTGTGGCAGTCATGGACGAGGCCACCCGCCACGTGAAGATTCATGATGGTGCTGGGCGTGGGGCTCACACCACCCTTTCCATTTTCCTGTCTCTGCTCACACCACCCTCCAAATCACACACCCACACATGTCCTCTGTCCCTCTCTCCTTCCTGCTCTCTCTAACCCGCCTGGTTATCTCCACCAAAAGCCCTTCTCAGTCACCCCTCTTTCCTCTCCATCTCCCCCTTCTCAGCTTCCCTCCCCACTGCCTGTCTCTCTCTTTCTCTCATGGAAAATTCCAGAGGCAAGGGCTGGAGAAATGTCCCAGTGGGCTCCATGCTGACCGAGCAAAAGTGGCCCAAAGGGGTGCCTTGTGTCCTGACTCTGATCTCAAGAGTCAGGAAAGGGCACCGTGAGAGGAAGAGGGCCACCCATGGAAGCTGCTACTGCACACAAGAACAGACGCCTGAAGTGTCCTGGGTCTCTGGCCTTCCCTTCACTCTTCCCCAGCCCCACGCTCACACCATTGGCTTGCCCCTGACCTCAGTGCCCTTCCTAGTTCCTCTCTCCACCATGCAGACATCTGGGCATGGGGTAGGACTAACTAGTCCCCCTTTATCTTCATCCCAGAGTGCTATTTTCACTGCTGGGATCCCATCCTCTCTCTGTGTGTGGAGGGAGAGCTGTTGAGTCACTTTACAACTCTGTAGCCTGTGAGGTTGCCAGGCGGTTTTGGAGCTGAGGTTCAGTTCTTTCATGGGGTTGCTGGGTGACCTTGAACCCAGCCTGATTGCTAGGATGAGAGGTTCACACTACCACATCCATCTTTGTATAGGGGATCTGGGGATCAGAACTCAGGTCTTTGTGCTTGCATGGGAAGCATATTGCTGACTTAGCCATTCATCTAAAAAGGTGGTCCCTGCTTACCCCGTGGGACTGTGGAGAAGATGGAGCTCCACACAGTCCATCCCCGTTAGTTCCCTTTTTTGGTGACATGAAAGATGTTCTACCGACGATCCACGAGAGCCTCGCAGTGTGCCCAGTCCAGGAGAATGTCTTAAGGGGTCCAGGTCTGAGGGTTGCAGGAATGGCAAGAGGGCCAAGGGAGGCTCTGCCCTTACAACAGCTGGATTAAGACAATGGCAAAATCTAGATGGGAGAATAGCTGGGTATTATGTGCTCAGGGGTGGGTTCCGTTCCCCAGCACTGCCAAAAAACAAAAGGGTGGAGTGCACTCTGGTGGATTGGCTGGGTTGGTGACTGGTATGTAGCAGAGAGAAGGGGGCCACAGGGTGAGGACAGAGACACCACCGGTCTGGCTCTACCATGCACAGTCGGGAGACCTGGGACTCCCCGAGGAGATGTCTGTAGTCTGGGGCCCCGAAGGAAGGTCAGAGCCCCCGGTGGTAGAGTACCTAGTCACTGACCATGAATGGGACAATCGGCCCGACTACGGAGAGAGGATACAATAAGCCACGTGAGCCAGGGAGTGTGCTTAAAATGAGCAGTCCTGCAAGTGTGAGGAATAACAGCCCTATAAACCCGTTGACACACGCCTCCCAGTGCCTCCAGGCCTTCTGCGTGGTGACAGGACATTGCAACCGCTCACTGCCCTTCAGTGGTCAGGAGAATCCCCAGGCACACCTTGCTCCAGCTGAGTGAAGGCCCCCCCCCCCCCCCCCCCCCCCCCCCCCCGCTTCAGTTCGGACAGTCAAGCCGGGAGCCTGTAGCTGAAAAAGTCCGTCTGTTCCTGGAATACCTTGCCTGCCCCCTAGTGGATGTCTTAAGACCCATCCTGCTGAGACTGGAACCTTGAAGCGGACCTGTGTGAGGGTTTGGGAGCAGGGACTTGCAGACTTAGACCCTTCAGAAGGAAGCCAGGATTGGCTTGGGGACCTTGGCTTCTTCTCCTCAGGACCTCAAGCCTTGCCAGAGACTATGTATGCCCCAAGCCTGTGCCCTCCGCTGCCGCATTTAACAGTCTCCCCCAGAATGTAGCCTCTCCCTTTGGAGCAATGCTCCACACACGAACATTAGTAATCCTGATTCTGAGGCTCACCTGATCACTGTAGCCGCCTCTACCTCTGCTGCCTCCCTAAGCTCCTTCTCTATTGACTAGACACAAGAGTCACAAAAGCAAAATGTAGACCCCCGCCCTGCTAGAGGCGTACACAGAGAGAACGGTACAGCCAGAATGGCTGGGAATGAGGAGCCAGGAGAGGCAGGGAGGAAAGTCTTCAAGGAAGGCTTCCTGTTGGAAGTATCAGCGAGCAAAGACCTGGGAGAAGAGGAGGGATCTGTCAGGAGGGGTGGAAGCCAGGGTCTGGGAAGAAACACCCAGGCTGGCGCAGGGCTGGAGACGCGGAGGGACTGAGCAGAGACTGGGCTGAGACCTGCGGACACACTGCAGAGCCGAAACCATTGGATCCCGAGCGAGCGTCAGTCCAAGAATCCCGTGGAAGGGTTGTCGTAAGAAGCCTACGAACCTCTTAGCTTTGCCCCTTATCCGCTCAGTAGCTCCGTCCCTCCTAACTGCTTCTACATAGGCATTGAGCTAAAGGATGAGCTGAATATGGCTGCTGCCCCAGTGATGGCGGTCATAGCATCTGCTAATTCTTTCAGAGGAGGGATGAGAGGGGGCTGTAGCAAGAGGAGGAGAAAGGGGCTTTTCAGGTAGGTTTTGACGGGTGTGTAGGGGTTTGCTGGGCCTTGGAAAGGGCCAAGGTCATTTTGGTAGGCAGCAGCAGGAATAAAACTGTAGTATATTTGAGGGGTCAGGGGAGGAGTGGAGAGTGTGCCAAGCAAACGAACTGGGGGTTCCGGGAGCCTGTGGTGGGGCAGGTGCAGAGTCTGGGGGTTCCGGGAGCCTGTGGTGGAGCAGGCAGGTGGATACCCAGTCTGGGGGTTCCGGGAGCCTGTGGCAGAGCAGGCAGGTACCGAGTCTGGGGGTTCTGGGAGCCTGTGGTGGGACAGGCGGGTACAGAGTCTGGGGGTTCCGGGAGCCTGTGGTGGGGCAGTCGGGTGTAGAGTCTGGGGGTTCCGGGAGCCTGTGGTGGGGCAGTCGGGTGTAGAGTCTGGGGTTTCTGGGAGCCTGTGGTGGAGGAGGCGGGTGGGTACTGAGTCTGGGGGTTCCGGGAGCCTGTGGTGGAGCAGGCAGGTGGATACCCAGTCTGGGGGTTCCGGGAGCCTGTGGCAGAGCAGGCAGGTACAGAGTCTGGGGGTTCTGGGAGCCTGTGGTGGGACAGGCGGGTACAGAGTCTGGGGGTTCCGGGAGCCTGTGGTGGGGCAGTCGGGTGTAGAGTCTGGGGTTTCTGGGAGCCTGTGGTGGAGGAGGCGGGTGGGTACTGAGTCTGGGGGTTCCGGGAGCCTGTGGTGGGGGCAAGTACAGAGTTTGCCAAGCTAAAGCCTTTGCAGTTTTCCAAGTCCTCCACTCAAAACTGCGCTCAGCTGCAGATTGTAGGACTCAGTGATTCCAATCACCTGGCACTACCAGGCCCCCTCTGCCAAAGTGTGGTCCCGTCTCCTAGCGAGGGCCAGGATGGTCCTTCACTGGGAACCCACTTCAAAGGATAGGCTGGTGGGACAGAAGGCCTCTCCGTCACCATCTGAATGCCCACAGAGGGCTCAGGCTCCACCTGAGGATGTGTGTGAGCTCATGCAGACACTGGGCTGGCTCCTCTCCAGAACCCCAGTGCCCAGTTCTGAAGGCCTCCCAGTTCTATAGAGCAGAGCCATGGTCCTTGAGGCAGCTCCTTGGGAGAATATTGGGGACCATGGCTGTTTTTTATGGACTCCTCTAGCATTGTTATCACCTCAGGAGGCAGAGGTTAGGGAAGGGAGAGGGCATGCTACCCACGCCCAAACTTTTTCTGTCTTCTGGGGGCAGGCAGTTTGCAGGGCATGGGGAGGAGTGCAGACACCTGCCCAATTCTGAATGACAGGGAAGGATAGGGCAAAGGACCTCAGAGGGGCAACTCACATGCCCACTTGCGTTAGTGGGCCAGTTTGGAACCAGAGCTACCCCACTCCCCTCCCCAAGCTCCCAGGTTCTCCCAGAGGGGGCTGTGCAGGAACTTGAGAGCCTGCTGCCTGAGCCAGCATGGGGACATCTCCTGGGTGACCAGTTGGCTGACTGCTTTTGCGTACTGCTCAAGTGCCAAAGTCCAGGATGACTGGGTAGTACAGGATGTCTTCATGGTCCTTGCTTAACAAGATCAGACCCAAAGCTGTGCAGGTAGGACAGTCTGGTAGAGAGAATTTGGACATAGTGACCCTATATAGGTTTTCCCAGAACCCTCACAGTCCTCCAGTCCCCTCCGAGGGATCTTTGGAAGGAAAGTTTGTTTAGTGGTTTAACCTGACCCCCATCCCTGGGCTCTCCCCTCGGTGGGGAAATGAGTTACATGTGTGTGCCTGATTTCGCTGGCTCTGAAATCACCCGCAGGGATTCGGGGAGCGTTCTTTGATGGGTCTCAGTTTGATGAGTCAGGCTTTCTTCTGAAAGAGAGAGCTCTCATTTTCCTGACTGAGGAATTCGCATTCCTACACCCTGAGGTTCCGGAAGCACCCACTGGGTCTCGGCACAGTGCTCCCAGCTGCTGAAGTTGTGGGTTGGTTCTGATGAGGCAGCAGGAGGGGAGTAGGCGGGGCTGGGCCCTTCCCGTGGCACCAAGGATGTAATCTAAGCACTCTGAGAGTCCTCTGGAAGCTCTTAGAGAGGATGAGACCCAGGTTCTGTGTGTTAGGGTTCTGCAAGCTGTGACAGGGGTGGGGGCGCTGTTCCAGCCTGGGGCGCCCTCTCCTTACTTTTACAGAAGAACGTGGCTGCTTAGCCATGAGGTGGGAACAGCCATAGGAACCACCGACTTGGAAACAATGACTTCTCTGCATCAGAATGGCTTGTCCAACAGAGTGAATAACTGCAGGACCAAAGGGAGTATTTCTATTTTATTGTTTCCCTGGCAGGAGTAAGGCCACCCAGGGAGTCACTAGGGAAGACGCCAGCTCCTGTCACTCGTGGGTGGAAGATCTCCAGGGAGCTGATTAGGCATTCCTTGCAGGGGGTAGTGGTGGGCATCTTGGCTGCCAGGTCTGCTCACTGATTTTCTATCAGGGACCTGGCCCAGCTTCCCCTGGCCTCCCGGGCTCAGCCATACTCTGGCGTGCTTTGGCAAAGCCGGTCCGGATTTCTTGGTTTATGCGGTCATGCCATGGGTCTCTGAGGAGGGCAGAAAGAGGAGGCTCATAAACGACTGGGACAATGGTAAGAGGTGGCTGAGGCTTTCAACGGTGGCAGGCACGCCTTCCACTCTGTGCCCCGGGCACATTGGGCACACGGGGCACTCGGGCTTGATCATCCCCACCTTTGCGATGTGGGAGAAATGCTCAAACATGTGATGTCTTCTCCATGGCCACCAGTGGCTCCTCAGTTGCCCGTGTGGCCGCCTCTCTGTGTCCTACTCTGGGAGACCCTGGGGCTGCGGGGTTCCCTGCACACCCCACATCCAGCTCACTTTCTCACGCTCTGCCCATAGTGCCTGGAACTGGCCAACCCAGGCATTGCTTTGGTCAAGAGAATGAAGCAGGCATCTGAGGGACAGCCCAGACTTCACAGCAATCCACAGGGGACATCTGTTGACCCTGGGGGTAAAACCCAAGGCTTTAGACATGTTAGGTAAGCAATCTGCCCCTTTACCATACTCCCAGCCGTTAGGGACACTTTTGATGGTATTTAGCAAGGGCAGAAGGAAGAGAAAGGGAGCTTTGTGGGGTGCCTCCCTGAGGTGTGATGGGAGGGGACTCCCTAAATCCGGCCACCTTGGTCGGTGGCTATGCCATCACATGGTCAGGGCAGGGCTTCTGTCCCTGACTTCTGCCTGACTTTTGATGGAAATAGTGTGTGCAAGCAGATGCTTTGTGTGTGTGTGAGTGCCTGTGTGAGCATATACGTGCTTGAGTGCATTTGCGTGCGTACGTGCATGCATGCTTGTGTGTGTGTGCGCGCGCACGCACAAATTCAGAGCCTTGCCAGCTCACTTGCAGGCTCTGAGCACACCCCCCCAAGCCCCCCAACTCCCCACCCTGCCTGCCTGGGGCTCTGGGCCAGGCGATGCTCCTTGCAGCTAATCTCCCCGTTTCCTCCCTCCCCGAGCCAGGAGATGAAAACATTTCTGGCACTTTCTAAAGTTTCTGTCTAGGAATGGAAAAGCCATCAGCCACCGGAGCTCTGGCTGATAAATGGGAGCCAGGCCTACAGGGTCCCCAGTCCTGGGACAGGGTAGCCGGGGGCAGAGAGAGCTTCCCTGGAGTGTGGACATGGACAGAGCCTGGCCTGGGGAGGTGACTGGGGTGTCATCAGGGTATGACCAGGTCGGGTGCATAGAGAGGCTTGTGAGCGGAGGCCTGGGTGCAGAAAGGGGCTTCTGGTGTGGCTCAGTGGAGACCCAGTCAGTGCTAAAAAGAGATGAAACACTTGACGAGCGACACGAACGAACAAACACAGGGCATCTTAAGCCATAGCAAGGGCAAGAGCAAAGGCCCTGGGGCCGGGAGACTTGAGGTGTGCTTTGGGAGGCAGCCCAGGAGCCCGTGAGCAGGGCAAGTGCTGGGTAGGGCAGACCTGGAAGTGGCTAAGCCAACCAGAGCAGTGGTTCCCAAATTTCCTAATGCCTAGACCTTTAACACAGTTCCTCATGCCGTGGTGACCCTTCCCCAACCATAGAATTATTCCGTTGCTACTTCATAGCTGTAATTTTGCTACTGCCATGAATCTTAAGGCAAACATTTGACATGCAAGCTCCAAACGGGTTGCAACACACAGGTTGAGAACCACTGGGTTAGAGGCTCTGGTGGAGGGAGAATTTTAACCCAAGGCTGGGTCACCTGGGAGGGGCCCAGTGCATTCCCGGCCCAGCCTCCCCTGGTGGATTGAGCCCCTTGGCCATCATGGTCCCAGGATGGTCTGTTCCTTGATAAATACCTGTGCCTGCTCCCTTTGCCTGTAGAGGTTCTTATGTGGGCAGGGGAACGAGGGACAACCTGTTGGAGGAACCTGGTACTGTTCCACACGGCCCTCGGTGAGGGACACGATGCCCCCACAGACGCAGGGCAGAGAGCATGCTCTCAGAGGCCCGAGCTCTGAGGTCTCTCCCTCACGCAGCCTTTTGGTGTCCTTGCAATGTGAGTCTCATGACTGCGGAAGAGGGCACCCAGGACACAGCTGGCCAGCTCAGAATAGAAAGACCCTTCGGGCTGGGAGTGCATGGCATGCCCCTGTATGCTGTCCCCACAGATGGCCTGTTTATGCAGATTTTGTGGGGATTCAGGATGCTCTCTCATGCGGGCCAATTGGGCGTCTTGGGACCCCCCAAGTGCTCCCCTAATAGACTGGCTGGGCCAGGCTGTGGAGCAGAGATAGCTACCACCCAGCAATGCAGACAAGGCTTAGCACCGGGCAAATTATGTATTTTTCCGGTCTCGTTAGGTCTTTGAAAATCTAAAATAATGGGTCATCCCTAGTGGGGACATGTTCTGGCTTTGGGGACTCACCCAGGTCTGATAGGCAGAGGTGTAGGGAGGGGCCTGCAGAATCCCAACTTCCCTGTCAACCAATAGGTCTCCTCTGAGCCCTTCCCCTAGAATAGAGAAGAGGTGAGAGGTCAACTATGTAACACGAGGCTAATTTGTTCTTTGCACAGTTGCTCCGAGGGCCTCGTGTGCTGCGTGTGTTGGGCACCAGGGCACTGCACAGGTGGTTCACTAGAGCCCCAACTTCTCTGCCCCCGCCCCTGACTCTCGCAAAGAAACAAATGGCTCCCAGGAAGTTTTTCTTGATTCAAAATTTGGGGAGCAGAGAGAATCACCTCCTATGCCCAGCTTGCACAAACGGGCCAGCTGAAACCAGTCCCCAGGGCAGTCCCTCACCTTCAGCTCAGTCTGGCCTCTGACATCGATTGTGTAGCCTTCATCAAGGCTGAGCAGGGTCTGCACGGTGCTTCTGCTCACATGGATTCTGTGCGCTGAGGAGAAAGGCAGAAATGAAGCACAGCTCCCTGGTAGTAGCGTCTACTTCTCTAAGAGCCTGTGACTCTGGCGCTAGTCAGCCTCCCAAGGCCCAAACCTCTCGTTCCGGAGACAGATGGTCACTGAAAGAGCCCCCAAGAACAAACAAGCCACGTTAATGAAGTGTTGGGAGGGGAGATCCCTGCAACACGATGTTTTCCTGTGGGGATACCACACCCAGTTACACAGTGTGTGCCCCAAGCTACCTTAGGATGGTACAGCGTCTTCTGTGCACCTGAGCCAGAGGCCCTAAGACCTGGCAGTTTGGGGTGGCCTTCTCTAAGCCATCAGAGTAGATCCTCCCCAAGTAAATATTAGAGATGTTAGAGACCTAAAATGTTAGCGATGTCTACATGGCGGTGTTGGAGCTGACTTAGCATAACAGGGGTTGGCATGCAGCCAAATAAAATCCCAAACTGGAAGGGGCGGGGTCACCTCAATGTAAAAGGAGAACACCAAGGCCTTCCAGGCAGAGCCTGATAAGGACACTGGGCAAGTCAGTTGCAGAGCCAGAAGGAGGACCCAGGAGCATTGTCTTCTCTGCTAATTCTCCCCTGAGATCATCCGAAAAACGCCATGGACAGTTAGAGAATACACACCCCTCCCTTCTGTTCCCTTTGCTGTCACCACCAGTTTCCCATAGCCAGCCTGGGTTTGCCGAGAAAGACTCCCCCATGCGGGATAGGAGTTGGAGACACTCACGCAGCCCTGTGGATTCCATCCCGGAGGCGGTGTTGACAGTGTCCCCAAAGAGGCAGTACCGAGGCATGGTGAGACCCACGACCCCTGCCACACAGGGCCCTGAAATCCAAATATGCAGAAAATCTTAAACCAAGTAAGGCGTGAATCTGAGTGCCCAGAGCCTTTGGTCACAGGCAGCTAAGGGTCACAGAGCTTTTCTTGCAGAGAGTCTGGATACCACAGGCTCAGGAGCAGCACCTGGGGCTGATCCACTACCCTGGCTGTAGCCCCCAGCCCTCTGCCTACCTGAGTGCAGACCGGCCCTGACACAGATGGGCACATCGGGCGCATGCCTCATCCGGAAGTTTCCAGCATAGCTAAGTATATCCAGGGCCATATTGGCGATCTCAGCCGCATGCCGACTCCCGTTGCGCCGAGGAAGCCCAGATGCCACCATGTAGGCATCCCCGATGGTCTCTACCTGCAGGTGACAATCTCGTGTTGGAACAGCCTTTCCTGCACCCAAACCTATGTGCCAGCAATCGGGGCCCCCAGATCCCCCACCTCCAGATCTCATACACTCTGCAGTCTTTCCAGCCTTCGGGCCTAGGCACTCAGCATTGAATCATTTAGGCGGCCGATGTCTATAGGGTAGGTGACTGTCTGTCTGTCTGTCTCTGATAGCAGACCCAGTAGGTGACTGTCTGTCTCTGATAGCAGACCCAGGGAGCAATATGCATTAGGTCACAGCCAGCCAGGGCTTCATCTGAAGGTGCCACCTATCAGGGGCAGTCTGGTGTCCTGACTCTCGTGGCTTCCATGGGTACTGGAAAGAAAGTGGGTTCTAGGGCAGCCTGTAACAGCCTATGTTCCTTGAAATTGTGAGGCTGAGGCAGGAGGATTGCTGCAAGTTTGAGGCCAGCAATCCTTGGGCTGTATGGTAAGACCTTGACTCCAAAGGAGAAGGGCTTGGGGGAGGTTTGAAATGACTCAGTGGGTACGGGTGCATGTAGCTAAGCTTGATGACCCAAGTTTGATCCCCAGAATCCTTAAAGTGGAAGGAGAGAACTGATCCTCACAAGTTGTCCTCGTTCTCCACACAGATGCACACAAGCACATTCTCTCTCTCTCTCTCTCTCTCTCTCTCTCTCTCTCTCTCTCTCTCACACACACACACAAGCACATTTTCTCTCTCTCTTACACACACACACATACACTCATACATACATACACACAAACACACATAAGCACATTCTCTCTCTTTCTCTCTTACACACACATATACACTCACACATACATACACACACACACAACTAAAAAGGAGGAGGAGATAAAGGAAAGAAAGTTCTGGAACTAGACAGACCATTGGTTCCACCCCAGCTTTGCCGCTTGTACAGGCAGAGGGCTTCCCTTGTAGCTACAGCTTCCCTTGCAGCTCAGCTTTCTCTCTGTGAGTGGAATGCATTCACAGAGCCAGCTGTAACACTGCCCCACAGAACCCCTGCCAACCTCAGGACCTGAGGTCAGTGCGATGCCCCCTCCACTGCACCCCTCTACCGTCAGAGCTGTTTGTTTCTCAGGACACTCCCCACCACCACACACACATACCCTGGCTCTTACTGGCTGTCCCTCCCACAGCCCAGTTCTTCAGAGCTCAGGGTCAGCCACACGCTGGCCCTTCAGAGCTGGTGTGCCCAGAGATGCCTGGTGATGAACAGCCACCTGTAAGTGAGGCTGTGGCTGCTTGTCATATATATGCTTCCTTCAGAAGGGGCAGGGTCATAGCAGAGGAGAAGCAAGATCGAGGGAGGCCTTCTAGTGGAGCCTAACTGTGCCACTGACTCACTGTGTAACCTCGACAAGGGATCTTGTCCTCTCTGAGCCTCGTGTGTGTCGAGGGCTAAATCAGAGGCATGCAGTGAAGACCTTCAGGTCAAGCTCTCCCTCCTAAGGTCCTTGCTCAGCATGCATGCTTCTTCCTTCCAGGTTTTCAGTGGAGGCTGGGAGTGGGGAAGAGCTGCAGGCAGCTAGTGCTGGCATTATGTTGTGACTGGGTGAAATCAGCAGAACATCCTGAGCCACAGGCTCTTCAACCCTACCTCTCTAACAGGAGCTTCAAGCTCAGAGGGCAGGCAAGCTTTAGGGCTGTTTAGTAGCTTTGGTGGCCAGGGCCTCATACCTCCACACTCCAGGCCAAGCTGGGTTGTCACAACCTTGTCCCCTATCCCCCTATCTTCTGTCCCATGCCTTGTCCTGAACCCTGAGCCCCAACACTCAATTTCACGCTACAGTCAGAGCAGAGCTTACTCAGCCATGCTGATGCTGGGGTGGTCCTCTCAGCCCCGCCCCACCCCTCCTCCCCATCCCCACCGCTACCACTCTCCCCTTCACCCCACCCCAATCCCCACACATGTGTTTGTTTGAATGGCTGCTTTTCAGACCAGAAAAGATCCAAAGCTGTAACTAGATCCTGCTGCGGACGGGAGGGAAACCGAGGCAGATGGCATGAGTGATGAGAGACGCGTCACACATCACAGGGACTGGGGCCTGCTGCTCCCCACATCTGGAGGGGTGTGCAGGCCTTGTTTGATTTCATTTCCCTCTGCCGGGAAGATGCAGGCCTCTTGGCCAGAGTTCAGAGCGAAGAAGCCAAGGCGTGATTCAGAGCAGGGAGGGGCACAAGTGTGAGGAAAGATTAGCAGAGGCAGGGAGAGACAGGCCAAGGTGACTCAGGACAGATCAAAGGAAGGGGGCTCCGGGGAGACTCCTGTGGAACCCACAGGAGGCTGGGGTGTGGGCCGCCAGACACCACTTGGAGCCATGGAATCCCCCACACACACCCCTGGCAGCAAGGGGGGAGGTTGAGTACTCCAGGGGCAGCAGCATAGGCCTCTGTGGGTCCCCACCGTATGTTTGCAGGGGCTAGTGTCTACCCTGAGGACACTCGGGTTCCTCCTGGCTCTGTTTTTGTCTGTGCGGCCGCAGGCAGGCCTCCTTCTTCTCTGGGGCTCAGGATTGAGCCACCAAGTTCTGCCAGGGGGAATTTTGAGAGCACCAAGCAGAACACCTCACAACGTCTAGCAGGCAAGGGAGCCAATGGGAGCCTGGAAGTCTGGCTAACTGGAGCAGGCAAAGAGGAAGAGGTGGATGAACCAGGAGGGGGAAGGAGCGTGTGAGAAGAGCTGGTGAGACTCGAACCCTCAGAGAAATACGAAGGTCCACAGAGAAGGAGGAGCGGCAAGTGACTCAGGAGAGGTGGGTCGTCTCCATTGTGAGCCACTGTGACCTACCACGTTATCCTAAAAGAGTCTTCGTCATGAAGAGGGTGAACGTCCTACAAGGGGCTAAGGACCTAACTGCAAGTTCAAGCCTCGGGTTCACATAAGCCACCAGGCTTATACCATCTCATCTGTAAGTTAGGGGGGCAGCACCTTCCCTAACAGATCAAAGCCCTTGACACAGCATCCTGTATACAGTAGGTGCTCCATAAGTGCTGGGACAGACACTACAAGTAATGCAGTCAACAATATGCTTGCCTGACCACCCATCCCCTGACTCCTTCCAGAAGCTGCCCCTGCCTTACTCGCCCTCCCCCTGCCACTCCCAGGGCTATGGCTCAAAGACCACACAGGGGGATGGAAGCCAACAGGGCTGGAGTAGAATGACACCTGAACCCCCTTCCCCACTTTCTCTGTCCCATTTGGAGTTGCCCTGGGCACCAGCTCCTAGACCAACAGTTAGAGACTGGGTTGCAGGAGGCAGGGGTGTGGGAGACTGGGTTGTAGGAGGCAGGGGGTAGGAGGCTGGGTTTCAGGAGGCAGAGGGATTGGGAGGCTGGGTTGCAGGAGGTAGGGGTGAAGGAGGCTGGGCTGCAGGAGGCAGGGGTGTGGAAGGCTGGGCTGCAGGAGGCAGGCTGCAGGAGGGTCTCTACAGCACAGTGGAGCTGCAGAGGAATCAGTGAGCCCCTTGCTCTCCCAATTGCAGCTGACATGCGCTTCTATGCGAACTGCCAGGATAAAGGTTGTCTGATCCACAGATAAGGAAGTAGGCCCAGAGAGGGGAAGATATTTGGCCAAAGCAACACGTTTTGCCACTCTGGAACCAAATCCAGGATCTAGAGATACACCAGAATCAGGTCACAGAAGGTCTGCCAAGACCCTGAAGCCTGTCCCCTCTCTGCGACTGTTGGCCCATGTTGTGCCCCGCCATGGTGACCCATCTGGGCCCCACGGCCTGCTGAAGTGGCATTACCCAAACTGGACGGTGCTGGGGAGAAGTCTCCTCTTCCGGAACCCTCCCTACTCTCCTCACACCTGTTCCTCACTCCCTCAGCTTTCTCCATTGTCACTATCAAGAGGGTTATTGCCATCTTCCACCTACAGGACTGAGAGTCCCCGCAGGGTGGGACCAGGACTGGCTTGTCTCTGCATCCATGTTCCCGGCACAAAGGGGTCCACCCATGAAGACGATAGAGGATAAACACACAAACCAAGGACCTGTGAGCATTGTGAACAAATATACCCAGAGGACTCTCCATCCCTCCTTGGAGCCACATCCCTGCAAGGTGACTGCAAGGGCTCCCATCCCTGCAAGGTGACTGCAAGGGCTCCCATCTCTGCAGTGTGGCTACAAAGTCTCCCACTCATGTCTGGTGTTGCTCCTCCCCCCTCTTCCAGCTGGCCATATCTTCTCCCTTGGCCAACAGAGTCTGTCAAGGAAAGCAGTGTGCCAAGCCCAGGCAAAAACTCAAGAAGCCAGCACACCTCTGCCCTCTCTTAGAACCCAGCCACACATGTAAACTATCTCAGAGAGTGATAGGCCAGAGCTGAATCCCTCAAGTCAAGGTTCCAGAGACGCAGAGAACCAAGCAAACATCACAAAGCTCCCACCTTGCCTGCAGCTAGCCAGAGGTGTGTGTGAGTCCATTCTGAGGCTTGTAACCCACGCTTTCCCCGTATGCTCCTGGACTTTGAGAGCATTCCTTATACAGCAACAATTGTATAACATTGCAGTTAATTGATGCAAACGCACATGTATGTGGATGGAAACAGATTTGCAGCGCGCGGCTGCAGAGGGAGGGAGAGGAGGAGAGTCTCCTACTGTCCTCACCTTATACACATCGTGGCTGTCCAGAACAGCATCAAACAGTGTGTAGAGGTCATTGAGGAAACCCACCACCTCAATGGGCTCACTCAGGGCTGAGATGGTGGTGAAGCCCACGATGTCGCTGAAGTAGATGGTGACCTGGTCAAAGTACTCCGGCTCCACGGTCCTCCCCATCTTTAGAGCATTGGCCACAGACCTGAAGGGACAGGAGGGGCCGGGTGAGGACCACGTTTGGAGGCAGAGGTATGAGAGGGAGGAAGTCCCCAGGTAGCCCATGTACCAGTTATGCTGAGCAGACCTGTCCTGACTTCCTAGGAAGTGATGGGGAGCACTGTGGACACTCCTTGCTCCCAGGGCATGGGCAGTAGGAACCCAACACCGGTATAAATAACTCAGTGCCCAATGCATGAGGAAAGGCTAGAGGGGTGGAAGGATCAGTTGGTATAGGTGCTGTATGACAGTAAGGACCTGGTTTTGATTCCTAGAACACACATGAAAGTCCAGGGTTGTATGCATGCTTGCAATCCCAGTCTGTGGAGGCAGAGCCTGGAAGGGCTCTGGGGTTGCCCATCAGCCCAGCCAAACCGCAGACCGTGAAGAGAGACTCTTCCTCAAAAGACCAACGTGGAAGGCATTCTAAGAAATAACACTTGACGCTGAACTCCGTGCTCATACACATGCGCACACATGTGTGCTCAAGCATGGAAACATGTGCAGGGGGCACAGAGCTGTTTGTGCTCACGACATGCACGAGGGGAACCTAGGACATTAGGCACACAGAGTTGTTCCTTCAAGGAAAAGAATACAAAACCCGCTTTCCTCCCAGAAGGCTGGAACCACCATAGTTTTCTCCCTAGCCTGGTGACCTTTGTGCAATCTGTGTGGCCAGAGCCGGCACCTGGTCCCCTCAGACCCTTTTCCTAAAGTCTTTCTCCATCACTGTACAGAACCCATCTTTATGGAAGATGTTACATGCACTTTACAAAGAGTTTCAATGTGGTCAGGTCTGATATGTATTTAGCTGGTTTTGTTCCTCAAAGAGATTCAGGCAAGCTTTGTTGTGCAGGAGGGTCTGAGTTCCTCATCGCGAGAACAGTTTTTCTCCAGATTGTGCTGTGCTTCAAAATGCCTGAAGTGAGCGACTCGGGTCAGACTCCCGAAGTATGAGCTGATGCGACCAAGCTGCCGTCGCCCACCCCCTCCGTCGTGTCTGGTCCCATGCTACCCGCAGGCAACTCACGGAGGGAGCATCTGGGAGAGCAGCCTTTCTGTCTTCCGCCTCTCCAGTTCCAGCTCCTCAGTCCGCTCCTGGACCAGGCCCTCCAGACTTTGGGAATACTTCTCCAGCATCCGCAGCATGGAGTCAGCCACACTCATCTTCTTGCCTTGGTTGATGCTTTTGAACTGGAGAAAGAACAAGATCTCAGTTTCACTCATACGGATCAACACCTCCTGCCCACAGCTTGGGAGTAGCCAGGCGGAGCCCCCGGCTGGGGAGATGGGTTGAAGTGAAGGCAGATATGTGGATCAGGAAGACACAGGGGTTCAGAGGGAGGTGGGGGGGGAATCTCTGGATTGGATGGGAAGTAGGAACAGAGTTTGGCAGAGGAATTTGTGTTTGGACAAGCATCATCATCGACAAGCAGAAAACTGGATTACATGTGGTCTCACGGTAACATTGTAGGCAGGATACTCTGTGTTCTTCTCCAAGGCAGATGGATGGATGGACAGAGTTGTTATGGGTGGGTGAAAGCATGAATGGGGGCCTGATGAAGGGATGGATGAGTTGTGGGCAAATGAATGGGTGGACAGATGGACAAACGGATGGATGGATGGATGGATGGATGGATGGGTGGGCGGATAGAAGGATGAACAAATGGATAAGTAGAATATATAAAATTCCATTTTTCTTCTCCCTCTGTAAGTATCCAAGAGCATTAGAACCAAAGGAAACTAAATATTAAGGGGAAAAAAGACTAAATTCAGGAGCGGGGTTTCTACGTAGAAATTGATCAGTGTTTGGAAGCAAATTTCTTAGCAACGAAACCAAAATGGAAACACAGATCACACGATCCACCAATGCCCATGTAGACAGCAGAGGGTTAAACCCATTGTTGTAAAGAAAAACAGCTACTGCCACTGCCAAGCGGAGAGAAGCCTCTTTTGGGTCTTCATTTCAGGCCGCTGTGGCCAGCTCTCATAGGAGGCTTAGAGAACAGGGGAGGTTAGTTACCCCAAACAACGGGTGAGAGTTGGCGTGGCTGGTTCAGGCCTTCTGACCCTGCCCTCTCTGAGGCGGGATGCAATCCCACCTTCATCATGCTAAGCACAGTGTATGCCCGTAGTTTTCTTTGCCATGGGCCTCAGACAGGGGTCTTTCTCAGTCACAGATATGGAGTAGCAATACCAGTGCCTCCTTCCCTGGCTTTCTAGCCAGGATGACCTCTAACCTCCCCAGGGAGATATCACCCTGGTGTTTCAGCCATCTCTCTTCATCCTAACTCATCTAGCCCCCCCATCATCATGGCCCTTGGAGTTTGTTAACTCTGAAATCCAGAGGGTCATCTGTGAAGCGGGTGCTACCCCATGATGCCACGGTATGTGTGGGGTATGTGCCAATGTCCCAAGGAGCCCTGTAGATCGTCTCGGTCTGCCATGCTGCCTCTGTCCCTCCTCACCTGCCTGAGATGCTGAACTTCACCTTGGTAATTTGGTGTTGTGGCTGGGGACGATGAGACCGGAACAGGACGTAGAGCTGGGTTTGATGGGTTGGCCCTGGGAGAGAGCTATCCTGCTCAGTCAGGTGCAGACTTGCCTCAGCCCTCCGACTGCTGTCCCAAAGCAGGCTAGGGGGACCCCAGAGCTCATCTAGTCTCCCCGTCACTGACTCGGGGACCAGGACTGTCTCCATTGTCACTAAAGTCTCCTCTGCTCAGGTCCTAGGAGGCTTGGTCCTGGGTGTGGCTCCTCAGCAGCTCTTCAGGGACACAGCCAGTCACCTGGTGAGGTCCCTTGGGACCTTGCCTCTGCCTCCTGTATCTTCTACAGAGCCAAGACCGTGGCAGTGTACTTCAGAAGGTTGCCGTGAAGACGGAGTGACCGAGAAAAGGCTGGACCCGCAGGACAGCACACATGGCCCTCTCTTACGGCTGTTCTCCTCAGAGTGGTACTGCTGATGTGTGTCCCCTGACAACCCATCCTTTCCAGGCCCTGGAGATGCAAGAGCCTGCCCTGGGCCGAGCCAGGCCTGTGGACAGGAGTGCTTGAAAGGCCCCGCGCCTCTGGGGAGCACCGACCTGCGTGTAGATCTGGTCCACGCTGGGCCTGTAGTCTGGATCTTCCTCCCAGCACTGCTGCATCAGCTGGATGCACTCCCGGGGTCCCTGGTCAGGGGACACCAGTGGCCGGCACAGAGGAGGGGGAGACGCCACCTTCCGGATGATCTCTGCAGCAAACCCCATGGATACCTTGGGTCAAATGCCCTGAGGGATTATGGGAGGGGTCTTGTGGGAGGGCAGGGGAGGGGGAATTGGGCCCTCAGGGATGCTCCCAGGACTTTCCATGTCTCCTGCACAGCTGGTCAGGACACACAGCCTTGCTATTCTCCTGGGTCTGCCTCAGGCTGTGGCCAGAGGAAAGGGCTCAGCCTTTGACCAGGAGAGCTGGGCTTCAGTTCCAAATCTGCTACCATTCTCTATGGGGTGGCAGAGAAGATGGCAATCCCTTCACCCCCAGTCTCCTCATCTGTGAAATGGGGTCAGTGGGCCTCCTCTTGAGGGGTGCTGAGGTAGGAGGTGCAGAAAGCAGTGCCTGGCATGTGGCAGGCTCTCCCAAGGCTGCTGCTCTGGAAATTCCCAGCCTTGTGGTTGAAACCTGACAGCCTAGCCCTCCATACCGGTCTCAACACCAGAGACCACAGCATTCCTCACAAGACCTCATCATCCAAGACATCCCTGCCTGCTCCACCAGGTGAGGCCCGTACAGGGAGGCCACAGGGACCAGTGCTCGAGTTCTCTGGCTCTGCCACCTGTGCCTGCGTCCCACACCCCACCCCAGACAACTGCCTCTGGAAAAGCCAAGTGTTCATCAAGACTGAGAAGAAGAGGGGCTGGGCTCTGTGCTCAGGCTCTGAACCCGCAGATCAATGAAGGACATCGATCATCTGGACAGGTTGGGCCATAACGGGGTAACCTCCAAGGAGGCCTGGGGCCCTTCTCTCTTCCTCTACAGTCCCCTTCTCCCCACCCTAGATTGGCCACCTTATAGGGGATAGTGAGAGGTCACCGTCTCTCTATGGTTTGGGGTAGGGGTTTGTTTGTTTGAGATAGGATCTCCCCCAGGCCGGCTTCAAACTTATTACATAGCCAAAGATGATCTTAAATGTCTGATCCTCATGCACACCAAGTGTTGATCCCAGTTCAACAGACGTGTGCCACCACGCCTGGTTATGCTATGCTAAGATTCAAACCAAGCGCTTTGTTCATACTGGCTATGGCTCTCCTGGGTGCTCGTCCTGATCGACACCACTCCTGAAGCAGGGCAGCCCACGGCTTGTCTGAAACTCACAGTTCAGCTCAGGCTGTACTCAAATTCGCTATCCTCCTGCCTCCGCTGCCCAAATGCTGAAGTTACAGGTCGGTGCTACCACACACTGGCTATTAATGTCCAGTATTACAAACAGGAAAACTGAGGCTCAGAGCATAAGGGAACATCTCTACAGGCAAAGAGCAGACATGACAGTGGGCTGGCTTTCCACTCAGTTCATCTAGAGGGTCCCAGCCTCAGGCAGCAGACCCCAAGGGCCTCAGACCACAGTCACAGGGAGGCTGTGTGCTTACAGCGCACAGATGGAAGTGATGCAGAGCGCGCTCACACGCGCAGCTGTGTTTTTAAAAGCATGCCGCCGATTGCATTGTGATGAATGAGATGTAAATCCATTTCAAAGCATTGCAGATTTCTGAGCAGTGTCTGTCATCAGGGGTTTCTGCAGCCAGCAGATAGTAAAAGCTGAGGACAGTGTGGAGGTTCCGGTATTCCGTGTAGGGTGTGTGTGTGTAGGAGTGTTGGGGGTGCGTGTGCGCAGATGGCACAGATGTAGAGGCCAGTGATCAATGCCGAGTGTCTCCCTTAATCGACCTCCATCTTACTTTTAAAGACAGGCTCTCTCGCTAAAGCTGGAGCTTGCCAGTTTGGCTGTCCAGCCAGCAATCCCTGGGGTCCCCCTGTCTCTTCCTTTCCAGCCAGCAATCCCTGGGGTCCCCCTGTCTCTTCCTTTCTAGTGCTGCACCACCACACGCAGCTTTTTACGTGGGTGCTGGGATTCAAACTTGGGTCTGCATGCTTGCTCGGCAAACGTTTATTCCCCCAGGCCTGGGTTTCAGCATCTTAGAGGGTGATAAGAACATAGCCCCGGGGTGGTCCCCGGGTCCTCTTGCTGTGCCAGGTCTCCTGTTCACACCCACTGCACTTGACACTGCCCTCAACAGTGCTGGCTTCTGTGTAGGAGGCTGCTCACCTGGTCCCCAAGCACGCCATGCCTGGATGGGGAGAGCGCCACCCAAATCCCACTTCCCTCCTTGAGAAGCCCCTGCCCTGCTTTGAGTAATACTTAAATCTTCTCTGAAAAAGTCATCCCTTACCAACCAGGGCATGAGATGGAGTGCTAGAGAGAGTGTCTGGGAAACCACAAAGGGCCCTGTGCACACAGGCATCCTCCAAATGTGGGATACAGGAGAGAATGTGAGACGACCCCACATTAGCCCATCCCCAAAGCACCCAGGCAGATTTGACTGAGCACCTATCAGGTTCCAGGCCCTGGATCTGTGTGCAAAGCCGCACACAGAGTGACTTTATGAGGCAGGCCCCCCGGTCCCCATTTTATGGGCAAGGAAACTGGGGCTTAGACCCAAAAAGGATTTATTCAAAATTGCGGGGTGCATGGTTGTGGAGCCGGCTCTAGACCTAGTTCAGAAAGCTAAGCTCTAGACTCTGCACTTTCCAAGGGTGGAGAAAGCACATTCCAAGAAGAAGCAGGCTTGGGCTGATCCCCATCGGAAGGTCTCTGATCCTTGCACCCAAAGGTTGATGCCCTACCTGGAGGGCCTCACCTGGAAGCAAGACTTGCAGAGCCTATCTGGGTGGTCTTCCAGATGTGAGGCACAGAGACCAAACGGCTCCCTGCATCTGTTACCTTGCCCCTCCCTGACTCTCTAAACCCAGGCCTGAAATGGGCAGTGTCCACTGGGCAGGACTTTGGTGGAAGAAGGCAAAAGTCAGGCCCCTATGGATTAAAAGACCATCCATCAAGAGCTCGGCTGTGCTTCTGCCCCAACTTTCTGGCTGAGATACCCTGAAAATTTGCAGGACAGTTCTCTGGGACTGGACAGTGGGGTGGGGTAGGAGGACAATTGCAGGATCAGTCTAAGGTGCAGGGTGTCCCGACAGGGGAGGACACGTACCTTCTGCTGAGAGTCCCCAGGAGCAGTAGGGTGGGCCTCGGGTAAGCACCTCTTGCAGGATGATGCCCAGGCTGAAGACATCGCCTTTGAAGCTGGCCTTCCCGGATCCCCCAGAGCCCCGCAGTAGCTCGGGAGCTGTCCATAGAAGCTCTGCAATCGTAAGAAAGGGTCTCCTGCCGCCAACTCTGTACCCCAGAGGACCTAGGAGAATCTGTTCTCCTGCATTCCCAGGTCAAGGGCCTTAGGTTCTTCCAGCACAGAAAATCCACCAATTCCAGATCCCAACACAAAAACTATGGATGGGCACCTCCCCCTCCCCTTGCTTCACAAATGCCAATACAGCACACCCTACAGGTGGCCCCTACCGCCCAGCCAACCTTCTGGGTCTGGCTGTGGCCTGGGAGAACAGTGCAATTCCAGGAACTCTTCGTAACCATGGTCAGTGATCTTGAGCACAAAACGGCTGTCCACCACACAGTTCCTGGACTTGAGGCGCCCGTGGGGGAACCGCCGATGGTGCAGATACCTCACACCCTGGGAGGAGACATGTGAGGTCATTGAGGAGTGAGAAGGACCATAGAACGTCCACGGGACCCAGAGGCCTCTGGCCTCAACTTGTTTTTGATATTGTCAGATTTCAAAGCTGATGTGGAATTCCTCTCTGTGTGCTGTGAATATGTTTATCATCATTGGTTGATAAAGAAGCTACTTTGGCCTATGGCAGAGCAGAATATAGCTACGTGGAAAATCCAAACAGAGAGGGAGAAAAAAAGGCAGAGTCAGACAGACACCATGTAGCTGTCCAAGAAGCAAGAGGTGAGGCAGCCTTGTGGTAAAATGTAAAATAATAGAAATGGGTTAAGATGTAAGAGCTAGTTAAGAATAAGCCAGAGCTGTTGGCTAGACAGTGTTGTAGTTAATATAGTTTTATGTGATTATTCAGGTCTGAGGGCTGGGAAATGAAAGTGCAGTCTCCGTTTACACAAAGCTGTGGGAAATCTAAGCGTGTCCCATCTCCCCATGCCCTTGACTCTTAGCTCCTTGGGGGCCTCTCACTCTGATCAGATCCAACAGCAGGGAGGCCTTGAAGGTCCAGTCGAGCTTCAGGGCCTCATTCCGAAGCAGGTCCTCAAGGCTGCCGCGGGGACAGTGCTCCAGCACCATGGCACTAAACTCGGGGCCCACGAAAAGGCCCAGGAAGGCAGTGACGTTCTCATGCCGCATCTCCCGTATCTACAGAGGCAAAACGGCATGTTAGAGGCCCCTGGGCATCAAGGCCCTGGGACAGGTGCGTGGATGGTGTGAGCTGATGGGTGGGTGGATGGGCAGATGAAGATGAGGATAAGTGGATAGACAGAGGGGTAGTGGGTGGGTAGGGGTGGTGGATGGCCAGTAGGTGGGTGAATAATTGAATGGATGGACTGACGGGCAGACGAATATAGACAGACAGGGACTGGATGAGTGAAGAGGTGGGTGGATGAGCAGACAGACACATTGATGGCTAGATGGGCAGATTGGTAGAAGAATGAATGAATGAATGAATGAATGAATGAATGAATGAATGAACGCATCATGGATGGAGGAGTGGAGGAGCTGAAGGTACCTCCACAGAGTCAGGTCTAGGTCTGTTTCTCCACCTGACTGATACCATCTGAATCCTATCAATCCTCTCTGCAGCAGCCTACAGGACTGCAGGAGGATGGAGCGCAGAAGGCTCCTGACTGCCGCGAAGGAAGGCAGCTCCCTAACGGAGGGCCCAGCCTGACAGATCTAACCCTTGACTGGCAAGGCCTTCTTCACAAAGATGGCTCAGAGGTCAACTAAATGGGGAGGGGTAGCTGCATGTTCTCCCTCCTCTGAGAGCCCCAAGAACAGCCTCAAAGCTGTTCCCGCTCCTGCCATGGAGAGGTGACCTCTGTCCCTCCCTAAGTGTGCTGTTACTACCATGAACTACTGAACAACACAGGGGCAGTCTTATATGTTTTGGGGTCCAGGTTTTAGGAAATGACAACTCCTATTTCCCATTTCTTGCAGTACCCCAAGACCGTCCCTGAGTCCTGAGAGACCAGTAGACGGCTATGAGAGTATAGGAAGTCAGATCACACTAGACTCCATCCTCACCGGCCTTGCTCATGAATGGAGATCTTTGGGCCCTCTGAACCAAGAAACCACAAGGTTTTCTAAAAAGGTTCCAGTAATAAATATTTTAGATTTTGCACATCTCCATCACATATACTCACCCTGCCAGGGAGACAGGATTGCAGCTAGAGACAAAACATAAAGGAGAGAGCATGGCTGTGTCCCTACTTACTTATAAAGAGAAGTAGTGGGTCGGATTTGGTCTACAGGTCATGGCTCACCCATTTCTAACTGCTGAACCCCATAGGCTGATCTCCACCCATCATAAAACTGAACAGAATCACCCAACTGAGCCCTAACCAAATTCCTTACAAAAGTGTAAGACATAAAAGCACCGTTGTTTTTGATCACTGCGTCTTGGAGTACATTGTTATACTCCAATAGATAGCCAGAATGGCATACAATAAAGGCTCAGAGAAGTTCTGGGGCTACCCTCAAGCAGCCCCCAAACTTGGTTGACCTTTCTCAGAGACGCTGCTCACACTGACTACAAGGGAAATGCCTAACTGCCCCTGTCATGCACTCTCTCGGCATTTCATTTCAGATAGCCTGTGCTGGGCATAATAAAAAACAACCAAAGCCACAGTCTGATGAAATCCCCCATTTCTCAAAGGCATGCCACTTGCCAGGGACAGTTCTGGGTTGTTCTGTATACATCCTGTCCTCCTCACGGCTCTCCTGGGCTGGGTAGTGTTGGCTCTGTCTTACGGGGAGGGGGACACCAGGAGATCTTCCTGAGCTCTGCCTTCCCTCCCCTGTGTCTCTATAATGGTGATATTCTTGACAGAAGGTGCTTATACAGTCCGTGATGGTGACTGAAGTTTCCTCAGGAAACAGAACATCTTCTCCTCAGCCCAAAACTTTGCCCAGCTTATGAGTAAACAACAGATACAGGGATGGATACAGGGATGCAGGCACAGACTGAGGACCCTTGGTGGTACCCAGATTTCATTGCTGGAGGAGGACGAGTTTGCCAGAGAGCCGTAAGGCTTATGCTGGGATGTCAACATGGCTTGCGGGATGCTGGTATGTGATGGTGACCACGATGATGACACGTCACTGGGCAGTGCTAACAACGAAAGCAATGACTCTCGGGCCAGAAGCCTGCCCAGGGAGTAGGGACCAGTCCAGACCAGTGAGGGTGTCCTGAGCACATGCCTCTCTGGCCCCCTGCACCCCTCTGTCTATGGTCCTACCTTCCTCAGGAGTCTGAGGCTGCCCGGCCGCAGCTCAGGAGCCGTGCCTGCTTCAAACTTCTTCAGCCACACCCAGTCTCCCTGTTTAAGCAAAACAAAGAGTTTGTGTGTGTGTGTTTAATCAGATGGTGGTGGCACACACCTTTAATCCCAGCACTCGGGAGGCAGAGGCAGACAGATCTCTGTGAGTTCAAGGCCAGCCTGGTCTACAGAGCAAGTTCCAGGACTGGAGAGAAGCAGAGGTGAAGGAGTAGATTGGTACAGGGAGAAGGGGGAGACTGGGAGGAGAGCAGAGAGGGATAACTGTGGTCAGGATGCTAAAGAAAATATAAATTAATAGACATGAACATAAGAACAAGAGCCTGCCCACTTTAGTTCACCAGCCGGGCCATCTCAGGCCAATCCATCATCTCTTGCACTTAGCGGCTACCCTATACGTCACCTTCTGTGTTCTGAGCTGGGCATGCCCTGGTCAATGGGAGCAGTAAGCAGACTTGATGGAGGTGGGTCATTTGTCTATCTGTTGCTTTCATTGGTTAATTAATAAAGAAACTGCTTGGCCTTTGATAGGACAGAAAATTAGGTAGGCGGAGTAGACAGAACAGAATGCTGGGAAGAAGGGAAGTGAGGCAGAGTCGCCATAGCTCTCCTCTCCGAGATGGACGCAGGTCAAGAATATTCCTGGTAAGACACCACCTCGTGGTGCTACACTCATTAGAAGTGGGTTAATCACGATGTGAGAGTTAGCCAGTAAGAGGCTAGAGCTAATGGGCCAAGCAGTGTTTAAAAGAATACAGTTTCCGTGTAATTATTTCGGGACATAAGCTAGCCGTGCAGGAGCCGGGCAGCGGGAAGTGGCCTGCCGCTCCTCACTACACAGACTTTATTGAGAATGGGGGGGGGCTCTGAATGGCGGACCCTTCCTCACTCCACCTCCCTGGAACCCTGAGACCTAGGTAGATAACGTCTAGTCCTAGCCTCAGCTTCGGGCTCTGCGAAGCGAGGCAACCAACCAATGAGGACTAATGAGGTACAGCCAACGAGCAGGTCCTGGCTGGAGGCCAGCTTTACCATGCAGGGCTCAGGCCCTGTGATACTCAAGCTGTGTCTAGGGATTCCAGAAGGGTGTGAGAGGACGAAGCCCAGCTCCCAGCGTGGTCCCAGCCCACCAGTTCTGGTCCCTAGCGGGTTGCCCCCCCAGTCCCTAGTGGCTTTCTGGTCCCTAGCGGGTCACCTCTGCACAGCCTCACCTGCAGTCTGCTGGCTATTGTGCTTTGTGTGTCATTAAAGCCCCCCTTTGGAAGGAAAAGGAAAAGGTGGGGTTGCTGAGGGGCGGGGAGAAGGTGGAAAATAAGCCACAAGAGCCTTGTACTGTTTCCTATGGAAACAATTAGCCAAGTTCAGTAAGCACAGCAACCATAGGCAAAGAACCATATATTAGTATACATTAGTAAATACTTGTACTTGAGACTAACGGCCTCTGGAAAATGGCTGTGTTCTTGGCAACCGTGATACGGCTTTTCTGACCTTTGACTCTGTAGATTCCTTGTGAGCTGGAGGTGCCTGTGACTGGGTATTGCCTTCACCTGGGTTTTAGGGTCTGGGGATCTCACTGATTGAGAGGTGGGCGTTCTGGGCCAAGGCCTAACAAAGCCAAGCAGCTGAGACTGACTGATTCCCAAGGTCAGCCCCTTAACCACGCTGGTGGGAGGGAGGTGTCCTGTTTCCTAGTTCTGGGGCTGCTGTCTGTGTACTCGGGGAACCAGGAAAGTCGCAACAGAAGCCAAAGACAGTCTTGTAGGGCTGGTGTGGGGTAGCGACAGCCCTCACCTGGTACAGGGCCACATTGAGATGTTCCAGGATGGCTGGTAGGCTCCTTGCTGACCCCTGAATCACCGACCTTGGGCTCCCACCTTCCACCATACTTCTTGGCTCGCTGCCACCATCCCCACGCAGCCTCTGGGACAGGAGCAGGGGTGATCAAGATGCCAGACCCTACCTGCTCACCCAGCCCAGGTCCGCCCACCCACCCGCTGACTGGGGGTCCGCTGGAGGAAGGTGAGATCCTGGGACGTCAGCAGGATCCGATGGGGGCCCAGCACCAGCTGCAGTTGCTGGAGGCCTAACCTAGAAGTGAGAGACAGCAGGGCCTCGGTCAGACTCTCGATCCTGCCTCTGGCTCAGCACCCACCTCAGCACCCGCCTCCTAGTCTTTCCACATCTCCTCCTGTGTCAGCTTCAGAGATGGTGAGCACTGAATACTGTCTACTCAGAGACCATTGGCCTTGGGATCAGGTCTGCAACTTCCCTGATGGGCCTACTGATGCATACACCTGTTTCCTTGTTAGAGGTGAGAGCAGATATGGCTGGGGCTTTGGAGCTTCTGAATTCAGGCACACAGAGGGAAGAAGCATTTGTAACGCTGAGGGAATCCCTGGGCTGGATCTGGCTAGTCCCACACTGCACCAACAGGAGCCTGAAGCTCAGAGGCAGAGCCTCATCCAGAATCACAGGCTTCTGCCGCAAGTCTCAAGCAGAGCTCTCGGGAGGCAGCCAGGGCTCCTGGCTCTTCTTGGGTGCAGCCAAGACAGGGAAAGGAGGCAGTAGGCCTTGAGATCAGGAAGTAGAGGTGGGGAAAGCCCCTGTTGGTTGCTAATGGAGAGGGTCCCATTGGACGGGGATGCAGACAGCCTGAGCTGGGTCTATCAGCTTCACCTGATGAGGTAAGCAAGGACTCCACCAATCAGTGCCAAGACACAGGCCAGTGTCAGAGTCAGGAGGCCGTCCAGGGGCTGCACACCTGTGTGGGGGGGGAACAGGTGTCATTAAAGCAGTGACCATCCCCTCACAACCTGGCTACTGCCTCCTCCAGTCCCTGCCCTGTGAGGTCTCCAGCCATTCCCGCCGGTCACAGGCTGAAGCCCCTGGAGGGCTTTGTTTTCAAGAGCATCCATGGGAGGACGCTCTTTCTTCTGCTCTCTCTTCCTGAGAGTGAACACTGGCAGAACAGGAGGCGGGATTTACTATTTGTAGAAGAAAAGAGGGGCAGATGGGCAGGTGAGGGTTTCAGCTCCCTTCCCTCCCCAAGGAGGCTTAGGATAATTCCGTGATGTGGGATGCCCCTCTGTATGTTTTATTACCATTGGTAAACAAAGGCCAGTAAGAAGCCTGAGCCACTGGTCAAACAATCATAATTAATATTAAGCCTCCGAGTGATTATTTTATAAGCAGCTGCAGGGACCAGCAGGCAGGAGAGAAACCCAGTCCAGCTAGACCAGGCAGGCTAGAGAAAAGTCTCCATCTACAATCCTGCCTGGTTGGGTGCCCTGCTGTGAACGTGGAACTCAGCGGAGGAGCTGATGTGTAAGGACCGTGGAATCAGGGACGTGGCTCAGGCCTTGAGTGCTCGCTTATGATGAGGAACACACGCATCACAGAGCAGATGTGCTCAAGCAAGCTGAGGTGGCCCTGGGGTCAGAAACTCAAGCATTCCTGCCAAGGGAGGCCTGATGGGGTGGCATGTGTCTGGGAAGAGGCAAGAGTTGATGTGTCTACAGATTTGGGCTGGAAAACAGGGTTGGCCAAGCCTGGGACAAAAGGAGGCACAGACAGGAACGTACCCAAGCCTGGTCAACCCATCACTGCTGCCGCAGTGAGCATGTGTGCTTTAGGGGATGTGCTTGCATGTATGTAACTGTATACACATGCGTGTACTTCCCTGCGTTCATAGTCACGTGCGTCATAAAGGACAATGGCCAGGATGGATGAGTGACAGAAATCAGTCTGTGTGGGTGTCATGCCCCATAGCCCCCAGTGGACATAAGGAAAATGAATCCTGTACTTGGAGCCAAAAGACTTGGGTCCAGCATGAGCTCAGCCACTGACTTCTTGTGTGACTCTGGCAAGTCACCAAGACTTTCTGAACTTCAATTCTTTAATGGTGTCTATGGGAGGTAATAGCCTACTCACAACGCTGTGGGACTTTTAGGAGATCTGTGAGCTGGGGGCTGCCCTAGCCCTGATCATCCAAGGGAGGCCTTGCTGGTCTCCTGGTGTTTCTTAGCTACTGACCGCACCTCCCATGAAAGGTCATAGCTCTTCTTTATATTTTCTCTTGCCCCCTTTACAGAACTATCCACGTAGAGAGTTTTAGTGAAGGTAGATTTGTAAACAGTTGGAGAGAAAAGATAGAGTGATGAATGAGTGTGTGGTTGGGCTAGATAGGTGAATAGAGTTGGTGGTACCTTGATGGAAGGTAGTTAGGCCAGTGAGAAGATGGTAGATGGATAGCTAGGTGGGTATGTGGATGGATGGATGATGGATGGGTGGATGAATGATGGATGGATGGATGATGGATGGGTGGATGGATGGATGGATGGATGGATGAAGGATGGGTAGACAGATGGATGGAAGGTTAGGTGTATGGATGGATGGACAGATGAGAGATTAGTGGGTGAGCAGTGAATTACCTCTTATGCATAGTGTGTTGGGGTCGAACCAGCAGCTGGCATCACGGGCTGGAGGGCTCCCTCCAGGGAAGTGTATAGCCTTTCCCAGGGCCTGCACCTGCCATGTGTTTGTGTCCAGGATGTGGGTGGGAACCAACTGGCTTCCTTCACCATCTGTGTCCAGGATGACATATTGAGCTAGCCTTCTGCCTTTCCGATCCATCTGGATTCTCTGGCTAAAACCAGCCACATCAACAGTTCTTGTGTGGTCCCCTAAGTGAGCCCCTGAGAGCCCTGCTCCATGGTTCTCAGAGCGGTTCAGGGCATAGGCCAATAGGATGACAGCATCGTAGATCGTTCCAAAGAGTGGGGACATCTGTGGAAGAGAAAGTCTTCACCCTACCACCCAGGACATCTCACGGGCCTGCAGGATTATTTAGATGGTAGTCCTCTCCCCTAAACAGTCTGTTTGGACACATATTGCCCCAGCCCCACTGAACAACCTCACTGCCTCCATGACTGCCAACACTATGCTTCTTCCTCTATCTCAGAAGTCTTATAGGCATCTCAAACCTTCCAAAAGCAAAACTCTTGGCTTTAGCAGTTTCTACCTCGTTGCTCTTTGTTTGGGTCCTCTTCTGAATGTTTCCCGATCCCTCAGGGCTCCGCCCAAGAGTCCTCTCCTCATGGAGGCCTTTCTGGTCCATCCTGTGCCCAATGTCCATTCCTCTATTCCAACCGCTCTCCATCCTTTGGTCCTCGTCTACCTCCTTGGCAGAACCATCACTGTTTGGATTTGTCTATCTTGTTTTCTGGTTGTGGTCTGTGTCCCCCAGTAGAATGAACCTTTTCTTTTTTTATTACCAGCCTCCTGTCACCTGACATGGTAGCACATGAAAGACTCAGTTCTCATCTTTAGATGAACAACCTCCATCAGCTCCTGCATCCCTGTCACCACCTCAAGTCAGTCTGTTTTCTTCATTAGATGCAGGCACTGGGGTTTGGCTGAGTCCTACAAGCCAAAACCATGCTGGTAGTCACCCCACCACCACCACTAGTGCTTTTCAGATTCACAGTGATGACCTCGAAAAATCCACTCCCGACACCTTCTTTTAGTCTCTACAGGCCGCTAGAGAGATGTGAGGGAAGAGAAGTGGGGTGCCCCAAGAGAAAGCGCTAAACAGAAACTAAAGTTACGGGAACTGAGTATGCCATCCCTGGAAGTTACAGAGCAGGCACGAAGATGGGGGTGGGCACAAGCCAGCACATGCAGGCTAGGCAGGCACAGGTCACGTGGCCACAGTGGGGTGGAGCTGGCTAGCCCAGTGGGTCCCTAGCCCAGGCAGAGGTCTGTAGTGGATACAGTGTGCCCATATTCTGGCTCAGGGTCCCACCTTCCAGGCTGCAGCGAACCGATACACCCACCTGCTCTGTCTCCAGTGGGGAAGGAGCCCTTCTACTCATCTTAGTAGCGGTGAAAGCATGATTCTCAGGACCGGACTCCAGGCTGATAGTGAGTACCGCGTCGTAGGCCTCCTGCAAGGGTCCACGGCCACCCAGGGCCAGGTAGGAGCGGTTGCGGTAGGGCAGGGCAAAGAGCAGAGCGTCGTAGGGCAGGAAGACGAGTCTCCCATCTGCCAGGCCCTCCTCCCATGCGCGGCGCAGCAGCGTACTCTGCTCCAGGCCCCCCAGCAGCGCCGAGTGCATGCATAGCACCACAACTGGGGGTAGACAGGGCAGGGTCACCTTCACACTTCAGCACTTGCTGGAAACCCAAATCCTGAGGCCCTCGGAGCTCCCCAAATCTGTGGTCGCACTTCTAGTCCCAGCCCCTAAGCATTCCCGGTATGAGTTGAGAGTTGACCTCAGTCTGACTCCATAGTGATTATGGCTAAGGTGAAAAAATCCCAAATTCAAAGAGGCTGCAAAGAAATTACTACGTGAACTAAAGAGGACACAAATAAGCAGCAAATGGAAGAAGTCAGTATTTATATGGAAGGGGATTCCATACAGAGAAACACTGGAAGAGGATAGTGGGTAAAGATGTTTGCCACATATGTGGCAGATCTGACAGCCTGTGCTCAGTTCCCAGAACACGCCTGTGTACTATAGCATGGGCATCCACACACTCACAACATACATGCACATCATCATACATACACACATCATCACCATCATTACTGATTTCAAAAGAGATACTGGAGGTCAAGTTCAAATAGTGAAGGTGAATAGTTCAATAACTCAAATAAAAACTTAGTGGAAAACCTCAGCACAAAATGAATCAAGCGTTAGACAGAGACTATCGGGTCTTGAAGTCAAAGTACATGAATTCCAATATTCAGACAGTGGTGAAGACAAGAAGAAAGTGTGAACGGAGCACATGAGATCAATTCAGTGCCACTAAAGGGCTAGACCTACGAGCCATGGACATAGAAGAAGGAGAATTCCAAGGTAAATGCATGGAATATACATTTACTAAGAGTATCAGAGAATTTCCAAAACCTAGGGGACTATCCAGATAAAGAGGCGTTTAGCATGTCAGTCAGACAAGACAGCCCCATGTCATAGCACAGCTGAAACACTGGCAATACAGAGCAAAGGGTCTGTGTTGAGAGCTGCAACAGAGAAGCACCAAGTCCCATCCAGAACAGGTCTAGCATGGTAATAGCAGATGGCTCAACAGGAATCCTAAGAGTCATGGACAGTAGTAGTTCAGTCCCTGAACACAGATTACTATACCCAGCAAAGCTATCCTCATAGTATCCTTCTATATAAAACAAAAGCAAAGACATTCATGACTGCTGAGACAAAAAAGGATAAACTACACAAGAAAGACGAAACTCATTTAGGACTGGGAAAGTACAAAATATTACAAAAATAACAAAGTGACAGAAATGAATGCATACATTTCAGTAAAAATCCTGAATGCTAACAGTTTCAATTCCTTAAAGACATAGATTATTGGATTAGATATCAAAGAATTAAAAAAAAAACAGCACCCATCTATTTGTTGTCTATAAGAAAGACGGCCTTTGTTTGAAGGATAATAAAAGATATTCCAAGTTAATGGAAAGCATACAAGTGTTGCATTTCTAATATCTGGCTAAATAAACTTTAGATTTAAAAAGATCAGAAAAGACAAAGTCAGTGTACCCAGTTCCATGAAACAAACAATGCCGATGTAAAGGTGCCAGTTGATCTCAGCACGGTAAAAGGGAACGACTAACTGGCTGCATTTTTGGACACAGAGTAACTCTGAACAAATAAAAAAAAAAACCTGAGATAATTTTATTTATTGCATCTGATGTCAGTGTACTGAAACCATAAATCAATAGCGAGAGAACCTGTGCAAACTGGAGACTGAACGGTGCAGTCCTGAATAACGAATGAGTTGTCAAAGAATTGGAAGGTGAACTTTTAAATTTCTAGAATCAAATGAAAATGAAAACACAGCAGATCAGAACCTGTGGGATACAATGAAAGTAGCTCTGAGAGGTACACACACACATACACTCATACACATACCCACATACATACACACATACATACACACACATGTACACACTCATGCAAACACATAGATACACACTCACATACACCACACACATACACACACACCACACACACATACAGATACATACACATGCACACACACACCACACACTGTTCTATTTTATTTTCAATTCTATTCTTTTTATTCTCTCTTCCTCCCTCCCTTTCTTCCTCTCTTTTGCTTTAATGCTAGCCATGATTAGATCTTTGTTACACTCCTGAAACTTTCAAAGACAACCACCAAGAATGCCCTGGACTTCACAACTCACATTTGGACCAGAGCTTATGATCCTGACGATCTGCCAGAATACTATGACAAGCTTCTCACTCTCTCTGGGCTGCCAGAGGAAGCCTTCAGCAAGGATGGAGACTTGACAAGAGCTCAGCCGAGCTGGTAGACAGGGCCTCCTTGTGGCCATGTGACGTCCAGGATGCCTACAGCAGGGTGGACCCAGGCATACTTACTTTTCAGACCACGCACACTGTGGAGTTGTTTGCAAACTTCCGTGGCCTCCTTCTCTCCAGGTCCCAAAGAGGTCACCAGTCCAATGGAGAGCCCATGGGCCCTGAAAGCTGTGGCCAGCTGCTGGGCTGTGGCTAACCAGATGTCCTGGTGAGAGGACACAATGGCCAAGCGGGCCCAGCCGAAGTACCTCATGACAGACAATAGCACATGGACAGCAGAAGGCAGGGTGGGCACCAACTCACCTCCTCCCTCTGGAGCTCCACAGGCCCAGGAGAAAAGGGACTTGCCCCAGCCTTGGGCCAGCAGAGCTGCTGCTGGGCAGTATCCAGGATTGACAGGGCCCACAAAAGCAGCCACTGTGTCCTTGTGGGCCACGAGTGTGGCCAGGGCATGGGGGGTATCGCAGCCTGTGGGGATGACCTTGAAATCCAGATGGGAGCCCAGCAGCAGGGAGGCATCCTGGTTGACTCGATCAACAGCCAATTGGGCAGCCATGCTGGGGAGTGCCTGAGCAAAGATGGGGTCACAGTCCCAGGGACCCAGGACCCCAAGGATGAAGGTCTCTCTTGCCCATGCTAGTGGGGAAAGGGAGTCAGCCCACAGGACACCCCAAAATACCACATTGAGAACTGATATGGAAGAGGCTTTCCTCAGATGACAGACAGTGAGCCCCCACCAGCTCTGGCAGGGAAGGCGGGTCTTCTTGTGCGGTGCTATCCAGTCCTGGCATTCAAGGTTCAGGTCCTGCTGCAGTCCTGGGGGAGGAGCATGGATAAGCCTCACTGTCTAGCCTTTTTGCCGTTTCTCATATTGGTACATAAGACATTTGGAGCCATGATCTGAAGGACTCCCTAGGACTGGCTCAGAACTGTGAATTCAAGCTGAGCCTCAGGCTGGACTTCAAACAGGATATTGCCTACAGAAATAACACCAAGACCCAATCCCTTGCCTCCAAGGCTGTCTTCTTCCTCTGAGAATATAAAGAGCAAAACTCCTCAGAAGTCTCAGTACGGTGGTACTCAATGTCCCACCTTATTACCCTGTGATTGCTGCTGCTTCTTTTGCTTGTCCTTAGGAGGACCAAGCCCTCCCTTCCATGTCACCGCAAGCCTAGCTCCACCCAAAGGTCCTGGCTGCAGAGTCCAAGGTCCAGGGAACAAAACCCATGTGTCAAGAGCTATAGCTCATGTGCTGGGTGTGTTCAAGAAAATTGGAGTTACAGCAGTGTTCACGCTACACCTCTGTGTTCCATTCCTGGCATCCTTCACAGACCTGCCTGGATTAAATGGCTTCTCTAGCCCGCTGTATAGAGGAAGAAGCTAGGAGAACTGGCGTGGAGTTAGTAGGAAGATGAGCTACGACCCAAGTCTATCCAGCTTGGAGGCTCCACCCAGAACTTGACCTTCTCAACCAGGATGCCTGGACTTCCCTCTGAGTACACTTTTCTCTGTCCTACAGAATATCAGCAAAATTCCCTGCTGGCCAGACTCAGCGTCTCAAGAGTTCTGTAAGAGCCGAAGAGCCTAACAGGCCCACTTCTGAATAAGGCAAGGGCTGGCTTTCACCTGAGCTCTACGGCTGATTCAGGACACAGAGTCCATATCCCTGAGTTCCTGCTGGTAGGACACAGTCCCTAAATAATACTACAGCCAATGGCCTGTCGTAGGACAATGACCTGTGCAGCGGGCCAATAGGACAGGGCAGGGCAGCCTTTCACTGCAGCTCTGGTCCTGATTTGTAGCACATGATCCAGACCTTTCTGGGCCCTGGTTTCCTCAACTGTGTAAAGAGAGCTCAGTGCACATCTTAAGTCTCTAAACATCCTTCAGCACTGATATTCTATGAGCTGGTAGAACACCTAGAGACAGGGATGTCTGTCTCTGAGCTTACCCAAGTTCTCCTCTAAATACCCCTGGTCATAAGCTCCGTTGGTCCCTCTGTAACAGCCACAATAGGTGGAAGGGCCACCCTTAAGTGGGAAGGGGATTTACATTTTTTTTTTTTTTTTTTTTTTTTTTTTTTTTTTTTTTTTAGAATTGGAGATAACCTTAGGGTTAGGTACTGCTTGGTTTATGAGGCCAAGAACACAGAGTTAAAGGCTCTCATCAGAGTCCTGGAACTCAGAGATGGAGAAGTCTTTGTCTGCATGAAAACACCAAACCAGAGTGATAACAGCCCACAGGACAAGGATGGAGAATTCCTATCAGCCCAGGGTCACCCCCTTTATCCCGCCCCTCTCTTCAGGGCATGCTCCCAGCATACTCACCTGCCATGGTGGCCTTTAGAGTGAACACTGCGTCTTTGTCAGTCCTGAGGTTCTCCCACCCAGTCCTCAGAGGTCAAGCTGTCTGAGCGCTCTCTGACCCGGGGCCTCCCGTGGTGTCCTGGCTGCTGCTGCTGTTGTGTGCCAGCTTCCTGAGACTCCTGCCTGGGGAGTGCCTCAGACATGGTTCATTCCCTCCTGTCCCCCTTAGGAGCCCAGAGAAACCATTTGGAAAATTGGATCTGTTCAGACCCCAGGGCTCTGGGGAGCCACATCAGAAAGGAACGGAAAGTTGAGGATAGGAGGGAGGGAGAGAAGGTAAGTGTGTGCTTCAGCACTGTGGACAGCTCCCGTCGCGCTGGGGCACCCGGAAGGCAGGGAGTCTGGACCCAGCATCAATCAGCGTCCTTCATGTGCCCAGCACAGTTCATTCTACCCACAGAGGCTCTATTATTACTTTCACTTTAGAGATAAACAAAGTCTGGTCCAGAGAATTTGGTAATTTGGTAGGGTACAGAACCAGTCAGTGCCATGACTGACTGGTTGAAGCTTCAGGCTTCTTACTTATCGCACCATGCTGGTCATGAATGAGACGGCTTTTCTACCCTCCTTTTGGTTTGAATAAGACCTCAGGTCCAGTGGGCTTTCCCGCATCCCTTCTCTACCTGTTCCCTCTTACCTGGGCAGCCAGCTCTTCTTGAAGGCCCTGTGTCTGCTAAGGGCTGGCATTATGCCCCGCCTCACCACTTAGACAGCTTTGTCAAGTGGAAATGTGTCTCGTTTTCTTTGTCATGTTATTCATTCAACTGGAAATCACTAAGCACTCATCTCTCAGTTCTGTCTGGAGTGAGTCGAAGCCACTTTCCCCTGCTTCCCTCAGTTATACCCCTAATTCCCCCAACTCATCTTCCTCCTACATATTTCCCTAGATAACTGGGCCCCATCATCATATGAAAAGAAGAAAGATTTTTGCTCTTCACAGACATCTTCTGTCAAGGATTGGGACATTATAAAGTAGGTAGATGTCATTTTGCTGCTGAGAGGAGACGGATGTTATAAAATGAGCATCAACTACCACATACATAATTTGGCACAAGAGTTTTATGTCACTACACAGTCTTTAGCATGATTTTAACAGTCAAGAAAGAGCAGATACATCATAAGTTAATTCGGACTGTGTATTTTTATATAGCCTGGGAGGGCTTCAGGGCCTCTGACGATGTGCCAGGCATGGGCCCCATTGGCTCTCATATCCGTACTCCGAACCCTCAGCAGGCTGGCTAGGCTCACAGGAAGGAGCAAGGGAGGAAAGCTGGGGCTCTGCATTCACTGCAGGGACAACCCAGAAACTCCCAGCATGCTTTGTCATGGCTGTTGGCTGGTTTCAGCCAATGGGAGACACTCACAGACATCAGGAGGACGGAGAAAGGGGAAGCTGGGAAATTCTCCCCCTCACTCTGTAGGTGTATTTTGAGCTATTTACACTTCTTTCTATTTCTGTATGTATTTGAAAGTTTTCATCAGTTAAAGTAATAATATCAACAAACTATGTAGGGCTATGAATTCCACTCCTCAGCACTAATAGGTTAGGTTTTGTTTTCTTTTTCTTACTTACATGGCACTTAAAAAAATTCTGAACTATATTTTTCTGTTTTCTTTTCTTTCTTTTTTATTGTTGTTTTCTTTTGGGTTTTTTTGTTTTGTTTTGTTTTTGAGACAGGGTTTCTCTGTGTAGCCCTGGCTGTCCTGGAACTTGCTCGGTAAACCAGGCTGGCCTTGAACTCAGAGAGTTCCACAGCCTCTGCCTCGTGCTGGGATTAAAGGCATGCACTACCACCGCCTGACCCCAAATTATATTTTCTTATGTCGCATCATGTATTTCCACAAAGTCAGTATTATCCCACAGGTTCTACAGGTCCTCAGTCTGAACACAGGTTAGCCGGAGACTTCTGCTTCGTTCTGGTTCCTGCAATTAAGGAACCAGGCCTGGGTCTCACCTGGAGACACAATTAAGGAAAGATCTGCTCCCTAGCTCCCTTAGCCTTGAACTGTGGGGTCTAGCTGCTTCTTCAAAACCAGTAACAGAGAGTGTTGGCAGGCAAGCCAACCTAACATAGTATAACATTAACTGATCTTATTAGCCATCTCTGCATGTTCTTTGTTTGGAAGCCAGCGACAAGCACCCCCTCCCTCACTCATGGAAGTAGGGATTGCATTGTTACAATCTGATCACTGCAGGCTTGTGGTAGTGGGAGAAGCCGACAGTTCAAAGATGTCCAAAGGTTAAGTCATTTTCTCGAGCAGGATCAGGAATTTAACTAGGGCCCCAGCCTCACTTCATCTCCACCTGCAGTTCTGCTGGGGGTCAGCACAGCTGCCTCCCCACTGCCCTGATTCCCAGTTTCTCCTTCCTGCTCGCTGCCTTCCCACTGCCCTGATTCTCAGTTTCTCCTTCCTGCTCAGCTCCATGCTCCATCTGTTTGGAGCTAGCCACTGATTAGCTCTAGAGGCCAGGCAGTGATGGCACACACCTTCAGTCCCAGCACTCGGGAGGCAGGGGCAGACAGATCTCTGAGAGTTCAAGGCCACCCTGGGCTACACAAGACTGATCCAGTCTAAAGAGAAACAGAGCCAAGCAGTGGTGGCTCACACCTTTAATCCCAGTACTTGGGATCACATACACTCGGGAGGTGGAGACAGGAGTGACATGGCCAGGTGGAGAGAGGAACAGAAGGCAGAAGGAGGCAGAAACTCAAGGCATTCAGTCTGAGGACTTGTAGAGACAGGATACCCCCATTCAGTCTGAGGATTTTGTAGAGGTGAGAGCTAGCAACTGGCTGCTCTGCTTCTCTGATCTTTCAGCTTCCACCCCCTACTATCTGACTCTGGGTTTTTATTATTAAGACCCATTAGAATCCATGCTACACCGAGGAGGCCACATGGCCAAGGGTGGGTCCAGCTCACATCATCTGGAGAACCTCTGTACCCGCTAGATCAATGGTTCTCAACCTGTGGGTTGAAGCCCCTTTGTGAACCAAATACACTTTCACAGGGGTCGCCTAAGACCACCAGAAAACAGATATTTACATTATGCTTCATAACAGTAGCAAAATTATAGTTATTTAATTTTATGGTTGGGGGGGCACCACAACAAGAGAAACTGTATTAAAGGGTTACAGAGCTAGGGAGGTTGAGATCCGCTGCTAGGTTGAAGTGCTCCAGAACCCCAAGTCCAAGACGACAGAAACAGGCAATGCATCTGCAGGATGGAAGTGAAAGACCCCCTCCCACCAACCCCACCTTCACTCCTTGGTTCCCAGCCCATTGCACTCCATCATCCACATACATCCTACAACACGGCCCCAACTGACCCGGTCACAGCCCTACCTTTCTCTATCCCATCAGCACGGCGCTGAGTGACAGAGGAGGTAAAGTCAACCAGCTCCCTGCTCCTGTGCCCTAGCAGTAAAACGCCTCCTCCAGGCAGGGGTGTCGTTCGACAATAGTAAAAGGTCTGTGTGACTGCAATCATGGCTTCAGCAAAACCGCTGGAGGTGAGGGAAACAGACACATGTGCAGCCCAGCTTCTAACTATGTTTAGAAAGGGGGGACTTTCTCTTCCGCGAGGGAGAGTAGAATAAATCTCCAGGTCGTTACCCTGTCTGCTACGGGAACTGTTGCTCAGCAGCGCCCTCTGCTGTTGGCCGCTTGGACACACAGCAGTGGCGTAGCCATAATAGAAGTTCACACTGCCCTGTGTAGGCTACATTCTGGCTCCCAAGGCTCCTTCCACCTAGTGATGGAGCCCTAGGGTATGGGAGAAGCGTGACTGAGAGCCACAGGTCATCTTGTATACCGAAGTGCTAAGGACACGCACACACACAACACTAATAAATTATATTAAATTTGGTGCATGCTCTGTCTAGGGGTTCAGGTCTGTTTCTCCAATAGTTCATCAGGTGCCTTCCCACAACAGCCCAAATGGTGAAGCTGATCAAGAGCATGGAAGCTTTGCAGGAGGCCCTGGACGCTGCAGGAAGTAAGTTTGGGGTGTTGGATCTCCCAGACTGGAGACCTTGCAGAAGGATCAGCTCCTTTCATTTCCCCTCTGAGAAGTATCCAGCGAGCCATACTCCTTGAAGTGGCTGTGGAAGACTGTTGGGACGTTGCTGCGGACGGTGAACTCACATGCATGCTGACCTTCAAGTCTTATACATGGGTCCAAAGGCCGGTGGCTTTATCTGGAGCTAAGAAGGAAAACCTAGAAGCCGCTGTTAATGGATTTGCCTAACCTTGTCCTGAAAAGGCAAAACCAACCACCAGCTGGTTAAAACCTATTGTTTTTCTAATCTGTGAAGAAGTATCAAGTACAGAAATTTATACCCAACTGCCATCAGATGATAGGTGGCAAGGGAACATTAATTCTACTGTTCTTAAAAATTAAATTTAAAAAGGTTCATAGTTCCTGAGAGACAATGCTCAAGGTAGGCTTCTGACTTCCAACCCAACCCCAACACAACTGTGCCCACACCTACAGCCCCCCATGAATATGCACACACAGAAAGAAAAGAGAAGGTAATGGAAGGGAGGGAGGGAGGGAAAGAGGGAGGGAGGATGTTCCAAGGTGGCTTAGGCCATCTGGGCCCTGGGGTGACAGCCTCCTGGTCCGCTGGCTCTCCTAGCTCTTACCACGGTGACATCTAGGATTCCAGCAACGCCCTTAGCGTCAGGTCCAATTAGCAAAGCGGCATCAATACAATCTACCGCCAGGATACTCTGTGGGACAGCCAGCTTAGCTAAGGTCCCTTAAGCCCTGTTATGACAGAGAACTGGAGCGCTGGATCACTCTGGGGACAAAACAGTAGAGACCTCTGTGTCCTGCACACCGCTCCTAATGTTCTTCCTGAGGAATGGGACGGAAGACGTTTGCCAGGACAAGAACCACAGAGCTGGGGTCAGAGACCGTTGACCCGTCCAGTAAAGACAGCCGGGTTAGAAGCTTTCCTCGGCATCGTGTCAGGCTGCATGGGTGACAATCGTCTTTGTCCCCAAGGACCCATCCATCTTTTCCCCAGTCAAAATGCCAGTGTGGTTGCAGGAGAGATGGCTCAGCAGTTAAAACCTCTTACCACTCATCTAGAGGACCCAAGTTGACTTTCCAGAATCCATGCTGGGCTGCTCACAACAGCCTGCAACTCCAGGAAATCCGGCCCCCTTTCTGGTCTCCATGAGCACCCCTACACACATAATAAATACTAATTTTTTAAAAGAAATGCAAGCTAATAGAGGTGTAATAAGAATGACTACCCCTTTTTCGGGCATTTCCCTTCAGGCCTTCAGGGATGGAGTATCGCTCTGGCCGTGTTCTCTGGGCAGGGGTCTCGGAGCTCCCGTTTCATATTCCCTCCTCCAGAGCCCTCGTTTTCCAGGTCGGGGACTCCGGATGGCCACCTGCCTGCTTGTTGTACATGCCCACTTCTATCAAGTCTTTCTGGAACTCGGTGAATACCTACCGCTTCCTCCATGGGGAAGGCCCAGGCCAAGAGCGCCCTGCTTGCTGTTTGTTTCCCAGCAGCTAACACTCAGTGGTCAGAGTCTATGTCTAGTAACCTCCAACTTCCCTCCTCCATGCAGGAAGATTCATAGCATCCACTTGGCTCAAAGAGACCCAGTGTCCACCCTCACCTTTCCTCTGTGAGGTTCCGAGGCAGGAGACTGACTGTGAAGCAATGCATCCTCACTGTGAGGGCTCTGGATAGTGTTTGACTCTCCAGCAGAACTGCAGACAGCTGCCCTCTTTCTCCCCGTGGATGCGACAGGGATCCCCACAAGGAGAGAAAAGCAGGGAAACCTCTGAGTCCTTAACCGGCCACCCACTCAAAGCACAATTCTGCTCCATACTTGCTCCCTCTCAATAGCCGCGACACAGAAGGCTGGGTCAGCCCACAGGATGTTTATAGGGACCAGCAAGCCGGTGAGGTTCAGGGTGGCTTCACTCAAATCCCTCACAATCAATGAGTAAATGAAGGCAAGGTAGAAACCACTACCAAGGGGAAAAGTCATCTTAAATGAATGGCAAACCCCAAGAATGGACTCAGATGTCCGGTCTGAGCCTAGTGACGACTCTTGCTTTTGGCTAATTAAAAATCACTAATCTTGAGGTCTTGTCTCTGGGTGGCACATTCTCAGCTCCACCCTATCATCACCATGAAAAACAAGCACTTTCATTGAAAACACAGAATTTTTTTTAACATATGTCTGAAGGAGGACTAACCAGGCGGAAGGCATGGCATCTCTGTCTTCATAGTGTGTGTCTGACCCTTTGCCATCTTGCCCTAGTCTGTCTTCACAACGTGTCTGACCCTTTACCATCTTGCCCCGGGAGCCAGATTCTACTTGGCCATGCATGTAGAAGCACATTGCTTATTTACGATGTTTTGTGCATGAACGAGCATGCAGAGTTCACTTGGCCTAATGCCCACTGGGGCTGGAATGTGTTCTTCCTAACCTTGCCGCCTCTTCAGTAGCCCAAACACTGGAAGTCTTTCTATCGCAGGGCCACGACTACACTAAAGGCCAGGGCATCCGTGAGAGATGCTGGTGTCCACAGCAGAAGTAACTTGGCCTCTCCTGGGTTAATATAACCACTCGATTAACTTGCAAACCTCACAGCCAGATGTTTGTACACAAGAAGATAAACCATCTTCTGAAACTATACCCAGCTTATCTGACTACAGCAGATCAGAGGAATGCGTGCCCTTTCCTACGCTCAGTGGGCAGGTCCGGCTCCCTCTTTGGGCAGTGCTAGCTCACTTCTACTCACAAGCCTACACCCCATCCAAGTCCTGCCTATGTTTTCAAAAATGATTTTATCTTTTGCAGCGTTGGCGTTTGAACCTCTGCACATGCTAGGCAAGACTCTACCAGCCAGCTACATGCCCAAGTCACTTTGTCTGACCTGGTACCTTTTTCTCCATCTTAAGTCCATTAGTTCCACGCCAGAACATCCTGCCTGTGGTGACAGGGATACAACAATTAGTTAGAAACCCTCACAGCTTCCAGAAACACTTCCACAATCGCTCTGGACTGGTAAGTCTGGACTGGCTCACTCTGGCGATTGTATCCACTCATTTGTTTCTGATGGTCAGGGGCTCTTCCCTATCTAGACTCCCGGGCTACTATTGTCCACACTGACCTCAAAGAATGCCCACTGCCTCACCCCCACAGTTGAAGTCTTCAGCGCGAGCAGGGCCCTACTCTTTGCTCTGCTGCAGGGAGCGTGCTCCTGCTTCTCCTAGGAGGCTAGCAGGTGCTATATTTATCCTCTTCCCCGATGTGTCTGCTCCCCTCGGCCTCCGGATGCATCCCTCTCCCTGTTCCAAAGATGTTCTGACATTTATTCTCTGTGAGTGAGGCCTTTGTTGAATGCAAACTCCGGCTCATCCACCCAGCAGATGAAAAGACTCCTGAGTGATCAAGGCAAAATATTTGATCCCGAAAACCAGCTCCCGTGCCAGTCTAATTTTAGCATTTTTTTCCTCTTGATCTAAACTTTGGGGGATTGGCATGGACTTCAAAGTCTTTCACTGCATGTGAGACTGGGTACCGGAGCCTCTCACTTGACCCTCATTTCATACCACCCCCAAGTCAGCCTCCCAGGAAGATCACTCTCTGGGACAAGGTGGTCCTCCATCTTCCAGTCAGCTAAGTTCATGGTAATAAAGCCTTTCCTTCCCCCTCCCTTGCCTCATAACCGACTGACTCTGTCGTCAGGGGTCAGACCCAGCTTTTTGCATGCTAACATTGAAACCTGCTGTTGCTAGTAGTTTGGACCTTAGGCTTCTCCAGGCTGTGCTGGAATGGAACCCTGGCTGTGGTCTGAAAGCAGCGAAGTGATGAAGGCATGGTCTAGGGAGCAAAGGAGGGGTGCCCAGAAAGCCCTGCAGGGTCTGCCTTCTCTGGCAAAGGAGGGGGTGCCCAGAAAGACCTGCAGGGTCTGGGGAGCAAAGGAGGTGGTGCCCAGAAAAACCTGCAGGGTCTGCCTTCACTAGCAAAGGAGGGGGTGCCCAGAAAGCCCTGCAGGGTCTACCTTCTCTGGCAAAGGAGGGGGTGCCCAGAAAGACCTGTAGGATCTGCCTTTGCTGCAAAGGAGGTGGTGCCCAGAGAGACCTGTAGGATCTGCCTTTGCTATAAGGAGTTCAAGACAACTTGAAGCTTTAGAGTTCTTACACCCATCCCTGGTCTCCTAAATGTCTGTCCCATGTGGCTTGAGGTCCTATTCTTTAGTGTACAAGAGGTCATGACTGAATGCTGCCATCAGATCCTGAGTCTGGGCCTCCGCTGAACCATAACTGTCCCTGCAGGGCGTGAGGGACTTAGGTGTCATGGAAGCCCTCAATTATGTGATGATAATTTACATCCTTTATTTCCCACATATAGATACACATCACATAGCAGTCGATGGCAGACTGCATATGTGTGGGTGTGATTGTGTGGTCTAAGCATGCATAAGGCTGTGTGCCATCAGAATTTGTACATATAGGCTCTGACGGCCAAATAACAATACAAGTGCCCAGCAGTGTGCTCTCCAGACTGGATCCCTGTTAAGGAACACGTGACCGTAAGCAAGTTGTCTTGACTCGCCACTATCCTTACAATTGTTAACATTGTCACAGGGGCTTAGTGCCAGAGCCCTGTGACATCCCAGGATAGGTATTGTCCCATGCTACCACCTTGCTTCTTCCCTTTCTCCCTCAGCAAAAAGACTATTCTAGTATTGCACAAATACAGGGGACTATAACTGTATTTCACAACTCAACTCCATATTTATTTTGTGGTTCTAGGAATGGGACCCTGGCCTTCTGCATAGGTAAATGCTTTGACCCAGATCATAGTTCGGTTCCAGCAACTCAGCTCCATCGTCTTGTTGGGCTGGTCATTTCCCAGCACCCCTAATCCTAGGATTGCAACAGAAAATGTACAGCCAGACTGTGGCCACTCCAAGAGGCCCTTGCTCAGAAAGGTCTATGCTCAAGATGGGGGTAGTGGGCTGACAAGATGGCTCAGCGGGTAAAGGTACTTGCTGCCAAGCCTGACCACCTGAGTGGGATCCTGGAGACCCACATGGCGGAGGGAGAAAACCGACTCCCACGGTTTTCTTCTGGCATACACACACTCTAAATAAATTCATTAATAATTTAAAAACCTTTAAAGACAGGTTCAGGCTGTGGAGAGGTTGATTTCAGGAGCCCCACAGACAGGTGATTGCCTGGGGAGAAGCCGTGGCCTCTGGTGAAAAGTCACACCAGACCGCAGCAAAATGAAAAACAAGCTGTGTGGAGTGGTGTGGCTTAGTCTGAATGTTCCAGACACTACAACTGCTGTCCCATTTTTCAGATGAGGGAACTGAGACCCACAGAAGGAGCTTTCATGGGCTGACACAACCGTGCGAGGACATGCTGTATGTTCTAGACGTGTCTCTCTGAATTCTGAAGGGGACGAGCAGAGTATGGCATTGGGCTCTAGTTATCTAATGAGCTACAGATACCTGAGAGGCGAATGTTTAACATAACCCTCGGTTATTTTGCTCATGCATCTGTAATTTGGGAATGGCTGGGCAGGGAGAATTGTTGTATCCATTAGTTTTTCGTTGCTTTGATCAAATGGCTGACAAAACCACCCAGGGAAGAAAGACCGGTTGGGGCTCACAGTTGATTCTGGGTTGGTGAGAGGCAGAACGCCACGCCAGACACACGTAAGAAAAATAACAAACCATGGGAAATGTCTTGAAACAAGCCAGTCACTCCCTTCCGCATTCTTACAGAAGTAGTGACAGTGACAGTGGCTTGTGTCTGTGTCACATGGGCTTCATGATGTCACAGTGCAAAATCAAGAGGGTCCCCTCCTGCCCTGCCCGCTGATGTGTCCCAGGGCCACGCACGGCACACACTACACGCAGCAAATAGTCACCGAGTGGTTATCAATGAAATCTAAGCCTCAGAGAGCCCAAGACACTTGACTGATGTGGCCGCTCACTGTCTGCGGTGTCCCTAACGTGCTGTGGTCAACAAGTGCCGTGTTCCAGTCTCCCCATCAGGTCTGTGGGGCTCCTAAGGCTTCCGAGCTGCTGACTGACAGACAGTGAGAAAGAAGCCCATGGATGGGGACTCTGTTTATCCTTCTCTGTGGCACTGAGGCCAATGTTGGGACCAATGCAGAGGAAGATCCTGCAGATACTGCAATGAAAAGCCCAGGGAAAGGGGTGGTGTCTTTGAGACACAAGTGATACCAGGAGTGGGAGGAGTGATCGTGGTTATGGGAGTAGGTGTATGGATATAGCCAGGGGCTTGTAGGCAGATGTGGGTGGATGGATGGACGGATGGACAGACGGATGCATGGATGGATGCATGCATGCATGAATGCACGGATGGATGCATGGATGGATGGCTGCGTGCATGTATGCATGGGTGGGTGCATGCTCAGATGGATGGATGGATGGATGGACGGACGGACGGACGGACGGACGGATGGATGGATATAACTGAATGGGTAGGTGGATGGATGAATATATGGTTAGATGGTGGATGGATGATAAGTAGATGGATGGGTGGATGGTGGCTGCATGAATATGTGGACGAGAAGATCAAAGGATTTGTGGGTGGATGGAGGATTGGTATCCGGACAGGCAGATGGATGAGTGACTAGCGGAATGACACAGGGAGTAGGTGGGTGAATGAGGACAGGGAGACCGACTAAATGCACTTTAGAAACGCGGTTACAGCATTTCTGCCAGCAGAGGGCGCCAGGACTGCGCTCACTGGCCTCCGCTAGAGTTCTTAGTGAGCCACCTCCTGCCACAGGTTCACCTGTAGTGAGAGCTGAGCTTCGGGACTGCGCGCCTGGGAGAGGACGGACTCACGGTGCAGAGGACCAAGCCAGAGTCCACAGAGCCCAGGACAGAGACAGAAAGCGCAGACTAGATACTCAGTGCCACCCGCCACCTGCCGTGGAGTCCCCAGGGGAAATAGTGATGTAATTGTCTTCCGCACGTGTCTAAGAAGTGAGAGGAATGTACCGCAGTGTGGAGCGTTTGGAACTCGGAGTCACCCGAGACCACCCAGCAAGCAAGGTGGGAAGTAAGCTGTCCAACGTCTAAACACTGCCAGTGTGCGGCTTCTCTGAAAGTGAAGTGTCTGATGAAAGTAGAGTGGGCGTGTGTGCGTGTCTGCGTGTGCGTGGGGGGGGGGGCGCGCCCGCGTTGCGCCCGCGTTGGGGGTTATGTTCTGAGGCTGGGGAAGGTCATTGCATACACATGATGCTGAGTTAAAAGGACTCATCCTGCCACCTGGGAGGATGTCGAGTGCACGCTTCCCACGCCACCGTGATCACCAGCTGTACGTTAGCAATGTGCAAACACAGCTTTTTTTTTTGGATTTAGGAACTCTTTTTTTTTTAATTGATTTTATTGAGCTCTACATTTTTCTCTGCTCCCCTTCCTCTCCCTCCCCTCCCCTTCAACCCTCTCCCATGGTCCCCATGCTCCCAATTTACTCAGGAGATCCTGTTTTTTTTCTACTTCCCATGTAGATTAGATCCATATATGTCTCTCTTAGGGTCCTTATTGTTGTCTGGGTTTTCTGGGATTGTGATTTGTAGGCTGTTTTTTTCTTTGCGTTATGTCTAAAAGCCACTTATGAGTGAGTACAGGTGATAATTGTCTTTCTGTGTCTGGGTTTCCTCACTCAATATGATGTTTTCTAGATCCATCCATTTGCCTGAAAATTTCAAGATGTCGTTATTTTCTCTGCTGTGTAGTACTCCATTGTGTAAACGTACCCCATTTTCCTTATCCCATTCTTTGGTCAAGTAGCATTTAGGCTGTTTCCAGGTTCTGGCTATGACAAACAAAGCTGCTATGAACATAGTTGAGCACATGTCCTCGTGGCACGATTGAGCATCCTTTGGGTATATACCCAAAAGTGGTATTACTGGGTCTTGAGGAAGGTTGTTTCCTAATTTTCTGAGAAGTCGCCACACTGATATACAAAGGGGCTGTACCAGCTTGCACTCCCACCAGCAATGCAGAAGTGTTCCCTTTACCCCACAGCCTCTCCAGCATAAGTTGTCATCAGTGTTTTTGATCTTGGCCATTCTTACAGGTGTAAGATGGAATCTCAGAATTGTTTTGATTTGTACCCCGTCTTGGGCTCACGGGGCCTTTCCTTTGCGTCCACCCCCATGAAGTTCTCCCGTGCATCCTATCCACCAGTCCTGCTTGTTGTGAAGCTGTTATGCACATGTGGGTTGCATTATTCCCCATCTCCTGCTCAATGGTGCATGGGATATTTACACGCCCTCGAAACACCTTCCCACAAAATGTTGTTCATTGTGCACGGGATGGGAAAGCATCCTTTCTCTCCAAGATTTTACAGTGGGGAAGCCTGACAAGCAATCTTCAAGAGACCAAAGAGCAGAGACCCTCAGTGTTGGGACAGGGTGACGTCATGTGCCCCTGACAGGAGGCCATGACAGTGGTACCTGGAACCTTCCTGTCAAGGACCCACCAGGCAAAGCCACGGTGAAGTGCGTCACAGGAAGCGGGCCTGTCATATTCAAGAGTTTTGTTCACACGAAGGGCAAGTCAGGTCTGCAGCTCTGACTTGATTTCGAGTCTAAGAGGTGGACAGTGAGAGACTTTAAACTGGATCACTGGCTCTAAAGGACTTCACTGGGACAGCTGAAGAAACCCACAAAGAGCCTAAGAAGCAGACGGTGATAACACATCCACACTCACGCTGTGCTCTTTGATTTGATGATCCTGTTGTATACAAAAAACGGCCTTGTTTTGTCAGTCACAATGGTTTGTCTGGCTTGCACCTTTGGATACTTTCTGTGTGTGTGCACACAATAAAACTTCCAAAGAGGGTCTTTCCCATAAACAATACCAAAATTTCCAGAAATAAATAACTCCTAGTTTACACTACTCAGCCATATCTAAACCAAAGTCTATATGTGAAGTAAAATCATGTTTTCAGGAGCATGAATGTGAAAATCCCAATAACGCACATGAGAACTCCGGCACTGGCTCCCAGGATCTCTTCTTTGGGTGAGCCAGCCTTTTGCCCGTGCCCCACCCTCCTGCTTGCCCTGGGCAAAGGGTGTGCCAGCCAGGGTGCCACCTTGGGCCAACAGCATCAGCTCACGGGAAGAGGTGCAGCACGCAGAGGGAGGACATTGTTCCTCCTGATTTGCTTGCCAAACTCCTCCCGTACTGTTCGCTCTGGGTTCGTCTCTAACAAAGACAGCTCCCTCATGGGAAAACCAGTACTTTTGGGTTTTTAGTCATTTGCAGCCAAACCCAATCCTCCTAGCATTCAACCACAGGGAGTTAAAGGAGAAAGATTATACTTCATCTCATAAATGAAAAAAAATGGATTCAATAAAGTTCAATGTCCACTCATGATTCTAAAAATAACTCAGCAGACTTGGAAGAGACAACACCTTCTTTGATTTCATAAAAAAGAAAAAAGCACCTACAAAAGTCCCAGGAGCTAACATTGGTTCACCAGGGGAATTTGTTGTTTAAAGCCTCTTTAGAACTCCACAGGAGATAGAGATTCCTGCTGTTGTAATTTCTATAGCGTTTCCCCCTGGAGACCCTAGACAGCACAATAAAACAACACCAAGAAATGAGAAACGTACAGAAATGGAAGGAAAAAAACTAAAGCCCGTTGTTTGCAGAGGATACTATTATCTACATAGAAATCATAAACACCCACACATAATTAAAATAAGAGTTTAGCAAGGTGCATGGGTAAGAGATAAATATATCAAAACAGGCACATTGTATATCTTGACAACACAAAGTTCAGAAACATAATTTTAAAAGATGTATTTATAATACTAACAGAAGTTAAAATGTACTTTGAAACAAATTTAATAATAGACAAATAAGGCTTTATGAGAAAAACTTTAAACATTGTTGAGAAACACCAACAGAGACCTATAAAGAAGCAAGACATTTTAGATCCATATACTGAAAGATATCAATTATCGTTGTAGATTTATGGATTGTGTGCCTTTTCAATCCAAATTCTAGTGACTGCCCTGGAGAACTGTGTAAATCACTTGTATATGGGCTTTTAAAGAAGATTAACTTAGTTATTTTTAACTGTGCATGTATTGGGGTATGTGCGGGTGTCCTTGGGGACCGTAGGCTCCCTGAAGCTGGAGCTATGAGTGGACCACCCAATGGACCTGAATTCACCAGAGCAGAGCAGTACAGGCTTCTAACCACCGAGCCATCCATAGCCCGCAAAATAAGTTCTTCTTCTTCTTCTTCTTCTTCTTCTTCTTCTTCTTCTTCTTCTTCTTCTTCTTCTTCTTCTTCTTCTTCTCCTTCTCCTTCTCCTTCTCCTTCTCCTTCTTCTTCTTCTTCTTCTTCTTCCTCTTCTTTTTTCCTCCTCCTCCTCCTTCTTTTTTGTTACATGGGTTAGCAAAAGGCCAAGATACTGTCCCCAAAGGAAAAATAATGTTAACAGGCCTGTCGAACTAGCTCTTGAGACGGATCACAGTCCATATGGAAATTATGGAAACCTGATAAATGACAGCTACATTGGGAGGAAGAAGAAGAAAAAAAAGCCCTTCCTCAAATGGCACTGACACTTCTGGTTGTCCTTGCAGAGAAGCTGCAACTTGATCCATGCTTAACAACCAACACAAAAACCAGTTCCAGGTGGACCAAGGTCTTTAATGTGGACCAGCCGGTTGTTTTTGCCGACTGACTCTGAGGTGGGAAAGAACTCCAACAAGACAATTAAAGATGCAAACAGAAAGGGAGAGCCTGTAATAAACTCAGTTACTGTAGCGGTTGGAAGCTCTGTTTATGAAAAGGTGGCATACAGCAAGCGAAAATCAGGTGTGAACTGGGCATGGCAGGGCTGTATTTTCCAAAGACAGCTGGGACGACACCTGTCTAAAATGCTTCCCGAGGGCCCTGCCACTCCCAGTCAAGAGGGAGGGTTCATCTCCAGGACCCTGGAACTGCTCGGATGCTGGGGACTGAAATTAGGTCATAAAGGGCCAACTATTCAGCTCCTGTCCTCTTTGTCAACTGTCCCCATAGACTCTCTTGTTCTCCAACTGGTGGCAATATTCTGGGAGACTGTGGGGCCTTGAAGGTTGGGGCTAGCTGGCAGAAGCAGCCATTAGAGGTAGGTCTTACAAGGCTATAGCCCACAGCTCCGCTTGTTCCCACCCCTGTGAACGCCACACCTTTGAGGAACGCAATGCCTTCTGGGACCATAAACCAAAATAAGCCCTCCCTCCTTGTCTCTGTTAGAGGTCAGGGTCACAGCGCTACAAAGTAACCCGTTCACTCTGTAGCCTGCTGAGTGCTCACCCCGCCCAATCAGGTGAGCTTGAATGATGATATCTGCCCAGCCTGAGAGGTGGAGAGAACCACAGAACAGGAACTAAAGGACTAGGACTTATTTACTTGTGCAGAGAAGTCAGAGCGGGTGCAGGTGTGGCTTGGGAAGCTGTGTTGTCACCGCTGCCTGTCTGTCCTCTGGAGTCATGCCCTGTAAGGAAAGATATGGACCCAGGGAGTTGAAGTCTTTGATCCGTCTCCAAGTGCTGAGTGACACAGGGCAGGTCATTTTGCCTTTCTGGGTCTCAGATTCCTTAGCCCCAAGGTTCCTGTATGTATCATTTTCATAAAGACCATATACATAAGGAAGCAGAGTTGGAGGGATGCCCACAATGTACCTACTCAACAAACTCCTGCTCAGTTGTTCATCAGTGCCCATCTCTTTGTCAACTTGTCTCAGAAGCTTCCTTTTCTTTCATCTCATCAAGCCACCATGAGGCCTGTGCCTCCTTCCATCCTGGCATACGAGACTATTCATTTATCTGTTTGCTTTTTTATTTATAACATAACACAAAGCTCCTAAACTTGCAAAATACATATATGAATATATCTTCTTCAAAAAATATAAAAATAAGCAATATGTGAAAACAGGCAAGTTTCCATCAAATAAATGAAAGACTTTAAAGATTTGTTTTTAAAGTAGGCATTATATATGCATATGTGTACCTGTGGGTGCAGGTACTGAGGAGGCCAGAAGAGGGCGCCAGATCCCTTGGAGCTGGAATGACAGGTTCCTGTGAGCGCTAGGAACCAAACAGAGATCCTCTAAGAGAGTGTTAAGCGCTCTTAGCCCACTGAGCCATCATGCCAGCCCCATGCCATTTGAAGTAGATTTGAATGGATGCCAAGCTGGTTTCAACGGCATCCATTTCTTCTTGCAAACTTTCTTTGCTGCTTCTAACATGTCCTGGGTTTCTTCTTGAGAACAGCTAATGAAAGCATCTCTCGTCTGACAGGGTATCATTAAACAGTCATCGTGTGTGAGCCTGACGCCATTCCAAGCAGCTTGTAAACTCTGGCGTTGTTTCTCTTTCTTCCTTTAGCTCTGGGATGCCCCTCCTATTCCGTGCCAATGGCTTTTTATCTGATGTCCTTCAAAAGCGATCCTGGCATCTTCTGCAGCCGTCTTCTTCGTGGTGGCCATCATCCCAGCATCGAAGTGACGTCCTGTCTTGATCATCAGCGTCTCTGTCAGTGGAAACCATGTGGGAACCATCTGTGCACTCCAGACCCAAGCTCTTGGCTGGCTTGCGCTAGGACGCAGTAGCTGCTGGATTCGATATTTAATCAGTATATAACAAATCTGTCCTTCCAAGAGGACCCAGAAGAACCTGTTCTGCTGTAGGCCATAGGGTCTGTTTACAGCCACCCTTGGGATTCGATCCCCAAGCTTCTTTGGGAGTTCCCTATAGGTGCCATGTCTTAAAGCTGCTGGGGACCGTCACTGTCATCCAGACAGCTGGTCCCTCAGCAGACCTCAGATAGACTGAGTGTCCCTTTCGCCATCGACACTGGCAGTCTTCCAACGGGACCAGTCTTCTTCCTCCCCATCTGCAGGGAGTTTATAAGGTAAGAAGTGGCATCCACGCAGTCTGTCTTTAACCCTTTCGTGACTTCTTCTGAGGCACAGGGCAGACTCTGTGCTGTGTGTGGGGGGGGGGGACGGGGATCAGTCACCGTCAAGGTGCAGTCTCATACGGTTCATCGCCCTCTCCCATCCCCCGCAACCTAAAGTCAAGAACGCCTGATTTCCAATCCAGTCGGACCCAAGAAGGGCCGATATTCACTCATCCTCATCTATAGCTCGATCCAGCTCCACCCTGTTCAGTTTTGCAGTGAATGTGGACAAGAGGCAGCCCAACCTGTGGTCCTATTGTGCCTGACCCTCTGCCCCTCTCCCTGGTCCTCTACACCAGGGGTTCTCAACCTCGGGGTCAGACACCCCTTTCTCATGGGTGGCATATCAGGTATTTACATTGCAATTCATAACAGTGGCAAAATTCCAGTTATGAAGTAACAACGAAAATAGTTTTATGATTGGGGGTCACCGCAGCATGAGGAACTATATTAAAGGCACAGCATCAACAAGGTTGAGCCACTGTCCCATGCTCACACAGCACAGCCTTGCACCCACAGCCTCAGGAAGCCCTCTTTTAGAGAGGGAGACTGAGGTAGGAGACATAAGCCAGCAGATGCTGCGATACCCACTGGGGAGCCGGAAAGACCCCTCCTAGTTTCAGGGAACAGCTGACTGATTCCCACCTCCTGCCTCAGGAGCCATGAAAAGAGAGTGGGGCTTTCACAGAAGCCTACACCACCTACGGATACCTGGGGTCCCTGGCAACCAGAGCTCATTCCCTCTCTACATTATTGCCTTTTCTCCCCACTCTCTCCAATCTTTGTTTATTTCTGTGATCACGCACCCTCCAAATAAACTACGTGACCTAAATCATCTCAGGATCTGCTTTTGGGGCAACCCAAAGGCAGATAGCCAGGAGGAGGCTGAGGGAGAGGAGAGATGGCAGAAATTGAATCAGGAAAAAGCCATGAGAGTGGGCAGAACTGATTGACCCTGAGAAGGTCCGCAGTACAAGGAGAGGGAGCTGGCAATGATTAGACACACAGGGTAGTGGGAGAAGGAGGGTTTTCCAATTTGGACAGCACCTTCCCAGCAATGAGAGAGAATGGATTTTTGACAAATTTCAATTTTAATGGATTTTAAATCCAATTTTTAAAATTCAACTTGAATTTTTAAAAATTCAGTCCTAAAATTTACATATACAGAATTATAGTTAATCCTCATAGCAACCTCATAGCAACTCAATAAATATGTTGATTTCTCATTTGTCAAAAAAGGAAAGCAGGATTCAGTGTGGCTTATATGAGTGCTCTCTCTCTCTCTCTCTCTCTCTCTCTCTCTCTCTCTCTCTCTCTCATCTTTTGAGAGAGGGTATCATTCTATAGCCTAGGATAGCCTGGAACTCACTACGTGCCCAGGTTGGCTTCAACTTTTGAAAACCTCCTGTCTCGGCCTCCTGAGTCCTGGGATTTCAGGTGTTGTGGCCCAGCTAAGATTTCATAAACCTACAAGACAGTGTGGTGTGTAAGGATTAAATACTCAGTTATCAGTGAGCTGTCAAAGGTGGTCACAATCAAGGACATTTAACAACATGGAAAATTGTTTAAAGGTCTTTATTGGGTTAGAATGCTTAGCCTACAAGTTAATACTTATTGATAAGAACTCATCTGGGGGTTAAGGATTATATACCTACTTATGTTCACATGTATGAAAATAATGGGTTACAATTTTAGATCACACAAGAACACAAAAACTGCCAACTTCATCTTTCAAATTCAGTTTGATTTCTAGGATAAGCTACCCATTCTACAAAGTAGAAATTCACCTTCAATTTTTCCTAGGTCCCTGTCCCCATCTCCTTTTTCTTATTTCAATAGGAAAATCCTCAGATGTCACCTGTCTGCAGTGGCATGCCCTAAGACAGACATCTCACGATCTCGCCTGAGTCCTGGTTACCCAGCTCCCACTGGTCTCTGCTAACCCTTGTCTCCAGTCAGAAGGTTTATTGATTCCAAGCAGCGTTCTCGGCTACTGTGATGTCTTTACCCACAGATACCTCCACTGGCGAAGCCCTGGAAGCAACCGTGACCTTATGTGGCCAAAGAGCTGGTGGAGATGATGCTCTTCAAGGGAGGGGCCTGTCGTGAGAGATGGACAGACACACAGAGATGTGTGCAGAAGGCACGGGGAAAAGGCAGCCCCTCACAGAGGACTGACAGCCACCAGCAGCTGGCAGAGGAAGGGAAATGCCTGTCCCAGAGACTCCAGAGGCATGCAGCCTTACAACACACTGATTCAGTTTCTGATGCCAACTTCAAGCTCCAGGCCCCCAGAATGATGAAAGGACACATGGCCTCAGGAGTCGGATCCAGCTGCTCAGCATGCAGCCTGCAGGTCACTTTTTTTGCGTCCACACTCCAGGGACCCAGATCCTCTCTCAGCTGTCCTGAACCTTCCCAGGGCAAGAGGCGTTTATGAGGCTCTCTTGGTCTGTCTCCTCAGCTGCCTCTGCTTTTCCAGCCTGAGCCTCTGCCGTAGGCACAGCCTGCTCTCAGAGCCCACGGCGGCCTTTTCCCTCTGGAAGCTGTTTCCCACATCTCTCTTTCTGGGACAAAGTGGGGTGAGGTGTACCCAGCCAGCCCCTACCTTTTTTCCAGCTCTCCTTCCCTCAGCTAAAGCTGTCTGCTTTAGAATGTGAGGGCTTGACCCTTCATCAGGCCTTCTGAATGAGCGGCTGACCCTCCAACCACAAAGGCCAGTGGGTCCAGCCACACTGCATGAGACCCGCCCTGGCATGGAGGTATCAGGCCCAACAGCTGAGTAAAACCAAAGGCTTGAGGCTAAGGGGACTGGGGGAAGGGTGGAAAATGTTTAATAGCTTCACTTTCTTCTACACACTCCACACACTCACACATACACTCAGACGCGCCCGCATGCACAATGACGAGAAGGACTGCAGAAAGATTAAAGTGCTATCTTCGAGTTATACATGTTCTCATTCATGGTCCTTTTCCTGTATGTTTTCCAAAATATCTCACAGTAACGGTCTTATTTCTGTAATTGAGGGAAAACGTGATTTGCAAGGCATTATTTAAAGGAGATAACATTTAAAATGTATTTTTAAAGTCGGTGTGAAAGAGCCAAGCCCAGAAGCCACGTCAGAGCTGTGTGAAGATGGCCACGCTTGCTGTGAGCCGAGCATTGCACTCTGGGCTCCCAGCAGCCAGGAAGCATGAGCCACGCTGTGCTCATGAGCGAAGCCGACCAACTGCTCAGAAGGAGTGCTATTCTTAGGTCTAGAAGCAGACAGGAATTTCTGCCAAGGATCTGGGAGGTGCATAGTATTAATCTACTTTTTTCAGAGGCAAGTGAGGCAAAGCAGAGAAATCACTCACTCACGGAGACAGCGACAAGGGGGAGCTGGGCCTGGGGCCCGTGAAAAAGCCAAGGGGGGGTGGTCCTGCTAAAACAATGATGATCAGGGTGACCTCTGTGTTCACAGCTTCTCGAGGCTGCAGGGTCATGTGGGAAAACCAAAGTCCTCCTCATGGCCTTTAAGGCTTCTCCTGCACTGTGACCTCATCCATCACACCTGGACTCCTCTGCTGCCAGCTCCACCTTAACAAGCCAGGTAGGCTCCACCTCAGGGCCTTTGCCCTGCTGCCCTTGACCAAGAACACCCCCTCTCCCTGACCTCTGTCTGGAAAGCGCCCTCCTCTCCTTCCAGCCTGTGCTGCCCCCACGATGACTGCCACCCACTCCCCACCACACATCCAGCATCACTCTGTTTCCATCCAGAGCCCTGTCACCTTCTGAAGTCCATCGCTGATGGTTGTCTGTCCCCTTGACCAGAAGGCATGAGGCCTGTGACTTTTGTTCCCTGATGTCACCCAAGCTCGTAGACAGAGCTGGTGTCTAGAAGATGATCACTAAGCATTTAAGTAATTGCATCAGGGGTACGAATGACCCGGCCCTCGAGGACTTCTCATTCTGAGGAAGGGTATATGCCAACTAACATAGGCAGAAAGCAAGACCCATTTCCACCGGAGAAAGTGTCAGGATGAATTTATGGGCCAGCCTCAATCTCAGGTAAATTGTCTCCCTAATGGTCATAAGGCTCACAGGTCGGGACAAACAACTCCATTCGTGAAGCAAGTGAGTCAAGGCTCATTGATCAGGTAAACCCAGAGTCAGTAATGAGTCATCCCAACCAGATCTTAGGGTTCACGGTGGAGTTGAGGGTAGGTAGGCTATCAGCAGGAATAAAAAGCCAAACTGCATGACCCTGGCGTTGGGAACGGCAGGAGCTGAGGCACAGACATGTGACGTGCGGTACGTCTGAGGGCAGCCAGAATCAGGAATCGGCTTGTCTGCCTAGTATGTGGTCTTGGCCCATGCTAGGCGGGACAGGAGCCAGGTGCCCAGATCAGGACCACAAGAAAAGAATAAAGCCGTAGTTATGGAAACAGCCGAATCCCTGGGCCTATATCCTCACAGGGAGAACCGTCCCTCTGACCTTAGCCTCCTTGTGCCTGCTTCAATCATAGCCCCTGGGGCTGGACGGCTGGCTCCTCAGCAGCTCTCGGGCACTTGATCAAAAACCTGCAAGAATAATCTCCAGGCACCTTCTCTCAACTGCTGTGGACCTAAGGGTCACTGTGGACAGGCGGGGCCCTTTTCCCAAGATCCTTGGCAGTGCAGGTCTAAATGGGGACACCGTCCCACCATTTTGTATTGCGTTTCGTCCCTTATATATAAGATGAATTTTGTATTTCAAGTCTTGTGCTATGGAACTTGTAGTTTATACACGGACTACCATTTATTGAGCACAGACCACGCACTTTGAGGTTTCTCATTTAATTTTGTTCTCCTGCAAACTGCCATGTACACACATGTTCCATCTCCGCTTTCCCGAGGACCTGTGGGGTACGCAAGGCCACAGCTGATCAGGGACTGAGATTCAATCATTTAACGGCTGCCCGAGGCAGGTACCCTTACCGTCTAACTCCTACCCCTCCTGAGGAGAAAGCTACTATCCCTTTGAAAGAGTGTTAATGTATCTTCAAAGATATTCATTCTTTCCTTTTGCGTTTAGCTGAAAGTCTTCGGAGAAATTTACCAGAAACCAGCCAAGGTCACAGAGTCATTCTGATTCATTCTTTTAGGCAGTCTAGAGTCAACTTGGCTCGCTGCAATCCTGAACGGAGTGCGCATGCCCAGAAGTGTTCACGGACGGACGCTATCTTTTCTTTCTGAACATGCGCTCCCTGACCTTTGAACTGATGGTGCCTAGAGATGTACCTGCCCCCACAGGGTTTTCCTACACTTATACGTTCAGGCTTCCCAATAAACCCCTAAGCTTTCTTTGTTCCCAGAATGCACCGCTTCACAAATAACCCCAGCGCTTCCCCAGTTTGCTGCGGTGCATCTCTCTCCACTTTATGTCCCGGTTGTGGGTTTTGGTGCAGTGCTCACGAAGATGTGAACCCACTGCCTTCGGTTACAATTCGTCTTCTCCTCTTTTCACTTACTCTTTCTTCTGGACGTCTTCCCTGCGGCAATCGCAGGAGGCAAAGATGGGGGTTTAAACCCCGCTCCCCGACTCCTAGCTTATTCCTTTGTCTAGCGTTTACCAATTCCGCCTCAAATAAAACTTACCCGCGAGCCTTCCATGTTGGACATTTCATCTGTGACATAACCTTCCCGTCTTACTACACTGCACAGTGGGAACTCTATTCTGTCTTCAGGAGAGGAAACACTAGAAACAGGAAGCAGTTTGTCTAAGACCGCACCACTATCCCCTCCACGCTGGCAAGGCCGATCCCAGAATCCATCAGGGCTGAATCGTCCCAGTCAGTTCCCACTTCAGTCTGTTCTTACTTCTGTCTTGACACCTCTTGCTTGGGTTCGCTTACACCCCTGTGTCCTGGGATCTAACTCCTTTCGGATGTCTAAGGGCCCAACAGACTCTGAGATGAAGGTGACCAAGGCAAGCAGCCCTCTGGGGAAATTAAATGCAGCCTCATAAAGGAAATTGCTCCTGGCCAGGACACCAGAGCAGTTTAGAGACAGGAGGGGGCCAGGCTGCCTAGGTAGGGTGGAGGTGGGATGGCTTTAGGCTGGAAAGAGCTCAGATGACCTTAGCCATGAGTCATAGTATCTCCACCTGCCATCCAACCTGCAATACCCTCCCAGGACCTAACTACCTCAACAAAGCAGTGTTAGGAAATGGTAACATCTACCACAAGCTCACTGACCTTCCTGGAGCGGACCCGTGGGGGTGGTGTGAAGGTGGAATTCAGGCTTGTCGTATGGATAAGGGACTTGGGGAAACTGAGAGCCATACTTTGTCAGACTGGTGAGGCCCAGGAATCAGGGGTGTCTTCATGGAGGGAGAGACAGAGAAGGAGGGAGGAAGGGAGGGAGACAGAGAATCCATAAAACTAGCAAGCCAAATCAGAAAGCTGGGCAAAGCATTCAATAGGAATGTCACAGAGGGGATAGGAAGGATTCATGCGTGCGACCATGTCCTCCTTGCTGCTTGTCAGTGGATGAAAGTCTGAAATAGCATTGCTTGAGATCAGTTTTCATCCATAAGACTGACAAACTGTTGACGACACCTGTATTCTTGACTGTAGAAACACCTGAGGCTTTTTATAATACTTGGTTAAAGGCGTTTACCCAGCTCACACTTCTGGGGACTCAAGGGTATGGATGACGTCGCAATGGCGGCAAGGATAGGAGGAAGCAATCACATTGTTGTCTTGCAGGAAGCCAGAGAGAAGGGTCCTAAGTCAAGAGAAATGCCTACAATGCTTTCCAAACACAGCCCTCAATGGCCAAGCCAAGGACATCCCCCCCCCCACCCAGCACCTGTCTCTTAAAGGCCCATGCCACTTCTCAACATTACCACATTAGCGACTAAGTTTTCATGAACTGCTGAGGGCCAAGCCACAAATAACCCATAGCAACATCCAGTGTTGATAAGAGTTACAATTCACGCGGGGGCTGGAAAGGTGACTCGGCCGGCTGTTGAGAATCCTCTGCTCTACTCGTTTCCAGAACTCATGTAGGGTGGCTCACAACCACCTGTGACTTAGTGTCCACGGGCACCCACACTCATGGTCACATATCTATATGTAGACACATAATTAAAAATAATACATATTTTAAAAGAAAATAGAGTTGCTGGCCATATACGTTGTACAGAGTTTTTTGGAGACCATCTGACACTACTAGAATTTTAAATACACTGTGTATTTGCCCCAGAAGCAGAGGACTGGCCTGTATCAGCGCTAGGCACAGAAGTGCATCCTTAGTATTTAAGTCTGTGGTTGGCTGACCAGGCTTTGTGTTGGGTCGCCCTTCTGCCTGGGGCATCTACGGTCTGGAGGGAGGCAGAGGTACTATGCCAGGAGATTGCCTGGGGTGACTGTCTCCATGGGGACATTCCCATGGGGGGGCTTCACTGCCGGCCTCTCCCCAGGCATCTGCTGAGCCCACATTTCCAACTGGCAGACCCAGTCACGAAGGACCTGGGCATTGAACTTCAGGGGCTCATACAGACCATGAAAACTGACATACAGATGTACTGATAGATGATACCGTGCAAAAAATGACTTTGACAGCCTAGTAGTGGACGGGAACTAAGAGGGAAAGTTAGGGGAATGAGAGAACACAAGGGGAAAGGCTGATAAAGTATTACACCTTCTCTAGATATAAATATACACGACATGAAAGCAAAGGGGTTCAGTTTGGGAAGAAGGGAAAAAAGCAAGAATGGGTGGAAGAAGAATGGGAGAAAGGGCTGCGAGGGGATGAATACAAGCCAAGCACGATGCTTATATGTGTAAGAATGTCCTACTAGCAGGGCGGTGGTGGCGCACGCCTTTAATCCCAGCACTTGGGAGGGAGGCAGAGGCAGGTGGATCTCTGTGAGTCTACAAGAGCTAGTTCCAGGACAGGCTCCAAAACCACAGAGAAACCCTGTCTCAAAAAACCAAAAAAAAAAAAAAAAAAAAAAAAAAAATGTCCTACTAGAACCCATCGTTTGGTACAATAACTAATGTCACATGTGTAAAAATGTAATAATAGAACCCATCGTTTGGTACAATAACTAATGTTACATATGTATAAAAATGTAGTAACAGAACCCATCGTTTGGTACATAACTAAAAATTTTAATGAAATGAAAAATTGGAAAAGAGAAGCTAACTAACTTAAACAAACAAGCCCTACTTGAGCTAGGAGGAAGAGTCTAAACCCCCATCCCCACCTAGTCCCATCCCAGCTGTGTGAGCATCAAGCATCCACAGTGTCAGACACACAAAGTGCAGGGGTCGGTGTATTACAAGGGCAGAACTCTCAGCTTCCCAGTGGGCTCCCAGAGGCCCCACCGTTCTTGGAACCCCGGCACTGCCGGCATCGTTAACCTCACAGCAAGTCTGAGCATCCAGAGGTAATGAGCTCAAATGGGCTCCGATGCAGTAATTAAGTCAGGGTGGAAGGGAACGGGATAATTAAGGGCAAGGAAACAGGAAAGGAACGTAAGGTCCTGGAGTTGTAAGAAGCTGGGGAGGCGTTCATGCAGGGGCAGGTTACCGCTCTGGGGGAGGACACGGGGACAGGGACACACCCTGCTGTGGTTTTCTCCTGGAACATGTACAGCCTTAGAATCCCATGTCCCAGCCCCTCTGTGCAAGGATTTGAGGCCCAGAGGGAGGTCCAGCTCCTTGAGGGGGCCCTGTTGAGCAGAACTGAAGCCAGGCCTCTGATAATGCCCACACACACCACCCATACCTCAGGACTCTGAAATCCAAAGACTGTATGTGACTTAGCCCCTGCAATCGGGGCTTTGTTGACTCATGAAGTTACCCAGTCCCAGGTGGATCCCATGCAGAGCCCTTCATCAGCAAGACTAGTTTCCTGTCTCTAAAGTTGTATGTAATCTCAAGGTTTGTTGGCCAATTGGTAAATTCAGCAGATGGATTTTGCTTTTCTTTTTTGGCTTTTTGGATGGCACCTATCTCCTCTGACATCTGCTCTGTCACGGCACACAGGAGACAGCAGCTTTGATTGCCTCTCAGGACACAGAAAGCATCCAGAACAGCATCAAGACTGCTGGCTGAGATGATCCAGCCTCACAGAATACTCCAGTCAGGACTTGACCATAATCCTACATTTTCTTTGGGTCCCCATAAGGTTATCAGCACCCCCAATCAGCAGGAAGTAGCCTAGAAAACTATGCCCACATTCCCCAAAAATGGATTATGGATGTTTGCCTTTATTTAGAGTATTGGGTTATGAGTTATTATGAATAATGGTTAGGAAAAGGGTAAACAAAGGAGATTAGATTCAGAGTTCTTGTTTTGAAAAGAAAGGGGGAAAGCTGTGGTCTAATACTCATGTACACTGTAAAGATTTGTCACTCATATTGGTTTAATAAAATGCTGACTGACTAGTAGCTAGGCAGGAAGTGTAGGTGGGGTGACCAGACTAGGAGAATTCTGGGAAGAGGAAAGGCAGAGGCACAGTCATCCGGAAGTAGAGGAAGCAGGATGAGAATGCTTCACTGAGAAAAGGTACCAAGCCACATGGCTAAAGAAGAATTTAGTGGCCGGGCGGTGGTGGCGCACGCCTTTAATCCCAGCACTTGGAAGGCAGAGGCAGGCGGATCTCTGTGAGTTCGAGACCAGCCTGGTCTACAAGAGCTAGTTCCAGGACAGGCTCCAAAACCACAGAGAAACCCTGTCTCGAAAAACCAAAAAAAAAAAAAAAAAAAAAAGAAGAAGAAGAAGAATTTAGTGTTAATTTAAGTTGTAAGAGATAGTTAGTAATAAGCCTGAACGACAGGCCAAACAGTTTATAATTAATATAAGCCTCCATGTGTTTATTTGGGACTGAATGGCTGTGGGACCTGGTTGGACAGAAACTTCCTTCTACAGTGTTGGCCAGGGAGAGTAGAGGAAGAGATCACCTTCAGGTCCTGGGTTCTTCCCTAGGACCTGTAAAAGTCTTGGGTGTGACCAGGGAGGTTCGAGCTATGCCAGATTTTAAAACACAAGTGGCTTTGTTTCAAACTTCCATGAGAAGATGATTTGAAAGCTGGCTCCATACTCTTTCCTCTCTCTCAATAACAATTTTGTCTCTTTTTCTGTCTACTGGGTTGTTGTTACCAGGAAAGAGGCAGGCCCCCTGCAGCGACCCATGGAAGCAGAAGGGACTGCACGCAGAGCGAGAGACGCCAAGCTTTAGTGAGCATCCGTCATGTGCAGAGCCTTCTGTGGGTGCTGCGCCTGCAGTTTCCAGTGCTCTGGATGGGACTGGAGTCAGTGCTGTGTCTGAGCGTGCTCAGCGAGTGTTGATTGTGTCGGTATTAATGAAAACGATTGTTAATTGGAGCTGCTCAGGCCCGCTGTGTCTCCCACAACGCTGTTCTCTCTACATTCACACGAGCACTGCCTAAGGAAGGAGTCATTATTTTGATTTCAAAGCCGAGGAAATTGAAGCTGAGGGACTGGCGACTTGCCAGGATCTCCAGGCATGCCCAGGGTGGAGCCAGACCTTGAACTCAAGTCAGTTTCCAAATTCCTTTTACCCTCTGGCCCAACGCCACAACTCACATTGATTTGGGACACGGAAAGGCACTGAGCTGCCGGTTGGGACACTCAGGCTGGAACAGGCTGTACACCAGAGCACTGGGTGGCCTTGGGCAGGTCCTTGCCCTCTCTGGACCCCACTCTGTCCACTTCTGTGATGCAAAGGCTTGAACTCAACTGTCTTCTTGCTGTGACTCTCTCTGGACCTATGTATGAGCGAGCAAGGCTGGGGCCACTCCAGGGTGAGAAGAGCAAACCGTGGCCACCCTGCGCTTTCTGTCACTCCCTGGGGTATTTGTCTGACCCTTCCACAGGGAGGATTTATCTACAGTGTCTGCTTGAGGAGCAGTGGGCAGGCAGTATGTGCAGGGTGTATGATGTACAAAGGATGGCTTGCTTCCTGGGCGAGACTCACAACTGCGTGTGACGTAAAGGTCAGAAACCGTTTCTGGAATTTTTCCATTTGAAACTATTGGCTTTGTTTTCTTGAGACAAGGTCTCACTGTGCAGTTGGAATTCCTCGTCCTCCTGTCCTTGCCTCCCCAGGGCTGGGATTGCAGGAGCAAGAACTTGCTTCTATTTAATATATTTGGATCATGGTGGACAGCGGGTCACGGAAGCCCTGGAACACAAAACCACGGAGAAGGGAGGCTACGGTCATTCCCAGTTCACCGAAACAGCCAGGCTCTACGGAAGTACTTTGGGAAAAGATGCTTCAAGAAAGCCTGTTTTCCTGCAGGGCATGAGCAGGCTGGAGGTGATGGGCCCAAGCAAGGAAGGTTTAGGGGCCCCATGCCCCTGACGCTGGGGAGGTGACATCCACTGGAGAGACTACTGCTGCCTCTACTATGGAGATCTTCCCATATGTGTCAGGGCTCTAGACCAGGAGTTGGGGGATTCCCAGGCCTGGAAATTCTTGCTAAAATAATTCCACGCCCCACCTCAAATCCCCACAAATCGGTCACTCTCAGCTCCGTTTCTTGGAAGAAGTTGGCTCGTGATCAAAAGTTCTGGAATCCACCACAGGAAACGGCCACTTGAGCAAGGAGAAAGGACTCTGATTACAGAGCCAAGCATTCTGGGTCCTGATCTCCCCTCCTGTAATTACAGGCGTGTGCCAGATGAGCCTGGTTTCAACCCCAGCTCTGCCATTGGGAGTTGCCCGGTTCCTGCCAATGCAGGAGCCTCGCTGAGCCCTGGCTTCCTCTTTGAAGTATCTGTCTGGCGGGTTCTCAGGAGGATTTCAGAGGGAGGGGCGGGGCTTGCAGTACCTTGAGGATACTGCTCACTGCTTTGTAAGAAGCTGCTACCCACAGAGCGAGTGTCCCTTTACCCAACCTAGCAAGACACTCCAGGACACTTGGTCTTTCTGACTGCTAACAGACACAATGGGTGAACCAGTGCTCTGAACCACCAGTTGCTGTTACCCCACCTCTCCAGCCCAGGTCCCAGCCTCTGAAACACCTCCAGGGCCCCTCCACCCAGAGGTCTGGTAGCCCTGAGCTTACCCCATCTCTGCACCCCCAGGTCCCAGCCTCTGAAACACCTCCAGGGCCCCTCCACCTAGAGGTCTGGTAGCCCATGTGCTTACTGAACTGTCTCTCTTGTTAAATCTTTCCTGTCCTCCCAGGCACTGGTGCCACCTCTGCCCCTATGTTCCAGGGTTCCGAGTCCTTTCCCTGATCAGTCTCCCCTGTTCTCTAGGTTCCCTCAGATCCCCCCTCTTACCACCTCCACCACCTCACGCCCATGTCAGCTAAACAGCAACAGCCATGTCTTCTCTGACTTCCAGATTCCAATGTGTTCTTCTAGTTCATTCTCCCACTCTGGACAGAGATGTCCTCAAAAAGCAGGGTTCCCTCATCACCCCTTGATGAGATGTCACCCCTCATGACCCTCCCTATGTGCTGGTTGCTGCAGGTGGAGCTCCTGGGGAGGGAGACCAAGAGGAAGATTCGCTGGCAGAATGCTCTTTGGGGGGAATTCTCTCATAATCGGTCTCTATGGGGAGCAGATAAAGTAGGACCAGGCGGAGGGACAGATTGGACTTCGAAGCAAACCCCTCAAAGGCCTTTGCCTGCTTCTCCTGAAGGTCTGGAGCTGGAAGGGCTATGTGTGCACAGGAGTGTGTGTGTGTTAAGATACAGGTGTTCCCGTGAGTGCATGCATGAGTGTGTGCCAGTGCAACACACATGTTGTTTGTGGAGATCAGAGGTCAACATTGGGTGTCTTCTTCAATTGTTCCCCATTTAAGTTTGTCTTCATTTGTGTATGTGTGTGTGTGTGCACGTGAGTGTGTGCGTGTGTGCTCATAAGCTCTCACCTTGTCTCTCATGTGGACATTAGCGGACAGCTTGTGAGTGTCTCTTCTCCCTCTTCACCATTTGGGTCCTGGGATCGAATTCAGGCTGTCAGGCTTGGCTGCAAGCCCCACCTCACCACTAAACCATCCCACTGACCTTCTACTTTATTTCCGGAGACCAGGCCTTTCACCAGACACAGAGTTAATTCATTTGAATGAGCTGACTGACCAGGGAGTTCCGACCTTCCTGTCTTCACCGCCTTAGCGCTGGGATCACACACGACATACGTGCCTCTGCACCTGAATTTTACACAAATGCTGGGGGTCCACACCCAGGTGTTTTCAGGCTTGCACAGCAAGGACTTTTTGTACAGAACCATTTCCCCAGCCTCTAAATGACTTCTCATGACTGTCCCAAATTGAGGGAAGAGTCCTGGACCCCCACGCTTCTTACGAACCAGTTACCGGACACAAGAAAGAGAGGTAATGGTAGGGAGGGGAGTCAACCACTGGAAATCTCAGCAACTGAAGAAGGAAGGATCCAGCCTGGGGATACAGAGGCGTCTGGGCTGTACTCACGGTGAACACCATGAAAGTGCCCAGGGGTTGAGCAGAAACTTGGAAAGTCTATCGTGTGATGTACAAAGCGGCTCGGCCTTCAGGCTAGGTCAGGCGTGATTTAGTACCCCAGGCTCTGTGAGATCTGCCCCAAACATCCTCCCCTCCTCCCTCACAGCCTTGTTTGCCACTTGCTCTCAACTGTCTAACTTTGCTGTGCCTCTCACAGCTTCCCAGGCTCGGCAGGGTCATTTCACACCTCTCGGCCTCTGCTTGTGTTATTTCATCTGCCAGGGATGCCTCTAAATGGGAAAGAGAAATCCTCTCCTCCTCTATCAGCCCGCTCCTACTCTTCCATCAATCCTGCCTCCCCTGGGAAGACTTCCGCTAATTCTTTCAAAGCTGAGGCTGCCACATGCCCAGGACACAGCCACAGGGCACTGATCTGTCCGTGAGGGCCAGCACCTGGCTTCTTCCCAACTCACAGGGCAGGCCCTGGCTACTTGGTGTCTCTGAATGTGTGTACTAAGGTGGGATGTCTTAGAGAAAGGCATCCAGGAATAAGCCACGGTGGAGCCAGACAGCATTGTGGTTGACATCATCCTTCTCCCTTCCCTTGCAGTCTCCACCACCATCATCGTCTGGCCAAATCGTTCTCTGAGTGCTGACTATGTCCCAGGCTCGATGCCATGTGTGTTTCGAACACGCTTCCCATCGGTCTGTATTTTATCCTCACCCTGAACAACCCTCTGAAGGTAGGCACTATTGTTATCACTGTTTTACAGGATGGAAGGCGGAGGCTGGCTGGGGTGGGAAAGATCCAAGGACACCCTCCATCACACACATGCTTGGGCAGCCGCCACAGTGACCTCAGCCCTTCTGGGTCCCTCCCGCTTACATCACTGTCTGCTTGCCTAAATGATCTGTGATACAGGGTGGAGCCGTATGAGCAGCCGCAAGATCTAGGAGGGGCCTTGGGAGGGGTGGGGGAGACCACTTGGAACCACATCCAGCCTTCTAGACCCAACCAAGACAGGGTTTGATTCATCCACAATTACTTCATATTATACGTTGCATGTCTGCAAATCTGGAATCTGCCATCTCACAGAGAGGACTTGCAGAAGGTGTAGCTCAACTGGCGGAGTGTTTGCCTACCACGTGCAAACTTGGTTTAACCCCTGCACCCACATAAAGTCAGGGGTGGTGGTATACCTTACCCTCCCAGCATTCCAGAAGTGGAGGCAGGAAGATCACAAATTCAAGGCCATCCTTGGCTATCTACACATCAAGTTTATAGCCTGAGATTCATGAGTCCTTGTCTCAAAAACAAACAAGCAAACGAACCCCAAAGGGTAGAGACCTTTGCAAGAACACACGACCCATCCAGCAAAAGCCAGCACTGCAGCCCGGGGTCTGGGCTCCCTGCCAAGCTAACTGGCAGAAATGAGCAATCGGAGGGTGCTGAGCAGGGGTCTCCTCACTCAGAGGAGTGTACATCCAAAAATTGATGGTAAGGCTCAGAATCTTCCGGAGAAAATGGATCTTGAGACCCCAGGGGTGAGGCCTCTGACCCCAAGTCAGCCCCCACAGTCAGGTGGCTAACAGAAAACCCCACTCTGTCTCCCCTGACTTAGAAACTGCACAGTTAGTCAGGGGTGGACCTGAAATGCAGTAGACTCCAAACCTGGCCACAGAAGCAACAGATGCACAAACGAGGGACAGCAGAGTCCATGAGTGACTTCCATCCACACTGAAATCAGGAGTCATTGTGCCAACTGTGTGGATTTTGGAGAAATGTCTGATTACTCAAGCCTCGATCTTCTCCTTCTCCACACAATGGGAGTGAGAGCTATCACCTGGCGGGGTTGTCACGCACACTCGGTGAGAAAAGCAATGAAGGCATTCAGTCGGGTCACGAGATCTGGGGCGAGAAGCTCTTAATGGCAGTTGCATTATTATTTTGTTTGGAGTGGACACAGATGGTGGATTCGTCTGTGGTTCTGGTCCTCACTAGACAGGGCTGAGTCTTCTATGCCCCTGGAGCCCAGCACGAATTGAGAAAGTATCCCATCTCTGAAGATGGAGGAAGGGACAGCTGTGACTGTCTTACGGATAAGAGGAGCAAAACCTGGGGGAGGCAGAAGATTTACTGAGGTCACCAGGAGTGTCAATGACAAACCGTGGAAAAGGACCTCACCCTGATCCTGAACCAAGCCCAGCAGAAAGACTTGGCCCCATAGTCTCCTGTGGTGAAAAGACGATTCTACCAACTGCTGCCCTGCCTCTGCTCCAGCTGCCAGTCTGAGGAGGAGTCCTGGCTCAGGAGAAGTGTGGCAACTCCGAGATCCCAAAGCTACACTGGCTGGACTGGACTGGGCCTATACTCCAGCCTCAGAGACTGAGAGAGAGACACCAGCTCAGGAGAGTAAGCTCACTTGGGAAATTCTGGATGGGCAGACCCCTGGCAACAGTTGCTTCTCCCTGGATAGCCCTCACTCTCAATCAGCAGGAGGCACATCCCATGGGACCCTAACCTAGCACCTTCCTGGACCACACCCCCCCAGCATCATGTGCCTGTAACCCCACACAACCCCACTCCATCCCCACAGTGCCATTGCAAGTGTTGTCCTCTGCCCAGAAGCTGCTCTTGCCTTGTGCCTCTAATCCTTGCTCCTCTTTGGTTTCTGAGCAGGGTTCTCTGCTTCCCACACGAGTCATCAGCTGCTGCCAGCTCTCACATCCCCAGCCTGGTGCTTCTTGGGGACCAGGTCACTCTAAGAATCACTATGTCTGTGTTTCTGTCTTGCATCAGATAGAAGTCTCTAGAAGGCAGACGTGAGCTCCGACACAAAGCAATAGTCCCCAATGCGTTAAAGGCTGACTACAAAGGATCTTCGGCTCCCTCCCTCCTTCCCCTCCTCCCCCAAAGACCGCCTGAACACCTACTATGTGCCAGGCTGTAGGAAGAGAGTAAACACTCTTATGTGAGTGTGCATTGTTTGTCACAGACAGTGCCTCAGTCCCAGGCGAGAGGCAAAGCCACCCTTTGATGTGTGTGTAGATACTGATAATGTGGACAGGAAATATCCACCATAGTTTTCCGTCCCCACCAAGATGTGTGCAGTCTGAAGACCGCTTCCCTACAGAGACTGCTCCCCGACATTAGCCTAGCCAGCCTCCTCATTCAGCTGTACACTCTAAACCCCGCTCCCTTGTTTTGTTTTTTTTTTTTTTATATGCTATAAACCTGCCTCCCTGTTAAAGTGTTTATAATAACAGGCTGAGTTGCCAGGGTGCTGTGGCTTCCCTACCCTGAGGGTTTTTCTGTGTACATGTATCTATGTGTGCATGTAATCGTGTGTGCATGGATTCATGTGTCGTTTTCTTTGTCCAGGACCCACGTCGTGGAAGGTCTCAGCACCAGGCAACTGTTCTGGGTGTGGGAGTTGGAACGGTGATCAACAGAGTTCCTGCAACATGATCATCATTCTCCTAAGGGGAAGCGGAGGAGAGACCACAGAAACTATGAAAATCCTGACGCATTTGGGTGGTAACAGACGCTAGAAAGTATAGAGCATTGAGAGAACCCAGGGCTGCGGGCTCAGGTTTGCTACCCATCCTCTCAGGCTGCCCAGGGCTGCAGGGGAGACACTGTGAGCAGGAAGCTCTGGTCCCAGGATGTGCCAGACAGCCCCTGCCCACAGCACACTTCCTGGCTCTCCAGGAATTTGATGCAGCAACCGTTCTGAGGAGTCAGTTGTGAGCTGATCACAATAGATACCATTATGGAGGGCCTTGGAGCCCCATGGGTGGAGATGACCTTCCCATTACAGAAGCCTCTGTCCATCTGAGCCTGACTAGTCTCCTCTGAAGGAGGGCCCAACGTCACACAGCCCACACAGCCCATCCATGGCCCAGCTAGGATTTGACTCCTGGGTCCCACTGTCTCCCTATCCTATAGCCTCCCTAAGACTTGGAGCGGCTTGTAAGCAGTCTGTCTGGTGGTGCAAAGAGTCAGGGTATGTCTGGATAGCGAGGTGCTGATCCCAGTCAAGATTGCTGAGTGGGGTGCATGCTAGCCCCTCCTGAAGGTTGGGGGGGCATGTTCACACCAGGAGTCCTCTCTACCCCTCCATGCCAACTGTGTCCTATGCCAAGATGGCCTATGAACCATGATAGGTTTGCTCTGAACTTGGGCATAGGTGAAGGCAGTTATGTACCCAGCACCCAACTGACCTGGCTGGAAGCCCAGGTCCAAGGCCAGGGCTTAGCTGAGGGCAGGGTTAGCTGCCAATCAGGGCATTAGATGAGGGTGGAGTCAAGGATAGGGGGATCATGGATTCTTGCTGATACAGAATGACTCTGCAGTATTCCAGGTCTCCTCTCCCCAGAGGGCCAGCTGCTGTTCCTGTTCTTGGGACACAAACAAGGAACTTTCGCCGAGGCCCTACTACTCACCAGGCCTCCTCTTAGGCATTTTCTAGCCTCCTCTGCCAATGCAGAGTGGAAGGAGTTGCCACGTAGGCCGTCTGGCTTGTGAGTGCCTTCCCGTCCCTGTGTACCTGAAGGCTTGAACAACAGAATTGTGTTACCTTACTGTCCTGGAGGGCCAGGCATCCAGGGCTCAGCTGGTTTGGTTTCTTGAGCCCTCACTTCGTGACATGTTGACGCCACCTTTATAGTTACATGGCTTTCAACACGTAGATCCACATGCAAATCTGCTCGCCCTAGGAGGACACCAGTAACACGGAAACAAGGCGCAGCCTGTTCAACTCATTGTCACTTGTACCTCTCCCCAGATAGTCACGTTCCAAAATACTCTAGGACCTGTAAGAGACTGGGGGAGTGGGGAAGGGGTCACAGTCAGCCAGGCTTTGAACATGGGTCTTTTAGATTCCTCTTTGGTCCACCCCCTTTCCCTTGTACCCAAACACTGCTTGCTGGCCTGCACGCGTGTGTCAAACCCATACACGTGACTTCATCCACAGGTGCCTCAGAGTGAGCACGAGGACTGTGAGGCTAGGGGGTGGGGCATGCTCACACCAGGAGTCAGGAGGGACAGAAGGGCGTGAACCTGACCTCCCCTTCACCCACTACCACCATGCACGTCTGTCAAGAGGCCCCGGCCCCTCACATTTATTCCAGCCCCTAGGCCTGGTCTGGACTTCAAATCCCAGCAGGCCATGTTCTGACCCCTCCCTGGGGGTGGGAGCAGGACCACTCCCCAGGATATTTAAATGAGCTCCCAAAAGAGGAACACGGGGTCCCTTTTCCTTCCTTCTGGTGGTCACGTTACCGCGCAGAACTCCCATTAAACCTGGATATTTCTTGATTTGGCTTGATTGGGAATTTTGCGTCGGCAGGGAGCTCACGTTAGGAAGTGTTCCTAACAGTGTCCACTTCAGCAGTGTCGGGGTATGGTGCCTTGACTGGCCCTCCTGGCTTGGGCAGAGGCCCATCATGCATGAGCCATTAGATTGCTGGGAAGCCCAGACTGAACCCCGCCGGGGGGGGGGGGGGGCAAGTGCAGAGAAGGCTTCCGTCCTTGGTCAGTGGAGACGTCTACGGATAATTGTAGCTCTGGTGCCCATGTCTGGACGGCACGGCTTCTCTCCTACCATCCTCAGACGCTCCTTGAGTGGAATATTTCCTAAAGCTGCCAGGACTCCTCCTCTCTAAGAAGCGTGGCCACAGTTTCCTGTCTTCGAAGAGTCTCACCTAAGTCAGCATGCAGAGCGGGAATGCCAGACTGAAAAGGACCCGAGGAGCGGCCCCTGGAGCAGAGCTGTTTGCTAAGACTGTGCAGGGGACTAGCCCTGAGCCAGGGAAGGGCACCGCCTCCCCTGCTCCCCAAGACTCCAGAGTCTTTGGTTCTATCAACTCAGGTGCCCTGGCCAGAGAATACTCCCTGCCTGCTGTGGGCCGGACATCCCTCTTAGCAAATTGATCCCAGGACACTGATTCTGTGGAAACTCCTTCACTGTCCTCGGGATTCTACAATGCCCGGGAGCACACACACAAGCTATAGTGTCCCTGTTAGGAATACTTTCTAACAGGAGCTCTCTGCCGACCCAAAATAACCCCAATCAAATCAAATCAGACGAAATTAGAAGATATCCAGGTTTAACTGGACTCCCACGCTCTTGGGTGGCCCCGAGAAAAACCAGAAAGCGCCCAACGTGACCACCGGGGCAAAGAGGGAAACCACGTGTTTATTTTTTGGGGGAGCAGTTTAAATAGCCTGGGGGAATGGTCTTGACCTTTTCTGGGGAGGGGTCAAAGTTCAGGAGTCCTACCCTACCACCCTTGCCTCTCCTCCCAATCATCTGATTACCCCAGCTGAGCAAGCAGCAGCATTACTGTTTGAACAGACTCACAGTTGGCTTGTGTTCCTAGAGATAAGAACTGTCGGCCCAGGTCACCTACCATGTCTAGGGCACCCCAACCTGGAGTGCCTTGAACCAGGCTGGCAGCTAGCTCTCAGTCCACCTGCCCCTGGGGCCAGGCCAGCTCCCTGTGCTGTTGGCTGAAGGGCCTGATGCACCACCACCCATCAGTGAGAGGGCACAAGGAGAGTGGCTGGGTCTCCCCCAGACTTCCCTCCCCAACACTCTGAGAGAAGCCATTATGGTAGTGACTCTGATGTAGAAGGTTGGATCCAAAGCTTCCCGTTACTGCTCTGGAAGCCGAGGAAGGCGGCTGAGGCTATCTTGTCTGTTTCTCCCTCTGAAGAGGGTAACAATAACAACGGGGTTCTCCTTGTGGGCCTGGGAAGACTAAGAACAGAATTATGTCATGTCTGCTGGGAGCTCCAGTTATGATGATAGGTGCTGACCACGTAAAACCTTAACTTCAAGCATCCCTGCACATCCCTTCCCTTCCCCCCCCCCCCCAAGCTTCCATTTGTAAAATGGGTAGGAGTTCACCTCCCAAGGTCACCGCAGGCCTCAGGTGTGGCCTCACCGTGAACTCTGGGAAACGCTCCCGACATTCAGCCACCAGCAATGATGAGGACCACAGGTGCGGGCAAGTATCCTTTCTCCTTTCCTGAGTGGCAGTTTCTCTCCTGCAGCTGCAAAGGACGCTTTAGGGCTGCCAGGGTGGGGAGTTGCCTGCTTCGGCCACAGGCAGCTCACTAGCCACCTTCTGTAGGTGGACTGGAACAACCTTCCTGTCAAATCCATCCTGGGATGCCAACGCTGGCTCTTCCACTACCTGGCAGGGTCCTGATTCTGGACGGCAGGGTGCTCCTGCCTGCCCCGTTGACCCTCTCCTCTCATTCCTCCCTCCCCTCTTCCCTTCAGGCTCCCAGTTTTAAGAACAGAACTTACTTGGCCTCCCAGCTCCTGCGTCTTTAACTGGAAACTCTCGGATTTCAGTTTCCAGGGCTGAAGGGACGGGACATTCTGCGAACTGGAAAGAGAAAAGGGAAAGAGAGCATCCAAGGCACCACAGGGTCCAATCCCACTCAGTAGGAGAGGACACTGTCTGGGGCTGGGGGTAGCCAGTCCTGAAGAGGGAAGTAGAGTAGACAGGCAGGCAGGACCTTAGATGGCGATCCTCGGGAATATGGGGGAATAGAGACCGGAAGAGGTGCTGGGAAGATTCTGATAGTCGGTGTTCCCCTGGGACCAGGACCCACTCCGAGGGCCCAGCATGACCCAACAAAGATAACCGAGTGGGTCTCTGAGCAGAGAGGGGACACATCTGTAAACATGGAGGCCGCCCTGGGACTCTCAGGTCCAGCTGCCCACGGTGTGGATCTGTGTTTGCTCTCATGGGATGCAGAACCTTGCGTCCCTTTCTGCTTCAGCTTCCTACCTATGAAACCAGACAGCTCAGTGCTCCTTGCCGTGACCACTTGGGGTCAACGCCAGCAGCTGCGACACTTTGTGTAGCGCCTGACTCAACGCGGGCGCCCAAGGATTTCTAGTCTCTTCTCACCACCGGGCTCCTGCTCACTGCCTTCCCGTTGCTCTGGAGTCAACTGGTGAGCGGGGTCACCCCTGTTGTTCCACAAGGTTTCCTAACCCTACCTCTGTTACTGCTAAGACACCACCCAGTTGCTGCCGTACCCAGGATTGTGTCAAGTTCCATATGATTCCAGGGAGTCCCTTCCGCCACCTTGCAAGATAATAATTGTCTTCATTTTGCAGAAAAGGAAGCAGGTTTCAAAAACAGCTCCCTGGGAAAGTGGTGAAGCTGAGTGTCTGCCGAAGAGCTGGGCCCACTCCCACCTCTTCCCCCATCAGGCTTCTGCTCTGCCCGGGTTCCAGAACACGGGGTAGAGAAGAGACATAAGAGGATTGTACGGAGCAGCAGAAAGATTGGGGGACCCAGAGTCAGAGGCTGGGGTTCGGGTCCCAGTTCTTATGAGCTGAGTGAGCTATGAGGTTCTGTTGATGAACACCGGATGCAGCAAGGACGGGAGGGGAGAGAGTTTCTTTTCTTTTCTTGTTTATTTTCAGAGACAGGGTTTCTTTGTGCAGCCCTGGCTGTCCTGGAACTCACTCTGTAGACCAGGCTGGCCTCAGACTCACAGAGATCCTACTGGCCCTGCCTCTGCTGGGATTAAAGATGTGCACCACCACTGGAGAGAGTACCCTGAGCAAGAACCCTGTGAAAGTGTGTTTGTGTGTGTAAACACAAACGTGGGGAGTGCCCGGATAGGAAGGGAAGGCGGGGCTGCATTCCTCTGTCCACGCGATAGGAGCCAGGACTCCTCAGTGCCTGGAGGGAGCAGAGGTCAGTTTGTGCATTTCTACAAGGAAGAAGGGCAGGCAGGAAAGCTGGAGCGCTGAGTGCCTGTTGCCGTTCATCCGCTGAGCTGATCAAGGAGGCTGGGAAAGAATTCTTTCCTCATGTCTCATTTTGTTTTAACGACAGACTAAAGCAGTGTTTCCACATTTCCCATTATAACTGTTGGTGGGATGTGAGTTATGACCATCATTGTTATTCCTAACAAAACAGGGCAGAAAAGAAGCCATCAGAGGGCATTAGAGGTCCAGACACTGCTACAGAACTTCTTTCAAATATGGGCGCTCTCTTTCTCTGTCTGTCTGTCTGTCTGTCTGTCTCTCTCTCTCTCTCTCTGTGTGTGTGTGTGTGTGTGTGTGTGAGAGAGAGAGAGAGAGAGAGAGAGAGGGTCCAGTTGTATACTATGTGTTTCTTATCGTGTATCATCATCTAGAAATCTCTGGATAAAACCCATTTGCTCTTGGCTGCCACTGACCCTAGCACACACGGAGATCGACCTTTTGAGATTGTAAAGTTTCAGAGTTCTGTTTACACTGGGAAAGAAAGTAATAAGCCGAGTACACAGCCCTTTGCACGCGAAGCTCCAATAACAAAGTTATCACCCTGAGTAAGATAACAGAGGTCCCCAGGGTCCACTAGCAATCTGGGATACCTATTCCCGTCCGATTTCTGGATGACAGCGCTATCAATGGACTCTTTCCATACACAGGTGATCCAGAGGGGGCCAATGAAACAATGGTCCAGAAGGATTCTGGTGGCCAGAAAGCTTCCTGTGGCCACGTTAACGTCAGAGTCAGCAGTGGCAAAGCCGGGAATCCCGGGTCCGTCTTGAAGACCGGGTGCCTGCACAATCTAGTGGAAGGGCATGGCCAGGTTCTCAGCAGGGAGATGGGACAGGGGATGAGTGGGAGGGGGGGCCTTGCTAGCAACCCCCCCCCCCCCCGCAAGGCTCCAAGGAGAGAACGAGATGACAGAGCTCAGGTGAGGAGAATGAGTAAGAAGATATACATAGAGGGAGGCAGGGAAAGCAAGAGAACTGCCAGGCCTCTGTGGAGAGACCAGCAGACTAACCAGGTGACTCCCCAGGACTCTACTCCCCCCTCTTCTCTCCTGCCGGACCTCACTGAGGTCCCTCATTCCCTGTTCTTCAACCACACTGGACACTGCTTGATCCACTCTTTCTCCTGCAGTCTTGGTTATATTGTTCCTTTGCTAAGCCCACGTCCCTTTCTCTGGGCCCAAGAGGATTGCTTCAGCCACTGCCCCATGACAACTTCCCAGACTGCTCTGAATATGGAGTCTCTATTTCTGGCAGACATTTAAATTCTTCAGGATCTGTGTTAGGCCTGTGTCGGCAAGTCCACCTCAACTGTGAACTCCCAGAGTATAGTCAAGATCAGACGTGTGTCGGGGCTCCTCCGGGAAACATGTGGACGGGTGGAGAAACAAACAGAGAATAAAGACAGCAGGACAGACGACCTAAGCAGGGGCTGCCATGTATATAGAGAGGCAGAGAGGTAGAAATGATAGCCCTTGCCTGGGAGTCTGGAAGCTGTCCTGTTTATTCTGTGGCCTTGGACAAGTCATGCAGCATTTTTCTGGGCCTTAGACTTCTCCTGCACGAGGAGTGAGGGGCAAATGGGGAATAAAGTGCCTCATGATTACTGAATCCTCAGGACTTCCAGCTCCCATGTCTGAGCCACACGGGTAGGAGTATTACCTGTTGTCTGGAGTGAAGGAGAGCTCTGCTCCTGGATGCAGGGATCAGAGAGATAGGGAAGGGAAGCGGAAGGGAGGGAAGGGAAGGGGAGGGGAGGGAAGGGGAGGGCCTCAAGCGTCTCAGGTTTGTATCCAGACCCCTAGAAAGAGACCAGCGTGACAACTACTTGGAGAACAGCCTCTGACCTCCAACCACACCCAAATTGGGGAGCGCAGAGGTTGGGATCGAAGCAGCTGACACCGAGTGCTTCTTCTGAGCTGTCACACATCTAGAAGGCAGTGAAGAGGGGTCATTTTAACCGTCTGTCTGTCTGTCTGTTTGTTGAGACAGGATCTTGCTGTGTAGGTCAGGCTGGCCTTTAACTCACAGAGATCTGGACTCCCTCTGTCTCCAGAGTGCTGGGCTTGAAGGTGAACGCCACCCCCCAGCTTTAACCCTTTGTAAGTGTTTGGTTTGGTGAAAGGAGGAGGTTGTGCCGCCCTTACCATCGCCCTTCTGAATCTTTTCATCTTGTTAGACTGAAACTACACCTCGGAGTGAGGTTTCTCCATCCAAGAGTTCAGACGACCTGAACCCAACTGTCTGTCTGTCTGTCTGTCATTTCCTCAGTCCCTCACTGAGTCAGCGGGGTCTGTCCCTGGAGTAAACTGTTTATAGTTCAAATCTACTTGTGTAATACTGGTGCAGCCACCCTGCACGCTTGGGTACAACTTGCCTGAAAGATCTTTTTGCCATTCTTTTATCGTAGAGCTATTTGGCTTTGAATCTAAAGTAACTGTCTCTTCGGAAGCCCCTATCAATGGTCCCTCGTGGTTCCCTTTGTGCCTCTGATACCCGACGCGTAATCGTTGGTTTGACTTAATTATTTTTCACTTGACATTGGCAGAGCGTAATGTAAAATCAATAGGCAATCAGCAGGAGCCGTGCTTTGAGCTGTTCCCCAGCTACCGATAATACGTCCGACGTTCTCCTACAATGCTGGGCTGCTCCAGTCAGCCAGACACAAGTACAACCTGTCCCCTCCAGTATGTTATTGTACTAAACCAAGATGCCTCCCGGATTAAGTGTGTGAGCACGTTTCTAATAAGGTATTCCAGCTTAAAGTGGGTGTATTGTTTCATAACCAGTTGTAAATAAAGAGCAGCTGTCGTTGGAACCCTCTTTTTTGTCTGTCCATCCTGCCTTGGCAGTTCACACCCCTAATCCTAGCACGGGAGAAGCTGAGGCAGAGGGATTGCAAGTTCCAAACCAGTCTCAGCTACAATTGAGATTCTACATAAATAAATGGAACTGGGCTTGGTGACACACACCTTTAATCCCAGCACTTGGGAGGCAAGGGCTGGCAGATCTCTGAGTTCAAGGCCAGCCTGGTCTAAGTAGTGAGTTCCAGGACAGCTAGGGCTACACAGAGAAACCCCATCTCTAAAAGTAAATAAAAATAATAAAGTAGTTGCAGTACTTTCCCTTGTCCAGAGTTTTCTTTCCCACAATTTAAACTGCCCAAAGTCAATTAAGGTATGAAAAATTCCAGAAATAACTCAAGAGATTTAAATTGCTCTGAGTAGCAAGATGAAATTTCACCCAGTTCTGCTCCGTCCCACTCTATCCCCTCCAGGGCACAAATATCCCCTTTATCCAGATTCTCCATTCCGTAATATAATCCTTATATAATCCATTGTATCCATTATATAACGTAATCCTTATAAATGCCTTCTGTGTCAGAGAGAGGAATATTTGCCCATTGTTATGGTATGTTGCTGTGACGGCTCCATGGCTTTGTTTTATTAAATATTTCTGCTAATCTCTCATTGCACCTGATTTATAAGTTAAGCTTTCTCACAGATGTGGATGCCAATGAAAACCATGGCATGTATAGGGCTCAGCACCCTCTGCAGTGTGTGTAGGGGGGTTCTTGGAGCATATCCTCCACAGAGAAGGATGACTTATATATATATATGATTTTATTGAGCTCTACATTTTTCTCTGCTCCCCTCCCTGCCTCTCGCCTCCCCTTCTACCCTCTCCCATGGTCCCCATGCTCCAAATTTACTCAGGAGATCTTGTCTTTTTCTACTTTCCATGTAGATTAGATCCTGTAAGTCTCTCTTAGGGTCCTTGTTGTTGTCGAGGTTCTTTGGGATTGTGATTTGTGGGCTGGTTTTCTTTGCTTTATGTTTAAGAACCACTTATGAGTGAGTACATGTGATAATTGTCTTTCTGGGTCTGGGTTACTTCACTCAGTATGATGTTTTCTAGCTCCAAGAAGGATGACGTCTGTACTTGTGTGGAGGTTTTACTCTAGCGTCTGTTTGTTTTATACATGTCTTGTAGTTTTGTCTCTTGTTTCCTGCATTCTGTTTTCTTCTGTATCTGGCTGATTTTTGGCAGCAAAGCATTTAAATCCCTCCCTCATTTGCTTTCATTTTTATTCTGTAGCTGTCTTCATTGTGAGCTGTAGGATTATGTTTAATATCTTAAAGGTATAATGCTCTAATTTGAATTTATAACAACAGCTTAGCTTCAGATGCACACACACACACACACACACACACACGAGAGTCCCTTAACAGTCTTTCTTTATCCCCTTTACTTGTCGAAATCACAAAATTACACATTTACACACTACACGCCTCAAAAACTAAACAAACAAACAATTCTTTTCAAACAACACAGAAAACCGGAAGTGAGGTAGCAAGCCGCCCTTACGGCAACACTAGCGTTTATAATTGTCTGTGCATTTATCCTTATCGGAATCTTCTGCCTACCGCTTGAGTTGCTGCCCCATCCCTTTCTTTCACCCTAGGGAAATCCTTCAGTGTTTCTTGCAGGACAGAATGGGGATGTCTTAATTCGTCCCTCTCATTTTTGAAGTTTTGCGAGGTGCGGGATTCTTGATTGACAGGTTTGTGCTTGGTTCCCTCTTAGCTTTCTGACTGTCTCCATCCCTGCTTCCGGCCTCCAGAGCTTCCAGAGTCCCGCTGAGATTCCCGCTGGGAACCCCTGTAGCTGCTTCTCTGGGCTGCTGTCATCAAGAGTTTCAAGATTATGTCTGGTTTTCAATAATTTGATTATAATGTCTTAGCACAGGCAGGCCCCGCTCAAGGGCCTCCTTGGAGTTGGCTGAAATTACATCAAATTTGCAAAGTTTCTAGCCATCATTTCACCAAACATAATTCTCTACCCATGTCCCTTCCTCTCAGACTTCATGAAGCAGAAGCACCTCTTATTGGCAGAGGGTGTCCACATTGTCTAATTGTTTGCTATTTCCGTCCTGACTTCAGGGTTGCTGGACCTTTCTCTCACCTCCTGTATCCCCGAAGGGAAGTTTCCAGCTCAGCTGCTGTGTTTTTCAGCTCCAGGTTCCTTCCCTTGGAGGTTTTCTTTTCCTGCTTGTTAACGGTCGTCTCATGCATCGCTTTCTTGACTTCCCTGTGGTTATTTTCAAGTTTTCTAGAAGAAATCTGTTGTAGGTTCCTTCTCACTTTCCATTTGATATTTAATTTCTTTAATTTTGTTTTTTCATTTTTGGGGAGAACAGGGTCTCTCTACATGGCTCTGGTGGCCTGGAATTCACTACACAGACCAGGCTAGCCTTTAAATCACGGAGATCCGTCTGCCTCTGCCTTCTGGTGCTGGGATTAATGCGCCACTATGCCTGGCCTCTCTGCTTATCACTACAGTTTGTATTAGTGTTACTGTGCATGTTGATGGGGTGTGTGTGCATGTCACGACATACACGTGCCAGTCACAAGACGGCCCAGTCTCTCCTTTCACCTTTATATTTTTTATTAGGATTGCAGGTCACCAGGCTCACACTTTACCCACAGAGTCATCTCACCCAGTCTCCCTTTTTTCTTCAAATAGTGTACATCTGGTGTTTGACAACCTTGTAGTGTTTTGTTGAAATTTTGACTTTTTTTTTTTGATTTTCGAGAAAGGGTTTCTCTGTAGTTTTTGGTGCCTGTCCTGGAACTAGCTCTCATAGACCAGGCTGAAATTTTGACATTTTAAACTAGTAACTCACTAGTTCTTGAAATAAAAGTTCTCCACTCCAGGGTTCATGGAGGTCAGTTAGTTGGTTGGTCATTCTTCGCTGACAGCTGTCCTGGTGGACATTGGGACATTGGGGTACATGCTGCTCCTCTCAGCTCTGAAGAGGTAGAGGCAGGGGGATACAAGTGTTGGGCCGTTCTGTGTTACTCACTATATCGTTCCAGGGCAGCCTGAACTATACAGTGAGACTTTGTCTCAAAAAAAAAAAAAAAAAAATCAAAATTAAACAAAAGCTGTAGCAAGGATCAGCTTAGGGTATAAACTGGTCTTTTTGGGTCATTTTGAGCCTGTGCCCTTCCCTGGCTTTGCAGGGTCCTCCATCTATAGGGCTCCTTTGGAATAGGAGATCTTTAGTGCCTGGCTCCCAAAGGGGCAGATCTTTAAGTTCCCTGGTAGGGGCTTTGGCTGGGGGGGGGGGGCTTTGTCTGTGTCCCCACCTCTGAAGTGACAATGAGAATCGGTTCAGGACTCTGAGCCTGTACTGAGAACCTACATCCCTTTTCTAAGCAACATACAGGTCATGGCTTGCACAGCTGCCTTCCACAAGTCTGGGCTACAGGTCACTGCTGCCGGATTACCAGCCCAACGGACTGAAATCAACCAGCTTGCCAACTAAGCCCCCCACCCCCACCCCCGCCCCGCCGAGAGCTCCCAGCATTCCACTGACTCCAGATTTCCACAGCAGGCACGGCAGACAGAATCCAACAATCAATTGTTGTGACATTTGGGAGATAGATTTCTGGTGCTTCCTCTTCTGCAGGCTTCCCAGAATCGTCTTTCCTGTCCAGTTTTACAAATATTTTTTTTCCCAGTGCTGTCAAATGAATTAATAAATCAAAGAGAAGTAGCTAGTATTCATCACGAGCTTGCTATATTCCAGGCACAGATCCACACATTCAACATGAATTAATCCGTTAATCCTTACTATAACGTCGTCTCAAGTACGGGTCATTATTTCTTCACATTACAGAAGAGAAACATAAGGCGGGGGATGGGTGGGGAGGCCTGCTGTGGGAAACTTGTCTCCTCTGAGGTTGAGATTCAAACCTGAGAAGGGTTTGCCTCCAGAATCCATGCCTTATCATTGTGTTTGCAAAGAGGTATCCTTGACACCCAGGGACAGCAGAGGAAGGGTTCTCCATGGTGGAAGGGGCGGGGTGCGGGGGGCGGGGGATTTCCTGAAAGAGGTTTACCTGAAAAGGTAAGAGATGAGCTGGGCATGGGGGGCTTTGTAGAAAGAAAGACCAAACACCTGCATCTGTCAAACTGCAAGAAGCTGTGCCCGGGCAAGACAGTATGCAGGCCGCAGACAGAGCTGAAGAGCAGTCTGCATCAAACAAGCACTTCCAATGTAGGGAAAGGAAACTGGGAAATGGAAATGTCTTTGCGAAGGAGGTGGCAGCTTCAGAAGATAGCAAGGACCGCAGCTGGCAGATTGGGCCGAGAAAGTCTTCCAGACAGGGGAAGGCGTGGAGGTGAGAGAGTGGGAGAGAAATATTTAGGGACACGTTCGGCTTGGCAGGAGGGGAGAAGTGTTCATCACACAGTGACGGCTGAGGTATTGGCGGAGCCCACTCCGGGTTTTACAGTAGGAGGACTGTGAATTCTTACGGAGTCAATTGGGGGTTTCGGTGGTGTGACCACGGAGGTGCCAGGAGAGTCCCAGTTTCCATGTCTGTGAAGTGGAGGTGATGCTTCTACAAAACATTTCTCAAAATTTCCAACTTTCCCAGGTGTCCTTTCCCTCAAGCGGGAAGTCCAGGTGTGTCCATATTCCTTATTTATAAGCATTTGACCACCGGTCTACTCTGCCCCTGTGACTTCCCTTGTGACATCCCACACTGGTAGTGAGAGGCCTGACAACAGTTACCGGTTAGTGTAAAACCTGAGTCAACAAGGCTGTGGTCCCTGCCTGCTGTTGAATCCAAACACGCTCTTAGGATGAATTCCCATAGGGAATCCTGCTAGTCTCTTTCTTCCCAGCTAAACCCCCCTTTTATTTTGTTTCGATGAGTCAGTGAGTTTAATCAAGGCTGCTTATGGAAGCAAAGGTGAAAGGTTATTTAGAGGCACATGGGCAACTTAGTAATTACCTGCACTGGCTGTATAAAAGCCTTTCCCACTGAGTCTAGAAAGACCAAGAAGGGCACAACAGCACTTGAACATGTAATCTCTCTCTTTGTGTACTGATATTTGTTTGTGTTTTAACAAATAAAGCTTGCCTGAAGATCAGAGTACAGAGCTAGGTCACTAGAGGCCAGGCAGGGATGGCACACACCTTTAATCCTAGGACACGGGAGACGGGAGACAGCTGGATCTCTGTGAGTTCAAGGCCACCCTGGGCTACACAAAATCGATCTAGTTTAAAAGAGAACCAGAGTTCACACAAAGGTGATCCCAGCACTTGGGAGTCACACACCTTTAATCCTAGCACTAGGGAGGTAGAGACAGGAGTGATATGGCTGGGCAGAGAGAGGAATATAAGGTGGGAGGAGACAGGAGCTCAGTGCAGTCTGAGGACAGGATTGCCCCTTCGGTCTGAGCATTGGTAGTGTTAAAACTCTAGTGGCTGGCCACTCTGCTTCTTTGATCTTTCAGCTTTCACCCCCAGATAGTTGACTCTGAGTTTTTATTATTAATAGCAATTAGAATTCGTGCTACAACTTTGGTCTCCCTTCCTCTTGATAGTCAGATGATAAATAGCTCAGCTTTCATCTAAAACAACAAGACACAAGGGATTAGTGAGGCTCTTCAAATAAAGTCTAACTTTATGTGATACACACGGCCGTTAGAAGGCAGGGAGGGTTCAGACATTAAAGAGGCCCCTTAATAAATAAATTAATACAAGAAACTCAACAGTCCTGGCTAACTCTCCTCTCAGTGGCATACCTGAGGTCTCCTATCACACTCCTGAACAGAGACCCATCTCAAGCCCATTAAGGTGCTATGTAGAAGAGGCCATTCCTTCAGATAGATCTTTCATTAGGCCCTGAAACGCAACATCTTACCCAGTATGTTACATCTCAGAAACCAACCACCGAGACGGTTAATGATCATCAAGACAATCACAGCCCTGAATCAGACTCTTTCTCACCAAGTGAGCATGCCCAGTCAAATCCAGCCTCCACAGAAGGCTGCAGAGCTGCTCCCTCTCCAAAGTCTGCCTCCCTCTGGAATCGAACACTGAGCCCTCAGAACTGTTATTGTTTGTATGGTGGAAACTGTGTGATGGGAATGGCATGATGAGTCACCCTCATCAAAGAAGATTGTGGGCTGGTGAGATGGCTCAGTGACCTGAGTTTCGTCCCTGGAGCTCACGTGGCGGAAGAACAGGATGACGCCCCACGAACTGTCCGAAAACCTCCACACAGACAGGTGTATCCCATGATATAAAGTGTACCGCAGACACATGGTTCTCTGTTACTCCCTCCTCCCCTTAAATTCTCCCAGTGTGTTCAATAAACTTTTTTTCCCTACTTTGGTATAATGGTGAATTCTTTCGCCGACCCCTACCATTCCCCTTATATCCCCACTCTTTAGGTATAGGAGTTCAGACTTCACAGGAGACTCCAAGGGTGCAGCACTCAATCCCAGCAGCCCAGTTGGAAGGGTGACCCTGCCCACACAGATGCATCTCAGATGAGGCCACAGTGAGAAGAGCCCCCAGAGGATCCCCTGGACGATGGAATTCTTCTTTTCTTCTTTTGGCTTCTTGAGAGTCTCACTCTGTAGCCAGGCTGTCTAAAAGCGGATGGTTATCCTGCCTCCACCTCCCCAGTACTGGGATAACAGGGAAACTTACAGAGGTGGGCCCCTAAGGAGTGGGGGTTCAGCCCAGGTGAGTCCCCACGGTCACACCAAAGGAGGCAAGGGTCTGAAAATCCGCTTTCTTCTGAGTGTGAGCCTGATTTTACCGACTAAGAGCTTCCTTTTCCTCCGGCACACACAAACAAGCCCAAGCAAAGATTTTTGTTTTCAAAGAAGGAAGAAAGAAACAAGCTTGGGACGTGGCAGGGGAACCTTGCTGGATTTCCCCCACCCAGGGGCCCTTTCCAAAGTGGCAAGCTCCTGGGGGTCCAGAATCAATACCAAGCCTCCCACCAACCCTTTATTGGGAAGGGCTCCCTGAAGTTTGGCATTGTCTGGACACACACACACACACACACGTATATCTATGTGTATATATATATATACATATATATTTATTTATTTATTCTTGCATAAATTTCGGCTGGAGAGGAAGGCTGCAGAGGGAGGGGAAGTCTTAAGCCGCTACTACAGTGCAGTTTCCCTTCTTGGAAATGCAGCTAGAAGTTGACATTCCCTCCAGGAGAGAAAAAATAAGTCTGTTTTGTCTGTTGCTTTCTCCCTCTCTTGCTGTCTGCCAGCTTGCCAGCTTTCTCTCTCTCTCTCTCTCTCTCTCTCTCTCTCTCTCTCTCTCTCTCTCTCCCTCCCTCCCTCCCTCCCTCCCTCCCTCCCTCCCTCTCTCTCTCTCTCTCTCTCTCTCTCTCTCTCTCTCTCTCTCTCTCTCTCACACACACACACACACACACACACACACACATTAATGGCTCGAGACCCTTTTTTTAAACTTTTTTTTTAGTGGGAGGACGGAGACTTTGAGAGAAAATCCTCATCCACCCATTCTTACCAACTAACTCAGCGTGCACGCGCGCGCGCACACACACACACACACACACACACACACACACACACACACACACACACACACACACACACTCTCCGGCGACCTCCAGATGTTCCCAAGCCAGCGGCCATCTGCTGAGATTACCCGGCCGCCCAAAGGGGGAAGGCAGAGGGGGCAGGGATCCTGGTTGCAGGAAGCTGGGAGAATCTTAGTGGAGTGGGAGGGAACCGCGCACTTTTGAGACGCTCCCTAGGGTGGAACCCGTGCTCGGCGGGCGGGCGGGGGCTGGGCTGCGAGAGAGCCTTGCTAGACTTGCACTTTGACGACGCTCCCTGAGCCTCTTGGCGGCGAGCCCGGGCAGCCACTGGGTGCCCAGCGAGGGGAGCCCGGCGGCGGGCGGAGACTCGGGGCGGGACGTGCGGCGCGGAGAAAAGCGCCGGCCCACCGGCCAGCGCCGGGCCGCCTAGGTGAGCGTGCCGAGGCGACAGCTGTGGACCTGCCAGGTGGGTGCTGTCCCGTGGCGCAGCGAGATCGGCGTGCCTGGGGATGTCTGGAGCCTCGGACTCCAACCTCGCCGCCCCATCCCGTGGACGGGCGGGCGCGAGGGGCGGGTCCGGGTCCCGCCGAGGCCCCTCAACTTTTCCGGGACACCGGGCCACAGCCGCGCAGGGTCGGGGGAGGGGGAGCAGCAGGGGAGAGGGCTTTCAGGAGACAAAGACTCCGCCTGGGGGCCGTGGGCGTGGGCCGGCGCCTCCAGGGTCTTTGTAGGAACACGTGCATCTCACGGGAGTGGGTCTTTGGTGGATTTGGGTTCAGAAGCCAGCATCTGCCGGTGCCTTTGTGTGTGCGTGGCTTGGCACGGCTGTCTCGCGCCGGTATCCCCGCTCCGCAGCCTGGCGCTTGGTTGTGGGGACCGGTGGGCGCTCCGCGTGTGTCCGCATACGTGGTCTGAGCCTGTCGACGTGTCTGGGTTGGGTGACCGTGGGGCATGTATGCGCGCTCAGAGCCTGAGCCGCCCCGACTCTCCGCTTCCCCTGCTGTCCACCGTTTCCCCCCCTACTTGGCTTCAAACTTTTCTCCGGGTTCCTCCAGCAACGCCTGCTGGCAGCCCTCCTCTCTCTCTCTCTCACCTCCGGAGGTCCTTCGAGCAGCCAGGGAGTGGGATAGGATTGGTGGGTCGGGGGTGATCGGCAGTCCCTGGCGACTGGCCCGGGCCAGGATTGGGCGGAGCATGCTGGACACCCTCACAGGACCCTAGTAGGAGGAGGGAGGGACGCGGCTGGTCTGGGCTCCGGCCTGAGGCTGGAGACCCGGGAGTAGCGCGTTGCTGGCCGTTGTCTGCCCTGCGCCTCTGGGACAGAGTGAGTGTGGATGGAGGAACCTGGCAGCTTGGTTTCGAGTACCGCTGTGTGTTTATCCGGACTCCAGGGTTGAGGGGACCAAGCTTCCGATCCCATAGGTGAGAAAGGCCAAAGCTTGCTTGCATTCGGCCTGCTGGCGGCCCCTAACCCCGGATGGGCTCTGGGGAGAGGGGGGCCTTGCACACTTTCCACGGGATAGTCAGTGCCCCACGGTAGGGCAAGCCCGGTTGAGATCCGGTCCCTGTTAGGATGGGGGTAGGAACTCCTCGCAGCCTCTGGAGCAGAGCGCTCAGTGGTGGTTACCAACGTTGGGAGCTTAGCTGAGAGCAGCGCCCCCCTACACTTGGCCAGGCCAGAGGCGACTGACTCAAACTTAGATCTTTGCCCATGCTATCCTTTTGGATAAGTCTAGACTTACAAAGACCTCAGAGTGGGAGGGGCGCCGTCCTGCCTGGGCTTTTGATCCTGGGTGGCAAAGATAAGCCAAACACTTATTTTCCAGCCCTCCACCCCAATCTTTAACCAAGAACTTTGTCCAGTACTACGGCAAGGGGTCAGGGGGGTTGGGGAGAAGAGCAGGGAGAGACACAAGCTGGCCACAAACTTGGGAAAGAGGCAAGGATGGCCACTTTCCTTTTCGTTTCTAGTCCTTCCTCTTGAAAGAGGGAATACTGAGTGCCTTGTGATCACCCCCTTGTGATCCCAGAGCCTGGAAACTATTGTGTTCCCAGGCATTAATTTGTTCCTAGGAAGAGCTGGAATGTGTCTTGGGGAACTTGAGTTCACAGGACTCCCACCCACCCTGTTGCACTGACCCATGTAAAGGCCAACGCTGATGTTGCTTATCTTTACATGACAGACTGGTCAAGAGACAGAGTCCAGACCAGTCCTCTTAGTCATTACTTCTGGCCCAAAGCAGAAGCGATGTATCTGTTGGAATTCACCATCCTTTCTCAGGGCACCAAGCCTAGGAATTGGGGATAGTTCCTGAAGAGGTCTGGGCCCACCCTGGAAGTTCCAGGTTCCATAGGAGGGGCCACGGGAGGGACCTGGCAGAGCACATGATTCCACTTAGGGTTTTGAAGTTTTCCAATACACAGCCGAGCCAAGTAGAGCCTCCCACAGTACATGCAGGGCTCTGCACCTTCTGGAAGTGGTGCACACAGGTGGTTGCCTTTGTTTGTGGGGGGCAGGGCAGGGAGTCAAGGTTTGGGTGTTTAGGTATGGGAGTTACTCAGAGGCTCGGTAGGCGAGGCAGTGGCTGAATCATAGAGCATCAGTTTGGGCTGAAATGAACCTGTCTGCAGAGAACTCCTGGAGGAAAGGGTGGCCTTGATCAGTCTAAAGCCTGGCCCTGGCTTTCAGATGGTGCCGGAGTCTGCATGTCTTCCAGTCAGAAAGTCTGGGAGCTGTGTCCTTGCTCCATGGCTTCCTCCCTCTGTCTCCTGTCAGATTCTTAGTCTCCTTCAAATGGAGTTATGGATTGATAAGTTGTAGATGTTAAATAGCATAACAGATTATAAATGCACTAATAAATTGAGATGTGGTTTTGGGGTGTCTGATTGCGTTGTATGAACACAAGTGGAGGCAGAAATAGGGCTTGGGTCTCAATCTTACACCTGGTTTTACCACTAAGCCTAATTCTGAGTTCCAGGAGGCCCCGAAGCAGAAGGAGGCTTCTCTGCCCATGTCGTTTTATTCCTCTAGCCCCCCCTCCTCCACCATCCCCCCCCCATGCTAGTATCCACACTGGAACTGGACACTGGACACATTCCTCGACAGTCACAACCCAGTGAGCCTTTGTGGGGAGTGGATGAGAACCGGGTTAGGCTGGGAAGGCCTCACAGAACAGGTAGCTTCTGAGTCAAACAATTGAGAGTTTGTAGAAAACCAAAAAAGGAGGGGTGGGGCTTTGCCATCTTTGTCAAAAGAAATAGCCTCTGCAAAGGCAAAGGGCCCTGGGGAGTGACAGGCTTCTAGTCTGAGAGGCTGTCTTTGTGGAATGGGTTTTAGATGGGGCACCGCGGTGGGATCTTGATCTTCATTCGGAAGCTGTCTGTACTCCAGTGTCCAGCATGGCAGTGCAGTGGTTCGGAGCTGTAGCAGTGTTCAGAGGTGGAGGCCAGGGGCCAGGTGGCTACAGAGGTGTCCTGAGTTTGATCTAGGTAGGGTGAGGTGGCCACCCACCTTGAGGAAGAGGAGAGACACAGCGCCTTGCTTGCCTAGGAGTGACTGCTGTTTTGATGTCAGATTTCCTTTCGGTCATAGGTGGCACCATTGCTTCAGCCTCCTCTGGCCTTCATGACCTTCCCAGATCCCAGAGGAGCTTGGTCGTGGGCTCTGGATGGGACCCTGAGAGATTCCAAGGCCTCTCAGGATGGCTTTTGAGCTCTCCTTCCTGTGTGTCTTTAGCATCTCCTCCCTGACCCTGCAGTCACCCACAGAGGCGGGACTGAACATGCGCTGAGACCCACTGGTGCCGGCCGGCTAAGTTCTTGCTTCCCTAAGTAGTCGGAACAGGCCAGGCTGGGAGCAGCATGGGGCTCCGCTCTATGATGCAAGACCAGACTCGGTCCTCACAGTCTTTGGAAGCCTGCGAGGTTGCTACCCAGTCTGCAAAACCTTTCTTCTGCCCCGTGCAGCCTCTCCCTGTGTTCTCACGTGCGGTTTAGATTGGTGGGAGACTGGCAGTTTTCCCAAAGATCAGCTGGAAGGAGAAGGTAGCATCTGAGCCTTGTCTATATCCCTGCAGCTGGTACTCCTTGGGTGGGAGGGTGCTGAAGTTCCAGGCCCCACCTATAACTACAATGTCGTGAGGGAGGCCAGGTGCTCCGTTCAGAATACGTGGGTCCAGCTTTTCTCTCCTCACTGACTGTGAGACCCTGGACAAATCGTTGAACCTCTCTAGACTCTTTAAACAGCTATAAGACAAGTGCAGTGCCATCTAACTTCCTGGTTTTCACAGGGTGACTGAAGCTAACAGTTGAAGATGCCTGGGACAGGCTGAGGTGTTCTTTGGTGACAGCGTCACCGTCTGTGTGCCTGATATGTCTTTTAGACATTTTGGCTTGGTTGATTGGTCGCTTCTTTGTTTTGAAACAGGGTCTTAGTATAGAGCCCCAGCTGCTGTGGAACTTGCTGTGTGAACTAGGCTGGCCTTGAACTCTCGAACTCAGAGAGCTCCTCCTGCCGCTGTCTTTTGAGTTCTGGGGTTAAAGGCACCACCACACCCAGTCAGTACCTGGTGTATCTTAATATAGTACCTGATCCAGGGGGAAAAATAAAACATCCTACCCCCCTCCCTGCCCACAGAGTACTGGAAGGTAAACATGTCATTACAGTCCAGCTTTACCAGCTCTGAGCGCCTGTCCACACTGCCCGTTTCTAAGTGGAGGCCAAGGGTGGGTTTGGAGCTCACAGATCTAGGTCTGGTCCCTCTGTTACCTGGCTGAGTAGCGTGCTGCTGTTTGTGCAGTGGGGATAATAATCACCACGGTTAAGGGCTGTCGGGGAGCTGATGTGCTTGCCGTATCGATTCTGTAGAGAAAGCCAGCCCTGAAGGCTCTGAGTATGTCCCCAAAATTCTAATGTCCAGAGCTACGTGGTTGGAGGGCAGGACGCTTCTGAAATTTCTCCCTGTGGATGTCATGGCCGTCAGGATGCTAATGACTGAGGGGCAATGCCACGTCGGGTTGAGGAGCAGCCGGCTGATAGAAAACCCCGTCCTAGGTGGGTGTCGGGCACTGGGCCCACCCACAGTGATTCCCCAGCCCACCTGGCTCCTGCGCCAGAGGTTCCGTGTAGGCGTTAGCAAAAGCTAGAAAGTTTTGTAAGTCAGAAGTGCTATGGCACCCTGTACCAGGGCCTGGCAGGACTTCAGCCTCTAATCCCAGAGAGGTGTCTACAGAAGAGGAGGGTGTGTGGGGCCTCGCCAGCAGACCTGTGTCTGAGAGGTCAGTGTGAACCGTGGACCCGTGGGGTGCTTGGTTCTGTGTATAGGAACCTGGTAGAACACGAAGGATAAGTCATCACCTCCAGAAAGTTTAGAAAATCATGGCTGTTGGTGGCCGCCAGGGTCTAAGCATTTACAGAACAGGATACACCAGCACTGTATTTTCCCCAGCCATCACTTCTTGTCCCTGTGGGGGACTCTGAGGCTCCAGTGGGCAGGGCTGGATTCCCAGCTGGCTCTTGGTCTTGTAGCTGACCCACATGGCTTCTTGCTGGGTTTCTGTTGCTGCCTCCTGGCGCCCAGGTCTGACTTCGACCCCAGGTGAGGAAGGAAGCCTAGGTTAAGGAGGGGAGCGGCTCACATTTGATGTTTGAAATTTGAATTTTCTCATTTGCCTCTCAAGGAGGCCTATTGGTAGCCTGAGGTGCGAGAGGCCAGGAAGGAGGGGTGGTGGGAGACTGTGCGAACAGAGATGGCTTTGTTCCACCGGTCGGGCAGGGACGGGCGGGGAGATGTGTGTGATGCACGGGGCGGTGTGAGGTGGTGGGTTCCAGTTCCTGGGCCTTGCCCTCCTATTGTCTTTCCTTTGCATCCCCCTGGGCCTCGGGCATCCATCATCTCCAAGGGCGCTGCAGCTCAAGGGCCTGGAATTCCCTGCGTCTGTGGACGGCATGAACAACCCCGTGGGTGTGTTGGGGAAGTTGCTACCCAGATGACAGAGAGGGTTCATTCCTTTTGAGGATTCAGGCAGGGACGGGAGAAGGGCATCTCCAGCTTCCAGAGGTCTTCTGTCTGGGAGAAGATGATCTCGATCGTTTTGCAAACAATCCCGAGGACAGTCATGACAGATTCAGGATGTGATGTGGAGAGAGCCCCTTGGAGCCGCCAGACCCATCCTGTTCATGCCATTCATGCTTGGCCTCGTGGACCTTTAGTCATTGTGGACTTGACATGGTGGGCCCCCAATAGCTCATGGTTGGGCCTCACAGGGCCCGCCGTCTTCCAGGCTGGAGCTGTGTGAAGTATCTTGCCTTGTTCTGTTGATCTTTGACTGTCTTTTATGCGCAGAGCGAGGTTTGTAGAAAAGATCTCTGGACCAGAGGTCTCTCTGGCCCCCAGGCATCCTTGGTGGCCACCTGTCTGCATCACCTGCCTGAATGTCTGCATTGCGTTCTCTCCCAGAGTAGAGATCCCGGACTGGAGGCTGGGCTGCAGGCATGCTGGGACAGAGATGAGGGGATCAAACTGCTGGAAATGAAACTGCGAAAGTCTCAGAAACCTAAGCCTCCTGGGTTCGAGATGTTCATGGCGTTTGCTATGAATAGGGGCCCTAAGATTCTCATCCACTCACACCCTGACAAGGCTTAGCCCCATGGTCTGGGCTAGGATCAGTACTAAATCCCTCATTGTGAAGGTGGGAAACAGAGTTTCCTAGAGAGGAAAGGACTGGTGACCGCCACAGTCCAGGCGGGACAGTGACTGGATTTGTTGCCCCATTGTTATTTTACCAGCAAGTCCTGGATGGAGCGCGGTGAAGCGTGATGTGTGGGGGGAGTGCTCTCGGTCCCGCATCCAGCCTGGAGACACACAGCGGCTCACACTGTATAACCGTCAGTGCCTTGGCTGTACTGGGAATGTCTCCTGTAGGGGGACACAGAGTGCTTACGGCAGCTCTTGGAGGAACTGTCATCCACGCCCCCCCCCCCCCCCCCCCCGGGTCTCCATATCACATAGGTTGGCAAGTAAGTGACTCTGCATTCTTTAACCAGGGATGGGACAGTTGGTCTCACTGGGCAGACTATGTGAGAGCGGCTGGCTGTCACCTCCTGTTTCCCACTAAAGTTCCCCAGGGTCTAAGTACGACAGCAGGGGCCCTGGGAGATGTCCGTGGTGCGGCAGAGCAAGGCCCTGGCCTAGTGTGGGATTCTGCTTGTGCTCCTGTCCCCATTATCTTGCACGAGGACCTCTGCATCAGGGAAGGATGCGCTCGGCTCTTCATGGATACCGTGTGCGGGGCTTTGTGGACCTGTGTGAGGCTGGCAGGACAGACCTTGCCGTCCTGTGCAGAGCACAGGGCTGGTGCCTGGAGGAGAGAAACATCTGTGCTGCGTTTGCCCGGCCGGTTATATAAGCTAGAGTTCGGGAGAAGCAGCTTGGCATTCTGTGGACACATTGTATAACCACCTCTGGGAACCAAAGGGTAATCTCCGGACCCTTTGTGCTGTTTGTTTAAACCCCCAGGGAGGGTGGGTAAGAGCAGACCGCTTAGCTGGAGGGCAGGGTAGGGGTGGTGGTAATGAACACTTGAAGAGCTCCCTGGGTAACAAAAGGGGCCTGGAGCAACTTAATATTTTCCTCTTGGTGCAAACATTGGAACGCTCTGTCCTGCCTTGGCTGGGACCAGGCCCAGGATGCACCTGGGCAGGGTTTAATCCTCGAATTGGTCTCTATGAAAGGAAGGGGTGGATGAGAAGGGCCCCAGGGTGGAGTAGGAGAGAGGAGCCCAGCTGCACTTCTCTCTGGCCCAGGACAGAGCCAGGGTGCAGATCAAGTGTCTGCCCCGTTAAAGTTTCATGCAAGGCAGGCAGAGTTAACCAGCTGCTCCCCTGCCCCCAGTCTAGAAGGTGGGCAGATCCTCACCCCCTCCCACTTCACCCTATCTTCTTCCCTAGAGGCCCATGAAAGGGAGACAGGCAGGAGGGCAGGCCACCCAGTGAAGAGCCTTCTATCTCCTGAGTGACTGCCTAGCAGAGGAGGGGGCCACTTAGAGGTCCTCACTGCATAACCCTCTTGTGCGTGCCCATGCTAAAACCTCACAGCGGCACCTGTGCCGCAAGACTTTAACTAGACGTGAATGCAGACCTTGAGTGTGCCTGACCTATGCAACCCTTAGATGTGATAGCATACACATAGTGTCAGGCATATGTAATGACTTCTATTGTAATCTCACAGAAGGAACTGAGGTCGAGGGGTGGGTCTGTGGGTTGAGCTGCAGCATCAGTGAGGGATGTCCCTCCTGGACTCTGCCCTGCTTCCCACCAGGCCTGTTGGAGGCAAGAGACTGAGGCAGAAGAACTGAGCAGGCCTAGGTGTAATTCAAGCCCTGTTTTGTGCTAGTTTGTTGGCAAGGTCCTTGTTCTTCCTGAGCCCCATTTCTTCTGCACAGTGGGGTAACAAGCCAGTTGCCTTTTGCGGTTAAAGGGGGAGGGGACAGAGAGGTCAGCCAGCTGTTAGCTGGGTAGGGCACAGGCAGGAAAGCAGGGGTTTAGGGTGATGGGTGTCCCGCGATCATCTCTGGGAGTTTAGACACCGGGTCTCCAAGAGGGGAAGATGCTAAGGTGGGAGGTATAAGGGAAGTCACTGCAGGAGGAGTGGGCTCATTCCCTGCCGTTGACAGAAAAGGATCCTGGCTCTTGTGTCTACTCCACCTCGCACCACCATGCTTAGCTGCATCCAGCCTGCTCCACCTTGCTTAGCTGCATCCATGCCTGCTCCACCATGCTTAGCTGCATCCATGCCTGCTCCACCTTGCCTAGCTGCATCCATGCCTGCTCCACCATGCTTAGCTGCATCCATGCCTGCTCTACCATGCTTAGCTGCATCCATGCCTGCTCCACCTGGCACCACCATGCTTAACTGCATCTATGCCTGCTCCACCTGGCACCGCCTTGCTTAGCTGCATCCATGCCTGCTCCACCTGGCACCACCATGCTTTGCTGCATCCATGCCTGCTCCACCATGCTTAGCTGCATCCATGCCTGCTCCACCTGGCACCGCCTTGCTTAGCTGCATCCATGTGTGCTCCACCTGGCACCACCATGCTTAGCTGCATCCAGGCTTGCTCCAGCCCTTCAAGGCTCAGTTCTCTCTTGTCATATCGAGACAGGACCCCACCTTGTAGATGGTTGTGAGGGTTGGAGGAGACCGTGCCCTGAGGTGGCCAACCCAGCGCCCAGCCTGTGGCATCTTTTCGGTCAAAGCTAATGAAGCCCCCTAACTTGGCCCCTGTACTGTGCACGCCTTTCCGGCATACCTGGGTCTCCAGCAGCATCACGGCAAGATGTCCGGGTACCCTCCCTTCAACCAGAGCAGGCCGCTTGCATCTGATGCTCCCAACTGAAGATCTGTACCCCTGACCTAACCCCTTTAACCTTGCAGGTGTGAAGATTGAGGCCAGAAAAAAAGATGATCAGGGTAGGAGTTAGGAGTGTTCAGGAGCTGGGATGCGTCAACCTTACAGGGCAGGATGAGCGTGTCTGGCACATTCACCCCTTACCCGTGGCTCTCTTTCCAGGTGCCGCCATGTGGTGCTCCCTGTTCCTGCTGCTCCTGGCTGTCGGCGGAGTGCGGACCACCCGGCCGTGCTTTCCCGGGTGCCAGTGTGAGGAGGAGACTTTCGGCCTCTTTGACAGCTTTAGCCTGACTCGGGTGGACTGCAGCAGCTTGGGCCCCCACATTGTGCCTGTGCCCATCCCTCTGGACACAGCCCACCTGGACCTGTCTTCCAACCGGCTGGAGACGGTGAATGAGTCGGTGCTGGGGGGGCCGGGCTATACCACGCTGGCAGGCCTGGATCTCAGTCACAATCTCCTCACCAGCATCGCACCCACTGCCTTCTCCCGCCTGCGCTACCTGGAGTCTCTCGACCTCAGCCACAACGGCCTGGCAGCCCTGCCGGCTGAGGTTTTCACTACCACCTCCCTGAGTGATGTCAACCTCAGCCATAACCGACTACGGGAAGTCTCCATATCTGCCTTCTCCACCCACAGCCAGGGCCGGGCACTGCACGTGGATCTGTCCCACAACCTTATCCACCGCCTGCTCCCCCATCAGCCCCGGGTCAGCCTGTCTGCACCTACCATTCAGAGCCTAAACCTGGCCTGGAACCGGCTCCGCGCCGTGCCTGATCTCCGAGACCTGCCCCTGCGTTACCTCAGCCTGGATGGGAACCCCCTGACTGCCATCAACCCAGGTGCCTTCATGGGGCTGGCGGGCCTCACCCACCTGTCCCTGGCCAGCCTACAGAGTGCCCTCCAGTTAGTACCCCATGGCTTCCGGGAGCTCCCGGGCCTGCAGGTCCTGGACTTGTCAGGCAACCCCACGCTCAAGTGGGCAGGAGCCGAGGTGTTTTCAGGCCTGGGCTTGCTGCAGGAACTAGACCTGTCAGGTACCAGTCTGGTACCCCTACCTGAGAAGCTGCTCCATCATCTCCCTGCTTTACAGAGTGTCAGTGTGGGCCAAGATGTGCAGTGCCGGCGCCTGGTGCGGGAGGGTGCCTATCCCCGGCAGCCTGGCTCCAGCCCTAAGGTAGTCCTACACTGTGGAGACACGCAGGAGTTTGCTGCCAGGGGCCCAGACATCTTGTGACAAATGGCATGGCCTGGGGCCACTGGAAAGACTGTCGTCCTGTGCTCGCTCAGGTCCCAGCTAACTTATATTTTAATGTGCCAATGCCTGTGGGGGTCCACAGGTCTGTGTGGCAGCATCTCAGTAAAGCTGTGGGCCGGGGATAGCGTTCCTACCTGGAGCCTATAACCAGTAGCAAAATCTACCCATTTGTCTCAGTGGCTCACTTCCCAGAACTGTGAGCAGAGGGACATTGTTGCCAACCAGACTCTGGTCCCTTCCCGAGCCCCTGCCCTAGTTGTCCCTAAGTGCCTTCCCTTTGGTCCAGGCTGACCTGACCCGTGGCGTGAGAGCGTGGGTGGGCGCCACCGTTGCAAATGCTGACTCGGGTCGTCTGACTGAGGGTTCCTTTGAGCACAGTATCTCCTCACATCGTCTGTGCTCTGGGCCTGTGAGGCCAGCTTTTTCCCCATTCCCATGGAATCCTGGGTAGACTCTTAATTATATAGAAAGATTTAGAGAGAAAATCAAATCTGGCCTCCTCGGAGGACAGATGGGAATAAGGGACCGGGAGCAGCAAACATGCTCACCTGAGGTCTTTAGAGGCGTGGAGAGCCCAGCCTCCTGCTGAGGTTGGGGGCTGTGTACTTTCCTCTCTGATATCCATCCCTCCGTCTTGCTGGGCACCCTATTACCTTGTCCATGCTCTATCTCCTCACGCCCAGCAGCAGCGACAAGGTCATGGGGATGGGACTCTAGGTCCAGTGGCCAGTTTATGATACGAGCAAAGTCAGTCTGCCCTTCAGAGCCTCAGAAGCTCGGGACACACCAGTCCCAAGCCCGTCAGTTTCTCAGGTGGGGGCCCCCTAGCATCAAGACTGGAAAGGTACAGATTCTCCCCAGAGACCCTGCCTCAAGATGCTTCCTGAGAAGTCCGTGGAATTGTCCTCCAGGAGGGGGGCAGACAGACAGGGTTTCCCCTTCCCGTTGTGTTTCTCCCCGGGGTCACATCTCAGATCTCCAGCCCTGGGTCCCTTCCTTTGTCTTCTTCATCTTGTCATTGCCTTTTCTTCAACTGTTACCTTTAACCCCACCTCTGCTGGCCGGGGATGGAAATGAAGAGAAACGGATTTGTTCACTTTTGTAAGACTCTTCGGGGCTCGTGTTGGGGGTGCTGGGAAGAAGCCAGCTATCGGTGACCACATGGGCACTGGGGCTGGCCCCGGAGATGCCCACGAGGCAGTGAGAGCTCTGTCTTCCCACACTAGCTCCGCCCAGCCCCTGAGTGGTCCTTGGTTTAATAAATACATAGAAGAATGCTTTTCGTCCCATCATTGCACCGGAATTTGCTGACGATCGCTGGACCAGGACTGGGGCTACGAGGACAAGCTAGACCCCACCTTGGGCAGCTTGTTCTCCCTAAAAGGCCAAGAGTCTTCCAGATTTGGGTGTGTATGACGACATACGGAAGGCAGGTATGTGGGTGGGCTAACCCTCGCGTTGTAGCCTACACGCTGTTCACTTTCTACACCCCCATCCATGTTACCCACTTCCGTCCACCGTCTGTGCATCGTCAGCCGTGAGGCCCTGGCACACACCCTTGTCTCGGTTCCGGCTGTAGCTGTGGAACACTGTCCTTACCCTGTCCCTCAACTCTCTCTCATCTAGGACATCCAGGTCCTAACGTGCCTTAGAAGCTTTTCCAAAGTCTCCCTCAGCTCCCTCTTGTCAGCTTTGGCCGTCACGGGCCTTGAGTTGCTGTGGACCCTAACTCCTGTTTGCACATTTCAGTGACCGCACACTTGACTGACAGCTCACTTCTGGCTCCTTAGAGGCTTTGGGTTGTCGGCAGGTTGGTTCTTGTGACTGGCCAGTCTAGAGAGGTATCCACCACTGTCGTCAGCACGGACAGCCGTCTGTTGCTGATACTACAATGCCAGGCACTGCGCTGAGCTGCAAAGTATAACCCCTGGGGTCTCTGACCTGGGGGTCAAAGTTTAAACTGTGTGGAGGATCAGAACATCTCAGGAGAGGTAGACCAGAACTTAGGAAAGGTCATGGTTCAGCGGCACAGAGTCCAGGATTTGGGGGGGGGGGGGTCAATGGCACAAAGTCCTGGGTTTCTTGTTAATAAATCTCCCATGGCGACTGCGTTGGCAAGAATATCTATCTAACTCCCTGGATGGATGCCCGTTGTTGGAGTGTTCTGGACTCTGCAGAAAGAGCTGAGGAGGAAGGGTCCCGGTCCCTGTATTTCCTCAGGTGGGGTAGAGGAAACCTCATAAAAAAAAAAAAAAAAAAAAAAAAAAAAAAAAAAAACTTTTTTAAAAAAGCCACATAAAAAAATTAAAGATAGGGACCAGGCCTAGATGTGGGATTGGGTTGGGGGTAGGGAAAGATCTCAGCACTCGGGTTGCAACCGGAGCAGGGAAGCTGGTGGTGCACACCGGTGATGCTGGCACTCCTGAAGCAGAGCCAGGATCATGGTTGTCGTGATGGTCTGGGGCAGCCAGGTTGGAGGTGAGCCTGCGCTGCATTAGACAAAACAAAAAAACAAACAAACAAAAAAAAACCCAACAAGCTGGTCGGTGGTGGCACATGCCTTTAATCCCAGCACTCAGGAGGCAGAAGCAGGTGGATCTCTGTGAGTTCGAGGCCAGCCTGGTCTACAAGGTGAGTTCCAGGGCAGCCAAGGCTACACAGAGAAACCCTGTCTTGAAAAACCAAACCCAAAAACGGGCCAGGGATGGAGGCTCTGGGGTGAGGATGGGGACACAGAGGGGGCGGCCTCGCCCTGTGACCTGAGACATCAGAACATTCTCTATTTAGCCTCTTGCCTGCCTTAGACCAAAGCCTCACGGGTAGTGCTTCTGGCGCGACACCTGGCCCACAGCGCCACCTGGTGGTCACACACCCCGGGTCGGAGCCGGCAGGCAGAACAAGTCCTGAAAAGCTGTTTTCTGCTTCCCACCATTCAGAAACACTTACAGGGTCTTACTCTCCTTCCAGAGATCCTGGCACCTAGGAGGAGGGCTTCAGAATATTTGCTCTCCAGTTTCATGCCAAGATTCTGTTTTGAATTGATAGGATTCATCACGAAAGATCCTGGATTCATCACAAACCAACTGTGTGACTTACCTAAGCCTGAAAAATGAGAATGAAAATACCTCTGTCCACAAGAGGGAATCAAGTCACATTTGTGTAGGATCAAAAACTGTGCCGGTCACAAAATAAGGTGCCCCAGAAGTGCCGTTTGTTCTCTCCTTACCACACCGAGTACTTTTATCACCGCATAGACGAGGAAACCAGCCCAGGGCTGGCTTCCTCTGTCGGGTACCATCATTCCCTCCTTGTCTGTCACTGCTCCTGAGTGGGACCACTGCACTCTGAGAGTCCAAGAGAAGAAACACCCAAAGCCACTAGATTGAAGCTGTTTCTCTGTTGCAAATGAATCGGGGAGATCATACAGCTCTCAGTGGATCCCATCAGACAATTGAGTTTAGACCCTAGAGCAGAAAAGGCCAAGGTCAAAGTTACAGACATTTTCCCCAGGCCCCTTTTCACAGATGTGAGACTGAAGGCTCTTAAGTGCAGACTCAGGCGCCAGGGTTCTGTGCCACAGCAGGAGTCGGCTTCTATGTCACAGGAGGGGCCAGGGTTGTGTGTCTCAGCAGGAGCCAGGGTTCTGTGCCGCAGGAGGTGCCAGGGTTCTGTGCCGCAGCAGGTGCCAGAGTTCTGTGCCTCAGCAGGTGCCAAGGTTCTGTGTCTCAGGAGGTACCACGGTTCCATGCTGCAGCAGGTGCCAGGGTTCTGCGCCGCAGCAGGAGCCAGGGTTCCGTGCCACAGCAGATGCCAGATTTCTTGCCACAGCAGATGCCAGATTTCTTGCCACAGCATGTGCCAGGGTTCTGTGCCGCAGGAGCCAGGGTTCCGTGCCGCATCAGGTGCCAGGGTTCCGTGCCGCATCAGGTGCCAGGGTTCCGTGTCTCAGCAGGAGCCAGAGTTCCGAGTCTCAGCAGGAGCCAGGGTTCTGTGTCTCAGCTGGTGCCCGGGTTCTGTGTCTCAGGAGGTTCCAGGGTTCTGTGTCTCAGCAGATGCCAGGGTTCCGTGTATCATAGAACTGCCTCCGCAATCTGGGACACAAAGTGCAATGGGCACGTGGGTCTGTTGTTCAGAGTGTTTAAGAACTTCAAGATGGCAAGGAAAGAGCTGAAAAGCAAGCCCAGGACCCCCCTAAGGTCCCATGATCTGTGAAGCCACCTTCCTGGGCTCTGATCGCTTCATTAGTAGGAAAGCTAAGGGCGTGCCTAGTCCTGGGGAGCATGAGAGAACGGGATCTGGTTCAGAGACCCCATTGGAACCTTCTGAATAGGAATTCCCCTCTCGGTGTGGCCACAACCCCCCACCCCGCTTCCTCCATACTGCCATGGCCAAAATGTTCTCAGAAAGAATAGCAGAGGCAGAAACTCCCAAGCGCCGTCAGACCAGTCCACAGGCTGCTCATTTGGACAAGACCCAAGGATGTAAAAGGCAGAGGCCTTGATACTGTGTGAAGTCCATCACACCTGGTTCTCTTCAGGGGTGGTGTCAAGGACGGTAGAGGTCATCAGAGGCTAACGGGACCTAGCCCATCAGAGTCGACATTCCTTCCTGGTTAACATTCACTGGGTAGCTAGTGTTTATCCTGTCAATAGTGACTCCGCTCATGGCCAGTATCCACAAAGAGGTGTCCAATGGCCGTGTCTGCCATACACCGCTGCCCTGTCTGTGTCCCAGGTAGCAACTGATACTATGCTTTGTGCACAGCATTCAGGATCTGTGCACAGGGCACCTTCAAGCGGTAGAAAAATGATCGTTCAGCTAAGCCATGTACCTCTGTTGGTTTTTCTTCTTGGTGTAAGTACTACTGGTTATATTTGTGGGTATTATCGTGTTTGTCGAGCTTGGAGGGGGAATTCCTCCTGTGTTTAGTCTCTGATTTCCAACCCTGTTTGTCATTTTAGGTCACATACTCATTAGGCAAATGTTCCAAACTGGGAAGACAAGCATATGCCACGCTTCTTGGTGTGTGTGTGTGTGTGTACCACGTGTGTGGTGATTGTGTACATTGATACAGGAAGACTCAGAAGAAGAGACACTGGTTGAAGACTTGAAGGATCAAGCTGAGGATGTTTTTCTAATTAACTGATTCTTAGAAGCAGTTACTAAGCAGAGTGACAAACAGGGAGGCTCGACTCTCCTGCTAAGACAGAGGGTGGAAAGCCCCACTTTGGGCTTTACAAAAAAAGAGGAGGAAAGAAAAGCTGAGTTCCCCAATGAAGCAAGGACAGTGACTCAGGGTACCTGGGTAGCCCCTGGGATCCAGAAGCAGGTCACCTGGCCTCAAAGTCTGGCACTTCTGAGTCCTGGGGAAATTCACCCACCCTGTCTTTTAGCCATAGTCTCCTGTCTGTAAAAGTGATGGTGGCTCCTGCTAGGGAGGTCGTGTTGGCAAACTTTAGCATGTCGCCGCAGTACGGTTAGATGCTATATCAGTGAAATATTATCTTTTATTTTGAATCCCCCCCACACACCTTGGCCAAATCTATAAGCCTTCTTTCTCCTCCTCCTCCTCCTCCTCCTCCTCCTCCTCCTCCTCCTCCTCCTCCTCCTCCCCCTCCTCCTCCTCCTCACTTTCTCCTCCTCACTTTCTCCTCCTCTTCCTCCTTCTTTGTGTTTTCTTGGGACTGTCGATGCCCAGGGGAGACAACATGGGCAGCAGCCCCAGACTTGGCAACTTCTCTGTTGGGTGCAGGAGTTCGAGCTGATGTGCTAGACTTGAGAGAAGTGGGAAACCCTATCCTTCTCCCTTTCGAAAGGCTCCAAAGAGGTGTCTGCCCCACTGTCAAAGTGTGTGTTCCCTAGAGATGCTTTCTAAGGTGAAGACTGAAACACAGGAGGTGAGAGGGCCAGGCCCGCAGAGAAGGTGGTGGGATGACAGGGCCACGTCCCCGTATGGCCTCTCTCCTATCAATGAGATATCCTCATCCAACAGTGGTCCCAGGAAACCCCGGTGCCTGGGGTTCACAGCCGGGCCTTCACACTCATCTTGAATCTGGGCTGAGCCTATGGCTTTGATTAGGACAGTGTATTTTCATTTTGTTTCTTTTTTGCAAAAATTAAATTTATTTTCACGTGTGTGTGTGGGTTCACACACATCAGAGGACAGTTTGCAAGAGCTGGTTCTCTCCATCTATGTGGGTCCTGGGGATGGAGTTCAGGGCATCAAATGGCAACCACCTTTACCTACTGAGTTTTTTGCTGGCCCGTGTTTCATTTCTTGGTCTCGCCCATACTGGCCTGGAGTTCACCAGCCTGCTGCCTCAGCCTCCTGAGTGCTGAGAGTATAGGCATATGACACCTTCCTTGCCTGACTCAGGGTAATGTACTTTAAATACAGGATGATGTAGAAGCAGGTACATGTTAAACCTAAGTCTTTTCTTACTTACTTATTTATCTTTAACTTTTAATTTGTGGGAATTGAAGCTGGAGCTTGGAACGTGCAAATTTTCCACCACTGATACGTGTGTGTGTGTGTGTGTGTGTTCTCAGCATAAGACCTAAATATTAAGAGGATCTGACTTCACTACCTTGGCAGCTCTGGACTGTCATTTGCAAAGTCTACTGAGGACATATAGAAAGGCCCCAAAACTACGTGAAGGGAAAGAGAAACTTCAGTTTCTCTCCAAGCAAGTGGAAGGCCCCAGCTGAATTCATGCCAATGGCAGCAAAAGCCGAAGGGCCAACCAGGGGACCCCTGCCCCGCTGCAGAATCAAAAGCAGATAACGTGGCTGTTGTTCTAAATTGATGCTGAATTAGCATAGCCCATAATGAATTCAGCCCACATCACAGCCCCCCTGGAGACCCCCAGCCTGCTGCCACATTCCTGCCCTCCTGTTGATGTAGCCATGGGAAAGGGGGTGGTTGAAGATACAGAGAAAGTTCTAGGTGAAAAGGACATGCTCTTGGAACATTACCATCGTCAAGAGCCATACCTGGATGATGGCTTAAAGTGTCTCAGGGACCAGCTCAGCCGGAGGCTCACCTCTGCCTGCATACATCATAACCACCCTGCAAGCTCAGCCCTTCCCCGCCTCTGCTCTAGACGGAGCACCTGTTACCCTCGCCCCGCCCCGTCTGTCTCCTCTCCCTGCCAGGCTGACCAGAGTCCATTGTTCTGTTTGGCTGTCTTCACCCTGCCCAGAGATTTTCTCACACCCAGGGGCTTCCTGAGGGACTCGTGGGGGTCGGACAGGACAAAGAGCGAGTGAGCACGGGGGAGGAGGGGCGCTTGTCAGAACCCAGAGCCATTCCCAGAGCACCCTGGCAAAGTCAAAGCTTCTCTGCTTCCCACAGACGGGAGCAAAGTCATACTTAGCTCAAGCTCTGAATATTCTGTGGTCACTCCGTTTGTCTCACACTCCAGAGTTCATGAGGGTGACCTGTGCGGCTGGAGGAAGGGCTCTGCCTCTGAGTATGTTCGGGGGTGGCGTCTACACAGACCTTCACTTTGCTGGCATGTTGTGAAGGAAGACAGCCCCATGAGGTCTGGGGTGCAGGGGTAGTGAGTGCTTCACTGTTTACAAGTTTCCAGCCAGATCAGTTCCTTCCTTTCCTGCTTCAGCCTCCTGGCCGCCTCCTCCCAGCAGGGTGGTGTTCCTCACACTCTGTGGTTATTTGACCGGCTTCCTCCATATACTGAAGACAGCGGCTATTATTCCTAAAGGGTCCTTAACACTCATGCCTGATACAGAGACAGGTGGTGGCATACAAATCTGGTGAATTAATAAACACATCAGTTGCTGGTGGTTAGGTGGGGGTCAAGAGAGGTTTAGTAGCTTTCTCAAAGCTGAACTGCAAGCTTGGGGCAGAAACCAGTCTTTGCAGGACGGGGGAGATGACTCAGTGGTTGAGGGTGCTTCCTACTCTTGCAGAGTTTGGTTTCCAGCACCCACGTCAGGTGCCTCACAACCACCTATAGCTTCAGATCCAGGGGGTCCTCTGTCTTCTTCTGGCTCTCATGGGCACTTGCATGTTTGTGCACACACACACACACACGAATGAAAAGAAATCTAAAAATTGAAAGCTTGAGGGACCAAAGGGATGGTTCAGTGGTTAAGAGCACCTGTTGCTCTCGCAGAGGACCAGGGATTCCCAGCACCTGTATGGTGGTTCGCAGCCTCCCCTAACTCCAGTTCCAGGCGATTGTATGAAGCAGGAACTCTGAAGATCTCTTATGCTGTGTCCTGGCAGAGTTCATCAGCTGCTTTCTTCTGTGTCCTGCAGAATGTCTGGCAGTTTCCTCTGTGAAGCAGGAGCCCTGAAGCAACATCCCATCTTTTGGAAAGTCTAACAGTCACTTTTCTGTGGGTCCTGCATGTCCAGTTCATACAGCATACCATCAAGCAGTCAGGCAAGAGCAGTTTCTTGCCCAAATGGCTAACAAACTCCATAAGGAACCTCTTTGGTGCCCATCTTGCTCTTGAAGTAGATTGGTGCTGCCAGGAGCAGATGTGTCTCATTGTCATGAAAAGTCCTAAGTTCTTAAAACATTTTAAATGCCATATTCTGTTAGTATTTGAAAGGTTTGAAGAATTCCTATCTTTCTGAAATATATCTCTGTACATCTAGAAAACCTAACTAACATGACTACAAAGCTTGACTATTATAGATGACTCTCTATTAACCTGTATTTCTTTTTTTTAAAATATTTATTTATTTATTATGTATACAGTATTCTTCCTATGTGTATGCCTGAAGACTAGAAGAGGCCACCAGACCTCACTACAGATGGTTGTGAGCCACCATGTGGTTGCTGGGAATTGAACTCAGGACCTTTGGAAGAGCAGGCAATGCTCTTAACCGCTGAGCCATCTCTCCAGCCCTTAACCTGTATTTCTTAATTATACAATACATCTTTAAATGAGCTGCAGAAACATGATACCTTAATCAAGAGCAGAAATATACATATAACAAAATTGACCTTAAATTTATATCAATAAACCAAGATCCATACCAATGCAAAGTATTCATTTCTAAAGCATATCCCCCTTTAAATGTAAACAGACATTTATAAACAATCACTTAGGGAATTCGGGCATAGTTCTCTCCAAACTGCTTTCTGCTTCTTGTTGGGTGAAGTAATTTTTGGGGTTCACAGAGACCTTTCAGGGGGTCTTGTTCCATCAAACTATATTAGCCAGTAAGGAATCTGCAGGTTTTATCCTCTATGGAAACAAAAGCAGAACCTCTTTTCCAAAGTAACAAATCCTTAGACCCAAATTTTGAAGTCAAGGTAACATAGGTTTAGTGTAGCAGCCCGTATAATAAAATGTCTCTCTGCATTTAGCTCATCCACAGTCAAAAATGTAAAGAAAACACCATAATAAACATAATCCAGACCCTTTGTGTATGTTCTATCTTTGTGTGGTTTATTTTTTCTTTACTCCTTTAATCTATGACTCTCTGTCTCTTTAAAGGCTTTACTTCTTTTTATAACTCTCTATACTCTTTTTCTTCTCTGTCCCAAACCTATGTATATTTTTTTAACACACTGTCACATTCAGGGGTGTTTTATGTCTGAATCTGTCCTATTGCATATCTGTAATCCTTTTCTGATCAGGACCGCTTCTTAAAATGCTAAGCAGCATGGCTAGGACTAAGGCAGTTTTGCCTTTTGGTTCTGCCCAGTCCAACATGGCGGAGGTCTGTTCAGTGCCAGCTCTGCCAGCCATGCTCATAGCCCCATTTCCAGGCACACAGCAGGTCTATGTTGCCATGTAGCCCTCTGCTTACAAACCCCATTCAAATGCTCAGCCTCCTAAAAGAGTCAGAGTTCATGCTGGCAGCGCGAACCAGGAAGCCACTGTTTTGAAACCACACAGGTGTTTTTGCTGCTAATGCTGAACCAGGAAGACCTCTCTCTCTTTTTTTTTTTTTTTTTTTTTTTTTTTTTTTTTTTTGGTTTTTTCGAGGCAGGGTTTCTCTGTAGCTTTGGTGCCTGTCCCGGAACTAGCTCTTGTAGACCAGGCTGGCCTCGAACTCAGAGATCCGCCTGCCTCTGCCTCCCAAGTGCTGGGATTAAAGGCGTGCGCCACCACCGCCCGGCTAGGAAGACCTCTCTTAGAGGAGACACGGCACCCCCACTCGCTGCCAGCAAACAGAGCCCATCTGAAAAAAAAAATAGGGCTACTAAAAAGCTGCGCTTAACTGTTTTGTGTGTGTGTGTCTAGAATTCCTTATCAAGCTCTCTCAGGCTTTATGTGGATGTAGTTGGCCCATGTTGGCCCTCCAATTTCTAGGCGGAGACTGCTCATTTGTTTCCTGGCCACCCAGACACAGAAATTGTATTAATTACAACACTGCTTGGCCAATCACTTAAGCTAGCTAGCTAGCTCTTATATCTTAAATTAACTCATTTCTATTATTTTGTATTTTACATGAGGTTCGTGGCCTACAGGTAAGGTTATGGTTGGTAGCTCATGCCTTTCTCCTTCAGAGGCTACATGGCATCTCCCTGACTCTGCCTACTTTCTCCCAGCATTCAGCTTAGTTTTCCTGCCTAGCTCTATTCTGCCCTGCTATAGGACCAAAGCCACTTTATTCATTATCAAAACACATTCACAGCATATAGAGAGGAATCCCACATCACCAGACAAGTTGTAAAAACTGGAGGAAGCCTCTTCCTGGGAATACGTTCTTCCTGTGTCTAGTATCAGGGTCCCTGCCTTTTCCTTTTCCCGGGATGAGACTCTTGGGGGAAATTCTAGTTTCTTGGAATCCATCCTTTCAGTCATCTGCTAGCTGGGAGGGGGCACAGGGTGGAATATCTTTGTTCCTGCTAGGATGGTAATCCCTCAGCTCCAGGCTGTCTGTAGCAGAGGCACAGGGAACCAATGCGATTGCCGTCACCGGTCACCAGAAGGCTCCAGAAACCACAGTATTTTCCCAGGAGCCTCGCAGTTTAACTGCAGGATTACATAATCTTTAAACTTTCCCATGGGTGGGGATTGGGAGGGAGTGGGATGGGGTGGGAGCAGGGCGGGGTTTGGGTCTTAAAACAAACAGATCAGAGGATTCTATTGGGTGGCTGAAGTCAGAGTTTGCACAGATCTTACACAACTTTTAGTGAGGAAGGCAGGGTAGGGACTCATCAGCTCCCACCCAAACTTCCCTCTTCTCTCCTTAGAGTGAATTGAGTGACATGGCAAGAAGAAAAGAAGGAAGGAGGGAGGGAGGGAGGGAGGGAGGGAGGGAGGGAGGGAGGGAGGGAGGGAGGGAGGGAGGAAGGAAGAGATAGAGGACGCTAAGATGATGTAGCTGACAGCCGACCAGAAGCTCTCGTTTCAGCCTGCAGGAAGCCAACTCTTTAGGGTAAACCCTTTCTCTAGTGGACCTGTGAGAGAGGACAAGGATAATAAAACTCCAGGACAAAGGAGACAGACTTCTAAGGCAGAAGGGTGGGGGATGCGGTGGGCTCAGCCCTCTGTAGTTTGGATGCCTCCCCTACCGGCCTTCAAAGTCTTGCATTTAGTAGAGACCCTGCAGCTAGTCTCGGGATACCCAGGGGGAGGTTGGTCTCAGCCCTGGCCCATGGCTCCCTGTCTCGTGAAGAAGCCAGAGGACAGCAAAAGAGTGACTGGGTCGTCAGGACCTGGACTTCAGTTCCCCTGGTCTGAGAGGGCGGGACTGGGAGCTGCCTGCTAAGCTTGTCATGGAGCGGATGCCCGGCAGGTGGCGCTGTGATTCCTACTCTAGTGGTAGATCCTGACCTCCATCCTGCTCTCGGACTGTTGGAAGTAAGAGGTGAGGTGGAGGAGGCCACAGGTCCAGAGCAGAGGGCAAACTCAGAAGCGCGTGCGCATTTGATGAGCAGCTTACAGTTACCGTCTTCACATTATCCCCTGTATTGCCAGAACTTTCGCTCTCTGTCTCACAGAACTGGAAACATTAATCCAGCTTCCCCTAATACATAGTAGGTTTTTTTTTCTGTGTTTCCTGTGCCCAGACCCAGGAGACAGAGTCCTGGGGAGAGAGGAGTGACCAAAAGTACCCGATGTCCTAGAGATTGGCATCCAATGGGGAAGGGCTACACCATAGTCCCCTGGCTGGACATGTTAACAAGACCGCAATAAATGCTGCCAGAATGGTACAGAGGCCCATAAGGGATGCCCGTAGGACTGAATCGGGGCTCAGTGTTCTCACATATGGGCTGAGGTCTGGATGGAAGCCAAGCCAACCCCACAGGGACACTTCCTGGAAAAGGAAACTGAGATGCAGTGACCTCACCCTACACACGGAGCCATATCACCCTGACTCATTAGGATTGGCCATTATTTTGTGGACAGTCAGCGGGGGGTGGGGGGTGTGCCAATACCAAATATCCTGCACCCCAAATGCAGGGAGAAACTGAGCAAGGAAAATGCACGAAAAGTAACTCCAGGTAATGGTGTCTTTCTTTCGCTTCCTTCCTCTCTCTTCCCCTGTTCTACTTCTTTCTTTTGAAACAGGGTCTCTGGGTATCCTTGGTTGGCTTGGAACTCACTATGTATCCCAGCCTGACCTTGAACTCACAGAAATCCATCATCTGCCTCCCAAGGGCTGGAATAGGCCTGGCCCATCCTGTTTCTTTTGTTTAATGTTTTAGGTGAGCATAAAAAGTCTTGTCGCAGCCTCCTCGTACATATGTGTCATTAGACTGTTCTCGGTTCCCCTCCCCCCTGCCCACCATGGACATCTTCCTCCGCCCTCCAACTCATCCCCTTCCTCCCCCAAGTTGGTCCCCCTTCTCCTTTCTTATGACACATACCCCATTACCCCCTGAACTTCCCATCTCCCTCCAGAGTTCTTCCTCTTCTCTTGTGATTCTTTTCTAGTTTCATGACCCGTCCATACACATAAACAGATACATGTGTATAAATACACACACAAGCAGAAGTCATTTTAAATCTCATTTCCATATATAAGAGGAAACCCGTGGTGCTGGCATGTCTCCTGCAGAGTTATTGCACATCCGTGATAGGTTTTGATTTTCCCTAAAAGCCGTGTGAGGAAGCAGCATTGTTGGCTCTGTTAGCTCCCTGTAGATGAGGCCAGCCATGGTCTGAAAGGGAACTTGGTGGTCTAGGGTTACATGCCAGGAGAGACAGGAGAGCAGAAAGCACAGGTCTGGGCCCTGAACTTAGCCTTCTGAGAGCGGTGGGTGGAAAGACACCAGGAAGAAGGAAGGAGATGTGGTCTCGGAGGGATGCTGGGAGTCGGGGTTCCCCATCTGCAGCCTTCCCCTGCATTTCTAGGAGACACCCTGCACATGGAGGTGAGAGCAGGCGATTCCAGACCCAGATAGCAAGCACATGGACTGGCACAGCTCTGCTGAAGAGCAGTTCCATAACTGGAACCCATAGTCCCCAAATGTCAACAGTATTGCCACTTCCAACATGCTGTCCTCTGACCTCCACACGTGTGCATGGTACACACGTGTCTGCTGTCCTGTCCTCTGACCTCCACACGTGTGCATGGTACACACGTGCCTGCTGTCCTGTCCTCTGACCTCCACACGTGTGCATGGTACACACGTGCCTGCTGTCCTCTGACCCCCACACGTGTGCATGGTACACACGTGTCTGCTGTCCTGTCCTCTGACCTCCACACATGTACATGGTACACACGTGTCTGCTGTCCTGTCCTCTGACCTCCACACGTGTGCATGGTACACACGTGCCTGCTGTCCTCTGACCCCCACACGTGTGCATGGTACACACGTGTCTGCTGTCCTGTCCTCTGACCTCCACACATGTACATGGTACACACGTGTCTGCTGTCCTGTCCTCTGACCTCCACACGTGTGCATGGTACACACGTGCCTGCTGTCCTCTGACCTCCACATGTGTACATGGTACACACGTGCCTGCTGTCCTCTGACTTCCATACGTGTGCATGGTACACATGTGTCTGATGTCCTCTGACCTCCACATTTGTACATGGTACACACGTGCCTGCTGTCCTCTGACCTCCACACGTGTGCATGGTACACACGTGTCTGCTGTCCTGTCCTCTGACCTCCACACGTGTGCATGGTACACACGTGCCTGCTGTCCTGTCCTCTGACCTCCACACGTGTGCATGGTACACACGTGCCTGCTGTCCTCTGACCCCCACACGTGTGCATGGTACACACGTGTCTGCTGTCCTGTCCTCTGACCTCCACACATGTACATGGTACACACGTGTCTGCTGTCCTGTCCTCTGACCTCCACACGTGTGCATGGTACACACGTGCCTGCTGTCCTCTGACCCCCACACGTGTGCATGGTACACACGTGTCTGCTGTCCTGTCCTCTGACCTCCACACATGTACATGGTACACACGTGTCTGCTGTCCTGTCCTCTGACCTCCACACGTGTGCATGGTACACACGTGCCTGCTGTCCTCTGACCTCCACATGTGTACATGGTACACACGTGCCTGCTGTCCTCTGACTTCCATACGTGTGCATGGTACACATGTGTTTGATGTCCTCTGACCTCCACATTTGTACATGGTACACACATGCCTGCTGTCCTCTGACCTCCACACGTGTGCATGGTACACACGTGTCTGCTGTCCTCTAACCTCCACATATGTACATGGTACACACGTGCCTGCTGTCCTGTCCTCTGACCTCCACACGTGTACATGGTACACACGTGCCTGCTGTCCTCTGACCTCCACACGTGTGCTTGGCACACACTTGCCTGCTGTCCCAGCTTATTCAATTACTGGGAAAGATGAGTTGGTTGATGTTGAGAGCCCAGGTGTTTGAAGCAGCCTGCGCAACTTAGTAAGATCCATCTCTAAAAAATCCAAAAAAAGAAAAAAGAAAAGGAAAAGAAAAACAGCAAAACCCTCTTCTTATGAAACCATCACAGCTAGATAAAAAAAAATCTAGTGACAAGAATATTTATTTCTATTATTTCCAAAAACATTGAAAATGATCTAAATACTTACCAGTAGCATAACTGTTTAAGTAACTTACAGAGCAATAGAGATAGGATATTGCCTAACCATAACAATTAGCTTCCTATAGGCAAAACCAAACAACTCCCCTTGATCCAAACCTCATACCTTATATAAAAATACAACTCTTAGGGAAAAAAAATATGGAAAATGTTTTTAAGATCAAGGGTTGGGCAAAAATAGCCTTTTAGACTTCATATTGGAAGGACAGCCTGTCCTGGTTTCGTTTCTGTTGCTGTGATGAAGATGCTCTGACAAAAGGCAGCTTGAGGTGTCAGAAGTTATCACAGTTTGCTTACAATTGTGTGTTACAATTCATCATGGTAGGGACGTCAAGGCAGGGACTTCAGACCTCTAGTCCGTCACAGCCACAGTCAAGAGCAGAGAGAAACAAAGACACAATACACTTGCCTCCTTGCTCAAACCCAACCTGGTTTCTCCATTCATACAGTTCAGGACCCCTTGCCTAGGTGCTGCCCACGATGGGCAGGGTTTTCCCACATCAGTTAACTTAATTAAGATGATCCACATTGATATGCTCACAGACCAACACAATGTAAACAATCTTTAATTAAATCTCTCCTCCCAGGTGATAGGTTGTGTCAGGCTGACAATTAAACCTATCATGTGGACCATTTTAAAAAATGTAACTAGACCTTATCAAAACCATGTTAATTTGGAGCTGAAGTACCCACCCCACCCCAGGTGTTCTGTGTTGAAGGTTCAGTGACCATCTCTTGGTGCTGTGAAGAGGGGCAGATTCTTCAAAGGAAGCTAGGTTACTAAGGGGGGGGGTGCATCCTTGAAGGGGGTACCAGCCCCTTTCTTTTTTCTTTTTTCTTTGTGATTGTTAAGGGTGAAGAGTTTTCTCTTGCTGGGATTGTTACCATGATATTCTGCCTCACAACAGGCCCCAGAGACAGGGCCATGTCATGATGGGCTGAAGTCTCTGAGACTGTGAGCCAAGATAGTGGCGATGATGATCTAGGGGCTGGTCACACCATTCATGAAGAAGCGATGAGCTGTATGTACACTTAGGACACATGAGCTGGGCTTTGCTTGTTTTTGTCGTTTTGGAGGTGAACGTAGCCTTTAATGTCTGAACCAACTCTTCAGCCCTTTGTGTTTTTGTTTGATTATTGCTGTTGTTTGACATAAGATCTGTATACCCAGGCAGTATGTAGCTCTGAATGACTTGAACCTTTTTTAAAGTTATTTGTGTGTGTGTGTGTGTGTGAGTGTGCGCGTGCACACGCATGCATATGTGTGGGGAGGTGAGAGAACAACTCTTGTGTTCTCTTTTGTCTCTTCTTCCACCAGGCGAGTCCCAGGAGTCAAGCTCAGGTCATCAAGGTTGGTGGCAGACGCTTTTAGTTGCTGAACCGCCTCACAAACCCTAACCTTGAACTTCTGATCCTCCTGCCTCCACCTCCTGAGTGCTGAGATTGATTACACGTGTGTCCAACCAGGCTCAATATTTACATGAGCCTTCTTAATGACTCTTTTATGCTTCAATAAAAGGTGAATTTTTTTAACATTTATAATTCCGTGTGTGTGTGCGTGCGTGTGTGTGTCCCCTCATACACATGTATCATGACCCCATGTGGATATAAGAGAAAAAATTGTGGGATTCCACTCTTTCCTTCCAGCATGTGGGTCCCAGGGATTGGACTTAGATCACGAGGCTTGGTAACAAGCACCTTTTCTCATGAGGGCATCTCATCAGCCTCAGAGGGTGTTTTAAAGTGTTGGGCCTGCAGAAAAGTATGCAAGGATCTTAGAATGTTTGTATGTATTTTCATTGGAAATGAAAACAGGCTACAAGACAAGCATGGTGACTCATGGACCTAATTCCAACACTCAATAGGTAGATATGAGATGATTTCTAACTCCAGACTAGTCTGGACTACACACCCAGGCCCTGTGTCTATTTCTGTGATGTGATGATCATGGCATGTTACACCATGATCATGGCATGTTACACTATGATCATGGCATGTTACACCATGACCATGGCTCATTACACCATGACCACAGCATGTTACGCCATGACCATGGCACATTACGCCATGACCAGAGCATGTTATGCCATGATCATGGCATGTTACACCATGATCATGGCATGTTACACCATGATCGTGGCATGTTACATCATGACCATGGCATTTTACACCATGATCATGGCATGTTGCAGAAGGAAGTTCACCTTAGGCTTATGGTTGCAGGGGATGAGAGGCCATCATCATCACTGCAGGGAGGTGTGGCAGCAAGCACCATGCATGGTGGTAGGAATGGCTGAGAGCTCCCATCTCCAGAAGGAAAATGGGAAGCAGAGAGAGTGAAGTGGAAATGACTTCCGAAACCTCGGAACCTTTCCCTAGTGACAGACTTCCTCCAGGAGGCCATGCCTCCTAAGCCTCCCCGAATAGTGCCACAATTTGCTGGACCGGGTACTCAAATGCCAGAGAATATAGGATACCTCTTATTCAAACTCCCACAAGAGACAGAGAGAGAAAGAGAGAGAGAGAGAGAAAGAGAGAGAGAGACCGAGCGAGAGCAGGGTGCACAGTAGCGCACATTAGATGACAAAATCTACATGAAGAAATTACTAAAGGAAGATGTGCTATCTCTGAGCATCGCACCTAGCTAAAAATGTCCCCTCTGGCCTTTCTATATTTGCCGTGATAGATACACATTAGGTTGGTGGGGGGCACCAAAAAAGGTTGTTTTTAAAAGCTAACCTTTGCTATCTCTATGGACTTTTCTGTTTTACAATCACTGTTTGATCTTGTCACGCCCCTCTTATTGTTAGGAAACTAGACCAAATATGGGCAGTCATGCCCTGTGTAAGGAATGTGCCCAGGACCCCCTGGTCTTTTCCTGAGCTTTCTCCATCATCACTCTGCTGCTCTAAGCAAAATACCACACTGGGCACGGAGAGACTTCAAACTCCCAGGGTCGGACCTCACACGCCGCTTAGCCTAACCCCACCATCCTCTGTGCTGCTCCCCAGGGTGTGCTCCCCAGAATGTGCTCCCCGGGGTGTGCTCCCAGGGATGTGCTCCCCGGGATGTGCTCCCCAGGATGGTCCCGTCTGGCACGTCACGGGTAGCAGGGAGCTCACCCTGGAACTGCCCTAGCTCTTCCTCAGCAACTCAGCTTTTCCCCAACCAACCGAGCTCTTCCACCCCCTCACCTCTCCTTATCCTGCTCCTTGGCCTGTATACTGACCAATGTCATGCTCTCCCTGAAGAGGCCACGAAGAGCATGGGAGACACCATACCTGTCTCAATTCCTTCTTCCCAGGGGTGGGACTCTAAGCCTCTCTTTTCCCAGATCCAGATGTGAGGACCAGAACAGGCTGCTGGCTTACTCGTGGTCACCTGACAAGCTCAGATTCCGCCTTAGTTGTGATTGTGGTGTCTACTATGACCTAGCAGTGTTGCCTGTAGAACATGAAGTCCCCCTTTCATGGGCAGGGAGCAGAACGGAGACAAAATGTCTCAGTGCCAGCCCCGACGTGGAGTCCTGTGGGAGCCACAGTCCTCTACCTTCACACCTTGCACTCAGGGGAGACCGTACACAGCCACCCACACACTCACCGTGCTCATACTCCCTGGGGACCCCAACTCTGCCCTTGTGGTCGTGATGGAAAGAAGCCAGTATGGAGGAGCTGGGGAAGAGGGAGAGAAGGAAGGAGAAGGTCCTGGTGGGAGTCCAGAGGCAACTTGGTGCAAGTCACTTCTCCTCTTGGGACCTCAGCTTCCTCCTTGGCAGGGTGACGAGTCTCTGCCCTAAACCACTTCATAGCTGATGCAGGGATCAGGGGTGGGAAAGGACTCAGGAGAAAATGAGGCCCTTGACAAAAAGCAGAGAGCAAGTCAGAGGCTACTGTTCCATAAAATGATCTCCCATCCTTCCCTCAATTTCCCCTCCTTCTTCCCTTCCTCTCTTTCCCCTTCTTTCCTTCCTTCTTTTTTGAATAGAGGTCAGAGAGCTAAGTCAGCCAGGGCCTGGCTCCCAGGAGCACTCATGACAGTGGTGATGAAGCTGGGAGTGGGGAGAAAAGGAATCAACCCAGCCCGCACAGCACAAGGTCTGCCTGATGGAGGAAGTGGTTTCGGGATGGGATCTGAAGAAAGATTAAGAATGTACCCACCACAGAGAAACCCTGTCTCAAAAAAACCAAAAAAAAAAAAAAAAAAAGAATGTACCTCTCAGCCAGGCAGTGGCGCACGCCGATGATCCCAGCAGTTGGGAGGCAGAAACAGGTGGATCTCTGAGTTCGAGGCCAGCCTGGTCTACAGAGCGAGTTCTAGGACATCCAGGGCTACACAGAGAAACTCTGTCTACGAACAAACAGACGAACAAAATAACAATAAAAAGCCTGTGCCCCGATGGGAAATTGACAGAGTAGATTTGTAAAGGCTTGGAATCTGAACGGACAGTCTCTCATAGCAATGACAGAGGGTCTGAATAAGTGTCCAAGAAGATGCCTACACTCTGGGTGTTTAGCCACCGGGGAGATAGCCCTGTGAGCTCACGGATAATCTACTCCTCTGGATTCTCATGCCCTGGCCCAGCTGGGACAAAAGCCAGAAATAAATTGCATCATGACCTCTGACCTAGAAGGGCTCATGGAACTTACTCCAGGCGGGATAAAGATGACTGGCAAAGGCCAAAAGTCCAGAAAAGGAAAGATTAAATTGAGGCAATCTGAGCTGGCACAGGACACATAGTAGCTACTCAAGGTAAACCTGCTGAAACCAGGCATGGGGGGTGCGTGCCTGTAACCCCAGCACTTAAGAAGTAGAGATGGGAAGACCAGGAGTTCAAGGCCCACCTGGGCCAACTGAGACCCTGTCTCACACCTCTGTCGCCAACAAACAGAAAGTTTCCTAATCAAGATGGGAAACGATTTTGAGAATCTTTTGAATACACTGGGACTTTGTTCAAACAGTTTCAAACTGAAACAGAATTGGAAAGAAATTACTAGCTGGGCCATGGAGGCGCACGCCTTTAATCCCAGCACTTGGGAGGCAGAGGCAGGCTGATCTCTGTGGGCTCGAAGGCCAGCCTGATCTATCGAGTGAGTTTCAGGACAGGCTCCAAGGGTACACAGAGAAACTCTGTCTTGAAAAACCAACAAATTACTGAGATCAATGCTTTGTCGTGGTTATCACTGCCCCAGATCAGTGGTGCTGGCTTCGGACAGGGTCCGTTGGGTAAGATGCACACCGGCTCCTTGAGAGCCAGGTTCTGCAACCGAGGGGCGCCTTTCTTACCCAGTCTGCGGACCCAGAGTGCACTCTCACACCGACCTATGGAAGGTCTATGCGTTCATTATGACCTTAATTGAAATTGGCAAGAAGCGCCAGCCCTCTTCCCAGTAGAAGCTTTATTAATAATGTTCTTCCTTTCCCCGAAGTCTGCCTACTTTGTGTTATATGGTCTCAGTGTGGCGGCCTCTCTAGCTGCCGGCCCTGGGAACTGCCAGCCACCCCGCGGAGTTTGATTTGCTGGTGCTTCACAGTTTTTGGACCAACTCTTGTCTAGTCATCCTGACATTTGAGCCGATTTCTCTCTGTGTCTCTGAGCCATTGCCCTTCGTTGTTTCCCTCCCAGCCTCGCCTGAGAGATAAGGATTTAAATTGAATCACTGGCCCTGGGGAGATTGCTCAGTCAGTTCAGGTGCTTGCTGGCTAAGTATGAGAACCTGAGTTAGGGCCCCAGCACCGTGTAAAAAAAGCCAAGCTTGACTCTGTGTGCCTGTAATCTCAGCAGAGTGAGCAGGACTAGGAGGAATCCTGGGACTTACAGGCCAACCAGTCTAGCTGGATCAGTGACTTCCAGGCAGGGTTAGCAAGAGATCCTGTCTCAAATAAACAAATAAAATAGAGTGATTGAGGAATACAATCGACATTGACCTCTGACTTTCACACACACACACACACACACACACACACACACACACACAACTTACTAATGAGTGCATGAGTCCTAGTCAGAGCCTGAGGTATCTGGGAAAGTGTGTAACTTAGGCTTACGTACAACTTCATTGTACAACTTCATTTCCATCTGAGTGTCGTTTTGCTAGGCTCTGAGGCAGAGCTGGCAACCCCTCAGCCTCCTGGGTGGCATCTGAAGAGATGCATTGGCCTAATCCCTTCATAGAGGCCCACCAGGAGACACTTATAGATGGAAATTTTTCAACATGAAGTCTATGGGGGGGCGGTATTTGAATCCCTGTGTGCAGGAACCACACAGCTGAAGGTGCCAGCCCTGTCAGCTATGATTTATTAAAGACCATGTCCCTAGGAACAGCCCGGAAGAAACGACCACAGAAATCTGGGGCCCCTGTTCGGGTCTTGACATGGCCCCATGTGCAAATGCGGAAAGCGAGGATTTCCTCTTTGATAGTTGTTTTCTCCAGAACTTTCTGAGTAGACACCGTAAGTCAGCATAGCCTAAACACTCCCAGGAAGAGAGGGTTTTTATTTCGGCTGCAGGGCAGCTGCCTGACGAACCCCAATTCCCTGAGAGGGGTTTGTTTGTGGACTGCTGTCTGCACGCTCCAGAGGAACAATAGTGTTTTGCCACCTTTCTCTACAGTGTCCCCTGGGGTGAGGCACCCTGGCAGCTGCGGTAGTGCCATCTAGGTGCTTGCTGAAAAGCCTGAACCTCAGCCTACGCTTACTGACTCAGCGTCCTGGGGTGAGGCCTGCAAATCTGGGTTTTACCTCCGTTCCCAGAGGCTGTGAGTTAGGAGGATCGTGAACTTCTGCGCCTCGGTTCTCTCTCTCAGATAAAGGGAGAACTTAGCTTGGACATCCTAGCAAAGATTTCAGGCAGTTTCTTTATGCTGTCCGAGGCTAGGGAGTGTGTGCATGTGCGTGCGTGTATGTATGTGTGTGTATGTGTGTGCGTGCGTGTGTGTGTGTGTATGTATGTGTGTATGTGTGTGCGTGCGTGTATGTATGTGTGTATGTGTGTGTGCGTGTGCGTGTGTGTGTGCGTGCGTGCGTGTGTGTGTATGTATGTGTGTATGTGTGTGTGTGCGTGCGTGTATGTATGTGTGTATGTGTGTGTGCGTGTGTGTGTGCATGTGCGTGTGTGCGTGCGTGCGTGTGTGTGTGTGTTGGGAATCCAGTGAATGTAATGGTAGACTTTTTTTTTTTTTTATACCGCAGACCAAAACGAAGGGTCAAAACACTTTTCTTTGGCCTAATCTGTTTGCATTACCAGGAGTGCACGTGACTTACTTAATAAAAAGAAGAATTTTAACAAGGAGTCCACTGTATTCCATTGCCTTGTATTGTGTTTGCTTACTTATCTGAGACAGAGTCTAATGCAACCCAGGTCATCATGGAACTAGATATATAGCCAAGGCTGACTTTGAACTCCTGATCCTTCTGCCTCCCAAGTGCTGGGGTTATAAGGGTGTGCCACCATGCCATATTATCCATCTTGAATTTCTCAGTCCCTTCAAATGCTGTGACCTCCTAGTAGGCTGGCCTGAGGTGTCAGTAAAGAAATTTCACAACTGATTCCAGGATCAGGCACCCAGAGCAGATGTCAGGAGGTGCAGGGCCAGTCTGTTCTGCCACTCAGGCTTTGCCAGGCAGTCTCTGTAGGGTTCTGAGTATTTGGTTCCCCAGATGCAGACAGCAGTGAAACCAGACCTTGGCCTTGGTCAGGGAACCAGGTTCAGAGCCCAGCATGGCAGCACTGCTGTCCCCTCCCCCAAGTGGTCCCAACATTTCAATTCCAAGACACAGCCATTACCCCAAACTGGTGTTTGATTTGGGGTTTCCTTTGTCCATGGCTAGTCTGCCACAATTCCCCAAGAACACAATCAACCCTCAGTAATTTAACCCCAGTGAATCACCAAACAAGAATGTGAAGCTATAAGCAGCTCTGGGTATTTGCAGGGGACTTGGGTCACAATAACTTGGGGCTGTGATCCAGGAGCCCCACCTAACAGGGCAGGAATTTCCCCGAAGCTCTGTACAAATGTCTCCCTCCCCACTGCACACCTGGTAGCGTGAGGAAGTTCCCAGGACAAAGTTGATGGTGATGTTAGGGTGTCATCAGGAACCCCTTCTCCTCTCTGTCATGGAGAGTCCTTCGCGGAGCCCCTGGGTTCACAGATGGTGGGGACTAAGCCAAGCACTAAGCTGCAGCCATCCCAGGCACCTCCCGTATCCTTTCCCAGGATAGGGGAAGGCCAAAATTTCAAGGGATATTGCTGAACCTAGCAAAGGCAACAAAGTTTGAAAATACCAGTTCATCATATGGATACTTTTTCACTATGTGATAATTAACTGTTTGAATAATTGTGTTTTGACCTCAGAAGGATGAAGCTAAGCAGACTCTGAGCAGAATAAGAACTGGCTGGAACTTGGTGTCTGGTGTGCTGTCCTGTCTGCTTTCTCCCACCGCCCCATGCAGAAGGGAAGGTGGGTGGAAGAGACAAGGGACAGGTGAAGCCTATGTTCTAAACGTTTTCCCTTGGTGTGTGTGCGTGGTGTCTGTGTATGGTATGAGTGGTATGTGTGTGTGATGTGTGTGTGGTGTGTGTGTGATGTATGTGTTGTGTGTGGGATGTGTGTGGTGTGTGTGTGTGATGTGTATGTGTGATGCGTGTGTGTGTGCGTGGTGCCTGTGTATGGTGTGTGTGGTATGTGTGTGGGGTGTGTGTGATGTGTGTGTGGTGTATGTGGTGTGTGCATGTGGTGTGTGTGTGTGGTATGTGTGTGGTGTGTGTGTGTGTGATGTGTATGTGTGTGATGTGTGTGTGTGGTGTACACATGTACACATTGCAAGCACCCTGATACACCCTGTGTAGATCAGAGCACAGCCTGCCTAAACTGGTTCTTTCCTTCCACAATGTGGTTCTGTGAATGGACCTCAGATCAGCAGGCTTGGTACAGGGGCATTTATTCCCTAGACCTCCCCAGCTCAAGGCCACTGCTGTAAACACACCTTGACACTGGGGTCTTCCAGACAGCTGTGCAATCGCTAAGGTTTGTCTTGTGAGGACCCCCATCCCCTCCCACCTCTCCTACCCCAGCACTCTGGCTTGTCTCTGTTCTTTGCTGGATTCTGTGTCTCTTCCCTCAGCCCAGCTCTTGTCCATCCCTCCCCAGGGGTCATCTAGAAAGGCTTCTTGACCCTTTTAACCCAGCACCTTGCAGTGTGGCACATCTGGGATGTGAACCTTCCCAAGCATCCTTGCCCAGCAAGAGTCTTAGGTCAGTCTGTATAATGACTCTCTTATCCTCTCAACCATAGTCACACTCAAGTGTGGATTGGGGCCCAGCCCCTGCACCCCCTAAATACCAAGGCGCACAGCCGTATTCTCCAGATGGCTCCCTTGAAGGCCTGTTCTGTTGGTCTAAGTAAGGAGCACATGCCCTTCTTTGTGGAGTAAGGACAGAGTGCCGGCAGGGGCAGAGGTGGACAGCACTTTCCACTCCCTGTGGGACCCTTGTGTGACCTTCACCATCCTCCAGTGCCTCGGCTTTCTGAACACCTTCATGGTGGATTCCAGCCCCTGGGGCAGCTGTCTTGTTCTTCAGCTTCAGCACCTCTGTGGGCGCCATCAGACTGGTGACTGTACGCTTAGCATCAAAGAAAACCAGAGATGGATTTAAATGCCAGTCCTTGTTTCATAAGTCCTATGACCTTGTCCAAGGCTCCCTTGGCCTCAGGTTCCTACCCAGCTGTTGAGTTTCTTTTGTTGTTAGTTGGTTTTTGAGACAGAGTTCACGGAGCTCAGACTGCCTCAGATTTACTCAGCTAAGGATGATCATGAACTCCTAGTTGTCCCGCCAGCACCTCCAAGCACTGGGTTATAGGTGCAGTCACCCTCTTATCTGTACACTGGATTTCAAAATCCCCTTTCATGCTGCTTGATAAGAGTTTGGTGCAACAGCCTTAGGAAACGCCTACCTTAGGATAAACGTTCAGGTCATGGCAGTCATCCTTCCCCAAGGTCCTGCTGCTGGGCAGAGCTCACTCTCAGAACTGCTCAGAAGCAGGAAGCCTCCTGTGTTGTGCCGCTCACCTCCCTGACTTTATCTTCCCATCGGTCCCTGTCTCCTCTCACCAAGGGGACCTTCAACATCTCAGAGGGCTCCCCCTCCCCCCATGTTCCTCTCCTTGGCCTCACCAGGCTGTTGTGAGGAGAGGGGTTAGGCGGCAAGTGAAGAGCACACATTGCTCCTCCAGGGGACCTGAGTTTGATTCCTGTCTTAATTTGCTTTCCGTTGCTATGGTAAATATATAATTTAGGGTACCACAACTGCAAACAACTTGGAGGGGAAGGGCTTATTTCTTCTTACAGTCCTTCATGAAGGGTAATCAGGGCGGGGAGAAACCATGGAGGAATGATGCTTGCCGGCTTGCTCTGCTTGCTCAGTTTGGTTTTTTATGTACCCCTTTCTTATACCTGCCCAGGGATAGCATTGCCCAGGTGGGCTGGACCCTTCCACATCAATCTTCAATCAAGAAAATGCCCCACAGGCTGGCCTGCAGGCCAGTCTGAAGCAGGTATTTTCTCAGTAGAGATTTCCTCTTCTGAGGTGACTCTAGCTTTGTGTCACAACAAAACTAACCAACCCGGCTCCCAGCACCCAAGTCCATTGACTGGCAGCTGCCTGTAACTTGATCTCCGTGGGATTTAGAGCCCTCTTTTGGACTTCAAGGGCACGTGTGCTAACGTGTGTACACACATACATATACACATAATTTAAATATTTTTAATTATTTGCCCTCTCTGTACCTTGGTTCCTGATTAAAATGAAGATAGTACGGTATCTAAGTTGTAGATTTGTTGTAGATACTAAGCTACTGCACATAAAATATGGAAAAAGTACCTGAAACGGTTGCCAAGGCCTGTGAATTATTACCCAGTTATGTCATTACTGACAACTGAATCTGTAATCAGGAGTGGGAGAAAGATCTGGGTGCCTTCCGTGAAGATACCTGGCATAGGAGATAAAACGCTATCTCTGGAGGGCTTGCCTGCACGGCCCGTATAACGTTGGCCCCTGAGAGTCTATCTTTCCAACCCAAGGTGAAGACAACAACCCTTTGGAATTGGACTGCAACACTCTTAATGAAGGGGACCACCCATATGGTGTGTCAGTGTTTGGCATGGGCCCCAGAACCTATTCAAAGGCAAATAAGGTGGCTTCCTTTCTGACTTTTCCCCAGTGGGCTGTACTGTGCCCCCATGCGCCTCGTGGCCCTGCCACCCCTGCTCCTCGATGTCGTTTCCTCACTGTCTGCCCCCCTTTGTAACCTTCTGCTCCAAACACAGCAACTCTTTGGACTTGGACATCTCTGTGCCCTTGCTCACAGTGTTTTCCTGCCAGGATGGCCTTCCTGGTGCACCCTAAGACTCCAAGGTCCTTTTCCCAGGTTCTCACAGCACTTCACTGCAACACTTCTCAGCCGTGAGCCTCCTGGGGCCCTGTGGTGTGTTTATCTTCATTTGTCAATCAAATGGGCACTCAAAGAACACAAAGGATCAAGCAGTCAGGAACTTGCTTTTACTTCCCCAGGCCTCCTGCACCTCCTTTCCTCCCTTCTCTGTCTCTGTCTCTGTCTCTGTCTCTCTCTCTCTCTCTCTCTCACACACACACACACACACACACACACACTTCTTTGTGTTTTCCTGAACACACCCAAGTGTACTGCACTTTTAATAGATGAGGCACCAGTCTGTCCTGAAAGAGTCTCCTGCCCCCCAGGCTGCTGCTGCTGCTGCTGCTGCGACCGACCTCATATCGTCCTGTGTGCAGGCTTCTGCCAACAGCCTTCGACCAGGCCTCATATCGTCCTGTGTGCAGGCTTCTGCCAACAGCCTTCGACCAGGCTTTCCTCCTCCACCCACCGGCCTTGCACAAGCACCCCATTGCCACACACGAAGCTTCTGCCACACTCCTCTTGGATCTGATTTTGACTTTCCACTCAGCCACTCCATCAGACATCTCCTGAGCTACTTCTAATGTCGTCAAACAGGCCATGCTGTTTCCTTCCTTTGCAGAAGTGAGTTAGGGTCTCCATACGTAATGCAAGCTGACTCTGACCTCAAATTTGCAGCCGCATTTCAACCTCCTGAACCAGCTGCAATGGCAGCCTCGTTTTCCCTGTTCTATTTCTGGCCTTTGGACTATGGTAACTATTTTTTCCTCTTTCCTCTTTTCCAGACGACGTCCCTACACAGTTATCTCTGGGCAGAAGAGGTGACTGAGGGCAGGGACATTGAGATTAAGTGTAACCTCACAAATGTGGCTGGCCTTATTCCATGAGGTTCTGGGTTTGATCACAGCCAATGAGAAAAAAAAAAAAAAAGCTGAAATGAGGTTTTTTTTTCCATTAATTTTTTTGGGGGGAGGGGCTGGGCAGTGGTGGCACACGCCTTTAACCCCAGCACTTAGGAGGCAGAGGCAGGTGGATCTCTGAGTTCAAGGCCAGCCTAGTCTACACAGAGTTCCAGAACAGCCAGGGCTACACAGAGAAACCCTATCTTGAACCACCCCCCATTTTTTTTTTAATTACATGTGTACGTGCGTGTACCACAACTCACAAATGGGGCTTCTCCTTCTACTCTGTGGGTTCCAGGGGTTAGGTTGTCAGCTTGGTGGGAAGTTCAATGAGCCATCTCGCCTACCCTTTTATAAATGGGAATTTGTGGTGTCTTGTGAACACCTTGTTATTGCCTGAGGTTTGCAACAGCAAGGCTGAGGTTGCACAACTCACCACAGGGCATGCATGGCTCCTGAAGCAGACACAGAGCTGGCAGGCCCAGCTGGCAAGATTGGTACATGGGCTGCTGACCTCCGCCTTCTCATAGCTCAGGCCTCCACTCTGGTCAAAGTTGGACGGGCAATGCGGGTCAGATGTAGATTCTGGCTCAGCAAGGCTCCAGAACGAATTTGGCTCTAGGTTGGGGCTCAGTTGCACTTGGGAGCTAGTGTGCCCAGAATGGGAGTGGGAGGAATTACAGACCAGATCATGCAAATGCCCAGCATGCTAGACTCTGAGTCAGAAGACAGTGCAGGTCAAAAGTCCCTGAAAGGGTAGATCTCATGCAGTCAAAGAAGCCGGAGAGGCGGGTAGTAACAGGCAGCAGGAGGCAGGGATGGCTCAAGAGAGAGTTGGGACAGTTCTGGACCCCGAAGTATTGCTATATTTTGTTTTTGTGATTTTCAAGACGGTTTCTCTGTGTAGCCCTGGCTGCCCTGGAACTCACTCTGTAGTCCAAGCTGGTCTCAGACTCAGAGATCCACCTGCCTCTGCCTCCTGAGTGCTGGGATTAAAGGCGTGCACCACCACCGCCTGACTCTTTCTTTCTTTCTTTCTTTCTTTCTTTCTTTCTTTCTTTCTTTCTTTTCTTTCTTTCTTTCTTTTTTTTTTTATTTTATTTTTCGAGACAGGGTTTCTCTGTGGTTTTGGAGCCTGTCCTGGAACTAGCTCTTGTAGACCAGGCTGGTCTCGAACTCACAGAGATCCGCCTGCCTCTGCCTCCCAAGTGCTGGGATTAAAGGCGTGCGCCACCACCGCCCGGCTTTTTTTTTTTTTTTTTTTTTTTTTTAAAAAAAACTACATCATGTTGTATTCCTATCAAGGTATTAGAACCAGTCAGTAATCTCATTTATCAAAAAAAGAAAGAAGATCCCTTAGAAACCCTTTGAACAACGTTATTCCACAGCCTCCAAGATCCTCCAAACCGCAGCTGCTAAGACACTTGACTGGGACCCTTCCTTAGGTGTGTCTTGGCCTTTCCCCAGACATCTTCCTGTTAACCTGTTAACATCTTCCTGGTTTTTTTTTGTGTGTTAATGCCTCCCTTGCAAGTATTTAAACTCAAACTCAGCCTTGCACTTCTCTGAGATCATTTATTGCAGTGAAGTCCTCTGGAGAGACTCCAAAGGCGCCTTAACCCCACTGCTGCTCACGGTCTTTTCTACCCGCTCCTCTCTGCTAGCCCAGTATGAATTACTTTGCTCGCTGTAAAATGAAGAGTGGCTCAGTGGTTAAAGAGTACAGGACCTGAGTTCAGCTCCCTGCAACCATGTCGGGTGGCTCAACACCACCTTGTGACTCCAGTTCCAGGGGATCTAATGCACACACACACACACATACACACACTAAAAAATAAAATCTTAAAAAATGAGAATAGTAATACTTATATTTCCTTGGAGAATTAAATGAAATTATGTATCTACATAAGTTCAATCAAATGCCTAGCTGGAATTCAACAAGTACTCTGTGAACAATAGTCATAACAGTAGAAATGATAAAATGGGTCAATGTATAATTAAATTCTTGCTGTTGGATAAAACGTTTTCTTTCGTGCTTGAAGTTCATTATCCTATTTACTCCTAACAGCAATCCGAATAGGGTGTGCTGCTAATATCCATGAATCTTAGGTGAAGGGGCTGAAGACTAGAGCTGGGAAAGCCTCAGCGATAATGAAAGGCACTGCTGGGGCCTGTAGCATGCTGACAGAGTGCTTGCCCAGCATGCACAAGACCCTGGGTTCAAGCCCCAGGATGAATTAAAACAGGCCAAGTAAATAACAGTTGGCTGTAATCCCAGCACTTGGGATATATAGGCAGGAAGATCACAAGGACTATAGGAAGAGATTGGCTGGCTGATCAGTTGGTAAGTCTGATATCAGTCTGCTGCCCTGTCACTAGCTGGCATTATTTTATGTAGGTGAGACAGCACAGAGGAGAGTAAGGCCAGTCGTTGGGGGGTAGACAGGAGGTTAACTTTGCAGCCAGGACTGTGCTGGCGCACTGGGAACGTGCTGGGGACTAAGACACTTTTTTGTCCTGGGGCCTGGTTTCTGAAGACATGCTGTTCAAGGCATACAGTCCACGGGGCAGTCTGCTTCTTCGGGTTTGCTGGGAAGTTTGAGGAACAGAGAGACAGATGCAGGGAGAGAAGTTACAGAAGAATCGGGAGAGTCTCCTCAAGAAGCCAGGTCTAAGCAGAGATGTCGAATTCAGAAGAAGCTAGCCATGAAGGTGCAGGATGAAGAAAGAAAAGGGAGGTTGGAGGTTAAGGGACAATATGCTCACATGCCCAAGAGTAAGAGGAAACCAAGAGTCCTTTCTAGAGGGAGAGGGGATGTTTTGGAAATGTGATATAAGGCCTAAGAGGTCAGCAGGGACCAGGTGACAGAGAGTTCTGTGGGTCACGTCAGAAAGTCTGGAAAAATCCCGGAGTGTTGTTAGTACTTGGAGGATGTTGATAACTTTGAGTTTAAGAACAGGTCCTTCGGCAGGAAGAAGTTGTGAGGTGGGAAAAGACAAGACTTTCTTCGGCCTGCCCTGAGGTACGTACGGCTGAAGAAGGAGGGAAATGGACAGAGAAGGAACCCACAGAAGCTGGTCACTGATTGGAGGTGACCGGATGGGAGAACTGGCTGTAAGTCGTAGCTTCTTTCTTCAGCAGACTGGGTCAATGACTCTGTATTGCAATACCATAGAAAAGAAACCACTGAGAGGGAAGCCAACGTGTGGGGGGAAGTGGCGGGTCAGTCTTAAAACACACGGAACCTGAGAGCCTTGTGAAATAACTGATGGACCTGCTCAGAAGGTCATCTGGATGAGTTCTTCCCTAACAGGTGTCGGTTTTGTTTGGGGTAACAGCCCAGTTCAAACTCTCTCCTAGGCTCTCCTGCCAGTTTCCCCAAACGCCATCATTGTCTCTGGTCTCCCACAGTTGCTTCTGGCCAAGTATTTCTAAATAGATATCCCTGAGTGAAGGTTCTGGAAGGCATATTGTTTTCCTGATAACAAAGAACAGGCCTGGCTTGGTATGTGCCTTTTGCCCCTGTCCTTGCCCTTCCTTCCTCCTGCCTGATCACAGTTGGATGCTTGCACAAGCAGCAGTGATCTTCTGACCATGGGGCTGAAGACCAAGCAGACGCTTTGCATTGGACAGCTGAGGTAGAAACTTGGGCTGACTACTACTTGAGAAAAAAAAATCCTTTTTCTTTGTTTGTTTTGGGTTTTTCTGTATAACCGCCTGTGTTGTCTTATAGACTAGCTCTGTAGACCAGAATGGCCTTGAACTCACAGAGAAGCCAACCTGCCTTTGTCTCCTAATCGCTGGGATTAAAGGCATGTGCCACCCTAGCCAGCTAAAAAGCTTTTTCTTTCCTTAGGGTGCTGGAACTATTTTTCTGTCATTCGTAGCAAAAAAAAAAAAAAAAAATATGATCTTAATTGATTCAAGAGCTGAAGCCCTGGAGACAGATGTGGGTAGGAGATTGAGATTCAGGCCAGCATAGAGGCAATAACCGACAGCTCTGAGGTGGATGTGGGCCTCTGAGAAGGCTGGCTCCTAGGTGACGTTGAGAGGACGCGTTCCAGTTCGTAGAGCAGGGGTCCTTAGGTTGTTTTCGCATTGCTGACATTTCTACAATCTCATTCAAAATGAAACAATCCTTTTGCGTTATTTAGTGATTACTCAACCCCCGGTGACATTATTTCGTTATCCCGTTCAAGGTGCTTAACCAAAGGTCTGCGAGCTCTGGTCCTGTGTAGCGATTATCTCCCAGGGTGGCACATTTGGGGCTCAGGAGCTGATCTGGGAACCGCTGCTAGCCTCCCCTTCTCACAAATCAGTGAGCCCTGGAGGTCTGTCCCTGAAAGCTGGTGCAAGAATTCCCCAGGGCGGGCTGGAGAGATGGCTCAGTGGTTAAGAGCATTGCCTTGCTCTTCCAAAGGTCCTGAGTTCAATTCCCAGCAACCACATGGTGGCTCACAACCATCTGCAATGAGGTCTGGTGCCCTCTTCAAGCCTGCAGACATACACGTGGACAAAATATTATATACATAATAAATAAATAAACAAATAAATAAATATTTAAAAAAAAAAAAGAATTCCCCAGGGCTACGCTGTATCCTAATAAAGTGGCCAGCGTTTGTGAAGATTAATGTTACAGCCCCTTGACTTGCCTGGCTCTTCTCTTCTCCCCATCTTGCCCCACTGTAAGATTCCCTCCGCCCCTGCCCACCACAGACCTGGAAACCTATTCTGCCTAACCCACAGATTTGGCCATTTTACCCCCCCCCCCCTTCTGTTCTTGTTAGGATACATAGCAAGGGTCTCATTACAGTATATTAGGCCAGGGCTTTCAATCCTCAGGCTAGTAGTTGTTCTTGCCCTGCCCCCACCTCTACACACAAACACAATGCTCTAAATGCCTCATTCTGCTCCCATTTCTCCTGCCCTTTCAAGCCTTCGCAGGCTGTATTCTTGCCCAGATATGTCTCTCCATACGTTCTCTTACAGACTGCCCAACTCAGAGCAGCCAGATTTATTTTCTGCTTTTTCTAGCAGCTGGGAATGGCTAGAGCCCAACTCCCCATCTTGTCCTTCTCGCTTAACCCTTCCTTCAAGTTCCTTACAAACCCTGTTGATTTCTGTGTGGGAACAATCTGGAAACTGCGCCCCCTCTTCATCCGCAGCGCTGCTCACGCGTCCAGGAGCTTCCGGTCTTGCCCAGTCGTGCTGATCTGCCCTTCCTTCGGCAAACGTAACCACATTATTGTTATCTGCCCTCCCTTTATCAATATAGCTACATACAGCTCTTGTTCAAATCCACTGGGCTCCAAACGGAATTGCTACTGCAGGTCTGCCAGGCCTCGGTTCCCCATACCAGGTGGGGAGCGGAACCCAATCCCGTGCTGGCCCTTAGAGAGCCCGTGGTCTTCTTGTCAGCTCAGCCCCTAGAAGATTAGCTGGGCACAGGAGATCCAAATATGGCCCTCACACTAGACTGCCTAGGTCCCAGCCTCAGCCCAGATGCTTGTTATCTGGGTGTCCGAGGGAGAAATGTCTAACTCACCAGGTCAGTTTCACCATACGGATCAAGGCAGTGCTTTGTAGGACTGTTAGATCTCAAAACTCTCTCAGAGCAGGTGACTGTAACTATTAGGGGCTATGCTGGTTACAGCCATTTGGCCCCACTGGGTACGTATATCTGTTCTGTCTTCTTCAATTGTCTACAACACCGTCTGACACAGGTAGATGTTTATTAAGTGTTTATTGTGAAATGAATTTGCTAGCTCACCTAGGCAGGGTGTCTTGTCAGATTCCACTTTGGCAGTTAAATTGGTCTCAGGCTGAAATCCAGGCGCTTTGCGATTCTACTCTGCATCCCCACCCCTGAGCTGAAGCCTTGGTTTCTAGTAGAGGTTCAATTCATTTTTGCCAGGTCCTACGTAACATGATCTTGTGTGAGTGTATGACTAGTACATGTGAATAAGTGTGTGTATGCAGGCCAATGGTAAACTTCAGGTGCCATTCATAATTCATAGGGAGAAAAAATGGACTATGGAAAGTCTTCCTCCCTCCCCCTTCCTTCCTTCCTTCCTTCCTTCCTTCCTTCCTTCCTTCCTTCCTTCCTTCCTTCCTTCCTTCTTTCTTTCTTCCTTTCTTTCTTTCTCGAGACAGGGTTTATCTGTGTAGCCCTGGCTCTCCTGGAACTAGTTTTCTAGACCAGGCTGTCCTTGAACTCAGAGATCTGCCTGCCTCTGCCTCCCCAGGCTGGGATTAAAGCTGTGTGCCACCACCACCTGGTTTAACAAATAAATTTTTAAAAAGGAAAATACAGATGTACCCTGACTTATAATGGATGAACTATGATAAACCTATGTGAATGATAAACCCTTGTGACTAATCTCTCCGTTTTTCTTTTCCCTTTGGTTGCAGCTCATCTGGCTGCCTTAGAAAACAACACTTGTATAATCCTTGATCTCTGTTCTTCATTTCGTACAGTGTGGCCTGGCAGACTCTTGCAGTCTGGAGCTCAAAGTATGGAAAGCAAGGCCTCTATTTGCAGCGTCATGACTGTAGAATAAGAATGAAGGGCAAAGAGGTGCGTGGGTGTGAGAGTTAGGGAGGTCTTCAGGGAGCTGGGTTTTAAAGGAACGGTGGGGAGCTGGCCAAATTCAGAAGCAAAGGAAGGACCATGGAAGCTGAGCGGCATCTTCCTGACCTGAGGAGAGTTCACTGAAACTGAACGCAAAAGGCAACAGGATGTGCCTATTATTTTTAAATTTTTACCTATTATTACTGTGTGTGTGTGTGTGTGTGCGCGCGCGTGCATGCGTGACAGACACGTGTACCATGTTGCTTGTATGGAGGAGGTCAGAGGACAACTTTGTGAAGTCTGTTCCCTCTTTGCATTTTTACATGGTTCCTGAGATAAGACTCAGCCTACCAGACTCACATGGTAAATGTCTTTAGCCAAACCCACTGAGCCATGTCACAGGCCTGTGTTTTCATTCTTAATAGCACAATCTGGAGACTGAGGTATGTATGTATATTCCAATCCTGATGTTGGAACAGAGGGAGGCTAGGTGGTTGACAAGGGAGTCATGGAATCAGGCTCACTTAAGAAGGCAGGAAACACCACGCATAGACACCCGAAGGGAAGTCACAAACTTCTAGTGCTTTATCCAGCATTTACTTTTAAAGAATGCCAACACCTATTTTTTGTTCTGTTCATTCTGAGTGGTTGCCCCCTTTCTTTTTTCTCTACAGGACACTCAGAGTGACTTCCCAGGAATCGCCGGAGCTGGCTAGGTAGGTGCTCTTTTTCGTCTCCTCCTTTTGAGGATTGTGGCCAGAGTCCAGACACTGAGGTGCCTCACTGTGCAAGTTTAATCTAGCCCCGGGCTTGACAGAGAAAGATTTCATCTCCTTCTCGCCCACACACTAATAGAGGCTTGATCGCGTCCAGACCTAAAAGAGGGTGCTAGACGCCTCCAACCTTACGCAAGGGCGTGTCAAGATCGGCCGGACTCCCCACTTTTCCAACTCCTCCCGTGGATCACTACTCCCCGGGGCCCAGGAGCGATAGGGTCACTCACTCACCAGGCGCCTTCTGAATGGGCCCTGGGCGCCTTCCCTGGACGCGGTGGGCGGGGCCGTGCAGAAACGGGGGCGGTCCGGAGGCGCGGTGGGCGGGGCCTGCCGCGGGGCGGCTCCCGTGACGGCTCTAGCCCCGCCCCTGCCCTTCTGGTTCGGGAGGAGGGCGCCGGAGAGCGCGCGTTGCCTGAGCCGGCCCGGGAGCGGCCGAGCCGAGTGTGCTGGGCGTCGGCGCGATGGCTCCGGCTGGGGACCGCGAAGGCTACTGGGGCCCCACGACCTCCACGTTGGACTGGTGTGAGGAGAACTATGCGGTGACCCTGTTCGTCGCCGAGTTCTGTGAGTCGGGGCCCGAGACCGGGGACGGAGAGAGGGCGCGCGCGGAGGGGCGACGACGCGGCGAGTGAGGAACGTGGAGGGCGAACCTGGCCGCCGCCACGAAAGGCTCCAGGCCCGGCCCGGGAGCGGCGACGGCTGGGCGTGCGCGATCGGGGTGGGGTGGGGTGGGAAGCCGGGGAGCCGACGAGGCCTGCCCGGTGTGCCCGGACTGGTTTCAAGGGGGGGCTTTCGGGTCGGGGACGGAAGGGACGTGGGAACCGCGCCTGGACCTCAGAGGAGAGAGCGAGGCGCGCGGCTGGGAACGGGAGTTCCTACCTGAGCGCGGCTGCGGCCAGGCCGGGCGCTGCCGGTCCCGAGGTCTCTGCCGTAAGGGCCCCGAACGCCGGCCCGACTGCTGCCATTCGCCTCAGTCATCCGGGAGGGCACCCCTGGGGGACGCTGACGGGCTTCGTCCTCCCCGAGCCTGGGAAACTCTTCAGGGCCCTTCCCGTCCTCTCTCCGGTTCTCGTTAGACCTCGCTCACCTCCAGGGAACAGTTACCGTTTCTCCGAGCTAAGCCCCCGCCCCCCTTCACCCTCACCCCGCTGTCTGCAAGTGCAGGGGATCGCTGTTCATCTTGCCCCAGAAGTGAAAGCCGGAGCAGCGAATCACTACCTTCCTGCTCCAGCCACTCTCCCAAGAGCATGAGAGACTAAGTCTCCTTGCTACCTTCTGCGTCTAGCGCATCGGGCTTTCTAGGGGTTAATGGTCATCCGAGGACACTCATTTCCATGAATGCACCTTCAGAGACCGCGATTTGTTGCTGCTAGACCAGCATTGCTGGTCCGGTTTGGGAATCTCTCTCTCGTCTCTCTGTCTCTCTGTCTCTCTGTCTCTCTCTCTCTCTCTCTCTCTCTCTCTCTCTCTCGTCTCTCTGTCTCTCTCTCTCTGTCTCTCTGTCTCTCTCTCTCTGTTTGTGTGTGTATTTCCTAGATGATTATTTCTAGCATGCTAGAAAGAAATCTGCCACTTCTTCCGTCCAGTTTGGTCAGCTTTTGCGAGCACAGTGTTTGATCATTCTTTTTTCTTGTTGTTTGTTTTTGGCAAACAGCAGAGAATAGTCTTTGGTTGCTACTGCCTTTTTTTTGAACGGGACCCACTTTACTAGGCCACGAGGGAAAACTCTTCTTAGCTCACATTCCCATGTGAGCTGATCCTGCAGCAGTCTTGCCATTTTCAGGATGTTAGTCCCATGCCCTTGAGGCCATGATTGAGATGGAGCATCACTTTCTCTGAATGACTAGTTTAAATGAATAGTTTTTGTACAGTAAAGGAGAAGATGGGCAGAGTCATTATTTATAGGCTAATTACTTGGCAGCCCAAACATCGACAAAGCGAGCCCTTGGCCAGTTCGTTTTTAGATCACTTTGGCAAGACTACCAGAGGCTCATGACCACCAGAGAGACTTAAAAATCATGCTTCTCTGAACTGGAAGTTTGTAGCCTTTTATTTTTCCCCTGTTAGGAGTCTTCAGATGTTGGATGGGCTGGAAGTTCACACACTTTCTCTAGAATGTAGAATTGTGGGTGGAAGAAAATAACTAGAAGGGGAAAGGTTTTTGCTTCGGCACAAGGGAAGACGTCCTAACCAGTGATGCTGTCTCGGAACAGGTTGGCATGGGGGTAAGGGAGCAAGAGCTTTGTGTCACAGAAAGTGCTAAAATAGGCATTGCTCACCCAAATCATGTATTTTAAGAGGAATTGTAAAGGACCTAGCTCTATTCAGTATTTTTGTTTTTTTTTTTTTTATATATATAGGCAATAAAGACTTTTGGTTCAGAACCAAGGTTTTAGATTAGAATCAAAAGAGAAAACTGGCCGTTGAGTCATGCGGACTGTGAGAGAGGAAGATACTGTATTTTGGCAAATAGCTCCGAGAAATGGGAAACGGCTCTACTTCTTCATGTGCTCAGAAGAGGAAACGGAGTAGACTGAGGGACGGTTTGGACACAGCAATCAAAAGGGTTGCGTGAAGAGGGCCAGTGAGTGTGTTGGCCATTTGTTGTGTACAAACCTTGGGAGAAAATGACCCGAGGGAGGCTGAGTCAGATTGTCTGACCATATATAACATAGTGATGGGTATCGTAATTTGGAGTGTAAGGACTTGGCCTTTGAATAATATGCAGATTTAAAAAGCTGAATGTGTTGGCACATGCCTCTACTTCCAGCGCCTGGGAGGTAGGAGCAGGAAAATCAGGAGTTCAAGTCCAGACTTTGCCACATGAAACACTTTCTCAAAAACAACAACAACGAAACCAAAACAACCAAATAAGTAAAAGCTATATAAATACATCTAAACTATGTACTGTGTACTACTCCTGACATTGTAGCTCTATCATATTTACATTAATGAGCTTTAATGATAGTTTTATCAAGAAAAATAAGTGTTATTATCTGTGTGCCACAATTTGCTAAAGCCTTTAATATGTTTTCTCTCTTGAGTTTTACAGTCATTCGCTGAAGGTATCATTATGCCCATTTCACAGATTAATAACTCAAAGCATTCATATCCTTTTAACTTTTAGTTTTTTCATTTTGCGAAGGGGTTTCTGTTGCCCAGACACCCCAGCCAGATGTTCAGTGTGCATGTATGCTGGGCTGACTTCAAACTCTTGGCACTCTTCCAGGTTTAGCATCCCAAGTGCTAGGATCATAGGAGTGAGCCCCAGTCCCTGGAAGAAGCATGTATTTCTGGTGTTTTTGATTGTGAGCCTAGGCCTTAATGACTGAACCATCTTTCGGGCCCAGGAACATCTGTTTTTAAGAAATAATTTATCTAAAGTTGTAACGAGTACTGAAATACTATTCAGGTTGAGGGTGTAGTCTTATGCAGCTTTTCTTCTCCGTCATTGCTTTTATTACCCTTACTGTTTTGCTCTTGCCTTCAAGGGAGAACAGACATGAAATCCTATGTTATCACAAAAGACAAACTGAATGACCATTCAAGTTATTCAGCCATCTTTCAGGATTACAGTATGTGTTTTGGATAATAATTGAATTTGGGGAACCACAGTTGTATCTGTGGTAACTGTCAGTCCTGCAAAGCTATCTTCTTTTTTAATTAATTAATTAAATTTTCTTTTTATCTACTTACCTATCTATCCATCTATCTCTCTATCTTCCTATCTACCTACCTGTCTATTTTGTTTTTCAAGGCAGGGTTCTATAGGTAGCCCTGGCTGTCTTGGAACTTGCTGTATAGTCCAGGTCAGCCTGAACTCAGGGCTCCACCTGCCTCCGTGTCCTGAGTTCTGGGATTAAAGACGTGTGCAAACACTGCTGGGCTAAAAGCCATCAGCCCATATTGATTCAAACGTCTGTTTATTTGAAAAGATTGGAAGGACCAAGGGGAAGGGAAGAGAGTCTCTTTAGATAAGAAATAGCAAGCCCCTTGATGTACTAGAAGTTATAGGGATAAGTGGTTCCTGTTTTATATGGACTATACAAATAACAGCGCAAGCTGAAACTGGCCTAATGATATTTTGTTTGGGTGTTTATGTGGCGGAGGGGGTGTATACACCCTACATTGTATGGCGGCCAGAGAATGACTTGCGGAAGTTAGTTCTTCCATTCCACCATGTGGGCTCCAGGGACCAAACTCAATTCAATCTTGTAATTAATAGTAGAAAAGTCAGAGTTGTTCTGTGAACTTTAAAAGCTTTCGTCAAACAGGGCTAGCAAGATTGCTCACTTACCTAGTACTTACGCCAACCTTGGTGACCTGAGTTCAGGTCCCTAACCTAGAAGGTAGGGAGAACTGACTCCCACGAGTATCTGACCTTTCCCGTGCCCTCCTGCCGCCACGTACACAAGCGCGTTTTGTTTCTCTGTGCAATAACTTATTATCCAGTGTAGCGTAAACAGTGCTTGCTTTCTCATCGTGTAACTTGGAGTGAACACATTTCCAATGCCTTGACAAGTCCTCTCTGAGTTTGGACAGTCTTTTAGCATTTTATTCCTTGCACTTTTTATATTGTGAAATAGCTCCCAAAGTTCCTTTAATTAGAATTGACTTAGTTTTGTTCGTTGTTGGCTGCTATTATTCTTCTGGGTTATCTTCCTTCGTTTCCCCACAACTGTTGTGTTCAGTGTGTTGATAGTTTGCCTTAACTGCGTTCCTCGGGCAGTATCTCTAAAGCCTCTTAAGTGATAGCAGCGTCAGCGTTTCTGTAATGCGTCTTTCTGTGCCGCCACCATCGGAGACTTCTTACTAGTTATGGAAGCCTGGCCTATAGCTCAGGCTTGCTCCTTACTAGCTCTTAGAGCTTAAATTAACCCATTAATCTACGTTCTGTCATGTACCACCCACGCTGCTTCCTCTGTGTCTCTTCGCATCTCTCTTGCGTGCCCAGATTCCTCCTCCTCCTCCCTCTGCCTGGAAGTCCCGCCTATACCTCCTGCCTAGCTATTGGCTGGTCAGCAATGCACCTCCACACCATGTACAGACATCCCATAGCACATTTCCACGGTTTTCTGTTTCTCTCATAACTCTGTTTACACTGGTTTGGAATTTCTGTTGACTGGAGTTTGTTTCTCTGCTGCCCTTTCCCCACTGTTGGCCAGTTCCCTCTTAATACTCATTTTTATAAGATGTCACCAGGAGAAAAAGATAAAACTCAATCATGTGCTTTGCTCTCTGTACATGGACTGAATAACAGATATTAAATGAGTTTGAAAGTAACCAGCTTTGAAAGAATTAACTAAGTTGGTCACTAAAAAAAGTTTATGTGATTATGTATGGGTTAAAGATCTAACAGTGAAGTTTGTAGTATATTTATTTGGATTAGTATTATTTCATTCAATTCTGGCAAACTAAGACATATACATATTGGAACTCTGCTGAGTGAAGATGCCTATATATTAATAATCCTCAAAACATTTTATTAAGTAGGCGATGCTACCTCATTTTAAAAAAGAGAAAGAAGTTACCTCCTCAGTGGCATATATCTGTACCACTAATAGTGGCATAAACAGTGTTCAAACATAGGTCCGACACTTTCTGCCATGGCACACAGATGCAGGAGGTGGCATTCCAAGTGCTAGTAGTTGGTGGAAGAAACAGTGCCTAAGGAGAGGAGCGTCCTAAGCTATTGTTATCGCCTCAGAGAAGAAATTACTCAGTTAAAAATTATTTAAATACTTGGGTGTGGTGGCTCATGCCTACAATTCCAGGACTTGGGAGGTAGAGACAGGTGAGTCAGAAGCTCAGGGCTGTTCTTGGCTACAGTGTTAGTTTAAGTCCACCCTAGGTATTAAGAGACCCTGCCTTTAATTTTTTTCTGAATATTTCATTTATTCAGTAAGTATTCATTGAGCTATTTTGTCAGTTACCTCAGACTGTAAAACTGCTATGTATAGGCGGCCTTTCTATCCATGGTATTGGAAAGGCTAGTAGAATATCAATAGGCATGCTTTCCTCCCCAGATTAGAGACCGAACCTAGGGCTGCATGTGTGCTGAAGATATGTCTATATATCCTTATCTATGCCCGTATGCCTACATATCTGTCTGAATCTCTCTCTCTGACTCTGTCTATACCTCTGAGCTAAGCTCAACTCTCTGTTTTTTATTCTAAGATAGAATCTCACTGATTTGTTCAAGGTAGCCTTGAAATCACCGCTTGTAGTTTAGACAGGCCTTGAACTTACTGTGTCAGCCTTCTGCGTAGCTGTGTCGCAGACTTTAGATACCAGGCCTGTTTACATTGCTCCTTTCAAGTGAGATTCATTTTATTTTATTTTATTTTTTTATATTTTGGTTTTTCGAGACAGGGTTTCTCTGTGGTTTTGGAGCCTGTCCTGGAACTAGCTTTTGTAGACCAGGCTGGTCTCGAACTCACAGAGATCCGCCTGCCTCTGCCTCCCAAGTGCTGGGATTAAAGGCGTGCGCCACCACCGCCAGGCTCTATTTTTTTATTTTTATTTTTTTGGTTTTTCGAGACAGGGTTTCTCTGTGGCTTTGGAGCCTGTCCTGGAACTAGCTCTGTAGACCAGGCTGGTTTTGAACTCGCAGAGATCCGCCTGCCTCTGCCTCCCGAGTGCTGGGATTAAAGGCGTGCGCCACCATTGCCCAGCGAGATTCATTTTAAAATGTATTTGGTAGAAGAATGTCTGAGAATTTACATTTTATAGGAGTTAAAGAATATTTGGTAATTCCGCCAGAGGAGGTAACATGATTGGCCGCTGACAATATGACCAGCTTGCCATCTTCCTTTTATTTTGGAGTTGAGATGGTTTGAGCTAAGTATTATTTCTTCCTCCTCATGGGTTTGTTGCCACTCTCCAGTCCTATCTGTAGGATTCAGGCAGAGGGAAGTAGGCAGCCCTAAATGTCCTTGGTCTTTATGACTTTTTATAAGATTCACGCAGATGGGAGAAAGGAGTTTGTTTCTTCTCTGTAGCTTATGATGAAAGGCTTTAACCAGTTGTCTTTTGTACACATGTCACTAGGGGTATCTAGTTTCTTTGGCTTCCTTTCTTTTTCTTTTGTTTTTTCAGGCTCCTTCCATTTTTCTTGATATATGTGAGTACACATCAGGAGTCTTAGTCCTGGGTCTCTGTGGGCTGGCAGAGGTGACATTGCTGTCATCTTCAGGAAGATAACTCTTTCATTAAAATTTTTATTACATCTATATTCTATTTATTTATTTAGTGTATATGTATGCATGTGCTTTCGGCTATTAGAGGACACCTTCAAGAGTCAGTTCATTTTCTACCATCTGGGTCATTGGGATTGAATTTAGGTCCTCAGACTTGATGGCAGGTGCCTTTGTCCACTGAGCCATTTCCATTGTCCCTAGAGAATTCTTTTCCTAAGGAAAAGCGGACAGGCAGCACTGCATCCAACGTGCAGCATAAAAGTTCCATAAGTCAGCCGAAGAAGGAAGGACAAATGAAAGATCAAATGTAGTGTAAAAAAGATTTAGATTTAATATATCCAGCTCAGAGACTGCAAGTAAATGGTTTTGGTTGTTGTGGTGGATGTATTTATGGGTACATTAGGACAAAATGAAATGATACTTAATAAAAGCCTGAAACAGGTTAGAAAGACTTATAGATGTGCCAGACTTCTGATACTGTAACACCCCAACACTGCACTGTCATCTACAAATACACACACACACACACACACACACACACGAAAACCCCTCAGTTTTTCAATAAGTTTACAATTTTGTGTTGGGCTACAGACATGTTTAGAACTCAACAAGATGACAGAGCCAGAAAGAGGCAGTAAGGACAGTTACATGAGAATCCTGGACATTTTACTATGTACTAGAGTCTGGAACTGTGCTCCAGTTCAGGCTTGTGTCTTTGGGTAAATCATTTATTCTCTGTATCATTTTACTTTTTATAAAATGCAGGATCTCAGCCATGTGAAGTAAGCACTTTATATCCTTGTTTGTTTTTGGTTTTTTGAGGCATGGTTTCTCTTTGTAGCCCTGGCTATCCTGGAACTCACTCTGTAGACCAGGCTGGACTTGAACTCACCGAGATCCACCTGCCTCTGCTTGTGAGTGGTGCGATTAAAGATGTACACCACCACTGCACTTTATATCTTAATTGTTGTATCTTGTTTATTTTTATTTTATGTGTGTGGGTGCTTTGCCTGCATGTATGTCTGTGTACCACTTGCATGTTTGATATGCAATGAGTCCAGAAGAGGACTTGATCCTCTGTAACTAGACTATCTTACAGACAGTTGTAAGCCTCAGTTGGGTGCTGGGAGTTGAACTTGGGTCCTCTGGAAGAGCAGCCAGTACTCTTAACAACTGAGCCATCTCTTCGGCATCCCAGCTTAATGTTGTTTTTTTCCCTAGGTAAAAATTTCAAACAAACCTACAGCAGACTTGGAGGAACCCCACGGAGGATGGCCGTTCCCCTGCCTGCTCTCCTCTAACAGTTTCACACCCGTTCCATCACACATCTGGTCGTTTACTGGTTCTTCGCTCTGCCTATCATCTTATTATTATTATTTTTTTTTGACACAGTACACTTCCCCTAAAAAACCTTTCACATTTGTTTCATTATATAAAGCTCAATTTTTGTGTGTTTTTCTTTTGGTATAAAGTCTTCATTCAATAGAATGCATAGACATCAAACTTATATTTGCTGAAAAATAAGCACACCTATATAACAAAACTGCTGTTGAGATACGCAGCTGTGGGTTGCGGATGTCGCTTTGTGGCACACTGAGTGCTTAGCATACCTGAAGCCCTAGAAGCCTTCTGTTCTCTCCAGCAAGTGTGGAGGAGGGGGAGAGAAGATGGGGGCTTTGCCATGCACCTCATGCCCCTCTGTGTTCGTAGTCATCTCCTCCTTCCTCTCCCTTGCCACCATTGTTCTTATGTTTTCCCCCTCCCATAAAGTAGAGTGGCCTGTTTTGGAGCTGCATGTAAGTGGAGTGAATCATCCAGTATTTACTGTTTGATGTCAGGTTTCTTTTGCTCAGTAGAATGTTTCTGAGATTCATCTGTGCTGCTGTGTCGTGGTGATTTACTATGAATGAAACACAGAACCCATTTTCTGGCTGGGGTGTTCGTCTGACTATTTTTGGACTTTGATGATTATCGATAGAACTGTTATGAACATTATTGGACAAGTGTTTTGTGGACATATGCTTTTTTGTTATTTTCAACCTGTTTGCTTGTTTAGTGTTTTGACTGTCTTGCTGTACATTCCTAGCTGACCTGCTCTTTAGCCCTCCCTGACCTTGACTTTGTGGCAGTCTTCCTGCCTTAGCGTCCTAAGTGCTGGGGTCGCAGGCTTGTGTCATCACTCCTGCCTAGGAGAGCCATCTTATTTTTTGTAGGCAGATCCCTATAGTTGGAATATTTGGGACATAGAGTATATATATATATGTTGCATTAGAAACTACGAGGCTTTTCTCCATTTTACAGTGATAGTGTAGTGTTTTGGTTTGGTTTTGAGACAGCATCTGGCTATGTAGCCCAGGCTAAACTTCAACATTGGCCCTCCTGACTGCTGGGAGTAGAGCCCTGTGCTACCTACCATGCTTGCCTCACACATACAGCTTGGTTCACATTCTTGTCAGTGTTTTGCTTCAGTTATTTTCACTTTAATTGTTCTGGTGAATGCATACTCATATGTCACGATATCTAGTTTGTTTATTCTTAGGTGGTCAGTCTTTTTCCACACCCCCCCCCCCGCACACTACAAAGCTGGCTATTCGCGTGTGCATTACACACCCATGCCCTTCTGTTGTTCACGTTGTTCTATGAGAGAGAGTCACTTGTCTTAGGAAATTTTGCAGTTTGGATGGATTTTTTTTAGCAATAAGTAACTGAAAACAGTGTTTGAAGTTGAGTTTTGAGCAATTTTGATTTCCTATTATGTAAACTTGGTATGCCAAATTGTATCATACTTTTTTTAAAATCTTAGATGTCGAGACTAAAAAAAAAAAATAAGAACTAAGTTTTGTGCTTTTGAAAGCTGTTTTATCTTCCTAGAATTTTATAAGCATCCTTTTATTGATCCCTTTAATGTATGAATAATAATCAAGAGGTATTTTACCCAATGAAAGTGTAGCCCAAAGTTGAAATAGTTTGTTTGCAGAACTGGGAATAATTGTTGACTCATCCTAGATCTGTGCTCTTAGCACTTAGATATGTTCTCGGATCTCTCAAGACAGACTGCTTTTAACAGTTAGAAGAGCAAGCAGAACTCTGATTATACGTAGTAAAATTTGTTGTTGGCACTGACCGTGTACACATTGATACACTTGCTCTATTGACCCTTTACCTCTGACATGGCATCCGCTTTCTCTGTAATAGCTAAATCATGGACTCTGCTTGGTACCAGTGCATCACCTAACTTTTTATAGCTCATGTTGGATGACTCTTCTTTCCTAACTTTTAAATGTTGGCCTATCTTATATTTTTACATTGAAAGCACATTTTCTATAGGATTTATAATAGACTCATATTCATTTTGTCAGTGTCTTTTTAGGGTTTCTGTTGTTGCGCAGAGACACCGTGGCTGTGACAGCTCTTATAAAGGACACATTTATGAGGGCTGGCTCACCGCTCAGCGGCTCAGCCCATTATCATGGCGAGAAGTATGGCAGTGTGCAGCAGACATGTGCTAGGGAAGGAGCTCAGAGTTCTGCATCTTGATCTGCAGGCAGCAGCAGGAGATTGTGTACCACACTGGGCGTATCTTTAGCCCACCCCCACAGTGACACACTTCCTCCAACAAGGCCACACCTATTCCAACAACTCTCCTCTGTCTCTGTCTCTGTCTCTCTCTCTCTCTATTTTACTGAGCTCTACATTTTTCTCTGTTCCCCTCCCTGCCTCTCCCCTCCCCTCTTTAACCCTCTCCCATGGTCCCTATGCTCCTAATTTACTCAGGAGATCTTGTCTTTTTCTACTTCCCATGTAGATTAGATCCATATGTCTCTCTTAGGGTCCTCATTGTTGTCTAGGTTCTCTGAGATTGTGATTTGTAGGCTGGTTTTCTTTGCTTTATGTTTAAAGACCACTTATGAGTGAGTACATGTGATAGTTGTCCTTCTGGGTCTGGGTTAAGGTCATGTCTCTTACTAGTACCACTTCCTATGGTCTAAGCATTCAAACATGTGAGTCTATGGGGCCATTGTATGTACTAGGACTTTCTTGTTGGTTTTTTATTTTATTTTATTTTATTTTGGACAGAAAGCCCCCAGATATGGAGACTTACTATTAATTATGAAAGCTTGGCCTTAGCTTAGGCTCATTCCCAACCAGCTCCTATAACTTCAATTAACCAGCTTCTCTTAATCTACATTCTGCCATGGCTTTTTAGCCTTTCCTCTGTTCTGTGTCTTGCTGTGTCTCTCACAGGCCTGGTTTCTTTCTTTTCCTGGAAGTCCTGCCTGTCTTCTCCTGCCATCTATTGGTCAGTTCGCTGTTAAATTGACCAGTGCCTTAGGCAGATGAGGCATGCGGTGTAAACAAATATCCCACTACAGGCCGTATTATCCAAACCACCACAGTTATTTTAACAATCTCTCTCTATTTTTATTTTTTGTTCTTGACATAACTTCTTACTTTATAGTCCAGGTAGGCTTTGAACTCAGAGCTTTCTTGTCTCAGCCCCTTGTGTACTGCAATTATAAGCATGAGCCACCACACCTGGTTTAAATCCCTGCTTTTTCATTGGCAGATGTTGTCTGTTTATAGCTATTGTCATTATTTGTGTGATTTGGTTATCATTTTTTTTTTACTATTTTGCATTTGTTCTTTGCTTTTTTAAAACATTCTTTTCTTGTTGTCTTTTTAATTAATTAAGCTATGTGTTTCTACATCTGGTATTTTAGCTAGTCTAGTAGGTTCACTGATTTCCCTCTTTTGTTCAACCTTTTGACAAGACATGGCATCTCATAAGTTCACAATGTTGAGTTACCAAAATAAAAAAAAAAAAAAAGAATTAAAAGTATAAAACCAAACCAAACCTGTGGTTGTTTGAATAGGTATCAAACACTCACGTGTTTGAGTGCTTGACCCTTAAGGAGTGGCGCTGTTAGGAGGTATGGCCTTGTTGGAGGAAGTGTGTCACTATGGGGGCAGGCTTTGCGGCCTCATATTTGCTCAAGATATGTCCAGTAGGGCACACAGTTGCTTTTGCTGCCTGAGAATCAAAATATAGAACTCTCAGCTCCTCTCCAGCACCACGTCTGCCTGCATGCGTCTGCCATGATGATAATGGACTAAACTGAAACTGTAAGCCACCCTTAATTAAATGTTTTCTTAATAAGTGGTGGCATACTCCTTTAAACCCAGTGCTCGGGAGGCAGAGGCAGGTGCATGTCTGTGAGTTTGAAGCCAGCCTGATCTACAGAGTGAGTTCCAGGACAGGCTCCAAAGCTACACAGAGAAACACTGTCTCGAAAAATCAAAAGAGACTTGCCTTGGTCATGGCATCTCTTCACAGCAGCAGAAACCCTAACTAAGACAAATTTAAAAAGCAAACAAACAAACCCTTTGTAAGTCTGTAATACGGCTCATCAGGTAGAAGTTGTATGAGCCTGGCAGCGTGGATACAATCCGCTGACTCCCCAGAGTTGTCCTCTTGCTGTGGGAACTCCTTCTGCTCTTGATTGCTCCTGACAGCACCCATCTATTCCCGAGAGAATGTTGAGCACTGGACACTCCACTCGGAGTTTGTTTTCTTCTTGGCACAAATGGCCTTTGGGCAAGGAACCGCCCATACCTCTACCACTGACAAAATAAATGGTATCCAGACTGTCAAATCTTGCCAAAACAGGATAAGAAAAGTTTCCTGCCTCTGAAAATGGTCAGTCAGTTACACTAGGCCTTGGCCAGAGTTGATGGCTTCAACGCTGCAAATGAGACTTTGGGTGATTGCTCAGATAGCTAATTGTCTCCGTCATTTATTGCTCTTTTTGGAAGCTGCTTGGTTGTACTTCTTGCCTGCTCAAGTAATATTATCTCCTTTCTCAAGCCTTCGATAGTGTTGAAGATTAAATAGTCATAGTTACCGTCCTCTTATGATCTAGCCAAGCCATTTCCTATATAAGACTTAGACTCCTTAGATAGAACTTGATATCTGTTCCTAGTGTATATAGTTTTGTATTGGATTTGGAACTCTCTTATTTAAACATAATTTATTTATTCATATTTATTCATAATTCTGAACTGGTGTGGGATTATTTTGTGACCTCTGCCTTCATCCTCTGGCCTCAGACATGTGTTATGGCATTCACATACCCTCCGTTATACACGCCACACACACACACACACACACGATAAATATTTTAAAACCTTCATAATGTTTTAAATAAGCTTCTGGTTTTGTTGTGGTTGGACTGAGTTCATGGTTGCCCTGGGGTACCTGTTGGGCACATTCCTAACCACTGAGCTCCTCCACACATGGTCTGGCTCCCTAAGTTACCCAGACTAGTCTTGAGTTCGCGTTGTCAGCTAGGCAGGTCTTGAATTTTCTACTCTCCTATCTTAGCTACCCAAGTAGTTGAAGTTACAAGACTACACCTCAAACCCTAATACATACATTGTTTTTATATTCCCAAGTGAAATAATTATTGTTCCCATTGTGTTTTTATTTATTTATTTTACCTGTAACAGGATCAATATGAATCAGCTCTATTGCTTTCTTTTCTAAGCACGATTCCCCTAACACTTTGGTCTTGTTACTCTCTGTAAAACTGTCCTTTCTGTCATGTGCCTTCCTTCCGTGGTTTCCTTTCTCTTCTCACCTCCAGTCTTCTCCTGGCAGCCTCTGACATTTACAGGTTGCCTGCTTTGCAGGCGTTTCGTTTAAGCCCTAATGAAATTGTTCTTAATGTGAAAAAATAATCATTTAAGCAGTATCAGCATCCCAGGAATGCCGTGTTGAGAGTCTAGCCTAGGAAGGCATTCATAACCGGCCTTTGCGTCCTCTGACGTGACCTCACCTTGTGCCCTGTGCCTTGTACTGCTGATGTCCTTAGACTCACATAGCGTCGTTGCTTCATGTCTTGGAAAGATGGGCCTTTCCATTGGTAATGTCCTGCCCTGTCCTGCCCGGCCCCTCTACCTGATTAATTCAGCCTTAGTTTGGTTGTTTTCTAAATTTACAACTTATTTTAGTTTTTTTTTTAAGTTTTCATTTCTAGAGGATTAATTTTTTTTCTAAATCTGTCTCAGTGTTGGTCATTATCTTTTGCTTTTGTGCTTGTTTTTTGTGGTTACCTTTTATTTCTTTAAACATTAAAAGAAATACTCATATTTTGAATTTTTTCATCTTTGTGTGATTCTTGATTTTTTCTAATGCCCCCTTTTAAAGACTGTCTTTTCACCGTGTGCCAGCATGCATGCATGCGTGTGTGTGTGTGTGTATGTGTTTGTGTGTTAGTGTGAATGTATGGCACGTGAGTACTGGTGTCTGTTGGACCCCTTGGATCTGGAGTTATGCACAGTTGTGAGCCACCCAGTGTGGGTGGTGGGAATCAAAATCGGGTCCTTTGCAAGAGCAGCAATGTTCTTAACAGCTGAGCATCTCTCCAGCCTGTTTTGCTGGTTCTTATACTTAGTTTATGTATATTCCTTTGCAATGTTATACAATAGGCTTTTATCTCATTGAACTTTGAACTTTTAAAAAAATGTAAAAAAAGGCCGGGCGTTGGTGGCGCACGCCTTTAATCCCAGCACTCGGGAGGCAGAGGCAGGCGGATCTCTGTGAGTTCGAGACCAGCCTGGTCTACAAGAGCTAGTTCCAGGACAGGCTCCAAAACCACAGAGAAACCCTGTCTCGAAAAACCAAAAAAAAAAAAAAAATGTAAAAAAAGGTAAATAGCTGGGGTGAGCTGGCCATGAAGATGTAAGCAAGGAAGACCTGGCCCCTCCTCTCATCTGCCATAAGGTGGTGTGGGTGAGGGATGCCCCTCACTGCCTGTGATGCTTTCTGCCCTCTCCCCTGCCTCTTACCAGCTGCAGTGCTGGGGAGAGCAGGACCTACACCTCACTTGGGCAGCACAGGTGAGCTGGCACTGAGAGCTTCGTAGATACTCTGTGGGGCTTTGTGGAGCTTTGTAGATACTATTGTAGAGATTTGTAGATATTATGTAGGTGCGAGTGAGGGCGTGAGATTAGGAGACACTAGTCTTGCCTTTTCCTGCTTGCTGCAGAGTGAGCTAGCCCGGGTGGTGAGGATGAGGAAGAGCTGGTGGGCTGACCATGCCGAGAACTAGGGCTGTAAGCGGGTCCACCCTAACGTCCACCCCTGCTGTGGTCTGTTGGAGTGCATCAACAGCAGGATATCCAAGAAGAATCCCAGTGAAGGTCCAGCAGAAGTCAGAGGCCTTGAACCAATGGCTCTTTGAAGTGAACACTTGCAAGTAAAGGTATGGACTAAAGGGTCCATTGCATGCCACACAGTGTGCCACAGTGCAGCTTCCATGACGAGATTTTGTGGGTGAGTTTTTTTTTCAAGACGGTTTTTTGTTTTTTGTTTTTTGTTTTTTTTTTCTGTGTAGCTTTGGAGCCTGTCCTGGAGAACAGGCTGGCCTTGAACTCATAGAGATCCGCCTGCCTCTCCCCGCTCCCCCTCGCGCACCTCAGTGCTAGGATTAAAGGCACACGCCACCACTGCCCAACGATGAGAGGCTTTTTTTTCCTTTTAAATCTTATTTTATTTTATTTTGTGGGACAGGTTGCAGAGGCAGAGGGCAGAAGCAAGGGGACAGGGAGATAAATGGGGCTGGGATGCATGATGTGAAATCCACAGGAATCAATAAAAAGTTTAAAAAAAGGAAGGTGAATGACACAAAGATAAATGATTCTTTTGTCTTTGTTTTTAAATTTCTGTAGTAAATATATTAATTTTATTTTGTGTGTATTTTGCCTGCTGTATGTCTGTGCACCATGTTTGTGCTTGGTGACCATGGAGGTGAAAAGAAAGCGTGAAATCTCCTGGAACTGGAGTTATAAATGGCTGTGAGCCATCATATGTGTGCTGGGAACCAAGCCTGGGTCCTTGGCAGAGCAGCAGGTGCTCTGAACCACTGACCCGATTCTCCAGTCCCCGTAAGTGGTTCTTTAGAGCAGCCAAAAATTCTCTGAGAGTGACATTTCTTTAGTTATAAAGCATAAGTTTGGATAAGTTCCTGCTTATATATAATGTGGTTTGTTTGCCCTTTAGAATTATTAGTAGAGAGTAACTCTTGCTGTCTTGTGTCTTCTGTATGTTTCATTGGTTTTTCATCTAGTGTGATAGATGGACATAGCTTGTTGTCAAAGAGGTTTGGCATGAACTTAAATACAGATATTCTGTTCTAACAGCAATACAATGGAACAGTTTATTTACTTTCTCTGTGATGGAGGAGTTACTTTCATTTAATAAAGAAACTGCCTTGGCCCATTTATAGGCCAGCCCTTAGGTGGGTGGAGTAAACAGAACAGAATGCTGGGAGAAAGGAGCCGAGTCAGGAGTCGCCATGATTCGCCCACCAGACACAGACGCAGGTTAAGATCTCCCTGGTAAGCCACCAGATCATGGTGCTACACAGAATATTAGAAATGGGTTAGATCAATATGTAAGAGCTAGCCAATAAGAGGCTGGAACTAATGAGCCAGGCAGTGATTAAAAGAATACAGTTTCCGTGTAATTATTTCGGGACATAAGCTAGCCATGCGGGCGGCCGGGTGCTAGGAACTTAGCCCACCGCTCTTAGTACAACATCTCTGGGGATCAAGTTCTCTGATAAGTAAAATAAGGGTCTAATACCCAATGCACAGATGACAGTTTATGTCAAAGGCTGCCATATTTATACAGTTACTATTATGATTCCAAGAATATAAAAACTGTTTCTTTTGCTTTTATCAGCTTTCTGTTTTCACTTTAATTCTATTTATTTCAAGTCAAATATGAAAGTCAATATTTAGATTGTAACTTAATGGGAATACCATGGAAATATTATTATGTGTGTGATTAATAATACTGTTGCTTTAGTTGGATGACAGAGAAGCCTCCGTCTGGTACTGTGGCTCACTTGACTCAGCTGGCCTGCTCTGTTTTCTTTAAAGCATTCGCTTTTCTGTTTCCCCCAGACCTTGAGCTGACACTTGGGCAATGAATGAACCTTAGGGGAAAATATCTTGTTCCCGTGGAACTTGGTCCAGAAATTCTGATAGAAGTAGCTTGGTTCATTTGAGAGATTTGAGAATTAAAAAAAGATAAGTAAACTTACATTTATAATTTTATGTTTTCCCCCACTACTGAGGAATCATTTAAATACCCTTAAAGAACTTAGTTAAATAATCATAATCCTATTTTTTACTTAGTATTTATTTATTTATTTATTTTTTCAAGACAAGGTTTCTTTGTAGCTTTGGAACCTGTCCTGGAACTAGCTCTTGTAGACCAGGCTGGCCTCGAACTCACAGAGATCCTCCTGCCTCTGCCCCCCAAGTGCTGGGATTAAAGGCGTGTGCCACCACCACTCAGCAGTATTCTTTTAAAACTAATACTTAGCTGCACATACAATTGAAGACTAAAACATTGGTACACATCAACAACCACTAACACATTTTCAGCAGAATTCCACAGCTTATTTTCTGTATAATGATGTGGGCTTTCCCTCTATTTGCTGTGATTACCATTGATAAATAAAGGAACTGCTTTGGGCCTATAGCAGAGCTATAGGGGAACAGAGCTGCTGGGGGTGGGGAGTGGGATCTAAACTGAGTGCTGGGAGAAAGGGGGTGGAGTCAGGGAGAAGCCATGGAGCCTCTGCCTGAGACAGATGTGCTGAAACTTTGCTGGTAAGCCACGACCTCATGGTGATGCACAGATTAATGGAGATGCGTTAAATTAAGATGTAAGAGTTAGCCAATAAGAAGGTAGAGGTAATGGATCAAGCAGTGATTTAATTAATACAGTTTCTGTGTGATTATTTCAGGGCTGAGCTGCCGGGAACCAACAAGCAGCCTCCTCCAACAGTGTATCTAAATGTCACAGGGAAGCTGGCTAAGAGAATTTGTTCATTTGTTATATTACTTAGAATGTTTGAAATATATTGAATAATACTAGAATATTATATTGAATATATTTATAATAAAATTTATAGCCATCAATCATGAAGAGAATAAAATCTTTACTAAAACATTTCCGTAACTTATTTTACTTTAAAATGTGAAATCAGTAGGTTTTTTTATAAAATAAGCAAAGGTTTTCTGAATTTTTTATTTTCTAAACTATAACAACTACGTACACATGCATGCACACACATGCAGTCCATAATAAAATAAAAAAATAGTTCACAAAATGGAATTAGAGTAGATATTTTAAGATTTTTTTAAAATTTTATATATATATATATATATATATATATATATATATATATATATATATATCTCACACAAGTGCAATGCCTGCTGGAGGTCAGAAGAGGGCATTGGGTCCCCTAGGGCCAAAGTTACAAGTGGTTGTTAGCCACCTGACGTGGTATTGGGAGCCAAATTCAGTCCCCTGAAAGAGCAGTACAGTCACTTAACCACTGAGCCATCTCCAGCCCTGAGAATAGAAACTTTATAATCAGTGTCCTTGCTTGTGAATCCTGACTTTTTCTTGAGGTTTTTTTTTTTTTTTTTTTTTTTTCTTTTCTTTTCTTTTCAAGACATAGTTTTTCTGTGTAGTGTGTAGCCCTGGCTGCCTTGGAACTCGCTCTATAGGCAGGCTGGCCTTGAACATAGGGATTCACCTACTTCTGCCTCCCAGTGCTGGAATTAAAGGCGTGTACCATCACTGCCTGGCTGAAATATTTTATATAAGACAAACTGCTTAATTTTTCTTGAGCTGTCATACTAGATTACTAATACCTTACAGTTTAGATAAGGAAAATCACTTCATAACCTGAAAGGAGCACATAAATATTGGTTCATGGTTTAAAGCTTTGCTATAAGTTCGGGTTGTAGTGTGCACTCTGGAGGCAAAGCAAGGTGGATCTTTGTGGTTTCCATACTAGCCCCTGATGTACAGAGTGAGACCCTGTCTCAAAAAAAAAATCTTCAAAATTCAAATTATTATTATTTTTTTTAACTGAAAAGTTATTTGATTTCTTCTCAGAGAGGTCTGTTTTCCTAAAAGCTTTATTAGGGCAATGCCTCAGCCCTCTAACAGGGGCTCATAGGGTGAAGGGATGAAGGTGTTTAGTTCTTAGCATCAGCATTATATATTGCTATTAAGAACTAACTGACTCTTAATTGGTAAGTAGAGATAGGCTCCCTAGCACAAGAGGTGTTACCTTAAACCCACAGAGCTATTGAGGAGATAGCATAGGTATAAATTGTTTCATATTTTGGAAGCAATACAGTACAAACTTAGTCCTAGGTTTGAATCTATTGCATTCTCAGTTGAATAACTATGGCTAAATCATTTTCTCTTCTGAGCCTCAATGTCTTAGTAAATAAGTATTCTCATACATTTATCCATCTAGAGGGTTGCTTTGGGCAGTGAATATCAGTAGATTAGAATGTATTTATTGTAAACGAGGAAAAGTATAAGGTGTAGACAATATTGAATTTGAACTGGCTACATGACCTCCTTTCAACACTTGTGAAAATTATAGAAAATATTACTATAAAGATTGCACAAGGTTGGCTATCTTAAAGAACTCATCCGTCTTCATAAACATGTTTACCATAGAATTTTATTTAAAGGACTCTGAGAGGGCATAACAAGAGCAAGGTAAGGCAGATACTGAGCCATGGGAGACATCACAGGGTCTTAGTGTGTGCACCGGTTAGCTTGTCTCTGCATTGAACCATGGGAGACATCACAGGGTCTTAGTGTGTCCGCCCGTTAGCTTGTCTCTGCACTGAACGATGGGAGACATCACAGGGTCTTAGTGTGTGCTCCAGTTAGCTTGTCTCTGCACTGAACCATGGGAGACATCACAGGGTCTTAGTGTGTGCTCCAGTTAGCTTGTCTCTGCACTGAACCATGGGAGACATCACAGGGTCCTAGTGTGTGCGCCCGTTAGCTTGTCTCTGCACTGAACCAGTAGGATCTCGGCTATAAATTTAGATTTCAGGAGAACTCAACGTTGAGATTCACAGTGGGTCGTATTGTGTTGCTACTCAAGTAGTATGTAGTGATTTTTTAAAATTCATGTCCTGGTACTCTTAATACTTTACTCCTACATATTCAAAACTATATTTGACTTACCTAATATAAGATATGGGGAGAAATATTGACCTTAAGTTTTCTTAAGATGGATTTTAGTTCAGCTACTTTTTACCATTTGCTAAATTCTTCCAACAACTTGAAAACCAACATTATTGTATGCTCCATTTTAAATGTGCTTGGGTCTGTGCCTGGACCTTCCAGTCGATCTTGGTGAGCTCTCTTGTTCCAGCATCACATCACCTGGGTGATTTGTGTGTGTTCGAGTGTGCACTCACATATGTGTGCATTTATATTGTCTTAGGCTTAGGACCATATGCATACCATACAAGTGTTTTACCACTGAACTGTGTCTGCTGCCCTGTTTTAATTAATTTTTTATATAACTTCTTAATTGCTTCAATTATGGTTCTACTTTCGGTATCCGTACCCATGTTCCCTGTCACCAGAAGAAAAAAACACTGCTGGTAGATAATAGGTCTTTGTATATAGTTTAGGGCCAACAGTGAGAGAGCATAATTTTATTGGATACTTTTTGGAACCAGGAAGGGAAAAATGAGAATGATACAGTCTAAATATAGTTTATGCCCACTAAAATTTATGTGGAAATTAAATTTGCAATCTACCATTATTGTGAGATGAGACTTTTTGGAAGTCATTAGGTCATGGGTATTCCGAGCACAGATCACTTATCTTAGAGTGAGCCTGACGTCTCCCTGATTCTTGTGTACACTGCTCTCCCTTCGTCCACCAGGTTATGATGCAGCATGAAGCCCTTGCTAATTTCTGCCTCCAGAACAGTGAGGTAAATAAGCTGTCCAGTCCCTGGTGTTTTGTTATTGCAAAACATATCTTAAGACAGGAAGAAAAGTAGAATAGGGCTAAAGAAAGGGACATTTACTCGGGACACTAGTTCGAGATGGCTTTTTTGCTTCCTGTATAAATGTAGGAAATTCTATCCCCGCATTTGTAACAAAGGAAAGTCTATTAGGTTAATGCTCCTTAAGTTTTCTGTTGAAGCATTCATAGAGGTAGAGAGAAGTGAAAACAAATGCCTGTGTCTGAAATTGTAACTGTGTACAGCCTGCCATAAATAATATTTTTTAATACTTATAAAAGGATTTTGTATGTGTGCGTGCACACTTGCTTTGGTGATTATATCATTGACCATTATAGTAAAAAATGGAAAAAATCTAAATATTGATTGCTAGAAAAGTATGTGAATAAAATATTATGTAGTTTTATATTAAAATATTATAAGCCAGTAAAATGAAATGAAATTATTTCAAATATTGAAAACATGATCAGGGCTTTGGCTTAGGCCCATCTGTATATTTGCATTTTTTTCCTATCACTAAACAAACACAGCCATCAACTGAGATATGAAGAACTCTTGAGTTGTATAATACAAAAAGCTCTTGTATCTACAGCTATTTGTGAGCCCTTTATTCCACCACTTATTTTTAATTCTACTGCTTTAAATCTCTGGTGCTTAGCATATGAAAGCTTCTTTGTTGCTGGAGAATGAAAGGAACTTTGCAAAGAAATGATTGTTTTCAAGGGTTTGCGTTCTTGGAGCATTTTTATACTTGTATCATCTATTGTCATCCAAAGCTCCAGCCTCCAGAGCAACACCAGGGATTTTCATGACTTGGGTTTTTTGTTGTTGTTGTTTTCTCTTATATTATGATTAATGACCTGTAAAAGACTTGTGGTACCCTTGCTACTGTTCCAACTGAGTGTTCTTTTCTTTCAAATGCTAAGGATCGAACCTGTGACCTCCATACTGGGCAAGATTCTGTCACTGACCTCCACCGCTAATGGAAATCTTTCCTCTTCCTGCTCTTAAAAGTTACTGAGAGGGCTGATGAGCTGGGGATGAACTAAGGTGCAGTCTTAGCTCTGGAGCCTGTAAGACTGACCTCCCATGTAGGCTGTGGCACAGGTGCCCTACCACACGCCTCGTGTACATGTGCACACACAGTAACAATTAAATCAGCAAGAGTGCTATTTCTTTACATTTTTAGACTTCATAAAAGTCAATTGGATTCTCCCTTTTTCCTTTGCATTTAGTCTATAATAATGTTTTGGATCAAGTGTATAAAAATATTAGGCTTTAAACACAGACAGTTAGTTGGAAAAAAGTATTTTGTTAGCCTTCCTCAAAAATTGTGGGTGTTCTTTGATACTATACTAAAATTTAACAAGTTGTTGTAGACTTATGATAAGTTAGAACGTAGACCTCCTTGACTGTATCATTGACTTGCTTTAGTGTGCCACATCAAAATACATCAGTTCTACTTGCATTTCAAATGATCTTTTACCAAATCGTATGATTTTATAAGGATTATGCCTCAGTCATTTGGGAAAAAAAGGTTCACTGTTGATATAGGACTTTTAGATATAAGGTACTGATTTAATATCTTTAAAAATCACATCTGTTAATATAACGCCTTGGTATTGCCGGATAAGCCTATAAGTATTGTCAGGGTGTCAGTCTCACAGAGGTAGTTAGTTACAGGATTTTCAAAACTGAGTTTTGCTTGAAAAGCTAATATTTTGTCATTAGGAAAAAACCATAAAATTGTTTATCTCAAAGGAACATTCACTTTGCTTATTTCCTGAAAGAACTTCCATATTCCCAAGAATAAATAATCATAATTTACCTGTCAATTCTTTCAAGTTAAAATGGTGCTCATGAAAAAAGCAGGTAGTTAAACTCAATCTTAAAACAGTCTCATATATGCTTCTCCTAGAGAACAGCCTTGTGAATCTGATGACTACAAACTTGGGTATGTAGTAGTTGTCTATGTAAATTTTATTTCATGATAATTCCATGGCAGAGCATTAAATAGATGTATACTCAAGAGCTGGGAGTGCAACTCTTAAAAACACGCAGAACTTGAGGTTTACCTAAACCCAGTTTACTTACCAACCTGCCTGTAGCCACCCCAGCCTCCTGGGTGATCAGGGACCTCCTGGAGTTCAAACCCAGCCTAAACCAGAGCTTCAGATAGAAAGGAGCTCCCAGTGCCAGTTCGTTGCTGAGAATGCTTTCTTCAATCCCGGTTGCCATGCGGTGTTTCATAGGGCATTTTTCTGATTTTGCTATTTTATACAACACACTTGAAATATGGATGCCCAGGCATTAACTAGACCAACTTCCTTAAAGTCCAAAAGAGTGTTGTTTTCATTGCAGCTGATTCTGATTTCCGCAGCAGAGAGTCTTGGATTGCTGTGAGAATTGGCCAGGGAGTGTAGGAATGCAGACGCTCTTATAGCTTGCAATCTTCCCACTCTGGGACCAGCTATTAAAAAGAAATGCTGGGCAGTATTTCTTCGTGAGGAGATTATACTCATAGGAATTAAACCTGTGGGATAATAAAATGTGTAGATAAATATGTTCTAATATTATGGAGAGATGGCTCAGCAGGTAAAAGCACTTGCTGCTATTGCAGAGGATCAGAGTTCGCTTCCCAGCACCCACATAGCTGCTCACAACCATGTGTAACTCCTCGCTCCCTCTTGTGGCCTCTTTGGGAACTGCATCTGTGTGGTGCACAACACACACAGTTGCACAAAACATTCATATCCATAGACAAAACACTCATATACATAAAATGAAAACAAATTTGAAAAGAAATGTTTTCTAAAAACCATGTTTACTATATTATATATGGTGATTAAGGAATTCTTAAGGAAAATTTCCTTGTTATTATTTCACTTTTTTTTTTCTTTCAAGACAGGGCTTCACTGTAGCTTTGGCGCCTGTCCTGGAACTCGCTCTGTTGCCCAGGCTGGCCTCGAAGTCACAGAGATCCACTTGCCTCTACCTCCTGAGTACTGGGATTAAGGGTGTGCACTAGCACCACCTGGCCTGTTTCACTTTTTGATAAACCATGTGAATATTATATTTTAGTTTAAAAAATTATAGTTTGAAAAAGAATTGCTGATTTAGCTGGACAGTGGTGGCACACACCTTTAATTCCAGCACTCAGGAGTTAGAGGCAGGCAAATCTCTTGAGTTGAAGGCCAGCCTGGTCTACAGAGCGAGTTCCAGGACAGCCAGGTGACACAGAAAAACCCTGTCTGGAAAAATCAACAACAACAAAAAAGAATTGCTGCTTTAAAATATGTTATGTTTTTTCTTTTAAAAATTTGTTCAGGGCTGGAGGGATGGCTCAGCCGTTAAAGACTAGGCTCACAACCAAAAATATAAAAATTTGTTCAGTGATATTGTGGTGGCAAATAACGTTCATCAGAAGTTCAAGTCCATTTGGCACCTCAGAGTGTGACCTGATCTGAATATAGGGTGTTGGCAGATGTTATTGAAATCCTGGGATTAAATTATACCGGCTAGGGTGTTGTAGATCCAGTGACTGGAATCTTTGTAAGAACACGACATCACAGTGACACAGAAAGAAGGAAGTAGGCAAGAGTGGAGGTAGAGACCGAGATGATGCATTACAACCAGAGTGCCAGGGAAATGCCAGCAGCCACCAAAGCTCAGAGGAGCGATCTCCACAGGGAAAAGGCTCTGCTGACACCTTGACTTAAGACTTCTAAGCTTCTCAGTTCATAAAGACACCAGGCTATGGTCGTTTGTTATGGCAGCCCGAGGGGACGACAGAGATTCAAAGTATTTTTAAACCTCTTTAAATAAGAAGCTTTTAGCATACTTTTATTTTGTGTGCATGCATGTGTGTGTGTTTGTGTGTGTGTAATATCACATACAGTGTGAGACTCTGCAATCATTTTTTAAGAGCAGTGGTAGGGTGCTAGAGAGATGGAACCCAGCTACAGAGTAGATAAGAGTGTGTGCTGCTCTTTCAAGAGGGCATAAGTTTCATTTCTAGAATCTGTATTTCAGCCCTGTCACTAGCTCCAGAGATTCTGACTCTGGCTGCCCATAGTGAGCAGTACTATTAGGAGGTGTGGCTTTGTTGGAGGAGATGCATCACTAGGGGGAGGGCTTTGAGGTCTCAGAAGCTCAAGCCTGTGCTCTTGATGCTGCCTGCCCGCCTGCCCATCTGAGTGTAGAACTCTCAAGCTCCTTCTCCAGCGCAGTGTCTGCCTGTGTGTCACCATGCTTCTCACCATGATGATAATAGACTAAACCTCTGAAACTGTCAGCCAGCCCCAATTAAATGTTTTCCTTTATAAGAGTTTATGGTATCTTCACAGTAGTAGAAACCCTAACTAAGACACCTCCACAGGCCCCAACACACATATACACATACCCACGTGCAGATCCACACACACATATAATTTTAAAATAAATCTTTAAAAAGTAGTAACATCACTACTACATATTAAAAATAATAATGGTACTTTTATTTTTAAGTTATGGAACCTAGACTACTAATCTTTGGGAATCCTTACAGTCTTGAAGAATAAAGGAAAATATTTTCCCTCTTGTGACTACTTTAAGATTATTTTAAAATTTTTTTGGGGTCGGCTAGATGGTTCAGAGGGTGGGTAAAAACACTTGTTGTAAGCCTGACAACCTGAGTTTGATCTTGGACCTACATGGTGGAAGGAGAGAACTGAGTCCTGCAAATATCTGTGTGTCTTTGGCATTCAGGCCCTGTCTGCTCCCTACACAAATAAGTCAGTGTAACAAAATTTTAAAAACAAAACGATTTTGCATATCTTAGGACAATATAAGAAATCATTGCAAAGTAAAAACTTTAGTGAAAATAAATCATAAAAGTATAAATGGTGTAAGGGCTGGAGAAATGACTCAGTAGTTAAGAGCACTGGCTGCTCTTCTACAGACCTAGATTCGGTCTCAGCACCCATATGGCGGCTGACAACTGTCTGTAACTCCAGTTCCAGGGGATCTCATAACCAGTGCACATTAAAAAAAGAAGAATGGTGTCCTTGGTGGAACTTTAGCAATATTAATTAGTCCCATCTTATAAATTAAACTTAAAATGCATTATCATTTTTGTGTACATATTTAAATGTGAGTGCAAGTTCTTAAGGAATCCAGAAGAGGAGCAGTCTGAAGTGAGTGCCTGGTCCTCTGGAGGGGAGTTACGGATAGTTGTGACCTAACCGCTGTGGGTGCTGGGAGAGCAGTCAGCTCTCTTCACCACTGCCCACCTCTTGTAAATAATGAAGAGTGAATGAAAACTTTGGACGAAGTTAAAGTATGGAATTGTTACACCAAAGAAATTTGGAGAAAAGAATGACTTCGTTAATTTTAATTGGACAAATTTAAAATAATGGCTGGTTTTTTTTTTCAAATTTTATTTAGGCCAGTAGAGGGCACTGGCTCCCCTTCGAGTTGGCATTACAGACCAGTTTTGAGCCACTGTGGAGGTGCTGAGAATTGAACCCAGGTTCTCCGGAAGAGCAGCAAGTGCTCTTAACCACTGAACATCATCTTGTATTTTTTCACAAGCCTAAACTCTGCTTCCATTGTATATTTCATTTTTATAGTGTATGGCTTTAACTTTTTAAAAATGTGAAAAATACTTCTCATAAGCCATGGTGCAGTATTTTGTTTGTTTAATTTTTCATTTTTAACTATGTGTTTTTGTTTGTGTCCCCATGTGGATATGTGCATGAGTGAGGTACCTTAGAGGTCAGAAGGCCTTGGTTTGGTTTGGTTTGGTTTGGTTTGGTTTGGTTTGGTTTGGGATAGGGTCTCTCTCCAGAGATAGGTCCTGCTGACCCAGACTGGCCTTGAACTCACAGAGATCCACTTCTGCCTTCGAAATGCTGGTAGTAAAGGTGTGCACCACCATATATGGCTCAGAAGATACTGGATATGCTGAGACTGAATACATATCATCTGATTGTATTTCTTAGATATATAACTGTTTAAATATTTTTATTTATACATTTTTAAATTCAGGTGTTAGTTAATAAATTGCCCCCATAGAATAGTGTGTTGCCTACTATAAACTGGAGAGATTATTCCCAGATCTCCCTGTCCTTTTCCAGCTCTGAAGTCCTGGGAGTTTTTAGCATTATTTAGACATTCATGAAATATTTGGCAAAATGAAATTTGGGGAGAGTTCAGGGTTACTTTACCGTGTTCACGTAGCTCCTCTGCTGACGGTAGGAGCTCTTGGAAGCACCAGTAAAGCACAGTGGGTTTGTTTCTGCAGCCTTTAATGTGTCTATATTTGATCCTTAGCTCTTAGAGATGGTTATGTAGTTGCAGATTCATCTAAACTCTTAAACTGCAGCAGCATCGAGTCACCCCAGGGCCTGCGAGCACTCTGGCTCCACCTACTGTCTGAGTTCCCTTCTAAACTTACCTTTGTTTGTTGATTTTCCTCCTGTCTTTCTCTTTTCCCTTGTGTATTATTGGTTGCTTTGTGGTCATTGTGACGGCAATGCTTGACAGACATAATCTGAAGATGTATCCTAGCTTCAGCTCACCCTGGCGGGGTCAGCTGGAAGCCTGAGTGCGGTGGGGGCTCTTCACATTGTGGGCCAAGAAGCAAAGTTTGTGACAGAAACAAGGGGCTAGGCATAACCTTCAAGGACTTGCCCTTCATGACGCGTTTCTACCAGCTACACATTCCAGAGCCTTCCAAAATAACATCACCAGCAGGGGAACAAATGGTCAAATCGTGAGCTTGTGGGGGAACTATTTCAACTTCTCATCATAGCACCGTACTTTAATATATGAGTCTTTCTTGAGAAAAAAAAATGACTTTGTTAAGCAATTCTGAAGGTACCAGAATGTTGCCAGCCTGGCCTATAAATGGCGTCATATACAGAGACTGGTTAAACGTTTCAGATCTTTAAAATGTGTTTTTCCTTTTGTGTGTGTGCATTGTGTAAGAGGGTTCACTCACCCTCGCACGTGGGTGTGCAGGCCAGAGGTTAGCTCCAGGGTTGTGCACAGTTGCTCTCCACCTTACTGTCCGCCTGGCTAGCTCGAGATCCGCAGTGTCAGCTCCAGCCCCAGTAGCTGGGGTTCCAGGTACACACTACCACACTCAGTCCTTCGATGGCTCATGGGGAGCTGAGCTCATGACCCCGTGCTTACACAGACAACACTTCACTTACTGAGCCGTCTCTCTAGCCTTCTTGAAAAGATTGTTTAAATTCATTTAAATATATATCCAAGAAGAATTTTTTATTTAATAAATATTGTGTGGTGTATGAATGTATTTTATTTCCAGAAACTAAGCTGTTTTTTTTTATATAATTTTCAAGGAATTAATTCCAAGCCAAGTTAAATTTTTAGCAGAAGTAATTTAGCCTTTATTTATGTATCATTCATCCTTTTAACACTTTAAATTACAAAACACCATAGCCACATAAAAATATATGGAGAAGAAAAGGAAAAAAACATGATTTCACCTCATCTCCTACTTTTACGTGGTTGTTAGGGCGCCTCAGCAGCCATAGCCGAGTCCAGACACAGCCGATGAAAGTTTAACTGCCACAGTCACCTTATGGCCTGCTCTTTCCTCCAAATTCAGGGTTCCGTTCTATACTATCTTTAACTCTTCATTTGACAGCCAGCAGGAGTTAAACTGTGTCAGTGGAGGGCACTAGAGATACATCACAGGAGGAAGGACTTTGCCATCCTGGTATTGGTATATTGACCAGGCAACGTCTTGGTGCCGGTTCTTGAAGTCCAGGTGAAACTTGTACCATGTGCTCCTGCAAGTTCAGGAAGCTTCTCTACCCGGGTCCTGAAGTTAGTTCAAAGCACATAGTACCAGGAACTTTTCCCCACCCTCACAGGGCAGTCAGCTTTTGCTGGCATCTTAGAAGACAGCTTTCTTTCTGATGGTGAGAGGTGTGTGTGTGTGTGTGTGTGTGTGGTGTGTGTGAGAGAGAAAGAGAGAGAGAGAGAGAGAGAGAGAGAGAGAGAGAGAGAGAGAGAGAGAGAGAGGAGAGAGAGAGAAACGGGGGCTCGTGTATCCCAGACTGGTCTCAAATTCTCTATGCAGTGGAAGATGACCTTCAACTTCTGATGTTTCTCCTACCTCCTGAGTGCTAAGATTATAGACATAGCCACCACACCGACTTTATGTAGTGCTGGGAGTTGTGCTCGGGCTCTGTGCTGGACAAACGCTGTCAGTGGGCCTGTACCCCCAGCCTCTGGCAGGTTTCAGTGGTGGATCTCAGCAAGCTTGGTAGCATGTCACACAGCAGCTTCTCTACTGTGCGGTGCCACGGGTGCTGGTCTGCATCTCAGCCCCAGGGATCCACTTTCACCGCTTTACCCCAGTGAGTAGGGACGGTCTCCTTGTACCTGCTATTCCTTTATTCTGCAGAGTTCTCTTTGCTTCTTTCCTACTGGCTACTCCATTTCCTTCTTTTAATTAGTGATCTGTCCTTGAACTTGAGATCCTTCTATCTCTGCCTCCCAACATATATCAGGTGACTTAGCTCCAATATTTTTTATTTTTGAGACTGAATCTCATGTAGCCCAGGCTGGCCTTCAATTCACTATGTAGCTAAGGATAACCTTAAACGTCTGATCTTCATGCTGCTGAGTGCTGGAATTATAGACATGCACCACTTGGTTAGTGTGATATTGGAAGTCAATTCCTAGCATCTAGTGTCTCTCTCATGCATGATAGATAAGAACTTTCCCAACTGAGGTACATCTCTCCCTCTTCAGCAATTTTTATTGTAAACTTTTCTTGCTCAAATTGCTCCATGGCTTACCGATTCTGGTTAGAACCCGATCAATAGCAGTTTAAAAAAGTTTTAAGTCTGCAATCATGTATATTATTTTGCTATCATTTATATAATTTCCTATTTAAAGAGCAATTTTATATCTATTTTTAAATCAACTTTTTCATTTTTTTTTGTTCCATTACTTCCTCCCCACGCTTGAGCTGAGTCCCTAACCAGGTCTTGCTAGGCAAGCACTGAACCACCGAGCTAAATTCCTAGCTCCTAAATCGGTTTTCTAAAACATATGTCTGGAAAATTGTCTCAGAGGCTAAGAGCACTTGTTACTCTTGCACAGGGCCCAGCACCGCATGGGGCCTCACTAGTTCCAGGGGACCTGTGCCTTCTTCCAAACATCTTCAGATGCTCATCCCTTATGTAAAATGGCATAATATAATCATATAATCTGTGCGCATCCTTCAATATGCACCATGATCCCTTGATTACTTACAATACCTAACACAATGCAAATATTGTGTAAGTAGTTACTGTAATTTATTGTTGAGGGAATAATGGCAAGAAAAAGAAAAAAATATTCACATTTAAAAATATTTCCAGTATTTCCAGAATAATACAGAGTTCACAGATATGGAGGACCAACAGTATGTGGTTATACTTTACAGTAATACAATTGAAGTAGCCTAATATTCAGCAACAGATGCCTGGTTCAGTCGAGAGCAGGTTGACTGAACTTAGTACAGATTTCCAATACTTTTATCAGATATCCTACCAACATTTTGACTTATTAATTACCTCTTTTTCCTTGGAAACTTCCTGCAGTTTTTGCTTTATTTCCAGCTGCGTCATCACTGATATCTTGAGCTCTTGGTCTTTCACTTTCCTGTGTTGCAGCCCCTGTTTCTAAGATTTTTGTCTCATCTTTTCTCATAAGTAATGTCCTCGTTTTGGCTTCTTACATTATCTAGTTTGATCCAGAGAAAAGACGTGTTGCAAATATACTTTTTCAGTCCTGGATTGTTTGAGAAAATATCTCCATTCTCCTTTTTCACTTTGCTGATAATTTATCTTGATGTTAGTAACTATATTGAAAATCATTCACTTGAAACATGAAAATGTGCTGCTCATCTCTGCCTATCATAACACTGTATTGTTTATCATTTCTTTCCTAGTTTTACTAACAACTTACAACTTGGTTTTATTCTTTTGCTATTCATGTTTGAACTTTATTTTCATTACATTTTATTTATTTATCTACATGTGTGCACATGCATCCCAGAACACACGTGGAAATCAGAAACAGTGTGAAGGAATTGCTCTTCCACCATATGTATGGACCCCAGACATTAGAGTAATGCCATCAGGCTTGGGGACACACCTTTGCCCACTGAGAACTTTTTCAAAATATAAAAACGAGAACAAAAATTATATAAGATCCACTGCATTACAGAAAAATTAAAATTTAAAAATCTATTGTCTCACGTCCTGGAAGCACTACAAGGAAAATGAAATATTACAAAAACACATAAAATGTAAACTTTCAGTTCATTGCTTTTCAATTCCACGGCCAAAATAAATAACCCAATTATTTATATTATGTGATATTATAATATCAGAATTTATGTTATCATTCACTTACAGAGAACCACACTTTGAGTATAAACTTCCAGCTTTACCTAACTTACTGTTGTATTTCCGAGGTTTTTCTGAGATCCTTTCTTTGCTTGCTTTTAGAATTTAGAAATTCGCCTTAAGTGGGTATACTCTAAAACATCCTTAGGTTCATTTTTCAAGAAGTATCTTTGTTTTATTTGATTATTTTGAGAAATTTGTATTGAATAAAGACTTTTTTGTAGTACCTTGATGATATCTTATCACAGTCTTTCCAGTGAGTTCCTTATTTAACTATTGCTAAAGACGAAATGAATGTGTTCTTAAGGTCGCTGGTTAACTAATATTTTCTTGTGTTTCCCCATGTAGGGAATACAGTGAGCAACCTGATTATGATCATACCTCCGATCTTTGGCGCAGTTCAGAGCATCAGAGATGGACTGGAGAAGCGGTACATTGCTGCTTACTTAGCGCTCACGGGTACGTAGACGGCGTCATCTGACAACAGTGGTGTGCTGTAATAGTCTTCCGTACGCTAGTGAACAGTCTCAGGTGAATAAATACACACCAAAAGCTGTAGCATATGAGAGCTAATGCCCATAAGTGTAATAAGAGGTCTCATAACACCTGTCCACAGAAGAGTCTCTCTGAAAGCCTCAGGCGTTGGTAAGAAGGTGAGCGACTGTAGTGGAGCCCGAGACCTAAGGATTATTTGGAGAGTGCACACCCACACCCAGCTGTGCTCCTGAGTTCAGGCCTACGCTAAGGGCTTGTTTGATATGCCAGAGTGTTCAGAAGAAATCACATCTATTAGAGCAGTGGCAGAGAGGTTTATCTGCCTTCTGACATTGGTCCTGACAGTGAACCTGAAATTTATATTTTGCTTGGCTCAAAACTCTGATGTAGATCTCATTGTAGTTGGGGACTGCCCAGACTCTGTGAGGAGCTGGTGGGAGGTGCGTGCACATCTGGGCACCAGCATAGGTTCACCTGCTACTCAAAGGGATCCCTGTCAGCTCCAGCTCCTGTTGCTGCGGTCAGAACTGTCCCAGCTGTGGGGACTTCTCGACCACAACAGGTTTTTTGAGTCCCTCTGAAACTTTCTCGTCCTCTGCAGATCTGTAGAGCTAGGCTCCCCCATCAGTCTTATAACACCTCAGTCTAAGAGCACCCCTGAGTACTGAAATGTCTGCAGTGGTCACAGACTTAGGAAATATACATCTGCCTGCTTAAGGGAAGAAGGGTAGCACAAAGAAAGCCGTACAGACAGAGACTGAAACAACACCTAATTCTTCAAGAGAAGACAACATCTCATGTCTCAAAGCATCAGAAACAAGCAGTGAAATATGACCTCACCACAGACAAAGTAAGTTGTCAGTGATTGACCCCAGGAGAATGGAAGACTGTCAGAAATCTTGACATGGGGCCTAGAGAGATGGTTCCATGGTATAGAACACTTGTTGCTCTTGCAGAGGACCTGGCTTCAGTCCCGAGCACCCACGTGATAGCTCTCAACTATCCATAGCCCCAGTTTCAGGGGATCTGACACCCTTTTCTGACCTCTGCAGACACTAGGCATGTTTGTGGTGCACAGACACACATGCAGGCAGAACACTCATACACATAAATATATCTTAAACAATTTTTTTAAAGGAAGCTTAACTAGCCTTAGTAAAAACAATTCAGAAATGTATTAGAGAAGTTTAAAGGAAAGATGGAAATACCACTTTAAAAATCAAACAAAAATTATGCAGCTAAAAAATATGAAACATATAGTAGAGAACACCAGCAGTGAATCAGACAGCTTATTTAAACATACATAGTCAGTCAGGAGAGGAAACTAAAGAGGAATAAAAGGTTTAAGGGATTTGTAGAATAACATCAAAAAGCATTTATGAGTTATTTGAGGTCATGAAAGAATAGAAGAAGACAGGGAATAAAAGGTAAGAAATTATAGGGGTGGTAGAATGCTTGCTTAGCATGCCCCAAACTTTGACTTTTATCCCAGGCACTGTGTAAAGCGGATATGCTGACTCATGCCTACAATCTCAGCAGGTAGGAGGATCAAAATTTCAAGATCACCTTTGCTACATAGCAAGTTTGAGGCTTCCTAGGCCATATGAGACTGTCAAAAAGAGAAAGAAAAAAATATATAGCAGGGCTGGGTATGTAGCTTTGAGGTAGGGCACTTAACTTTCACAAGTTAACAATCACAAGTTAATTATCAGTCTTTAGCAACACACACACACAGAGAGGAGGAGAAGGGAGAGAAGAAATTATAGCAGAAAACTTTCTAAATCTGTAGAGAGAATATTAAGAAAGTAGGAGATCACAAATCAGATTCAGTCCAAATTTAAATATCAAAAGACATGTAATTGATATGAGATTCCCCTCTGTATGCTGTAAATACCGTTGGTTAATAAAGAAACTGGCTTGACCTGATAGGGTAGAACAGAGCTAGGTGGGGAAAACTAAACTGAATGCTGGGAGAAAGAAGGGTGGAGTGAGAGAGAAGCCATGTAACCCTGCCAGAGACAGACACTGGACAGAACTTTGCCAGTAAGCCACTGCCATGTGGTGATACATAGATTAATGGAGATGGGTTAAATTAATATGTAAGAGCTAGCCAATAAGAAGCTAGAGCTAACAGGCCACACAGTGATTTAATTAATACAGTTTCTGTGTGGTTATTTGAGAGTCTGGGTGGCTGGGAAACAAACAAACGGCCTCTACTACACATAATCTAATTGTCAACAGACAAAATATCTTAAAAGAAGTAAGTAGCATAAAGTGGACTCTTAATATACCTCAGTGAACTTCAACAGAAACCTTATAAGCCAGGGAATACGGTAATAGATTAGAATGTTTTTTTTTTTTTAAAAAAAATACCTGCCAATCAAGAAAAGCTATCTTACAAAAATGGGGCAATAGTAAGAACTAGTAAAAGCTGAAGAATTTGCCACAGCCAAGCCTGCCTTACAGGAAGTGCTAGGAGCCGGGCGGCGGTGGCGCACGCCTTTAATCCCAGCACTCGGGAGGCAGAGGCAGGCGGATCTCTGTGAGTTCGAGACCAGCCTGGTCTACAAGAGCTAGTTCCAGGACAGGCTCCAAAACCACAGAGAAACCCTGTCTCAAAAAACAAAAAACAAAAAACAAAACAAAAAAAAAGAAGTGCTAGGAGAGTCTGTATAAACAGCAGAAAAGGACATCAGTGAGTAATTTAAACGTCTGAAGGTATACAACTCACAAATACAGTATACAGTTAAATTTAGGATTTCCCTATGATATATAGTGAGCTATAAGTTAATTAGGTCTAGTATGAAGGATAAAAGACAAAGGTATTAAAGTAATGGTAACTATAATAATTATGTGGATAATAAAATATAAATTGTGACATCAGAAATTTAAAATTTAGGAAGGGGAAAAATTAAAATATGGAGTTTTTTTTTTTCTTTCTTTTTTTTTTTTTAACTGGGCAGTGGTGGTGTATGCCTTTAATCCTGGCACTTGGAAGGCAGAGACAGGAGAGTCCGAGGCCACTGTGGTCTACAGAGTGAGTTCTAGGACAGCCAGGGATACACAGAGAAACCCTGTCTACAAAATTAAACAAACAAAATGATTTTTTTTGCTTCCTTCTATGTGGTCAAACTGAGTTTTTAATCTGTTTAACACAAGCTATTATAATTGTAGGACATTCTTGGTAGTTTCATAGTAGCCATAGAGCAAAAAAATCTTAATTAATACACTAAAAATAAAATACATGGAGTTAGAATATACTAGAGAAAAGTCACTACCTCAAAGAAAGAGAATACTAGAAGAAAAGTATATACAAAACTACTAAAAGGCTTAAAATATAGTAACAAGTACTTATTTATCAATAGTTATCTTGAATGTAAATTGATTAACCTCTCCAATTAAAAAGCACAGAATAGCTAAATGATTACGAAACAAAACTGGGAATTGTATGTTGCCTCCAGCTGAGCCAGTCTGTGGACATGGATTCTAAAAGTAGTAGCTGCACTGAGCTCAGCCAGAATACTTGAGTCAAAATTATAAGACGAGGCAAAGATGCTCATTACATAATAATAAACAGGGCAATTCAACAGTCACAAATGCATGTACCAGTCAGACTATAATGCAGCTACTTTTAGCAATTGTCAGACTATCCAGGAAAAACAACAACAACAACAACAAAAACCCAGCAGATCTAAATTGCAGAATAGACCAAATGAACCTAACAGACATTTACAGAACAGTACACCCAACAGCTACAGAACACATATGTTCCTCACCACACATGGAGCATTCTCCAGGACAGGGCACATGTTGGCCCACAAAACAAGCTTTAACAATTCAAGACTGAAATGATTTTAAGTATATTTCTGATAAGAATGGTGTAAAACTACAAATAAATAACAGGAAAAATGTTAGGAATTCTACAGATATGCAGAAACTAAGGTATATGCTACTGAATAAAGAGTGAATTAATGAAAATAAAATGGAAACACAGCATATGAAACCTATAGGGAACAGCAAAAGCCATTCAGAAAAGATGAGCTCAAGTAACCCTAACACTGCATCCTAAGAAAGAAAAACAATAGACCCTGAAAATAATGGACGGAAGGAGATAATAAAGACCAGAGAAGAAACAATGAAATAGAGACAAATGCATACAATCAGTTAAATGAAGATGAATTACAACTGACACAGTGATACAAAGAATCATAAGGAACTTTTCTGGTTGTTTTTGGTTTTTGAGACAGGGTTTCCCCATGTAACCTTGACTGTCCTGGAACTCCATCTGTAGACCAGGCTAGCCTTGAACTCAGAGAACCACCTGTCTCTGCCTCCTGAGTGCTGGGAAAAAGATGTGCCCATCGCCTGGTCATAAGGAACTGTTATGAATAGTTATGTTCCAACAGATGGGATAAAATAGAAATACACAAATTTCTGGACACATAGCTTATTGATAAAATAGCATCTCCAGTCATTAGGGCGAAGGTAAAATATTTTTATAATTGATGCTAGAAAAATAATTGCTAAATAATTGTATGTACCTTGCATCATACACAAAAATAAATTATCAATTGATCAAAATAATAAACATAAAAACCAAAATATTACAAATGCTGAAAGAAAATGTGTGAATTTATGTCCAGCATTTTGGAAAGGCTTTCTGTGATTTAAATCCAGGTGTAAGGAAAGATGGACAAATTGAGCTACACATCTGGCCAGGTGCAGTGGGGCACACATGTAATTCCAGCCCCTTGGGAGCTTGCCTGAATACAGAGTGTGAAGTAAACCTACACAACTTAGGCTCTGTCTTGAGCTACAGTTTCTTTTGGCTTGGGATGCTCAGGGGTAGAGCATCTACCTAGCATAAACATAGCCCTTGCATCAATCCCCAGCACTACCAAAAGAGGGACTTTCAGTTAGCATGAAATAAAATATATGGACTATTGACATAATATTTGTTATAAAAGTCCTACGTAACTACAAAAGTTTATTAGCTAGGCTTACAAAGTCCACTTTTGAGCCAGAACATTGAAAATGTCTTCTATGCCTTTCTGTACATAGCTCTGTAATTGTTTCCTAGATATGTAAATTGTATATAAAATATTTTATAAAAGAACCTGAGTTAGAATTCCTTCCTTATTACTTAATAGTGCTATGGCATTTGTGAACCTTCATTGTCAATTAACTGCATGAAGTCCAGATGGTAACTGATAATGATTCTGTAAAGACGAAAGGGCCTAGAGCATTTGTAATGGTCAGCATACTTGGCATAGCATAAAACTTGAGTGCATAGAACTATTTATTGTAGGAGAGACAGCCCAAAGCGGCCACCAGCGTCTGAGGTGCTCCCTTGGCTCATTGGATCTGTGGACTATAGACCACAGAAAGAATTAGAGTGAGTCAGAAAGAAGCAGAGTTAATATTTTAATTATTTACACATAGAGACTGCAGTACACTTTCTCAAGAAAGTTCTCAAAAGAGAACATTTAGGTGTCTGACAGTAGTTTTAGCTATATGATATTGTGGCTCTTTAAGTTATATTGCTAGGTTTTGTGGATCAGAGGAGTACAAGAGAGTGCTAAAGGAAGCTGACCAACTATGCACATGAAAGCTGGTCCTGCGTACCCAGTACTTTATAGAAAAATAGAGTATTGTTAATCTAGTAAACTACTTAGTAGGGAGAATTTTAGAAAAATTATACTGTGCTTACTTTTGTTTTTTCTATGCCAAAATCCTCAGTCAAAGCACTAACTCAGCATCGTCTGTGTCCTGTATCACAAGAACTTATAGACTTAGTTTTCCTCAGGACTTAGTACTTAATGTCTTACTGTCTTCTGAAGTCACTCTGACCCCCAAATAATTTCTTGCTAATCCTTTTATTTGCCTGTCTTAATTTCAGTGGTGGGGATGGGCTCCTGGTGTTTCCACATGACTCTGAAGTATGAAATGCAGGTGAGTAATGGCAAAAGAAAGTGGTTCTTTCAGTTTAGAGACACCTCCAAATTGAGAAAAGAACACATAACTAAAGGATGATGGGGGAGGCTTGTCTTCTTGAAGTTTTTCCCTTCAGGTCAAAGGACTCAGATTGACTGTATAAAGAAGTAGTATGGCTTTCTGTGTATGCCAATTCTGGGCAGACATATATAACTTTAAAACAGCATTAGCTGTTAGGTGGAGGTGTTCTAAAAGGTAGTAAGCTATTCACGAAAACATACTCTTAGGTACCTCCAGTCTTTGGTGTGAAGAGTTTATCTATCTAGTCATTTGAACCTGTTGGCTTATCATCTCTAACGAAGCAGAGTTAGTGTAGACTGGCCATTCTGAAATTCAGACCTGGTTATTTTGTATACCAACTACAGAGGACCCAGGTTTGGTTCTCAGCACTCACATGGCAGCTCACAGCCATCTGTGACTCCAGTTCCAGGGGATCCAAAAACTCTTTCAAAACACACACATGGTACTAAGTACATGAAACCAAAATGCTTACACAAATAAAATTAATGTTTTTTAAAAACTGGACAAAAAGATTAATAAGCGATAAGATGCAGACTGGTGAGACAGGACAAAGAAAGGTGCTTGCTGTCAAGCCCAGCCACCTGCGTTTATCCTCATGATCCTCTTGGTGGAAGGAGAGAGCCAACTTCCAGACATTGTCCTCCAGCCCCACATGTGTGCAGTTACACGCATGCCCAACAGTACCCTCTCTCTGCTCAGTAATAAGTAAGTAGGTGCTGGTACAAGGTTTCAGTCAGTAAAGCACTTGTCTTGCAAGTGTGAGGACCTGGGTTTGAGTCCCAAAGTCCACGCAAAAGTGCCAAGAATGGTAGCTTATGCTTGCCATTCCAGGCAACAGGCAGATCTGGTGCTTTGTGGCTATCAGGTTTGCCCTATTCAACAAGCTCCAGGTCAGTCAGGAACAGGATTTGAGTGCCTGAGGAAAAGCACTTAAAGGTTGACCACTTGCCTCCATGAGTGTGCACACAATACACACGCACACACGTACAAATGGGTGAATATTTATATTTCTGTAAATGTAGTCCTTTTAAATAAGCCACAGATATCTGGAGTCCATGCCTTTCTCCTGAGCCACAGATCTGTACGTCTTATTACCTGATGGACATTTCTAATATCTGTGTCTGAACGCTGAAATGGTTCTTGCCATTTTCTCTGTTTTCACAACCTCCTTCGCCTGAACTACTGTATCCTGAATTGTTAGGCAAGAAGCTTGATGTATCATTTTTAGCTTCTTTCTCCTTACCTTTCTATAAAATTAATAACAAATATCTATTTATTTTACTTTCTAAATAGTTACCAAATCTGCACATTTATAATTTATTATTTTCTTGGCCTGGACTCTGCTCTCTGGGATAAGTCAGTCAGACTTCGATGTCTGTCTTAGAAGGGATGAATAGATAACTTTGATGGTTCGAAAACAACTAACAAGGAAATTAGATGGTGGTGCATATATTAAATAATTAGCAAAAGAAATTAAATAAGAATTAATAATCAGGACTGAGCACTAGGAATTTTATTTTGACGTCCATAACTATAGCTGTACTATGCTCACACTTTGTCTCTCTGCTTCATGTAGCTGTTGGATGAGCTCCCCATGATTTACAGCTGCTGTGTATTTGTGTACTGCATGTGAGTACTGACATTTGAAATTCAATTCCGTGTGGGTACTAGGATACGTAAGATTAAAAAAATTGTGACATTAGTGGAGAGTTTAGTTTCTGGGAAGCTACAGTAATCTCAGAACCCTAAATGCCAGTTTAGATAGATCCTAATTTGACTTAAATAGGCATTGTGACTTCTCTTGAGTGAAGAATGTGTCCAAATTGTGCCATGAAAGTTTTGGAGCAGTTTCTCTATACTGTAGTATGAGTGGTTTCTTTTTTAGTTACTGCGTTTAAAAAATATTATTTTTATTTTATGTGTGTGAGCATTTTGCCTGCATGTATGTCTGTACGCCATGTGCATGCCTAGTATGAGAAGGTCAGAAGAGGGGATTGAATCTCTGGAACTGGAGCTATGGAGGGTTGTGAACCAGCACGCATGTGCTAGGAACTGGATCCAGGTTTTCTGCAGGAGTAACGAGCACTCTTAGTGGCTGAGCGAGCACCAGTTTCCTTTGTTGTTCTTGTTGATTAGTGTGTGCGTGCGTGTGTGCATGTGTGTGCGTGTGTGTGTGTGTACCACAGTGTACATGCCGGGGTCAGAAGTGGGTTCTCCTCCCAGCCTGGTAAACTGAGGCTGAACATTGTCTTCAGGCTTGAACTGTAATTGCTTTAACCTGCTGAACCATTTCATTAGCTCATGAACTGTTTCTTGATAAAAGCTTACCCGAAAAGTGAAGTAACTCATAGTTATTAGTTGTTTGATAATTTCATACACTGTAATTTGATCATCTGTTCCCCCTTCTCTGAACTCTTCTAGATCTATTCCTATCTCCCTAACTACCCAGTTTCATGTTCTATTTTTATTATTGTTGTTGTTGTTGTTATTATTATTATTTTAACCTATCAGGTCCACTTGTGTTGATCAGCTGCTCTTGGATGTGGGGCTTTCTCTAAGACAGTGCAGGTGACGTACCAGTGGCCATACCATTAAAGAATACAGACTGTCTCTTTCCCAGCAGCTCCTTAGCCGTGATGGGGCCTTGTGACCCCCCCCCCCCCGTCTCCAGATTTCCACTAATGACGACAGTAGGTGCTGAGCTGGTTTTATACACAAGTAAAGCACGAGAAATTTAGCAACCTGCTCAAGGATTTGAGTGTATCTTCATTAATAAGCATGTCAGGCATACGTTATATTATACAGGTTCACAGTCTCTGAAGGACACTAAAATATCCCTGGAAAGAGCCCATGATAGAAAATTACAAGGGCCATAATCTCTCTGACTCTGAATGGTTTTTGTTTTGTTTTAATTGGTTCTAGGATGTTCTTTGACCATATCAAGTACTCAAAGCAGTCTAGACCTCCAGCTGTTTCTAAACCTGCTTGCCTTGTGTGCTTACATCTGTGAAGCATGTGCTGGAAAGCCTTTGTGGTAAACATGGAAGGAGAAGGCAAAAGAGTCAAGTACTAACCTTCTGTGAACAGGGCCAGGATCAGAAAGCAGTGATAGCCTTCCTGGTGGTGATGTAAGACACACCTCTTGTAAAGATCTCCTTCATCCCTCTCCAGAAGAGGAAAAGAGGAAGAGCCCGAGTTTCCACATCACGGGTGTGAAATACCCAGGAGGCTATAGAATCACTGTGACCTTCAGCTATACACAGTCTGTGTGTTTGCTGCTCCACTGTCCTCTGGCAGCCAGAGGGGACAACACAGCTTACAAAGGGTTGGGTGCTCCTTCTGGAGGAAGTAGTGCTGTAGGAGGCCCCCTAAATATCCACACAGAAACTGTATTAATTAAATCACTGCTTGGCCCATTAGCTCTAGCTTCTTATTGGCTAACTCTTGCATAATAATTTAACCCATTTCTATTAATCTGTGTTTTGCCACAAGGTTGTGGCTTACCAGGTAAAGTTCCAGCATCTGCCTTCTTTCTCCCAGCATCCAGTTTAGTTTTCCCCACCTAAGTTCTGCCTTGCTATAGATCCAAAGTAGTTTCTTTATTAATCAATGGTAATCACAGCACACAGAGGGGAATCCCACATCAAAGTAGTTCTGAAAGCACCCTGATTCAAGACAAGTGGAAACCATCCAGTAAATCTTGGATATATATAAAAAAGTCAGTGCATAAAATAAAGTGGTAACATTTGTGCATATGGGTGATTTGCCTGTATGTATGACTTGTGCACCTCGTGTGTGCCTGTAGAGGACCGAGAAGGCATTGTATCCCCGGAACTGAAATTGTAGACAATTGTGAGCTGCCGTCTGATGCCTTCACACTATCCTTTGAGAACATTCTATATAAGTTTCTCAGCTGTAGACAAAGCAAAAATGAAACTATAATTCATAAATACACTAACTTTTCTATCCAATTATAAAATCATATAATTTAAAAGTAAGATCCTGCCTCATATTTGTATGTTCAGAGACATAAAACCATAGAATTTAAAGGTGACAGAGCATAGAGACCTATTCCAGTCTCCTTTCTTTACGGAGGAGATAAGCATGTAGTTCAGTGAGTAAAGTGAGAATGCACTGCTGGCTGGCTGTTCTAATGCAGTCCTCAAAGGTTGAGTGCTTACTGGTAGCCCGCTGCCCCCCCCCCCATGCTATCTCCTGTGCATTGGGCACTGACCTAGTAATTGTCTGCAGATATAGTAAGATTTCATCACCGTACATAAAGAATTCACAGTCTAGTTGGGGAGACACATAGGAAAACCAAGTATAATGCAATGCCTTTTTCTCTTCCTCCTCTTCTCAACAGAATTTCACTCTGCAGCCCAGGACTGTCCTCCAGTCCTGGCCTCCTGAGTGCTGGGTAGCAAGCATGAGCTACCATGCCTAGCAGCACAATGATCTCAGTAGCTGCATTCAGAGAGAGCATTGTTGTAGGATAACAAATACACAAAGCTACTGGAGTTAAAGAGACTTCCCTTTTGTCAGGATGCGAGGAAACTGTGACCCCATAGAGGGAGTCCAGCCTTGCCTCCCTAGACCTGGAAAGGACTGTCTTTGTGCCTCCGTCTTCTTCATCCTGTCTCTCCGCATGGCTCCAAGTCTTTCTACCTACTTTATTTTTCTTTTCATCCAGGTTATTCCTCCGCTCATTCATTCCCTTGTTTGCTCACCTCGCTGCCTCCAGATCCAGCTGTAGACTATCTGATACCACATTTGACCCCTTTACTTAATTGACTTTGTTGTCTCCCCAACTTCATACTTGCAGGAGAGAACTTTACTGTCTCAGGCAAAGTTAACGTTACTCTGCTGATCCCGACAGCCTCTTGTAGTCTGTGTCCAGTTCAGTGTTTCTAACCCAGAGGGTGGGAGGTAGAGACAGAGAGTACTGCTGGATCACAAGAGTTGTTCCTGGTTGTGCATTGTAAAGTAAATTTCTTTCTCTCTTATTTTAAAGGTTTGAATGTTTCAAGACAAAGAGCTCAATAAACTACCATCTGCTTTTTACCCTAGTCCTATTCAGTTTAATAGTAACCACGGTAAGTCATACTTAATCTCCAGTAAAGTGTGCCGTGTAGGAGACTGGAGTAATTAGCGTCCAGTGTTTGCGTCAAGCCATGCAGACTGAGATGTTTTTATGCAATTGGGATGTCTTATTTTTAGACTTTGCACCTTTATTTCCTTTTCAAAAATTACTTTTAATTTAAAAAAGCTTTGAAAAGTTTGTTTCTAGATTCTATTTTTTTGTGTGTATTTGAGTGTTCTGTCTATATGTTTGTGCACCATCTGTGTGACTGATGCCTGCAGAGGTCGGAAGATATTAGATCCCCTGGAGTTTCAGGTGGTCATGAGCCACTGTGTAGGTGCTGGGGACTGAATCTGGATCCTCTGTAAGAGCAACAAGTGCTCTCACCTCTGCAGTCCCAAGGATGAACTTACTCCCTCTTTCTTGTTAAAAACAACAAGTGAGGTTTTCCCCGTTGGCCATACTATGACTTTTCTTTGGAAATCTGTGCCAGGTACTAGAAGTACAAGTGACTAAGAAGCCCTCAGTAGCCATGAGGGAACTCATTCTACTAGGGATCAAAGATCGTGACTGCGAGAGTAAGGGACCCATCCTATAGTGATGTGAGAGGAGGCTCAGGTAGGACCACGTGAGCGCGTTTAGTACACCATACATGTGTGTCTTTTGTCTTTAGGAGCCATCTGTAAGCGCTAACTGTGGGACTGGAGGGATGACTCAGTAGTTAGCGTGCACACCCCTCTGTCAGGGGCTCACAGACCCGTTTCTCTAACTGTAGATGGATCTGTTGCCTTCGCAGCACCTGCACTCGTGTGCAGGAATGTTCACATGTGTGCACATGCAGACAAATAATTAAGCATTATAAAAACAAATTGCTTTAAAATTTAATTTACTCTTGAAGCCAAGATGATGTGTGTGTTTGTTATCCTAACACCTGGAGCCTAAAACAAGGATAAGAACTTTGAGGCCATCCTGAGCCACATCGTGTGTTCTAGGCCAGCTTCCGCTCTCTGACTTGTCTCAGCATGCCCCCACTTCCTTCATAACTTTAATTAAAAAAATACTGCTTGATGAGGATCACACATGGGTTTGAGGCCATCCTGGGCTATGTAATGTTTTGTTCTGAGCTTAGAACTTAGAAAACAAAAACAAAGATTACTGCCTGAACCAGGCATGAAGGCTTGAGGCTGTCCTGGGCTATGTCAAAAGACTGTGTCTGAGGAAGGAAAACAGAACCAGAGGAAAATACTGTTTGAGTCGGTCAGGAAGCTTCAGAGGAGTCTCTAAGTTAGATGTTAACTATGAGCAGGGTTTTTTCAGGCCTCTGCGCAACAGTGTGGCAAAGCATTTTTAGTCTTTTGTATTTCCATACACACAGACCTTAGAATAGCAAAGTGAATTGCTCTTTTTTGAAAATTACCATGTGCCAGATGTTTACTGAATACTTTGCCTTGATTGTCTAATTAAGTTACCATGGGCACGAATACTTTGCCTTGATTGTCTAATTAAGTTACCATGGGCACGATTGAGAGAGGTTTGATGTATGTAATTGCCCTATGGTAGGGAAGTAGTAAATGGCTCTAGTGAATGAGACAGTCTATCAGGGGATAACGTCCCATATGTGCTGTGCTTAAGAGATTAAATTTGTTCTCTAAGTAGTATTGATCCATAAAGTAGAAACATGTAATCAGACAAGTTTTAGAAAAATTATGTGTTACAGAAGATAGATTAAAGGAGTCTGGAGATTAAATACAGGAACTTTTCATACTTCATAAAATTTGGGGCTAAGATTGAAGTACTGTAACTGTGGTGAGGATGTAAAGAAGCAGCCGTGCCCAGTCTGGGATGTGTGGCCTATTGACTAGAGAGGGTAGAAGGGGAACAAAGACAGAACCTGTAGCCATGTAAGTCATGTGCATGCCTGTAGTCCCAGCACTTAGCAGGCCAAGGCATGGAATCCCAAGTTTGAAGCTAACATAGACTACACAGCAAGACCTTCTTTTAAAATTAAAACATGGAGCCAGCATGTTGGAACAAGCCTATAATCCCAGCACTCAGGAGGCAGAGGCAGGAGGATCATGAGTTAAAGGCCATTTTTTTTTTCTACATAGCAAATTCAGGGCCAGGCTACATGAGTCTTAAAATATAAAAATTAAATTTCTGGATGGTGGTGGCACACAACTTTAATCCCAGCACTCAGGAGACAGAGGCAGGCAAATCTCTGAGTTCAAGGCCAGCCTGGTCTATAGAGCAAGTTCCAGGACGGTCAGGGCTACACAGAGAAACCTTGTCTCAAAAAAACAAAACAAAACAAAAAATATGTTAAAATTAAAAGCTAAAATATATATAAGATAATAAGATTGTAGTTGTAGTTCATCTGGTAAAGTGCTTGCCTAGTGTACAGAAAGCCCTAGATTCCGTCCTCAGAACTGAGTAAAATCAAGTGTCTTGGTCAATGTCTGCATTCCCAAAACCTAGGCTAGACAGGTGGAGGCAGGAGGATCAGAAGTTTGAGGTCATCTTTAATAATATAATCAGCTTAAGACCACCCTGGGCTATGTGTTTTTAAAAAAATAAATATACTGGACCAGCAAAATGGCAGACAGCTACAAGGTGTCCTCTGCTTTGCAGATTGAACCACAAACATCTTGTTCAGAAAGATAGTTAGTAAGCGTATGCTGTGATGTAGGAAGGAATAAACTTGGTTTATGATATGTTGAGTTAAAGTATCCAGTATTAGCGATACTGGAGGCTTAACAGGTAGGTAGGCTGGACTAAAGGTACAGATCTGGGAGTTGTTTGGGGTGTAGGTTGTATCAGAAATACGGAGACCCGTGAACTGGTACCAAAGTAAAACACACCGTTAAGACTAAAAAGATACAACCCTATGGAATGCAGACATTTGAGGACCATGGAGAACTGTAGCCAGCAAAGGAGACTGAAAACAGACACCAGAGATACAGGACAGACAAGAAAGCCTCATGTCACAGAGTACAAACTGTTCTGGAAGGGAACAGTAAACAGGGAGGATGGCAAGATGGCTTAGCAGGTGAGGTGCTTGCCTTGAGACCTGACGACTTGAGTTCAACTCCCAGAACCCATGGGATGGAAGGAGAGAATTCACCCTCATAAACTGCGCTCTGACCTCACCTCGTGATGTCATATGCATACAATGAAGAAATGTAAAAACAAAAGCAGCTATTGGTTGTCTCTGAGTAGGTAAGAAAAGGGAAGCATAGCTGGGCAGTGGTGGCGCACGCCTTTAATCCCAGCACTCAGGAGGCAGAGGCAGGCAGATCTCTGTGAGTTCGAGACCAGCCTGGTCCACAAGAGCTAGTTCCAGGACAGGCTCCAAAACCACAGAGAAACCGTGTCTCGAAAAACCAAAAAAAGAAAAATAAAGAAAAAGGAAAGGGAAGCATAACCCACTAAAGGAAACTGTCAGGTGTTAAGATGGTAAACAGAATATTCACTGTTTACCAAGTCCTGTGTTCCTTTGCCTGAACTCTGTACTGGTTAATAATGGAAGAACCCTACAATTGCAGAAATGGAAAGAAGGCATGCCGTTGTTCTAACAGAGGAAATAAGTCAAGAATGCTAGCTAAGTTTATCTAGCAAGTTGGCATCAAAATCAAGATTAGACCCATTTGTAAGCTAAGAGATGTTATAATTAGAAGCAAACCCAGCAAGCTTTGGAATCAGTTGGATGTGAGTTTGAATCTAATATTTTTACTTAGTGCTCTCTCGCTTTAGTTTTCTTATGATAAAAATAAAGATAAAATAGAACGTTTTATACTAGCTATAATGTTAATGTCTGGCACATAATAAGGACTCCACAATTCTTGGCCTGGAAAGGAGAGTGTTGAAGAGACATATCCTTAAGCCTGGCCTATTGGTGCTCACCTATAATCCCTGCACTCATGAGATAGAGAGGCAGGAGGGTTGTGAGCCCAAGGCTAACCTAAGATACATGAGTTCCAGTTAGTATTTTGAAGAAAGGACACAAATTAGACACATTCTCTTCATTAAATTTATAGTTAACAGGAAATGTTTCAGTCAAAACCCTTTGACTACTTACAGGAAATAATTGTAGTCTTTTTATAGTAAACATTTCAGAAATACATTTTTAGCTAAGTTTTAAAACTATATGAAATTTCATTAGATTATTACATTAAATGAAGATGTAAAGATATCTAAGCTCAGTTCTAGATAGCAAAGAGATTATCAGCTTACAGGGAAAGCAGCAAACCAGTAGAATGCCATAGGTAGCAGTTCTCAGCTTGTGGGTCGTCACCGCCACATATCTGATAGCCTGCATATTAGATACTTATATTACATTTTATATCAGTACCAAAATTGCAGTTATGGAGTAGCAACTGAAGAGTTTTATGTTGGTGGTCACCACAGCATGAGGAACTGTGTTGAGGGTCACTGCCGCAGAGCTTATAGGTAGGTGGTGAGTGGTGGCTTCTGTTGGAAATGGAAGAGATCAGAAAAGACTTGAAGGAGGAATAGTCTGTGTTGAATTTTCAAAAGTGCTTGTGAGTTGTGGAGGATTTCTGAACAGTGAAGAGCAGTGTTTCAGATGCAGAAGGCTGAAAGTGACGGCACATCAAAGCAGCTCTGCTCTGGAGACCAGAGGGAGGCCCTGCAGGGAGACAGGAGCCTGAACTTGGTTGTGGTGGGGCAAGAGTCATTGAAGGGTTGTTTGAGTTTTGATTCCTTTGTACTGTGTCATTTAGAAGTGTGCTTCTGTAGACAATATGTGCATATTAAATCTTGCAAAAGCATTGAACTTAACACCCACAAGATTTGGGAGCCTGAAACTTGGGTTTGTGTAACTAAAGGTGTATCTAGGTAGTAAATAGTTGGGAGGCAGAGATGGGTACAAGGAATTTGTTTAAGTGGCTCCACTAGATCCTTTCACGTAGCTTAGTATTCTCCATGCTACGTCCTCCATTCTGCAGGTAAGCACCAAGTCTTTTAAGTTAATTGACAGTTGCTGACACCCTGGAGCAAGTAAGTGAAGAGCTGGAAATTTGACTCTGATCCCTAACTGCAGTGTTCTTTCTGCTGGTACAGAGACTGTCGACATAATTGTTTAATTTGTTTACCCTTCATGAATAACCTTATATCCTCCACCTTCCTTAGTGGTGACCTAAAGACCAGTGCTGATGTAGTCCACCTCTGACTGAATAGTCATTTCCTTGGCCGTGGCTAGGCTGGCTTGGGAGAAGCTGTCTGTCGGTGCTCGCCCTCCATTCGATTGGTTTTATGTAGCTGGGGTCTAGTTGGAATAACATGGGGAAGGAGAGGGCTGGGGTCTAAGAGTGGTTAGAATAGATTTATATCCCTTCCTTCACTTACGTTTCTAATAATATTTTTCAGATTTACCTAAAAGTAAAAGAGCCTATATTCCATCAGGTAATTTTTAAAAAGATTTATTTATTTCATGTTATTTATATGAGTGTTTTTTGCTTGCATGTATGTCTGTGTACCATATGCTTGCTTGTGGCCTGTGAAGATCAGGAGGTTATGAAGTTATGGTTTTCTTCCCCACATACAACAATAATGTGCACTGGTAAAAGTGGGAGTAGGTGGACTACCCATGCCCATGGTGGTTCTTACCCTCGGCCCAGAGGTTAACAATCAGGATAACTTGGTGTCCTCAGGTTGTGCCACACTCGTGTGCACACATGCAGACATACAAAGACAAGACATGCTTCAAGAGACTGGAACAGTGGCGTGCTCAGCTGGGCGTGGAAAATATGTGTGCCTTCTGCCATACCTCCTCTTTCTCATCTGCATCCTTTGTACTGTTTTTTTTTTTTTTTTTTTTTTTTAATAATAAACTACCAAACAGTTGCAATAAACACCATGGCCAAAAGAAACTTACGAGAAAAGGTTTATTTCATCTTACCATTTATAGTCTGTCATTTAGGGAAGTCAAGGTAGAATCTCAAACAGGAACCTGGAGGTAGGTGCTTAAGCTGAGAGTGTAAGATTTACTAGCTTCCTCCTCATGGATTTCTCAGCTTGCTTTTTTTTTTCTAAGGCAGGCAGTAGTGATGCACACCTTTAATCCTGGCTCTTAGGAGGCAGAGGCAGGCAAATCTTTGCGTTTGAGGTCAGCGTGGTCTACAGAGCAAGTTCCAGGACAGCCAGGACTACAGAGAAACTCAGTCACAATAAACAAACAAACAAAAAAGAGAGCAATTATAATTTAATTCCCTTTCTTCTCTCCAAACTCTCTCATATACTCCTCCCACTCCTTCAAATTCATGGCCTCTTTTTACCAAGAGAGAGAGAAAGAAAGACTAATTGTTACTGCATGCATATATGCATATGTGTATACAATTATATTCCTAAATATAACGTATTCGGTCCGTATATTGCTCCCTGTATATATGTTTTCAGAGTGATCAGTTGGCACCGGACAAGCTCTTCCTTGGGCACGCTGCTTCTCCCATTCCCACCTTCCCTCGGTTGCCTGTGTTCTTTGTGTAAGCTTCAGGCCTCATGAGCTTTTTTCCGTCCAGTTTGGCATGTGCATTGCTGCCATCCTGGTCTAGCTCATATTTGAACAGTCATGTTGGTGAGACTTTATGGGTGTAGCTTCTGATACTACCAGGAGAGACAGTCTCACAGCAAACTCCCTGGTTTTCTGGCTCTTACAGTCTTTCCATCTCTTGTGCAATATTCCCTGAGCCTTAGGTGCGGGAATTGTTTTGTCGATGTATCCATTGGAACTAGGATCCACAACTCTGCCTTTTTGATTGGCTGTGGTTATTGGAGGAGGGAGAATCTACACCCACTGCCTTAATCACAGCCTAATCCCTAATGGCAATCTATGAACATTTATTTTTATACTCACAAATAAGTGTAGTATTCACCCCTCATCAGAGAACCTTCCCTTTGCAACAGATGGAGACTACTACGGAAAACCTTGGTTTGCTTTTTAATATAACTTAGGACCATTTGCTCAAGGGTTGCACCACCCACAGTGGGCTAGGCTCTCCCACATCAATCTTCAATCAAGAAAATGCCCTCCAGACCTGCCTACAGGTCAATCTTACAGAGGCATTTTCTTAATTGAGTTTCTGCCTTCCCAGATGACTCCAGCTTATGTCAAGTTGACAAAAAACTGGCCAGCACAATTGAGAGGTGTGATAACTGAATGCATCTTTAATGTCCCGTGTAATATTTTGTTTGTTTTGTTTTGTTTGAGACGGGGTCTTATAATGCAGTGCTAGCTTACCTGGAGCTCACTGTGTAGACCAGGCTGGCCTCTGCCTCCTGAGTGCTGGCGTTAAAGGCATCAGCAACCATGCCTGGTTTATTTGTGTTTGGATTTTGCCTATTACAAATATTAGGACAACTGTAACTTTTGATTAAGGCTGTTTAGTGTCATACCACGGTTATCGTAATTCCTTGTGTTTGTACTATGGATATATAATAAAATATCTTTAGTGTTTAGTTATAGGTAAGTAATTAGAGAGGGGAGTTGGGAGGAAGGGAGGAACAGACAGAGAATGAGGCAGAGTATTGACTGCTGCCGAGTCTGGGAACAGCTGTGCTAAGTGGTATTGATCCCCCTCTCTTCTGCAGCACTTGTTCTCACTGTCTGTTCTGGGTTGTGCTCTATTTAGAGAGGGTCTCACTGTATAGCTCAAGTCGTCTTCAAACTGGAGAAGCTTCTAGCTCAGCCTTCCAGATGTAGGGAGTAGATGTGTACACCACACCCGCCTGTTTTCATTCTTCTAATGGTGTCTTCTGGTGAATCTGATGTCTGAATTTTAAGATGAATGGTTAATGGGGCTGGAGTGAGAGTTCGGTGAGAATATCTGCCTAGCAGTCAGAAGGCCTTGGGTTCAGTCCCTAGCGCATGAAGAAACAGAGAACAGTGAACGAGTTGTCTGGTCTCTTGATGGTGACACACTATCCATTATTTGAAAACAGCAGTCTTAGCTAAAGAAACACCAGTTTTGAAATTTAAGAGTCTTGGTTTCTTGATACTTGATAAGTCATCAGAAATCTCTTCAGTCTTTAATCTTTTAATTTCTTGATGTATAAAAATAGTGAAAATGGGCCAGCAAAATGGTTCAGCAGGTAAACACTGTTGCGGTGCAAGCCTGACTACTGAATTCAGCCCCTGGTTCTCATGACGAGGGGGCACCTCTGCTCGCCTGCGTCTCTCACACACAAACACCCAACAACAATAAATTACAAGCATTTTAAAGTGTTGAAGCAAATGTATCATTTTTGTAAGTGTCATGTGAAAACGATGTGGTTGTATTCAGCAAGCTTAATAATCAGATTGATGCTAACCATGCACAGGTCTAGAGAGGAAGCTCAGTGGGTGAGAACAATGCTGCTCTGATGGAGAACTGGGTGCAGTTCCCAGCACCCACGTGGCAGTCAGAACCAACCGTCTGTGACTCCAGTGCCAGGCAATCTGATGCCCTCTTCTGGCTGTGCAGGCACCAGGCATGCACATAATACACATGCATACAAGGAAACCATGTGCATTCATAAAAATAAAGGAATATGTTACAAACTATGTATTAAGATGTCAAATGACATACAAATTCCTGCCCATGATAGTTGGTGAAAAACTTTTAAAAGATATTTAACTTAGCTTTAGAGATAAGTAACACAATAAAACTAAAAGGAAAGAGTTAATAAACACCAAAGGTGTCTGCTAGACAGATTGAATTTCCTGAGAAGGAGAGTACTGATAACAATTCTTACTCACTATTAAGTCCAAGGTGACCCAGAAATCTCCAAATGAGAGCCCACATTTGATGGTCTTTCAAAATAAGGTAATACCCTGATTACATAACTGCCACATTAGATATACCAACATAGCTTAAAGCAAGGGAACAAGAAGAAAAGCATATATAAGAGTAGATAAAAAAAAGCCTAAGACGCCAGTGAAGCCTTTTAGCAGCAAATTGATATCTCTGAGAGAGACCTTCTGCTGTCTCAAGGAGCCCGGTAACTACATTTTCCTGACAGATTTCCACTGCAGATGACTCCCAGGTGTAGTACATCAGTGCACGGAATCTTGTCTTTTCTCATTTGACCCTCAGGCTTTGTAAAAACACACTGTGTAAACATTGTGAAAAGCAAGACTAAGCATTTTGAGTTAAATTTTTTTCTATTATGCTTCTTTATACATTTTATTACTAATTAGGACTGTAAGGAAGATAAGCACATTTGAAAATATAACTATATGCTACATTGTATATAAATATACACACATGTAGTATGGCTATCTGTTCATGCATATTATGCAGATTGGATTAACCAGTGTCATACTAAATGAAACTTTCTTTATAAATGAAATAGTGAGAGTTTGAAAGGATAAATGATTGGTCTGCTTTTCCTCATCTGATTATTGGCAAAGCTAGAAAAAAAGTGTTTTTTTTTTATTTCACAGCCTATATTATTATGTGATACTCTGGTGTCCAGTTACTTTGGAATCTTTTATTATGAGAAAGATCATTGTTGTGTGTTGGTGACTGACTTCGAGGTAGGGTCTAGCAATGTAGTCCAGGCTACCGTCTAACTAATGACCTCCTGCCTGCGCCTCCTGCATGATGGGAGTACTCGGTAATGGAAGTGGGTACCACCGCACCTGACTCTTCGTCTTTTTAAAGCTGACTTTAAATTGGACATGGTAGCACACAGCTATAATCCCAGCACCTGTGAGACTAAGGCACGAGGATCCAGAATTCCAGGCCAGTCTAATTTACACAGTAAGACTTTGTGTGAAATAAAAGAAAATGGGAGCTGAGGCTGTAGTAGCTCAGTGACAGAACACTTCCCTAGTACGTGTGAGGCTCTGGTCCAGGCTTTGTCACCACGGGATGGGTGGATGAATGATGGATGGATGGATGGATGGATGGATGGATGGATGGATGGATGATGGATGGACGGATGGATGGATGGATGGATGGATGGATGACGGATGGACAGACGTACAATGGATGGAATGGATGGGTAGGTAGGCAGGAAGAGTTTACTGACCACTTTCTCTTTCTCTCCTACTCAGGTCATGTATGGAATGTTGGTCTTTACATTAGTACTCCGTTCTATTTATATTGTCACGTGGTAAGTAGTTTGGGACTACCACCAACATTCTGATAAAAATAAACTCAGGCTTATAACAGTAAATCTATAGCCTAAATTGGAATACAGTAAAACCTAACTCTAGCAGAACAGTGCTAGGAAACTGTAACCCAACATTTATGACATATACTTACTAATGTGCATCATATAAAAACAAGAGTTCTAAAATTAAAGAAATTTGAAGGAAACTATGTATGAGATATCTGCTTGAATATGTATATTATTGACTAGGATGTTAAAGACTTGAAAAGTGCTACATTAAAGGAATGTGTTTGTAGGGCTGGAGAAATGGCTCAGAGGTTAAGAGCATATATATATTAAAATTAAATAATACTCATGAGATTATCTTAAATTGACCCTAACCATACAGTCCACGCTCAGCTCTGTAAGTGGTTTGTTCTGTGCAGTTTTCCCGTTTTTGTTTTTAAAATAAGCCTTTTATTTTGAGATCATGTAGAAATGCATGTATAACGTAGTATCCCAGCCAGGAGCTGACACTGGCACAGCTGAGATACAGAGCACATCAGCAGAAGGGTGCGTGCTGTGCCCTTACCCCTCTCCACTTCTCCCTGCGCTCACCCCCGGCAGTTACTAGTCCTTTCTTATAGTTTTGTCAGTCCAAGAAAGTTTGATAAATAAAAGCAGATAACGTGTACCCTCAGTATAATCTCTGGATGGTAGTGTGAACTTTCTCTTGCTGCTGTACTCCATGGTGTAGATGTACCCCAGTTGAGTAACTTACAGGTTGGGGCTGTTGTAAAGCTACTGTGAGAATCTGTGTTTTTGTAGAAACTGGAATTGCTGGGCCGTGTGGTAATTGTATGTTTAGTTTTTCTTAAAACTGAAAAAAATGTTTTCCAGCATGGCTTTTACATTTTTGCCCATAATGTATGAGTGATTCAATTTCTCTGCATCCTCATCAACAATTTTTATCTCATGAAGGCATGAAGATACACACTAGTATCTTTTAATTTGCATTTCCTAATAGTTAATCATGTTAAATTTTCCTATATTCTTTCTTTAGTGTGTTCTCTTTAGTAAAATGTTTGTTGTGCCTTTGCTCATTTTCTCTTGGATTTACAAGAATTAACAAGGGTATTTTCTTGTGTTTACAAGTTTTAAGATTTTTGTCAAATATATAATTTATAAATATTTTCCCACAATCTGACTTTGTCTTACATATTCTTTTCAGAACCTTTTTTAAATATATAATTTATTTTTACTTTATGTTCATTGGCATTTTGCCTGCATGTGTGTCTCTGTCAGGGTTTCAGAAGCCCTGGACTGTAGTTACAGACAGGTGTGAGCTGTCATGTCGGTGCTTGGAATTGAACCTGAGTCCTCTGGAAGAACAGCCAGTGCTTTAACTGCTGAGCCATTTCTCCAGCCCCCAGAATCTTTTTAGCAACCAGATATTCATAATTTTGATGTTATATTTTTAGATTTCCTTTTTGTTATTTGTTTGTTCTGAGATGGACTCTTGCTCTGTATCCTTGGCTGATCTGGAACTCGCTGTGTAGACCAGGCTGGTCTCGCACTCACAGCGCTCGTCCTACTCCTGTCTCCCGAGTGCTGGGGTTGAAGGTGTGTGCCACACCCAGCCTGGCCTTATTTATATTGAAGGTGTGTGCCACACCCAGCCTGGCCTTATTTATATTGAAGGTGTGTGCCACACCCAGCCTGGCCATATTTATATTGAAGGTGTGTGCCACACCCAGCCTGGCCATATTTATTTATTTGTCTATTTATTTTTATTTAATTTCTTTTCATTTTATATACCAGCCCTAGTTCTCCCTCACTCCCCCCCTCATCCCACCCTCCCCCACCCTTTTACTTCTGTGAGAGGGTAAGGCCTCTCTTGGGAAGTCAACAATGTCTGGCATACCAAGTTAAGTCAGGACCAAGCCCCTCCCACTATATCAAGGCTGAACAAGGTATCCCACCATAGGGATTTGGCTCTAAAAAGCCAGCTAATGTATAGCCTGGCCATTTTTTAGATTCCATTCCATCATCTCTATAGTGTGCTCTGTTTGCTCTCCATGTGTGTATACAACCCACTAAGGTCTAATGTTGTCCATTTCTAGTGTGGTGCAGAAGCCTTACCTTTCTTTCTGTGCCCGTGGTAGTTTACTGGGGACATTTGGGATCTGCTGCGTCTCGGGTCTGGAGCCTGTGACTACGATTGCAGGCATCTCTGTGCATCCCACTGCACCCTGTCTTCTGGAAGTTGGCTGGCAACTCTGGCCTTACTTCATTTGCAGTTTCTGCCTTTGCTGTCATTTGGTCTTCCCCTTGTGTCTTCACATGGCCATGTTCTTGTAAGGACACCTGTCTTCTCAAAATACAGGTCTGTTCCAGTCTAGCCTCGTCTGGGATATCGGCAGTGACCCTAGTTAGAAATAAAGTCGCATTCTGAAGTACTAGGGGTAGGGATTCAGTGTATTTTGGAGGTGGAGACGAGAATAATTTAACATGTCTTGTTCCATTTAAAATATAATTGCCTAAAATATTTTCTCTACATAAATTTAGAACCACATCAGATAACATTATGATTTTTGCCTCAGTTGTAGTACATTTTCTTTAAAAACTCAAGGAAAGGGAAATATGTTTTCTGGTTCTGTCACTTGAGACAAGATAGTCTTGTTATATTGCCCAGACTGGCCTGAACTTGTGATCCTTCTCTTCTTCCTGGATACCTAATAAGGATTGAAATCTGAACTTCCAATTTGCTAAATGGCTTGGGAAGGAACTACAGTGTGTGTGTGTGTGTGTGTGTGTGTGTGTGATGTATGACTATAAAAGGTGGTTATTATTTTAAGTTTTCTGTCTTGTGAGGCTGGCCCTTTTCATGATTTATTGACTGTAGAAAGTAGATTTTGTTGGGAACTTTTCTGTCTGTGCCTAGACTTCACATGCTGGCTAGTTCCCTTCCAAGTCCAGAGTATGCTAGCCCAAAAGAATGTATATGGTACTGGGTAGTAGTCATCCACACTTTTAATCCCAGCATTTGGGAGGCAGAAGCAGGCGAGTCTCTGTGAGTTCGAGGTCAGCCTGGTCTACATAGCTAGTACCTGGTATCCAGGGCTACACAAAGAAACCCTGTCTCAAAAAACCAAACAAACAAACAAAAAAAGAATGCATATGGTAGGTAAATCTGAAGAGTATTGTGCTAAATAAAATAAGCCGGGCCTACGTAGAAATACCACTCAAGCTGGTGAGATGGCTTAGCAAGTAAAAGGTAAATGCCACCAAGACTGTAATCTGCGCTCTGTCTGTGGGGCCACATGGTGGGAGGAGAGAACCAACTCCTGTGAGCTGCCCTTCATATGGGCCCCGTGGTACCTGCGTGCACACACCACAATAAATAAGTAAATAATAAATGTGATTTTTAAGAAATCAGTTTTAGCCTGACAGTGGTGGAGCATGTCTTTAATCCCAGCACTCGGGAAGCAGAGGCAGATGTGAGTTTGAGGCCAGCCTGGTCTACAGAGTGAGTTTCAGGACAGGCAGGGCTACAGAGAAACCCTGTCTTGAAAAACCAACCAACCAAACAAACAACAACAACAAAAAAAAAAAAACCCCAAAAACATCAAAATCAGTTTTTTTTTAAAAAAATACCAAGTATACCACACAGTCTTTTTTACATGCAGAAACTGAAAGTGCTGAACTCTTGAAAGTGTGGAATAAATGGTGGTTGTATGAGTCTGGGGTGGGGCAGCAAGGCAATTGGGGGAAATCTTGGTGGGAGGGTGCGAAGTGTCAGACAGGAGGAAGAGGTTCTTGAGTTCTGTTGTACAAGTTTGCAGTGGTTAGTGATGTGCATTCAAAACAGCTCAAAGGAGTAAATGTCAACTATGTTACCACAGAAAATGGCAAATGAGATAGAGACGTTAATTAGCCTGATTTAGTCATTCCACATTGTATACAGAGAACACGAGGATGTGTCCCATAAATATATATAATCATAATTTGTTGTAATGTGTCAATTAAAATATTAATTTTAAAAGAAAGCACAGGGAGCTTACCACTATCATCTTCCAGGTCTCAGAGCCCATACCTAGCCTATTTCCTTCTCCCTACTTTTCAAAGTCTTCTGATGTCTGCTTAATATTACATGTAATATACACGATTTTGCAGAATTTAGTGGAAAGAATAGAAAAAACTCAGTTTATTCCATTTTTGCAGAAGCACAAGTCTCTACTTTATTCTGTTTGTAATCTGAGTGCCTTAGGGAGATGTCAAGACATGAAACAGCTTCAGTCTGACAGGATATAGGCATGCTGAGAAACACAGATACCTTTAGAAAAGGACTTGCCAGATGGGCTTGGTAAAGGCTCTTCCCTCTAAGCCTGATGATCTGAGTTCAGTCCTCAGAACCAACATGTTAAACTTTTAAAAGGGGAGAACCAACCACCAAAAGCAACATGCCAAGGTGCCAACAAAACACACATACACACACACACACACACAGAGAGAGAGAGAGAGAGAGAGAGAGAGAGAGAGAGAGAGAGAGAGAGAGACCCACCCCCTTTGTATAATAAAAAGATTTTTAAGTATTTACTTGTAACAATTTTCATGAAATAAAATAATCTTTTATCTGCCTTGCAAGTATTCTTTCTTGTATCTCTGTTTAGTAATGACTTCATTTAGTGTTGTTCATTTTCTCCTTACCTGTCCCTGACTACACTATGAGGTTTTTTGTTGTTGGTGGTGGTGGGTTTTGTTTGTTTGTTTTTCGTGATAGGGTTTCTCTGTGTAGCCAAGACTGTCCTGGTACTCACTCTGTAGATCAGGCAGGCCTTGAACTCAGAGATCTGCCTGCCTCTGCCTTTCCAGTGCTGGGATTCAGGGCATTTAAAGGAGTGTACCCCCTCCTCTGAGCTCATTGTGAGCTTCTTAAGACTTAGTTAACTTGATAATCACTAGAACCCAGGAAAATACTTCTGTGTAAAGGTTCTTAATATCAAATAGAAATTCTCAAATTTTGTTTTCAAATGTGACTGAGATCTTAAAATTCCTTCATTAACAAAACACTAAAAAGTTCTGAATAAAACACAATAAATGTATCTAGTTTAAAAAGGTATAAGAATTCCAGAGCATCAAGCTCAAAGAAGGAGCTGTAGAGATAAATGAGTGTGTATAATAGTTGGCTTGAAGGCCCTGGAAGATGCTAGCACACTGATATCTTTAGTATCAAGAGCCTCAGAATAAACAGAAAACAAAGATTTCTAGTTGAGGGCCTAAAAGATTGCTTGGCGAGTAAAGGTGCTGCCAAACCTGATTACTTGAGTTCAATCCCCATCTCACATGTGCTGCCAAACCTGATTACTTGAGTTCAATCCCCATCTCACATGGTGGAAAAGGAGAGCCAAATCCTTTGAATTGGCCTCTGACCTCCGCATGTATACCCTGGTACTCATTGCATGTGTACACCTGTATGTATGCACACACAAAATAAATACATATACAATGATTTTTTTAAAAACCTGGATAATTTGAATTCTTTTTCCATCACCATGTCACATGAACTAGAACCAGAAAGATACTAAAAGCAAATGCCCTCCAGTAAAAGAAGGTGGTAACTTTCAGTCTAAAGTTTTAGGTTTTACACACACACACACACACACATACACACACACACACGACTCCTTTGAGAATTTGTGAAGAAATGTAGTGAGGCTGGTTGTTCATGTTTGCTCCCATACTACATTACCAAGTGGGGTAGACACTGTCCAGTTTTGTGCAGATAATTTGCAAGAGGGTACTCACTGTTCATCTGGAATATCCGCTTTACTGTGCAGTTTAGAAGGTAGAAATTTAAATGATTTTTCAAGAACTGCCTTCCCCTCCTTAACAAAATGTGGAAGAAAAGACAAAATAGAATCGAGGTCAAAGTGCCTTAGGAAGCCAGGTCCGTAGTCCCTGTGGTCAGAATTCCCCTGGGAATGAACGGTACCATCGGTAGATCTCCGTCAGTCTGTAATGCTTACTTACACAGTGAAGGGCGTGCATTAAAGGAGCTGATCAGAATCTCTCTACGTGAAGTAAGAAGGTAATAAAAGTTTCCTCTACTGAAGCAAGAAGACTGCAGGTTTGAAGCTAGCTTGGGCTACTAACAGTACCCTCTCTCAAAATGAAAAAGAAGGGAAGCCAGGTTTGGCAGCACACGACTTTAATCCCTGTTCTTGGGAGGCAGAGGCAGGAGTATTTATGAGTTCAAGGCCAAACAAGACTGTGTAGTGAGAACCCAGCTCAGAAAGGATGGCATGGGGGCAGTTAGAAGTACTGAACTAATCTTTCAATGTCAAGAATTAGAAATCAAAGGCCCAATGTGGTGGCACTCACCTGGAACCCCTGCACTTGGGAGGTGGATCCTGAGTCCAGTGTTATCCTTGGCTGCATAGCAAGTTCAAGACCAGCCTGGGCTACATGAGACCCTGCTTCAAAACAACAAACTAGAAATCATGATTATAGTAAACCTGAAGGGAAATGAATGATAGAAATACCAAAGCACATGGTATTTAAAGGTATTGACATCTACTTTGCTTCTACCTGGCACTGCACTAGGACTACAATAGAAACCTTTATTTTAAAAGCATAAAGGCACAAAGAAAAGATTGAGTAAAACCTTCAAAACTGGAAGGTAAATAGATTTCTACTAACATCATTAAATTAACCTAGAAAGAAACATCCTAAGCCAAGAAGCTCATGTTTTCAAGTATCAGACAAGTAGCAGGAACACACAGTCTAGGAAATATTTGAGAAACATAACTAGAAATCAGAATGGTTTTGAATTTCCAAAAGCCACATTGGAAATTTGAAGACAGTAGACCAGTGCCATTGAATTTCTGAAGAAAAATTTCTAACCTGGAATTCTATAATCAATCAAACTATCAGTAAGGTGTGGAGAAAAGTATGTTTTCATATATTAAAGTTTCCAAAAGAAATTTAGATCCAGTAAACTGTTGGTCAAGACTACTCTCCTATTAGAAAATTTGTTTCACCAAAAAAAGAACAGTAGAAAAAGGAAGAAAGCGTGGGATTCAAGACAGAACAACCCAGGGGAGAGCTGACGGCAGTTCCTAAGGGAGAGAGAAGAGAAAGCCATTCTCAGATGATAGCTTACACAGGCAGGCAGGCTGAACGTAAAGCCTATGACATCAGACACAGATACTCTGGGAACTTTATGTATTTTATCCTCATACCCTGAGCTGTATGGGTAGTGTACCTCCAGAACCTTGTCTGTACTGAGCGGCATGGATCATGTGTTGATAGAGTTCTTGCTCTCTCCTCGCGCCCTGCTGCCTGAATAACCAAAGACATTCATTTCACCCCACTGAAGAATTTTGCTTTGTACTACTCGTGAGAGCTGCTGATTGGCTATGGTAAGTTTAGAAAAACACCATTGATCCAGGGATGGTAGCACATACCTTTAATCCTAGCACTTGGTAGACAGAGACAGGAGGACCAAGAGTTCAAAGTCATCCACTATAAGTTCCAGGGTAACCTTAGCTACATGGCTGTCCTGCCTCAAAAAATTCAAAACATAGGTAAAAACATAAAAAAAAATCACTATTTACATGTAAATATTTACAGCCAAAACAAAAAATCTTTTTAAAAAATCTGTTCTTACTATTTACCATATTTAAAAATAAAAGGTAAAAACTACATAACTGTAGATTTACAGAAAGTGTCCTGTAAAATTCAATACATGTTCGCAATCTAAAAACAAAAGAGCTTACCAATTAGTGGTAAAAAGGAATTTTCTTAGCCTATAAATTCTGTAGCATATAGCATACCTAAAATGAGGTTTTTTTTTTCAATTCCTATAGTAGTTAAAATAAAATAAGGTTATTATAGTATCACCATTTTACTCAGAATTGTGCTGATGGGAGTCCTGTCTAACATGGTGTTTGAGGCTAACACAAGCGTGTACAAGAGTCACATAGTAAAGTGTACAGTCACAGGAGAAGCCTCCCATGGCGAAGATATGCTGTTCCCTAGAGACATGTAAACAGACAGTAGTAGCCAGTGGTAATGAGTGCTCTGGAGGAAACTCACTCCCATCTACTACCAGAGAGGGCTACAGAAACACATTCCAAGAACAGTGTGCTTTTGAAGAAACTGAGCTCGTAAGACCCTTGTCTTGTTTTCTCAGAAGTACTCAGAATTCTTGTCACACAACTCCATTCTTGGACAGTGTTCCAGATTTGTGCATTAAAAACAACAGTATTTTCCTGAGAAACTAAAGTTCTAAGTAAATGGAGAGAGATACTCCGTCTGAGAAAGATGCTCCTTCTGAGAAAGATACTCCCTTACAGGTTAGAAAAGTTAGTATCATTAAGGTGTCAGTTTTCCAGCTTTGTCTACAGGTTAAAAAAAATCACAATCAAAATATTTTCAGGCTATTAGTAAAAAATGTGGTATTTGCTGGGCATAACAGTGAATACTTTAATCACAGCACTGGGGAAGCAGGCCAAAGAAGTTCACATAAACAGTTCCAGGTGTATTAGTATATTCTGTGATGTAGGTGTGTGTGTGTGTGTGTTCAGTGCCTGGCAGAAAATGTGATTCAATGTTAATAGTTCTCCCATCAGTAAGAAATCCCATCACTGAAAAATTGTTGGGCAATTATATCGGGTTATCTCCTTCATATACTTAACAGTCTTGATGGACCATTCGCTCTCAGAACCTTTAAATAGCTAAACGTTCAGCAACTATCTAGGCACAGTGGTGAACCTGCTGTGGTCGCTGCTCCTGGGAGGTTGAGGCAAGAGAACTGCAGGAGCCCAGACATTTGAGACCAGCCTGAACATAGCAAGACTCTCCTCAAAAAATCTGTTTAAAGTATGTAATACATGTTTGACAAAGACATTAAATTAATAAATGGGTTTGCTCTTCGTCTCCTGAGGACTTTTCTTTCTCATAAAAATGATGATTTCCAGCTGTCACATGATCTGGACTTGAAGACTTGTCATTTTGCTTTTCTTTTCCCTGCAGGGTTTATCCATGGCTTAGAGGATTGGGCTATACGTCCTTGACTGTCTTTTTGTTGGGATTTTTATTGTGGAATGTAGATAACATCTTCTGTGATTCACTGAGGTAAGATATATTTTCATTCCTAGAAAATAATTTTGGAAGCATTATATTTAGCAGAGAATTTTGTAGGCATTTTAGTGTCCTAAAATGAATTTTACCAGTGTTGACACTGTATAGCACAGTAAAATTAAACTCTGGGAATACCTATTTACATTGCCTGAAAGTTTAAACCTCAGAATATTTTATAATCTTTTGTGTATCAAAAACTATACAGTTAATCACAGATTTACTGTATCTTTGAAAACTGGTGTGGTGGTACAAGCCTTCAATCCCAGCACTTGAGAGGCAGAGGCATTCAGATCTCTGTGAGTTCGAGGCCAGCCTGGTCTACAAAGTGAATTTCAGGACAGCCAGGACTATTGCACAAGGAAACCCTGTCTTTAAAAAAAAAGAAAGAAAAAAGAAAAGAAATGGCCTAATCTGCTTCATGAAGTAAACATAAGCATCGGAATGCATGTTAACCTTGCCAAGGACGGCGTCAGTCAGCAAGGCCTTAGACTGTTAGAAACCTGGAAGTTGTGTGGCCTGGTCTCTGCAGATTTATTACAGGAAAGGAGAAGGAAGGAGGTATAGCCTAAGATTAAAGGACTTGAGAGAGATATTATGCTAACATCAGCTCAGATGGTCGAGCGCTTGTCTGATATGCACGAGACCCTGAACTGGGTCACCAGCACCAAAAGCCAAAGCCAGTGGTTAACAATGTCATTATTAGCCTTTGTGGTCTTGGTTCACTATGAAGACATGAACACAAGTATTGGACTTGATTAATAATTAAGTTGTTATACTAGAGGGTTATTACTAATATCTTAGATATGAAAATAGTATTGTAGCTATGTTTTAAAGAAGTTTTTCTAGTGACATATACTGAAATATCTAGTGATAAAATATGTCTAGACTTTTCCTCAAAGTAACGTGGGAGAGAGACATAGATGAAGGTTCTCTGAACTTGGATTTAGCATAATTGGATCATTATTGAAGTTGGGTTGTAAGGATCATTATTTAGCTTACTTTTGAGGAGGGTGATTTGTTTTTTTCGAGACAGGGTCTCACACAGCCCAGGTTGGCCTTGAGATCACTAAGTAACCAAGGATGGTCTTGAATTCCTTACATCCTGTCTCCAGCTCCCAGTGTTAGAATCACAAGCAGATGCCACCGCCACATATGGCTCTTACTTTGCATACCTTTGCCTGTGTTTGAGATTCTCTATAATTCCCATTTTATATGTACATGTGGAACTTTAAATGTAGATAAGTAAGTGTATACTTTTCTTAAATCCCTATACTAAAAAGTTATGTGAATATAGACAAATAAATACATACTAAATACTAAGATCAAGCTGGATATGGTGGTGAATGCCCATAATCCCAGCACTCTAGGTAGGAGGTTCAAGACATGAAAGCCAGCCTAGACTACTTGAGACCCTGGGAAACTAAGATCTAGATGCATGCTTCTGAACTAGAAACATCCAGCAACATGCCTAGGAGAGCTGAGCGGGTAGCCATCCCTGGGTGTGACCCACTAACTCGTATGGTGGCCTCAAGTTGGCTTTCCACATTGGTTTTCTTCTCTAGTGAATATTAGTATGATATATACTTATTTAATCAAAAGAATTTGAGACCCACCCAGACTCAGGTAACTTACTTGGGGAACTATGTTAATCTACAGATTTTAAGTTCCTGCCACATATAGTTTTGCTAATGCCCACTTCCTCAAAAAGCACTTAGATGTGAAACCATAGATATTAAAAGAATTTATAAGCTATATAGTGGTATACTGAGATGAAAGGAAGTGCGTGTGTGTTCTTTCCTGAGCAGATAGCTAACTGTATTCGTGTTTCTCAAAGTGAGTTCCAGAAAATAGCTGTTCCTAAGTATTAATAGAGTACTACTTAAAAACAAAAACAGTTTCCATGGGTTAGTGGTTACCTGGAACAGAAGGATGCATTCTGGGTAAGACTATTCAAAACCTTTAATTAATTAAATACATTAAAGTTAATAAGAGGTCAATAAATTGTCTTCTACATTAATTTGAGTCATTTCTTTATGAACCTTTTGGAAATATTGTTTGTTCCACAATACCCTTTTAGAAAACAATACAGTGACTGTACAGAACTTAGATAATTTCCATATTTTACAATATTTCAAAGTGTAACATATCTTCAGTTATAAAAGTGCCCTCCCCCTTCTCCACGCAGGAACTTTCGAAAGAGAGCGCCCCCTATCCTTGGTGTCACGACACAGTTTCATGCATGGTGGCATATTTTAACTGGCCTGGGCTCTTATCTTCACATCCTTTTCAGGTAGGAAATAAAGGCTTTTTGATGTAGTATTGGAAGAGTTTTGCCTATTTTTTTTTGACTTTATGCTTCAAGAAGGAAGGTGTAAATATAAAATGTTGGAGACAGAATCAGCATTTCAGCACTGCCTTTGCCACTGGGTGACCATAAGAATTCCCTTCCCAGCCAAATGGTGGTGGCGCACGCCTTTAATCCCAGCGCTCGGGCGGCAGAAGAAAGCGAATTTCTGTGAGTTTGAGGCCAGCCTGGTCTACAGGAGCTAATTCCAGGACAGGCTCCAAAGCTACAGAGAAATCCTTGAAAAAAGAGTTTCCTTCCCTTCTCACATTATGTCGTGTGTGTCATGTGCATGAGGGCAGGAGCAGCTGGTAGCTGGGGATTCTCTCGTGTACTCCAGAAGTAGGTGGCTGACAGCTGACTAGTTCACACCCAAGTCTCCACAAGAGGTGTGAGGGTGTGTGTTCTTAGAGTGTTCAGTCCAGACCTTCTCTGATGGAAGGCTCCTTTTCCAGAAATAACTTGGTTATCACTTTGTTCTCTTTGAAACTGTTTATGATTAGACACTTTTGGCAAAAATGGACAAGTCACACCTCCATAGCATCCTTCCCCAGTTATTAGGCCTTATCTTCCGTCAAATCATCTATTTGTGGTTGATTTAAAAAAAAAAAAACTTTTATTTTGCTTTGCCTGCACATATATTTTTAATTTATTTTACTATGTTTTACTGGCACACATTTCTGTGTGCCACGTGTGTGCCTGGTGCCTGCAAAGGCCAGCAGAGGCCATCGGGTCCCTTGGAACTGGAGCTGCAGATGGTTATGAGCCATCAGTGCTGAGCTGTCTCTGTTACCCCTCGAAGTGTTTATGATGAGTTACGTTTGTATTTACTCATCTTCCTCCCCGCCGGGTATAAGTTCATCCGTTGCCACCTTTCAGATGTGAGAATAACACCTAATGTGTAGTCAGCAACCAGTGTATGTCTTTAATGAACGAATGTGTACGTGGTCATGTCTTCACCAATGGCACGTTAGCCTCAGAATCTTTGTGGGAACAAAGTGAAATGTTTATAGGAAAAAGAAGCTCGGCGGTGGTGGCACACACCTTTAACTACAGCACTCAGGAGGCAGAGGCCGACAGAGTGAGTTCCAGGACAACCAGAACTTTCCAAAAAAAGAAAAGAAAGAAAAAAAAAACGTTTCTTTGAACCAGAAATTCATGGTGGCTTGGGTCTGATCTTGAGGGACAAATGATGGAGGTTGAAGGTCAGACTACAGAATGAAAATCATGTAATCATGTATTCTTTAAGACCAGAAGGTGCACGAGAAACAAAACTGAGGGGTTCATGTGTGCAGGAGAATGTAGCATAGTCACACTAAGTTTTACAAATTTAACAAGTAGGTTCTTGCAACGTTTACATTCTTATTAGAAATATTAGAAAATTATGTTTTGTATTTTTGTCACTATTCCAATGCATTTAAATAGTGTAGTGTACATAAAACTGTGGTGTATTCTTGACAGCCCAGTGTCTGTGTGTGCTCTGCTTTGCTGGTCTAATCTCAGCTCCAGCAGTGACTCACTTTAAAGACAGACACCAACGAAACTGTTACTCTCTGGGTTTCTCATGCCTTTATTTAATTAAGACTCACTTTAAAGACAGACACCAACGAAACTGTTACTCTCTGGGTTTCTCATGCCTTTATTTAATTAATGCTTACAGCTGCGTTTGCAAAGGTGGACTTGTGATACCAGCCACGTGGGGCATTATAATGCGATGCTTGGTCTAAAGTACAGACACCTGAAGTTAAAGTCTATGAATTGATTTGTCTAAGAAATTTTTCCACTTTTCTTTCAGTTTATATACAAGAACACTTTACCTGAGATACAGGCCAAAAGTGAAGGTAAGTCTTGTTGTGAGGCAGGGTGTTGGTAGAAGTTGAAGTGGGTGTGAGAGACAGCAGAGCTATGGAGCAGTAGAGGGCAGCAGACATCAGTTCTGAAGTGTTCGCTCTGCATCTTCTACTCTGTGATCTTAGAGAGGCAGCTTCTTTAAACCTGAGTTACTTCAACACAATGGAGCTGTTGGTAGCTACATTACAGCACTATTTTAAGACTTGAAGATAAAGGGGCTGGGGAGATGACTCAGCAGTTAAGCATGTCCTGTTCTTTCAAAGGACCCAAGTTCCATTCCCAGCACCCATGTCAGATGCCTCACAACCACCTCTAACTCCAGCTTTGGGGACCCAGTGCCCTCTTCTGACTTGCACAAGCACTGTGTTCACATGTGTGTGTGTGCACACAAGTCTGCCCCCCAGTTCCTTTAGGAGTTACAGATTACATAGATTACATGCCTACTTCATTTGCATAGATGAGCTAAAAGTAGATTTTGAGAGCTGATGTCAGGAAGGCCCTTGCTGTGCTCAGGCTGCTCATACTAACAGCCTAACACGTGTTACCATGCAGACGCCAGGATGTGTTAATCCTCCTTCCTCTTCAGGCATAGAGCAGCCTCTCCTCTCATCCTGTCCTCACCTGTCTCCACAGTTTCTCTTTGGGATCTGGCCCATGGTCATGTTTGAACCTCAGAGGAAACACTGATGAATTCTTCTGTCAAGGAAACAAAAGCACCTGCTGTAGTTCTGGCAAGATGGTCCAGAAGTCCCCAAAGACGTGCACATTCAGACACCATGCCCGTCACAAGAGCTGGATGACTCAGCCGCACAGAATGAGCATCAGGTTGTTGACTGTTTAGCTCCTGGCTTTATCTCATTTGTCTGTGACCTAAGATGCTTACAAAAAAACTGATGGGTGTATATTTATATTCTGGAGTGGGAGAAGTTGGGCGTTTCTTAACAGGTAACAGTCTGTGCTGGTCATTCATGGAAAAAGTTATTATTTTTTATTTTCTTTTTTTACAAGAGTTGCATGTTAATTATACCTTTCCTAATTGTTGATTAAATATTGAACAAAGTCATTAAGGACTGACAAAATCCCATTTCCAGATGGTTGACTGTGAGCCAGTACTTAGCTGTGTCAGCTTTGATTTATATTATTATATTAACCTCACGTGGTTTTTTAATGTTAAAAAGGAAAAGAAAGCCCTGGCTGTAGCTGCCTGGGTAGCCCCTCACTGTCTGCCTTGGTGCTAGCTGGACCGCTGTAAGCAGACTCCGACCTGCCAGTGCGTGGGCTCTGTTCTCACCTCCACCAGTTTGTTTCGAGCCCACAGCCAGTCAAGGGGCCGGCCGGCTGTCATCCTGCTGGGAGTTCTTTCAGGGCTCCTGTCTTTCACCAGTTAAAGTCTGTTGTTTTGCTTTCTTTGATTTTCAAGTTATTATTATTTTTGCGTCTAGCAAATTTAACTGGTGATCTGGCCTACCCATATTCTGTATGCCAGCATAGTTTAAATGAAGTTACCAGGCAAAGTTGGGCGTTTTTTACTTCTTGCATTGTGCAGTATTTTCTAGTTCTCAGAGAGGTCATGGCTATACCCAGACACATGTGTCGGGTTAACCCTGTTTTGCATAAAGCTTATTAAAGTATTTGCTCCTTCATTTTTTGAGAGAAGAAATACAAGTATTGAAACAGTGCTGACTTGTAACTTCTGCAGCATCTAAAACTTTAAAAGTCAGTAATAGCAGTCAAGTCTCATGGGGAGGCAGATAGGTCTAGTCTGAGTGTCAGGAAATTGAATTGATTGTCACAAACAAGAAATGAAAGGTCATGTATCTATTGATTGCATCCTGAGCTAAGGTTTCATAGGAAAAGTAGGGGTTTTTTCTCATGCAAAATTGATAAAAGCAACTTTCCCATTTTTCCAATAGTCATTAAGAAGCCTTAGCCTGGCAGGGTGATGCGCGCCATTAACCCCAGCACTCGGGAGGCAGAGGCAGGCGAATCTCTGTGAGTTTAAGGCCAGCCTGGTTTGCATAGTTCCAGAACACCTTCAAGGTGAGATCTCAAACAAACAAACAAAAAGCATTTGGTTCATTAGGTAGTCTTGGTACATTTTAAAGACCAACATTAAACAAACACACCTTTTATAAAAGCAAGACATGCCAAAACATAAATCTAATAGCTTGTAGGTAAAGGTGGCCTTGTCTTCAAGGTGTTCTTGAGGCTATGGAGACTTGTGTCTCAAAAAAAACAAACAGCAACAATAAAAAACAAACAAACAAAAAGCATTTGGTTTTTCATTAGGTAGTCTTGGTACTTTTTTAAAACCAAAAATGTTTCCCAGATGACCATTAAACAAACACACCTTTATGAAAGCAAGACATGCCAAAACATAATCTAAGAGAACCTCAGTTGTACTGTTGCTGTAGGCATGGGTCAGAGTCCAGAGTGCACCCGCTGAGATGCCCAGGTTCCTGTGTCCTGGAACAAGAGTTGGACCAAAGACACATGGATAGTGATGGAAATAGAGATCTTTCACTAGGAATGGGACTGGCAAAGGTCCTTGGCCAGCAGAGCCTCCATCTTTCTTGGCAATTAGAGAGGTAGGGCTTATTTTAAAGCACGCTATTTTGTTATGCATATACCGAATTTGGAGAGGTTTCCAGTCTTCCTTGGGGTTGCTTTTTGTTTGTTTGCCTCTAGAACTTCCTGTTCGCCTACCTCACTTTACCCCATCTTCAGAGCTGTGGTCCCAAAACACTTTCCGAGGGGCTAAAGGTTAATAGTCTATTTTGTGTAATTTGTGTGCTGATGAGGAGTGTAATCCTTGCCAAAGAGAGACCACAAAGCTCTCTTCCTGTCGTTTCTGTTGGTTGGAGAGGAGGCTTTGGAGTTTTTGTTGTGGGGGTTGACTTAAATCCCTTTATCATAATGAGTTAAGTTTGAAACTGTCATGTCCTAGAAGACACAGATTGTACAGGATTAAAAATGCAAGAATTTGAGCTGAAGAGATGGTGTAGCAGTTGAGAGCACTAATTGCTCTTGCAGGGGACCTGGGTCTGATTCTCAGCACCCACATGGTAGCTCACAACCTTCCATCACTGCAGTTCCTACGGCTCTAGCGACCTCTTCTGGCATCTGCAAGCCCCAGACACACACATGGTACACATACAAGCAGAACATCCATACACCTAAAGTAAATAAATCTCTGAAAAGTTGTCAGTGCAAGAACAATATGATTATACCAGAAGTGGCCCCAGGAGGGACCCGAGTCATGAAAACCAAAGCTATGCTTGTGTAAATTGTTCTGGGTATGGTACTTTAGACTGCTGAAAAACAGAGCAAAACAAAATCACATATACACACAAGCAAACAAAAAATCCCAACTGATGGTTATATATTGAGATCATGGTAAAATACAAAAAAAAAAATATTTAGGAAAAAATCCAGTAGTAGAATAGATTAGAGGATAGATATTATGGGTTGTAACCACTGAGTACCAGCAGTGCCAAAAGAAAAATAATGAAAAAAAGCAAAACATACAGTTGTAATTACTGGTAGATTTGTAATAGAGTTTATCTTTGCCTTTAAAAAGTGAAAGCATCCCGTTTGTTGTCTGGAGAGATCCTTTAAGTCCTTCAGCCTTTTCCTAGCTTAGGAGTAGGGGGCCTTGTCTTCAAGGTGTTCTTGAGGCTGTGCAGACTTGGGTCTCATGGACACTGGTGCCACTTCCTTAGAATGACCCCCACAGGCTGTATCCGGTCTCCACACATCTAGTGCCCGTCTTTAACAGCTCTAATGCCCTGTCAGGTGCAGTCTGTTGTCTCTGCTGAGGATCGCCAGAGAAGTAAGACTGTAGCAGTGCACTGAGTTCTAACCACAATAAGGGAGACTTCCCTGTTTTGGTAAGACTTAATAATATGTCCTTTTTATTACACAGATTAAGTATACCCAGTCTGATGTTACTGCTTGGTGATATTGTAACTTCTATAATTTTCATTATGGAAAGGAAGTTCAAGTTAAAGCTTTTTGGCAAATCTGTGCGTCATTCTAGATGTGTCTCAGCCTCACTGAAAGTCTTACATCCATCACTGTACAGTAGGAGCCCTCCTGTAGGAGGAGCCAGTCCAACAGAATTCTCAACACAGCGTCCAAAGAACTGGGTCAAAATAAAGCATTTTGATGCTGTTTTATTTTTGTTACCTTTGACCTTTTTTAAAAAATAAAATAAAGTTTTAATTTTTCCAGTACCAGTTTGGAAGACAGTCCTTATTAAAATCGGCACGTCCCGTGTGATGACTTAATAGGGCTTCTACGCTGTGATGCGTGGATGGTGTTCATTTCATAGACGCAAATAGCACTTGGAGGGCTCATGAAACATTTGATAGGCAAAAAAATACAATTTAGTAGGTCTCAGGGAGTTAGGAGTACCTATATTTATCATAAGGCAGTATGTATTTTTCAGGCCTTTTAATATGTCTCTCACACATTCATATTTACCCACATTTAAATCCAGCCTGGCGTTGAGGCTGGAGTGATAGATAGTTCAACGGCTGAGAGCACTTGTTGCCCCTGCAGAGGACCTGGGTTCAATTCTCAGCGCCCATGGGTGCTCATGACCATTCATAGCTCCAGTTCCAGGGGATCCAATGGCTCTTCTGAGGTGACAGCCATACATGTGGTGCACTTACGTACATGCAGGCCAAACACTTGCACACATAACATAAATCTTAAAAACAAAATTAGTCGTACTAAGAGAAGCACACAATAAAGGTTTTTAAATGATAAATGAGATGCTCACAGGTTTAAGTTCTTCCTCAGAATGAAAAATGACAAAGGAATTGCATGAAGACAGTTACCATGACACAGATTTAGTGAGAGGAGACAGTTCCAAGGTAAAGCTGTAAGGTAAGATTAGTTTATTTTCCTTTCTTGTTTAAGAGTTAATAATCAAGAGAGGTCACCTTCACGATGGGAAATTTTTAGAATGGGATCTCTTCTAGGCTGCACAATTCTTTTTTTTTTTTCCATAGAAAATTTCATTCTGTTTGAAGGTAAAGAAGGAAAAGTCAGCAGAAAACACAGCTGGAGAAAATGACTAAATTCTTTTTTTTTAGAATTTATCTTTAGTTCTTATACAATCTTTCAACTTTTTGTTGATTTCTTACTCATTTTAAACATTTCTTTATCTTAGATGTAGATTTAAAACTCTTATTAACTGTAAATTAAAATTTCAGCCTTTTCTTTAGATGTTTTAAATGTTCAGTTAGGCCTGGTGGCAGTGGCACACACCTTTAATCCCAGCTCTCAGGGGGCAGAGCCAGGCGGATCTCTGTGAGGCCGAGGCCAGCCTGGAAGCAGAGTGAGTTCCAGGACAGTCAGGGCTACACAGAGAAACCCTGTCTCGAAAAGCCAAAAATAAAATGAAATTTCAATTAAAGTAAGCTATCCATTTGTCATTTTTAATTGTTATCCGGATCTTCCCGTTTAGTGGTGGGATCAAATATTCCCTATTTGGGCCATCGTGTAGAGCCTGGATTGAGAAAACAATCAGCCAGATAATGTTGTCTCTTCCTTTTTTATTTAAGTCTAAAGCTCATGCCAGGGTGCAAAAGGGGCTTCAGGGACCATCAGATCCCTCTCTGTTCATTCTCTGAGTGTGACCATGTTTAAATCTGTTCTTTTGGGCTTGTGAGATGACATCGTCTGTCAAGGCACATGTTGCTAAGCCTGATGACCTGAGTTTGAACCTTGGGACCCATGTAATCGAAAGAGAACTAACTCCTGCAGGAAGTTCTCTGACCTCCACTTGTGCCATGGCACATACATACACACTAAATAAATACGTTTAACTAAAAAAATAAATCCCTAACTATTACAGTCTTTAACTGGCATATTGGGAAAGGTGGCAAAGTTTAAACTTGAATGAACACTTAGATCTCACAGACATAAACTCCACTCTGAGCAAACATGCCATCCCCGCCCCTTATGACTTTGGTTCCACAGCCCTAGATGCCCAGGCACGGTGGCAAAGGTCATTCTGCATCCAGTCCATCCATGAGCAGGGGATGAGGTGTGGGCATTTGAGAATGGCTATGCCATAGGACAGGTGGCTTGGTTCACTGCCAGGGAATGTCATTGTGGGAACACAGCAAAGGGATTCCCCAGGAGGGAAGTACATGTTGCCAAAAGAGCACAGGAACAGGTCTCTGCTCCTCTGGCCCAAGATTTGGCAGTTCTAATTCAAATGAACAATGAATTTGCCCTCCAACAAGCAATGAAGGAGTGCTCCCCTTGTTCCACATCCTCTCTAGCATGTCATTTGTGTTTTGTTTTTTTTTTATCTTAGCCATTCTGACAGATGTAAGATGGAATGTCAGAACCGTTTTGATTTGCGTTTCCCTGATGGCTAAGGATGATGAACATTTCTGTAAGTGTTTCACTGCCACTTGAGATTCTTCAGTTGAGAATTAATTTTTAATTGGATTATTTGATATTTTGATGTCTGGCTTCTTGAGTTCTTTATTTTAGAAATCAGTCCTCTATTAGATGGGGGTGTTGGTGAAGATATTTTCCTGTTCTTTAAGCTGCCATTTGTCCTATTGACAGAGTCCTTTGCCTTACAGAAGCTTTTCAGTTTCATGAGATCTCATTTATTAATTGTCAGTCTTAGTGCCTGTGCTATTGGTGTTCTGTTCAGGAAGTCATCCTCTGTGCCAATAAATTCTGTTATGCCCAAATCCACAAAGTCCCCACAAACGCCAACAAGGAGACCGAGTCCCATATGTAAAAGCAAAGAGCCTTTATTTTAATCAAGTTTGCAAACTTGGTCTCTCCGCATGTCGAAGGTATTGAAATAAATGGAGAGCCCCGAGCTCAATTAGAATAGGTTTTTATAGTATTAAAGGTGGGGGTGAGGAGTTTCTGAGGTTTAGGGCCTCTGATTGACTGACATTTGTCTAGGGTGTCCTGGTGAGTGTGCTGGCAGGTGGTCCAGTCTACAGCAGTTGGAATGTTAAGGCATTTCCTGTGGATGGTCTGACCTTGGGTGGTGCTCAGGTAATCTCAGTTTGTGGTCCTTCCTGCAACCGGGCACCCCTTCAGGGTAAGCTACTCAGACCCAGACCTCCATTTAAATTTACCAGTGGCTGGAATTCTACGCTGGCAGGTGATGATGGTTGGAAGTAAAGAACTTCCTTTGGGAGACCTGCTTATTATGGCTAGCTCCCACATTTTCCCCTTCACAAGCACAGATGATAGGACCCAGTCTTGGGTCCTGCTTGCCCCTGGTTTTAAGGAGGCATGGAACCACTTAAATTAGTTATCTTGTCCCCCGTGCCAGGGAGTTTCTCCTTGTCTCAGCCTTTCAACCTGTTTTGGTCAGTGGGTATGGAACGATGTGTTCCTTTCCACAGCTGACATGGGGCGTTGTTATCCAGGCCCAAGCAGGTGAAAGGCTAGCCAAAGGTGGGGCGGGGGACATTTAGGCAGTGGGGCACTCGTCAGACTTCGTTGAAGGAACAGGGAGTGTTCATATCAGCTGGACTGGTCCACATCAGCTTTCGGGAAGTCCAGGGCTCGCCACCATTCAGAGCACGTTGTAGTCAGCAACTGATGCTTAGACACGTCTGCCAGCCAAGTGGAAGCCAATTGAGATAAGTTTAAACTGGGAACAGAGTTAAAATTTAACTTAAAGAAAAAAACCGATATTGTAGAAAAAGAGCAGATAACGGGTATCTTTAAACAGAAGGAATAGACTCATACCTGAGTCCTAGCAAAAACTACAGATTTTGGTTAGAAACATGTATATTTTTTTGCTGTTCAGAGAACCATGTCTGGTTTGACAGGGATGTCTTTGGCCCAGTGAGAAACACCTTTAAGTTCATATTTAAATGGCAACCAGAATAGGTCTAAAATCTTGAGCTTGTGACCCACACAGTAAGTAGTCATTGCTCTATTAGCTTATTAGAACTCCCATGGGGAGAATTAGAAACATTTTTCATATCTTAAGTTATTTCTTTTAGACTCTCAAAGCTTATGAACTTTTATATCCTCAGGCCTTAAAACATTTTTTAATGAGCTTACAAGTTGGCTATAGATTTGTGGAAGAATCTGGATACCTTTTGCTGCTAAACTGACATTATAACTGCCCTAGCTGTTAATACTATCAGAGATCTCCGAAGGATAAATAAAGTATATCTGAGTACAGACCAAATAATAGCTTTTAAATCTATTAAAAATGACAGGAACCAAAGTCCATATACGGTTAGTCATGCCAGGTCTCCATAGCATTGGAGACAGAAATATCCAGAACAGCAACTATCTAAGCCAGAAGGTGAATTTTTCCTTTTCTGTGGAAGAGGGACATGGAAAAGACGGACCTTGTTTTGTCTAGGCAAAAGTGGTGCAATCAATTCTCCAAGGTCTGGCTGTTTGTCCACAGTCTGGACAGGGTCCTGGCAGCTGGTGTTGCACTGGGACATCTCGTCCAGTGGTCAGCGTCGTCATAATCCAGGTGGAGACATCATGGTGTCCATAATCTTCTCTGGAGACCTTGGGTTAATGCTAGGATCTCAGAGTCTTTGTCTAATATAATAGACTTTTTAATTATTATTTTATTTATTTTTAATTTGTAATTTAGCCTTTATTTATCCAAGACTTGAAATATCAGCTTATATTTCATTACTTTCCTTTTTTTAAAAATTAATTAATTTATTTATTTATTTATTTATTAAAGATTTCTGCCTCCTCCCCACCACCGCCTCCCATTTCCCTCCCCCTCCCCTGATCAAGTCCCCCTCCCTCGTCAGCCCAAAGAGCAATCAGGGTTCCCTGCCCTGTGCGAAGACCAAGGACCACCCACCTCCATCCAGGTCTAGTAAGGTGAGCATCCAAACTGCCTAGGCTCCCACAAAGCCAGTACGTGCAGTAGGATCAAAAACCCAGTGCCATTGTTCTTGAGTTCTCAGTAGTCCTCATTGTCCGCTATGTTCTGCGAGTCCGGTTTTATCCCATGCTGTTTCAGACCCGGGCCAGCTGGCCTTGGTGAGTTCCCGATAGAACATCCCCATTGTCTCAGTGTGTGGGTGCACCCCTCACGGTCCTGAGTTCCTTGCTCGTGCTCTCTCTCCTTCTGCTCCTGATTTGGACCTTGAGATTTCAGCCCGGTGCTCCAATGTGGGTCTCTGTCTCTGTCTCCTTTCATCGCCTAATGAAGGTTAATATTCAGGAGGATGCCTATATGTTTTTCTTTGGGTTCACCTTCTTATTTAGGTTCTCTAGGATCACGAATTAAAGGCTCAATGTCCTTTATTTATGGCTAGAAACCAAATATGAGTGAGTACATCCCATGTTCCTCTTTTTGGGTCTGGCTTAGCAGGATAGTGTTTTCTATTTCTGTCCATTTGTATGCAAAATTCAAGAAGTCATTGATTTTTATTGCTGAGTAGTACTCTAATATGTATATACTCCATACTTTCTTCATTCATTCTTCCATTGAAGGGCATCTAGGTTGTTTCCAGGTTCTGGCTATTACAAACAATGCTGCTATGAACATAGTTGAGCATATACTTTTGTTGTATTATAGGGCATCTCTTGGGTATATTCCCAAGAGTGGTATTGCTGGGTCCAGGGGTAGGTTGATCCCGAATTTCCTGAGAAACCGCCACACTGCTTTCCAAAGTGGTTGCACAAGTTTGCATTCCCACCAGCAATGGATGAGTGTTCCCCTTTCTCCACAATCTCTCCAGCAAAGGCTATCATTGGTGTTTTTTATTTTAGCCATTCTGACAGGTGTAAGATGATATCTTAAAGTTGTCTTGATTTGCATTTTCCTGATTGCTAAGGAAGTAATGCCATATTCAGTAGATCTCTGAAGTATGAGGGCTGCCGAGGTATGTCTAATTAAACAAACTTTGTTTTTGTTTTAAGTTTGATTTTGAAAACATATATAGGGAACTAAATAAGGTTTATTTCTGTAACTAATCATATCGGTACTTTAAAGATGACTGACTAACTTGTATTTTCTGACAGTCTATAATAAGTTAGCAGCTTTTACAAGGCTAGAACTCCACACTCTGTCATGACTTTGAATTAAACCTAATAAAGAAACTGAATTAGTCATTCCAAGGGTAAACACAGAACAAGTTTATATCTAATTATTAATGTTGTCTCCTGCAAAGGCAAGGAACAGGTCCCAGGGTGATATGGGAACAGGAGGGAGTCTAAGGGCTGGCATTGCCCTTGGGCAAACTGAGACTCAGGCCTACCTTCCGGCTGATCTATAGAACCCATCTTAGCAGGTGTGTACCGAGTTGACCTGAGAAAGCTGCCCTGGGCCCAACATTTTTCCCCCTTCACAAGTACCAGTGACAGGACTCAATCATGGGTCCTGTCTGTCCAGGGGCTCAAGCGGGTGATACTGGAACCTCAGTACCATCAGTTGAGCAGTATTGACCTGTTCTCGAACAGAAGCCATTGGTCTGTTGATAAGAAGCAGCTAATTAGGGGCCTGTTGGAGCTGGAAGCAGGGTTGTTAATCGAGGAGACCAGTTGAACAAGTTTTTACGTTCAGTGTGAGCGTTCTGTTTTCTATCATTAGCAAGGCCATTGAATCTCTTAATAACCCCAGAGTGATTGACATAGAAACAGCATTCTTTTCCCAGAAGAGGAGGTCTAAACCTTTTAGTATTAATACAAAAATCTATGACTCACTTTATCCAAATAGTTTAAACCCTAAAAATATAAAATATAATATATTTGATAGCACAGATGTCTCACAGCCTTATAAATTTATTTTAAAACCTAAAATCTCTTAAATGTTTTTCTGCAATATCAAAAATAAAGTAGTACTTCCTTGGTCCCATCCTCGACAACACATACATAGCCTGACTTTTAGATCTCAGCCTGCTCCATTTCACTGTACCCGGTGCTTCTGGTGATGATCACCTGGCACTGGCACTTCTAAAACTATTAAGGTCCATTGTTGCAACTGTATATTCTCTGGGACTCTAGTCCTGTTATACATTTGTAAACCTTAGCTGGTTTTTTTTTTTTTTTTTTTTTTTTTTTTAATGATCCCTTTATGTCTTTATAACCATTATCACCTGGGTGACTCTTAACAAAGTCTAGCAGGCAGAACAAGGTACATTTTGAGTACAAAAACATTGAGGTTAGCTGGGTGGTGATGGCTCACGCCTTTAATCCCAGCACTTGGGAGGCAGAGGCAGGCGGATCTCTGTGAGTTCGAGGCCAGCCTGGTCTACAAAAGCTAGTTCCAGGATTGGCAGGACTGGCTCTAAAACTACAGAGAAACCCTGTCTCGAAAAAAAAAAAAACAAAAACATTGAGGTGTATTTTAATTAGGTCCACTCCACGTAGTCATCTTCAATCAAGATGGCAGTGAAATCATGTGGCATCCATTTTTTTAACTCTAGCAAAATAAAGTGGCAATTTAAAATTTAAAATGGAATTATGCCTTATGATTTTTTAAAATTACCCATGAATAGATTTTAAGTAAATAAAACACGGGTCTAACAGAAGAAGAGCCATAATACAATTTTAAAAAACAGCATATAGCAGTTTTAACATTATACCAAAAAGTCGTCTGAATTTCTGCTAACCCAAATTTAATAATCAGAGCTCAGTGATAAAGTTTTGAAGTCAGACCCATAACAGCACAAATAGACCATTTCTGTCTCAGCTCCATGCTTGCAAAAAAACTGACATAGACACACTTTTTAACAAAACAAGCATATTTAGTATTTGCATGTATGAGAAACCACAACAAACATAGTTTACATCCCCTTTTGACCTTTTATAACTTTTTATTTTTTATATTTATTTATTTATTTATTTATTTATTTATTTATTTATTTTGGTTTTTCGAGACAGGGTTTCTCTGTGGTTTTGCAGCCTGTCCTGGAACTAACTCTTGTAGACCAGGCTGGTCTCGAACTCACAGAGATCCGCCTGCCTCTGCCTCCCGAGTGCTGGGATTAAAGGCGTGCGCCACCACCGCCAACTTTTTATATACATTTAATCCATTTTTCTCTTTATTTCTTTAGTCTCCTGCTTTCTCCCTCGCTTTTTAGACGACATACCAAAATCTTTCTTGCTTTTTAGACAGCATACCAAAATCTCTCTCGCTTTTTAGACAATATGAAATCTCTTATCGAAGTCTTTCTTGTGGTTTTCCTCAGTGGTATATGATGTATGGCTACAATATTATAAGTAAGAACAGAAACGTGCATATACTATAACAAAAATAACTTTAAACTTACATCACATAAAATCCTGTACCAGTATGAAACATTTGAGACCAACAGTAGTTTTGTTTTATACATTAACCAATATTAATTTGTAACCTTCCCCTATAAATGATGACGGATATTTATGGCCCACTGGATCTGAATGATCAAAGCAGCTCTGGTGGAGGGAAGTCTGGCTGTAGCGTCACAACACCTACATCCAGAGTCCTTGGCCCTTGGAGCCAAACCTTGGTCAGGTTTGACCAGAAGTTGAGGCATGCAGCTCCCAGGGCAGGCGGAGGGAACTCTTTCACCAGCATGGGAGGGGGCAGTGTGGCCAGGCTTAGTGAAAGAAACCATCGAAAGCAGAAAATTGATGAAGATGGAATTCAACAAGGAGGCTGTGTTCCAGCTGCAAAAGACAGAGGAGCTTGGCAGCTTTGGCCTCATGGTCCTAGGGTTAAGGATAGAAGAAAGGGGCTACAGACTTTGTCTCCACAGCCAAGGAAAGCTGCTGAGGCCAGGCATGAGTCGGGGTGTGCCTGAGTAGAGGGCTGTAGAGGCCACATGACACTGGGAAGTGGAAGCTTGAGTTACCTTGGAGATCCTGAGATGTTGGAGATACCAGAGCCGTGGGAACCTGCTGTGAGCTGCTCACAGGGAGTGGAACCAGCCCAAGAGAAAGAGGTGTGTTGCAGTCAACAGAGCTGACAGGAGTTGGAGATCTGAGGAGCGTATTGACGTCAGGCCTGCAGGTGCAGAGTTTGGAGTTTGTCCAGCTGGTTTTCGGCTTTGCTTTGGTCCAGTATTTCCTCAGTATGTTTTCTTCCCTATGTTTTAGAAAGTTAATGCACATTCTGTGCGTTATATGTTGGAAGTATGTGGTCTGCTTTTTGATTTTGATTTTATAGGGGATTACAGTTAAGAGGTTGCATGAATCTTAGGAGAGACTTTGAACTTTTAGACTTTGAAATAAATTTGAGAATGTGATAGACTATGGGGACTTCTGAGGTTGGACTGAATGCATTTTTGCATTATGATATGGCTACAAGCCTTTGGGGGCCAAGGAGTAGAATGTCGTGGTTTGAAAGAAAATGACCTCCAAAGGAAGTGGCACTATTAGGAGGTGTGACCTTGTTGGAGGAAGTGTGTCACTGTGGAGGCGGGCTTATAGGTCTCATCTACGCTCATATATGCCCAGTGTCTTAAACTATTTCCTATTGCCCACAAGTCAAGATGTAGGGCACTTCTCCAGCGCCATGTCTGCCTGCACACCACAATGTCACGCCATGATGACAATGGACTAAACCTCCAAAAATGTAAGTCACCCCAATTAAATATTTTCCTTTATAAGAGTTGCTGTGGCCATGGTGTCTCTTCACAGCAGTAGAACACTGGCTAAGACATCTTTCCATCTTCTGGTGTCTTCTCCACTTTACCTCTTCAAAGACTTGTTGCACAGGTTTTCCCTTTGCTCGGTTCGAGTTACCCCAAGATATTTTATATTTTTTTCTGGCTGTTGTGAGGGGCGTTATTTCCCTGATTTCTTTTTCAGCAGCCTGTTTACCATTTGTACATAAAAGGGCTACTGGTTTTTACCACAAGGACACTTGCTCACCTATGTTCATAGCAGCTTTATTCGTAATATCCAGAACATGAAACAACCTAGATGCCCCTCAAGTGAAGAATGGATAAAGAAAATGTGGTACATTTACACAGTGGAGTATTACTCAGCTGTTAAAAATAATGGCATCATGAAATTTGAAGACAAAAAAACAAAACAAAACAAAAAACTCCTGAGGGGGTAACCTAGACCCAGAAAGACAAATATGGTTTGTACTCACTTATAAATGGATATCAGCTGTAAACCAAAGGATAACTGTAGTAGGAGGAGCTGCGGGCTGTGTTCCTGCCACCCCAGCTCCTGGTCGCCTGGCTAGCTTATGCCCCGAAATAACAACGCACAAACTGTATTCTTTTAAACACTGCTTGGCCCATTATATCTAGCCTCTTCTCTGCTAACTCTCGCACCTGGACTAGCCCATTTCTAATAATGTGTGTAGCACCCCAAGGTGCGCTTACCGGGAAGATTCTAGCCTTCGTCCATCCTGGGTCGGAGCTTCATCACATCTGCCCCAGAGAGGAGAGCTATGGAGTCTGAGCTCATGTCCTCTTCCTCCCAGCATTCTGTTCTGTTTACTCCACCCACCTATGTTCTAACCTATGAGGGCCAAGCAGTTTCTTTTATTTTTTAACCAATGACCTTCCTCCATCAGATAACTATGCTACAAGCCACAGATACAGAGAGTCTGGGTAACAAGGAGGTTCCAGGAGGGCAAGGGCAAGCTCGTATCTCCCTGGGAAGGGAAGCAGAAGAGATTTCGTGGATGGATTGGGGCCAGGTGGGGATAGGAACTTGAGGGATCAGATTGGACTTGGATGGGGGGGGAGAGAACTAAAAGAGATGACTGGAAGCGGGGGAGGGCATTTCCACATCAGGCAGAAACCTGGTGCAAGGGAAACTCCCAGGAGTCTACAAGGATGACCCCAGCTAAGACTCCTAGCAAGAGCAGATTCTCAGCCTGAACTGGCCATCTCCTGTGGCCAGGCAAGACTTCTAGTGGAAAGATTGGGGCACCAACCCAGCCACATAACCTTTTATACAGCCTGTCCTGCTTATGGGATGTGCTGTGGTTAGGGTGGAGCAGAGATTGTGGGAGGGGTCAAACAACGACTGGTCCAGCCTGTAACCCATGCCACAAGAGTGAGCCCACCCTTGATGCTGCCTTCAGGACCCAGAGGACAGATGGCCCAAAGACCTAGAATAGAACCAAACATGGTTACAGGAAGAAAAAAAGTCAATGCAATGACGGCCTAATGGTATTCTGCTATATGCGTAGCTTGGTGCCTGCCCCAATTGTCATCAGAGAGTCTTCATTAGCAGGGGCCAATAGAGTCCAGCTCTAACTGATCCCCTACCAAGGGTTAGGTCAGCAGCCTCAGTGTAGTGAAAGGACTTAAACAATTCTTGGTCTAAGAAGTACTGAGCGAGTTTATACACGTACTGTTTAAATCGTGTTTCTTATTCTTTCGCCCATGTTGTAAGGGTTCCAGTTTATACACACACATACATACAAAGGCAATTTTCTGGCAATGGCAAGTAACAGGGCTTGAATTTTCAGGGTCAGAAAGCAAATAAGAACTGTCCCAAATGACACTACTGCCTGCGTCTTTATGCCCCTGGAGAGGCATGTTTAGAAGGGCACTCAGGCAGCGCTCAGATGCAAAAAAAGATGATTTAGGAGGCTTCAAATTTTAAGGAGAAGGGGAGTTTGTGTTTGATGTTATATTCCTAGGTTAAAACCCTGTATTGATAGACTGAGGTAAGAATGGGTATAGGGAGCGTAGTAGTTTTTGTTGTTGTTGTTGTCGTCTTAGGGTTAGGGCTGGGGGTCAGCTGAGGTGGACACGTTCCCAAGTCAACTCTGGGAGACTTTGGGACATCCAGTCTCCTTATCATAAAGGACTATGAATCAAACAAGCTCAAATGTGCCGCACCCCTATCTTTAAAGGTCCTAAATTTGATTTATTTGAAAGAGTCCTCTACTGACCAAAATGTCCTGCCAAATAAAATATAATTATAGGAAGCTGGCTTCTAAGTTTTATCTCAGGAAATGGAGCAGAGATTTGACTATGGGAACCAAAGTTTTTGAGTGCCTGACTAAATTCTCTCACTGGTAGTCTCGCAGAGTGGAGAAAAGTCATCCAATAAATAAAAGAACAAGACAGACTTTTAAGTGTCCATAGTCCTTGTGGGACAAATAGATCCAATTATGAAACATGTCTCAATATATATTCTATATATCAAAATTATGCACCCAGAAAAGATCATCTTCCTGACCACCCGCAGATATATGTACCCATAAGATTAAGGTGTAATCATGAGATTACATATACACATCACGTGCGATTACACACTACAATACAGACATTAGAGAGACACTAAGCTATTTTAACAAAAGTAAACAACAGTTTCCAGAGTTGATGGTCCTGCAGAGTGTCTGGACAGGACTAACCTCTATCAGATAACCATTCCTCTGATGGGCTGACATCTGGATACTAGTGTCAACTGCTGTAGCTCTTGTGGTCCCTGGCACTTCATCAGTAGCTGATGGAAACAGAGGCATAGACCCATAGCCTAGCATTAGGCTGAGCTCAGGGATTCCTGCTGAAGAGAGGGAGGAAGGATTGTATCAGCCAGATGGATCAGGGACATCACAAGAAAAACCAACTAGCCTCGGCTCATAAGAGCTCACAAAGTCTGAATTGACAGCCAGAGAGCCTGTATGGCCCTTTGCATATATGTGACAGCTGTGTAGCATGGTCTATCTGTGAGAGTCCCTCCCTAACACTTTGACTGACTTTTGGAACCTATTCCTCATACTGGGTTGCCTTGCACAGCCTTAATACAAGGAGAGGTGCTTAGTTTCACTGCAACTTGATATGCCATGTTCGTTGATACCCTTGGGAGGCCTGCCCCTCTCTGAACAGAAATGGAGGAGGAATGGATTGGGGGTGGTGCAGAGAGGACGTTGAAAGAGGGAATGGGAAAAGAAGGAGGGGAAGCTATAGTCAGGATGCAAAATAAATAAATTTCATTAAATTAAAAAAACATTTAATTAGAGCTTGCTTACAGTTTCAGAGGTTTATCCTGTTATCCTTATTGTGGGGAGCACGATAGCACTCAGGCAGACATGGTAGCTGAGAGTTCTATATCCAGATCCAGATCCAAAGGCAGCAGGAAGAGATAGTCACTGGGCCTGGCTTCAGCTTTTGAAACATCAGAGACCAGCCTCAAAGACACACTTCCTCCAAGGCTGCTCTTCCTAACCCTTACAATTAGTGTCCCGCTCTGATGACTAAGTATTCAAATTCTTGAGCCTGTGGGGGCCTAAAGTGATGCTTTGCAGTCTAACAAATAAAGCTTGCCTGAAGGTCAGAGTTCAGAGCTAAGCCACTGGATAGCCATAAAGGCCAGGCAGTGGTGGCACACACCTTTATTCCCAGCACTCGGGAGGCAGAGGCAGACAGATCTCTGTAGGTTCAAGAGCACCCTGGACTACACTAGATTAATCCAGTCTCAAAGAGAAACAGAGCCAGGTGGTGGTGGCTCACACCTTTAATCCCAGCACTAGAGAGGTGGAGACAGGAGTGATATGGTGGAGAGAGGAATATATGGTGGGAGGAGATAGGAGCTCAAGGCAATCTGGCCGTACAGTCTGAGGATTGGTACAGCAGGAAAGGGTCTCTCTAGTGGCTGGCTGCACTGTTTCTCAACCTCTCAGCTTTCACCCATAATATCTGACTCTGAGTTTTTATTATTAATACCAATTGGAATTAGTACCACAGGGACCATTGTCATTCAAACCACCATAGCCACCATAAGCTGCCTTTTATGTAAGGAAAAGAAGGGGAAAGGATAGATTGGAGTGGGTGCCTTCTGGTTGGGAGCCCACCCATTGTTTCCAGCTCCTCCAGGGAAGGTGGAAACAGGAGGAGGTGGGAGACAGGAATAGAGTTCATGGTGAGTCTTGGTAAGAAAAAAAAAGTTGGAAAGCACTCTGTGCTTTTTTAACTTAAAGTTCTTTTTGTTTAGTGTTTGTGTGGGAGTATGTCATGTGTATAGGGTCCCCACACAGGCCAGAAGAGGGCATTGGATCTCCTGTAGCTGGAGGCACAGGCTATTGGGAGTGGTGGTGTTGGAGGTCCTTCTGTTTATGTGTTGCTTTCATTGGTTAATCAATAAAGAAACTGCTTGGCCTGATAGGGCAGAACTTAGGTAGGCGGAGAAGACAGAACTGAATGCTGGGAAGAAGGGCGGAGTGAGATACACCATGGAGCTCTTGCCTGAGATGGACGCTGGTTAGAATCTTACTGGTAAGCCAGTCATGTGGCAATACACAGATTTAATAGAAATGGGTTAAATTAAGACATAAGAGTTAACCAATAAGAAGTTAGAGCTAATGGGCCAGGCAGTGCTTAAATGAATACAGTTTCTGTGTGATTATTTTGGGTGTAAGCTAGCTGGGCGGCCAGGACAGAACAAAGGGCCCTGGCGCCATGTAACAGAGTGGCCCTAAGTTGGTCCTTTGTAAGAGCAACAAGTACTCCTCACTGCTGAGCCATCTCTCCAGCCCGAGTTAAGGTTCTTAAGAGGATACATATGTGTGTGTATTTGTGTTCCTGGCTGATGCTTACCAAAACTGTTATAAACATAGATCAGAGTCCAGAGGGCACCTGTGGGATTTCCAGGTTCTCTGTCCTGAACAAAGAATTGCACCAGGAACACATGGCTAGAAATAGAAATAGAGATATTTTATCAAAAGAAAAGTAACTTCCCAGAATAGGAGCATGCTCCCTCCCCAAGGACTGGGGAAGGTCCAAAGTCCAGTCCTTGGTGGGACATTTACAAAGCACTACCTTCTCTGGCAATAGGAAGTCACCAGACCTTTATTTTGTGTGCTGTTTTGTCATGTGTAGCATATAGTTGGAAGGGTTCCCTGTCTTCCTCTGCCGTTGGTTTTATCAAATGTCTATCTATGCCTTATCCTCCTTCCTCTCTTAGAAGGGAATAAAGCAGTCTGTGAAACTGCATTTTGCTTTAACATTCCTATTTTGGACGCTGTTTACATGCGCCTGACACGAGAGGCCACTTCTAAAGAATGCCTTTCTTTCACACCACTCCATTTGAGTACTGTCCAGCTGACTGTTGTTCTGCATAAAGTATGGATAATAAAAACATAGTCACATCCCTTGTGACAAGGTTACTACATTTGTGACTCAGATTCTGTAGCATCAAAGTCGGATTAAGAAGGAAGCGACATGCCCTGAGGCTGTAGGCTTTTAGGGCAGGTTTTTTAATGTTCATTTCAGGATAAGTTGCCCAGCATCTCATAGGAGGGGTATCCACACCCCTAAGGGGCAAGACTGCAATCACTTCTTCAAAGACTTTGAAGACTAAGCCCAAGACAGGTGATTTCAGTTCCCCAGTCAGGCCTCACACAGGAGAGGTTTTTGTTCTTCTCCTGTGGAGATCTCTGCTGATTGACAGGCTATGGCCAATTCACCTTCATCCTAATGCCTTTGTTTGTTCTTCCTTTGTGGATTCTTTTTTATTATTTATTTATTTTATTATGTATATAGTATTCCATCTGTGTGTATGCCTGCAGACCAGAAGAGGGCACCAGACCTCATTACAGATGGCTGTGAGCCACCATGTGGTTGCTGGGAATTGAACTCAGGACCTCTGGAAGAACTGTCAGTGCTCTTAACCGCTGAGCCATCTCTCCAGCCCCATTCCTTTGTGGATTCTGCATGGACATTGCTACCCTCCCTCCCCTTCCTTTGACTTCCTCTTAACTAGAGTGTTAAATACCTACTGAGCAAACAGCGTTTTGTCTGTGTCTTACCAGGGTAAACACCAGTACCCTGTGAAGAAGTGAAAGAGGCATTGTCAGGGTTACCACGGCGGAGTACCTCGCCAGATCACAGCCAGGGAATTCTGCAGAAATCACACCGTGCAACAGATCTCATACAAGAGATCTATGGGGGTGGGGGGTGATGAGAGGCCATCTTGGAGTGGGGAAAAGAGAGAGAGACAGACAGAAGGAAAGAGCAGGCTGTGCTGGCAGGGAACTTCTTAAAGGGTGCACCTCTTTTAAAGGGTATACGTGCTGCTTTTGGCGAGTGGTGATGACATAACTGCTAGCGCTGAGTCGCTGAAGGCAGGCGGGGAGAGCGCCTGCTTTCTAACATTCTTCCCTTTTGTTTATTATAAAAGGTGAGGAAGTGGGAAGGGGTGATGGCGAGGCAGGAATGGGGTGCCATGCTCTGGAGACTGCTTCCTGTGGTCTGGGGAACATCCTTGGGGACCCAAGGAAACTGGGATGCTGGCTGCAGTCCTGAAAGAGGCTGGACCACCTAGGGCCAGCCACATTGACGCAAGTTTAGGAGTTTAGAGGAAAATTTTTATCCAGGATGCACATTTGAAACTTTTAGACCCAAGGTCCTGGTAGCTGGGGGTGGGGGGTCCCACCCACAGGAATAAACAGAATAGGCAGGTGAGGAAGCAGCCTGTTGATCGTACTTCTCTGAAGTCCATTTGACCCGAGAGTTGGATTCAAGTTGATTTCCTGACAGAAGAATTTTTTATTACAAAAAGAGATAAGTTTCGGATACACTAGTATTACCATGGATTTTGATCTGTACTGAAATCCACATTATAGAAAAGGCTGTGGATTCACACTTTTGAGTGATAATAGAAGCATGGGGATGGAAAATTATTTGGGGTTAAAATTGTGATTGCCTTTTCTTCTATCCAGAAAATTGGGTGTATATAGACTAGACATGTTTTTAGCACAATGAGAAGCACTTTTAAGTCTATATCATCATACAAAAATCCATACTAATCTAAAATATTTTGGAGATGTCTTGTTGCTTTCTTGGTCTAAAAGAAGATACCATGATAAACTCAGACTGAGATGTTTTATAATGCTGCTTTATGCCACGTGGTCAACTTTACATGGTTAAGTCACATGGCATGTGCCCTTTAACCTTAGTAAAGAGGGCTGCCAACCATATGGCTACTTCATCCTGACGAGGTCATCAGCCAAAGTACACATGGTTGCTATTTAAAAACATCTGGTTTCTTAGTAGATCTCTCTCTCTCTCTCTCTCTCTCTCTATCTCTATCTCTCTATCATCAAAAAATTAAATCCAGTGAAAAAAGGGGAGATAGGTCACACACACAAAAAAAAAAAAAACAAAAAAACAAAACCACCATAGGGAGGGTTAGGCACCTAATATACAGGGAACAGTTTAGCTATAAGAGATAAGGACGAATAAGCAAGAACGCCACCCTAGGGAGAGTTCCAGTATCCCAGAAGCCATGAGGGCCAAGAAATGCTATGGGACTTCTCAGACAGCTCCTAGGGGGAGGCAAGCAAACTCACAACGTCTTGCCTAGGAGGGCTCAAGGAGAGATAGGATAGATAGCTCCAGTGGGAAGGGGGCAAGGAAAGGGTCACAGACCCAGGAGCGTGTAAGCAGCTCCTAGTGGAGGTGAGGCAGTCCCAAGAAGGAGCAGAGAGGAGCCATGAAGGAACAGAGGGGGGTGAGTGTCATGGTAACAGGAATTTCAATCCGAGACATCCTCGAGTGGACTGAGAGGCTTGTGAGAGAGAACTGTCCCAAATCACAGAGGCGAGGCATCCCTTTTCATGTGGTGGGTCCCGGCATACCAGTGTAGCTTTTCATAGTAAAAGAAGACAAAGAAGGAAGCTCTGTGGTAATGATGGTTAGGCAGGAAAGGGGGCGGGGCAGGTGGTTAGAACAGGTCCAGGGGAAACAGCTGGAGAGATGCATGTGTGTTAGCAAGCAGAGTTATCCATGCAGTGGGGCCCAGAAGGGCATGTCCACATGGTGGCAGCTCCAGAAGGCTGTAGAAAGGAGATGCCCACATGTGGGTGCCCCCAAAAGGGCATAGTAGGGAGAGGCTCAATATGGTGGCCACCCCAAAAGGGCATTGCAGGCTCCAAGAGCCAGAGAGAGAATACTTACTGAGTAGGTGAGGAGCCAGACTATAGAATTTGGAGCCAAATATGTCGGGGGGGGGGGGCAGCAGAAGCCAGCTCGAGCAAGTGATCCGCACCCACCAGGGCAAAATTGGCAGTTTGGTTCAACTAAGAGAGGCCGAGCCCCTTGGAAGGGGAGCTCATTTATGCCCCTCCAGGGTTTCGAGCACCAGATGAAATAATGGAAGGAAGGAAGGAAGGAAGGAAGGAAGGAAGGAAGGAAGGAAGGAAGGAAGGAAGGAAGGAAGGAAGGAAGGAAGGAAGGAAAAGGGCCTGACTGCTCCTAGGTATGGTGGAGGAAAAGGTTTCTGGTAGATAGAAGGAAGAACACAGCCAGAGTCAAACACATCTGGGAGAGTCCAGCGTGGACAGGACCAGGCTGAGCAAGGTCATGTGCAGACACTGGGGGGAGGGAAAGGGAAGAGAAAGGAACCAAATGCAACAACCAGGAGGCCCCAAAGTACTGAGTAACCAAAATGTGGGGATTATATAGAGAAGAGCCTCTGGGGGGACAGGCAGCCTAGTCCCTAGGCTGGTGACTTCAGGGAGGGACTAGGGTATGCCAGCCAGGAGGACCCTGTGACAGGTAGGGACTGAGGGATGCAGGGAGAACCTGGTGGCCAGGTTCACTGTGATATGTGTTAAATAGGTGCCTCACCGCTCGTCCCAGGTTTGTAACAAGACCCTTCTGTTGAAGTTCAAATCAAAGGTGCAGCTCTAGCTGGGGGTCATGAGCCTTTGCTTCGAAATCTTGACACCGTCAAGGAAGATGTGGAAGCTGCTGACTCCCGAAAGAAGTGCATTATAGGATGCCCAGATGTCTACCGTAAAAGCTACGCAGACAGCAACCCCATCTCATTGAAATCTTGACACTGTCGAGGAAGATGTGGAAACTGCTGGCTCTCGAAAGAAGTGCATTATAGGATGCCCAGACGTCTACCATAAAAGCTATGCGGACATTGACCCCATCTCTGCTGGGTGCGGAATCCTTTGGTCTCTCGTTTTACTGTGACTTATCCTTTGGAATTGCCTTGGTTGTGGCATTTTACCACACGATAGGAAAGGAACTAATACGGAACAGTAATGTGTTTGTCAGGTGGACAAGGATTCAGTTGTACTGGTTGTTCTTGTCAACTTGACACAAACTTAGACATGTCTGGGAAGAGGAAATCTTTTTATGTCTTTCTTTGTTTTGTTTTTATGTAGCCCTTGCTATCCTTGAACTCGCTCTGTAGACAAAGCTGGCCTCGAACTCAGAGATCTGCCTGCCTCTGCCTTCCAAGTGCTGGGATTAAAGCAGGCGCCACCATCACCTGGCTGGAAGAGGAGCTCTTAATTGAGAAAGTACCTCCATCCAGTGAACCTGTAGGCAACTCTGTGGAGAATTGTCTTGATTAATGATGTGGGAGGGCCCAGTAGCACCTTGGGCAGGTCACCCTGGATTGTTTAAGAAAGCAAGTCAATGAAAGGCTCTCCTCTGTGCCTCTGCTTCAGCTTCTGCCTCCCTCCCTGACTTCCCTCACCCACAGAGTGCGACCTGAAAGCTGTAGAAGCAAACCCTTCCCTCCCCAAGTTGCTTTTGGTCACGATGCTTTACCACAGCAGTAGAAACTCTGAGACAGAGCTCCTTCCTGAGTATCAGAGTGACTGTAAATTCTAGGTTATCCTGCCTCACCCCTATGTGCGGGAATCACAGGCATGGGCCACCACGCCCAACCAACTTCCTTGTGCTTACCATCTAGACATGATGCTGGGAATATCGTAGTGATAAGCGGGTCACACAGGTGACTGAAATTTGGACTAAAGTCATTGACTTGAGAAACAAAGACAATAATAGAGATAATGGAACTCACAGAAGGGCTAAGTCCTGGATGAGGTTACTTCACGTCACTTCGGGATGAGGTGAAATAATGGTGATAAGGAACCCTTACGGGAACAGGGTCAAAGGTGGTGAATGGTACCTTGAGGAGCTGTAAGAGAGGATCCGGGGAGAAAAAGCAGAGGGCCTTTGTCCCCTGGACTGTTCCTGGTCATGATTTTGTGCCTCCTGAGACAATATTCACATTCAATTTATGATGTGGGATTCCCTTCTCTATGCTGTGAATACCATTGGTCAATAAAGGACTATCTTGGGCCTGCACAGGGAATAGACGTAGGCAGGGAAACTAAACTGAATGCTGGGAGGAAGGAAGAGGAGTTAGAGAGAAGCCATGTAGTACAGCCGGAGACAGACACTGGGAACTTTACCAGGTAAGCCACTGCCATGTGGAGATACACAGATTACTAAAAATGGATTAAATTAAGATGTAAAAGTTAGCCAATAAGAAGCTAGAGCTAATTGGCCAAGCAGTGATTTAAATAATGTGGTCTCTGTGTGATTATTTTGGGTCTGAGCTGCTGGGCAGCTGGGAAACAAACTAGCGACCTCCCTACAACAAGCTGGTGCACCAGTATGGTTTACTAAATCCACATAAAACCTTAGAGGGCTTGGAAAGAAATTCTAGACACTAAAAAACAAAGTTTAGCCACATTTATTTTCCAGAATGGGTTTTGCTTGCTGGTGGCATTATGTGGCTCCTTTAAGAGAGGTTTTCCTGGATCAGCAGTAGCAGGAAAAAATCCTTTTTTGAAATGCCACTTTCTGGACCATACTGCCGGCACAACCTCTGGCTCTTTCAGGAGACTGAACATTTAAATGGGGTTTGTGAACAATGTGCTACAACTTGCGTAATGCCAACATAGACCGGCTGTGTACCTAAAAATGGGGCAATGTACATGGTTCTCAGAGGTAGCAAACAGCTCTGCCATGCTGAACTGGGTGGGGCAAGCAGGTACTGCCATATTTCCCCTAGCAATGGTGTCGCTTAAGTTCATAAGAAAGGCTTAGCATTTTAAGAAGCACTTTTGGTCAGAAAATAATTACAGATACACAATAAAGACAAATTCAGATGAAAAAGACCTCTAAATGAGACACAGTATGTTTTAAAAATGTACATGGGCTTGGGAGAGAGAAGAAAAAGGGTATAGAGAGTTATAAGAATAAATGGGTTAAAAAAAGAAAAAGTCTTTAAAGAGATAGAGTATAGTCATAGATTAAAGGAGTAAAGATAATAAAATAAATAGCATGAAAACAAGCCACGTAAAGATGGACTATACACAGAGTGTCTGGATTATATATATTATTGTGTTTTATTTGAATTTTTTGACCGTGAAGGAGCTAAGTAACCAACCTATATACTTTAAAGATATCTTGTCTTCAAAATTGGGGTTTAAGAATATGCTACTTTGGAAAAGAGGTTCTTCTTTTGTTTCCACAGAGGATGGAATCCTTTCAGACTAATGTGGTTTGATGGACCAAGATCCCCTGAAATGTTGCCTTGAACACCCCTTAAAAAATTACTTCACCCAATAAACATCAGGAAGTAGTTTGGAGAGAACTGTGCCCAAATTCCCAAATATTGTTTGTAAATGTTTGTTTACATCTGGCGGGGGATATGCTATAGAGATTTGCATTGGTATGAATCTTGGTTTATTGATACAAATTTAAGGTCAGTTTTGTTATACTATGTATATGTATTTCTGATCTTGATTAAGGTATTATGTTTGTCAAGTTTATTTAAAAATGTATAATTAAGAAATATAGGTTAATAGGTAATCATGTATAATAGTCAAGCTTATAGCCATGTTAGATTTTCTAGATATACAGAGATATATTTCAGATGGATAGGCATTCTTCAAACTTTTCAAAGACTACAGAATATGGCATTTAAAATGTTTAATAACTTAGGACTTTTCATGACAATGAGACACATCTGCTCCTGGCAGCACCAATTACTTCAAGAGGATGATGGGCATCAAAGAGGCTCCTTATAGAATTGGTTAGCCATTTGGGCAAGAAACTGCTCTTGCCTGAACTTCTTGATGAACTGGACATGTAGGACCCACAGATAAATGACTGCTGAACCTGCCTAAGGGTGAGATGATCCTTCAGGATTCCTGCTTCATGAAAGAGTCTTCTAAACATTCTGCAGGACACAGAAGAAAGTGACTGACAAACTGTCAATACAGGTGAAACTGTCTTTGAAATTTCCTGCTTCATGGAAAAATATGCCAGATACTATGGGCCAATAGACTGAAGATAGGTGCCCCAATGGTATAGAAGAACTTTGGGTGATTGTCCAGGCAGCAAGCTGTCTCTGTCATTTCTAGAGTTTTGGAAGTTACTTACAATGCATTTCCTGTTTACTTAGGAAATATTATATCCTTCTGGAGTCTTTGATGGAGTTGAAGAGTAGATAGTTATAATTTTCCTTAGTTATGATAGAAGATGAAGTAGATATGAGTATTGTAACTGTAATTCTTGCTTGATAACTGTTTTGTTATATGTAATTTTACTGTGTTAAAGTTAAAACTTTCCTTTTTATTTAAACAGAAAAGGGGAGGTGATGTGGGAGTTCCCTATGTATGCTGTGAATACCATTGGTTAATAAAGAAATTATCTTGGGCCTGTACAGGGAACAAAGCTAGGTAGGGAAAACTAAACTGAATACTGGGAGAAAGGAGGAGGAGTGAGAGAGAAGCCATTTAGCCCCACCAGAGACAGACACTGGGAACTTTACCCTGGTAAGCCACTGCCACGTGGTGATACACAGATTACTAGAAATGGGTTAAATTAAAATGTTAGAGTTAGCCAATAAGAAGCTAGAGCTAATGGGCCAAGCAGTGATTTAAATAATATGGTTTCTGTGTGATTATTCCGGGTCTGAGCTGCTGGGTGGCCGGGAGACAAACTAGCAGCCTCCCTACAACAAACTTATTAGATACGTTTATTCTTGTTGGATATCGAAGCATAGCTACAGAATCCGACCCAGAATGTGAGAAGACAGGCTGGGAGCCATCCTCCCTGTCCTCTGAGTCTGCATGTGGCCTTCTGCCTTGCTTTGGTGCTTTCCCAGATGTGATGTATAGTTCGTGACAGGCAACTGCATCTAAAGTGGTCTGTCCTGAGAAAGTTCTGGGGAAGGATTGCTCTGTTGGTTAATATTTAGCAGGTGCTTGCTAGTATTTATTTACATGTTTTTCTGATCACGTATTTATGAATTCAAACAACCTTCCTTGGATCATTGCTTTCTTTGTTACCTTCCTGCATAAAAACAAAACAACGCTTAAGCGAGCCTATCTACAGCATTAATTAGACTGTAGTCGGCCTGTTCTTTCAGGTCCTCAGATCTCAGGACCTGCCTAAGTCTGTGAAGGTAACAGACCCTCAATTTTAAGAGACACCAGCCACTTAGAGGAAAGCCTGGAGAGGCCCGGTGGCTGAGCGGGGTATGGCTGTCAGCAGAGCTAAGTACAGGGTTGACATGAAGAGGGGCTCAGCACACGCTGGAGCCCACGGGTGTTAATCCTCTTTACATGCATCATTTCCTTGCTGTGTGTATGAAAACCTGGGCTAGGATCCTGGACCTCCACCAAAGATCTATGTAACTGTGGCCAAGTTACTTAACTAATATTTAGATTCTGTATTTGTGAAATGTAGGATTGGCACTTTGTAGCCTAAATCCAACGGGTGGCTTCCGTGTGAACTTGTCATAGATTACCTGGCCTGGGACTGTTGAGTGACTTCCGTGTGTCCCTGTCATAGATTACCTGGCCCAAAACTTCTGGGCAGACAGAGTCAACTCCTGTCCCAGATCCCTCTCACTGATCCGCATTGCCTAGAACAAACATCAGGGGCCGGCCTGTGCCCACAACACCTGTTTGTGTTGGAAGTGGTAAGAAGCAAAGCTCTTATTACACACCTGTCTTTCATGCTAAAGGTGTGGCAGAACAGTCAATGGACCAAGACTTTTTACACCACCTGCTATAAGGGAGAAGATAAAGAACTGGGTTAGGCTTGCTTTAATTCCCTTCTGAATTGAGCATATGTTTTCAAAGCCACTTTCCCCCACATCCTTGCCCACATCAGTTTTGGTCACTCCAGAGACTTCCTACAGAGGCCATAAATGTTTGTCTTCAAGTCCTCATTTTATTCTAATAACCTTACCCCCAGGAATCCTTCTCACCACCTCAACTTACTCTCAAATTTTACAGAAGACATTTCTGTGAAGGAGGGTTTTTAGGGGGGCTTAAAGAAAACAGGTTTAAATCCAGTCAGCCAACCAGTAATCACCTCAAAAACAGTGGGCCCCAGGCCTGGAGAGAAATGTAGTAGAACCCCTTCCTGGGACTGCTCCTGCCCAGATCTGACCGGCACTCCAGCCGCTCCTTCAGAATCCGCCCTTCCGTGAAATTTCCGGTGAGCCTGTGGACTGCCCTGCTCTTCTAGACACAGCCCGTTAGAAACCTTTGCTCTCTCCCACCCTAGACTACCTCCCTCCACTCCCCCAGCTCCCGCCCCTCACTCGTCTCATGCAGACCCTCAGGTAAGTCCCCAAGCCATGAAGATGCTCACCCCTCTACCCTGAGAGCCCCTACCTACTTAGGCCTCAGCCCTAGGCACTACGCCTCCTCCGGGATTATCTTCCCTCTGTTCACCTTGCCTCCAGAGTAGGCTGATATAGTAGACTCATGAGCGTGAATAACAACTTGTGAAAAATTGCCAATAATCGGGAAAAAGATGATATTCAAGACCCTTCTCCCCAGCCCTCTCAACTTCCTTTGTGTCTTCAGGCCTAACGCTCCTCTCTCCACAGTATATCTTAAGTGCCTCACAGGCGTGATCCCCTTCCCAGTGCCTCCTCCCCTTCTACCCTGTGTCTGCTGTGGGAACCCCTGACCATCTTCGGCCCTCAATGGGACTGGTTAAATATCACCATCAGTTTCTGGAACTCTCGGCCCCCGTTCATCTGGGGCACTCTTATGACTCTGATCAATAAGCTACTTGGATCGACTTTATGCAAGTTCCAGAGCCCTGAAGCCACCGTGTTGTGAAATTCAGCAGTCCCAGCTGAGCCAGCCCTTGGCTTACCACTCACTGAATACAGATGGTCGCAGGAAGAGACTGGTGGGCCGCGTGTAAGAAACTTGAGTCAAACCGACCGCAGAGCATTGAGGCGTGCTTGCTGTGGCTGTCTGCATCAGGTAGGTTCTTCATGGAGTCTGCTTAAGCACTCCACCTGCCAGAAAGCAGCTCGAATGTGACGCCTGCCGGGCTCACTCCAGTGCCCTCCCCAAGCTTTCTCTGCCTTTCTGCTCACGTCTTATAATTTCCTTTTCCTTTTCAAGATAGCTTCTGTCTCATAAGACATGATGAGTTCCTTAAGGGCTGAGGGTATGTCTACACACTTTCAGCTCTGTCCTGAGTGCACTCAGAAGTCATGAGATGGACTCTTGACCACCTGGCAAGTTCAGAGTACTTGGGGGCTGGGTGAAACTTTTCAAAGATTAAGTTAAAACCCCAGGGGGAAAAGGAGAAGGTGGTAGCTCAGTGGTTTACCACAATTTTGGTATGCAGAGGCCCTAGGTTCCAATGCTCATACTCTCAAAATCAGTATACTCTAATGTCCTTTATGTGTTTAAAAGCATCTATATGAACAGTTTATGTGTGTGTATGCATGTGTACATGTGCAGATGTATTTGCATGTGTGTGTGCGCGCGCGTGTGTGTATGCATGTGTTCATGTACAGGAAGACATTGGCAAGCACTTTACCTATCTCCCAAGCCCCAAGAAAATTCTCCAATAAAGACTTTAAAGAATATTCTGTTAACAGCAGGTCCCATACCTGGAGTGGTTCTAATCTAGCAGGAAACCTGGATTGCGAGAGTCAGCATTAAGATGGTTGGTTGTTCAGCCTCTCTAATCCCTCAGAGAATATACAGAAAAGGTTGGGTAGAGGACTCAAAGAAGAGTCTCCCAAAAGGAGGCAATATCCAAGCTTGATCTGAAAGAGTAAGCAGATAGATAGCTGTAGGGCCTAAAGAACCTTGTGGCTTCCTTCACCCTACCCCTGAGTAGGAGGAGTGAGGGCCTGGATTGGTCGAGTGCAAGAAGTCTAAACTAAACCATTGTCATGGGGTGGGGATGAGGGGTGGAACCCAGTATGCAGCAAAGGTTGTCTCAGTCTGGGGTGGCACAGGACTGACTCTCCTCGCTCAAACACACAAGGTGAGATGGGGTGGGGTGGGATCCTCTCATTGAGAAGGAGTGTATTTATTTATTATTTGCATGTGTGTGAGAGAGACAGAGAGAGGGAGGGGGAGAAAGAGAGAGGGAGAGAAAGGGAGAGAGAGAGGTAGAAGAGGGGGAGAGGAGGAGAGCGAGGGTGGGGAGAGCGAGAGAGAACACTCACATGGAATCAGAGGACAACTTGAAGAGTTTGTTCTCTCCTACCATGTATGTCCTGCGGGTCAAACTTTGGTTGTCAAGCTTGGCAGCAGGGCTATCTCCTGACCCATCTTGCCCAACCCTGGAGTCATTATTTTTGGGAATTAACTGCACCCTCCTCTCTTCCTTCTTAGATAAGAAAACTGTACAGCCCATGCAGTCCCAAGGGGTTAGGTCTTCATGGGTGCTGGGGAGGGCCAGAGATAGCAGAAGTCCCTTTGCTTGTCATGTCTTCTGTTCAGATACCCCCTCCCAGAGTGCCTCTGGGGGACTGGATGGCGACCCTGACATCTGGGCAGGAAATAGCCTAACTCGTTCTTGGGAAAGAAAAGGGTGGATTCCTAGCAGAGAGGACCTTATTACAAGTGTAGAACAGAAAGCGGTGAGCTGTGGCCAGAGGACCACAAAATGCCAGGGTAGCTAGCCTGGCTCCATGAGGGTGCCCCTAGTGACGCTAAGGTTACCGTGGCATCAACTCACAGTATGGGCTACCGAGACAACCTGCCCAATCCCACAGATACGGCTCAAGAGAGAGATCATCCTCTTTCAGGCAAGCTCAGTAGCCACAGCACCAAGGAGACAGATCTGTTGACCTGGGCTTACCAGAAAGTGACCTCTAGGGGCTGGTACTGGAGCTGAGTCCAAGCTGAGGCAGGGAGCAGGGTGGGTGGGGACCAGCGGAGCTTTAGGTGGAGAGGCTCCCAGAACCTGGTGGAGCAGCTTGAGAAAAGAGAGGTCCAGCAAAAAGAGAGGATACTTGGTGTCAAGTCAGAGCCAAGTCAGAGATTGTATATCCCAGCACAAAGAGAGCCAGCTCCGCCCTCAGAAAGGGCCTGCCCTTCCAGGCACACCGTTGTCCCTCTTTACCGTGAATGCTGGCTACACTCCAAGTTCTTTGGACTTACCAGAGGAAATTGCACTCTTTTTTGTAACCAGATTCACTGATGCATTAAGACTGAGAATTTTTTTCTTTCTAGAAATGACTCAACATAAAGAGGTGAAAACATGAAAAAAAAAACCCACCCAAGAACCAGTCTTGCTATGTATAGTCCTGGCTGTCTCAGTCTTCTGAATGCTGGGTTATAGGCATGAAATGTTTTTAAATTATGTTTTAAGGAGAGAATGGTAGCAAATGCCTGTAACCCCAGTGCCAGGGAGATGAAGACAGGGAGATCAGAAGTTCAAAGCTAGCCTAAGCCATGTAAAACTTTCTCTCAAAAATACTGGCCTGAGCCTGCCAGCACGTGCCTTAAATTCCCAGTCTTTGTGAGTTTAAGGCCAGCTTCATCTACACAGTGAGTTTCAGGCCAGCAAGTCTCAAAAAAATAAAAGTAAACGTAAAATATAACAGTTTAACTTTTTTTGTTTTTTTTTGTTTGTTTTTTGTTTGTTTGTTTTTTGTTTTTCAAGACAAGGTTTCTCTGTGTAATAGCCCTGGTTGTCCTGAAACTCGCTCTGTAGAACAAGCTGGCCTCGAACTCACAGAGATCCACTTGCCTCTGCCTCCCGAGTGTTGGGATTAAAGGCGTGCGCCACCACCACCCATTAGTTTAGCATTTGTAAGGCATTTTAGCATGTATATGATTATTTTATTTCACTGAGAGATATGATTAATTTTTCAGGGAGGAAACTCAAACCTTGAAGGTTAACTAACCCAGAGAAAGGGCTGAGATTCACGCCCAGTTATTTAGACTCCAAAGCCTGTGTTCATCCACATCTCATTCCTTTGTTCATGGAAAAAGTCCTTACAGTCAGTTGGTAGGGCACAGGTGTAGTTCAGTTGGTAGAGCACTTGCCCAGCCTGTGTGAAGCTGTGGGCTCCATTCCCAGTACCACATTCTCTGGGCATTGTGGCACTCGCCTGTAATTCCAGCCTTTGAAGGTGAGATAAGAGGCAAGAGGTACCTGAAGTTCAAGATTATCCTTGGACACATAATGGGTTTGAAGGCGGGGCTGGAGCACATAAGACCTTGTCAGAAGAAAAGGAGGGCAGGGAGGAAGAAGGGTGGGGAGAGAAAGGGAAAAAGAGAAAATCACTGACTCAAATTCTCCAGACATAGAGTATGCACTGACAGTCACATGGACACAGCTTGTCGCCATCCCTCCTTGGGTGTGCCCGCACCAAGGCAGGACCGTGAGCAAAACCGCGGAAATCTACAGCTGGCCTTCCTAGCCGTGCCCAGCAGTGCTGCTTGTGTGTGCACTGTCCTGCCCTTGCACCTAGCTGACTGCTCCCCCTCTGCCCTGAGCACCTGCTCTGTGCTCTCTCCGAGCTAGACACTGGATGGTCAATGATACCTAAGCGCTGGAGCTTGGCTGTTCCAGTGACACCTGTCGAGAGTCTTTCTCCCAAATCACCACACGGAGACTTATTATCAATTATGACGCTCAGCTGATAGCTTGGGCGTGTCTCTAACTAGTTCTTACAGCTTACGTGAACCCATTTCTACTAATGGACACTTCCACAGGGCTCATGGCTTGTTACTGCATCTCCTACATGCCGTGTTTCCTCTCCATCTGGCTAGCGGCTCTGCCCTTCTTCTTCCTAGAATCCTCTGGGCCCAGAAAATCCTGCCTAGCTAGCTATCGGCCATTCAGGTTTTTATGAAGCCAATCCGAGCGACACATCTTCACAGTGTACAAAAAGATTGTTCCACAACAAACACCTTGCATCGCGAGCTACTGCCTGAGAACACACGGTGAGCGTGTGTTCTAAAGCAGCCTTTCATACTTGGCAATCATACCAGCCGACATTTACCGAACTCTTACCATTTGCAAATATAAGTACTGAACCAAGTTATTGCTTTCCCTTTGGCTTTCAAAAGCCATTTATTTCCATTATTATTGTGTAAGGTTATTTGTGATGTACATGCCTGGGTGTTGAGGTCAGTGGCACTCTCTGGGAGTCATTTCTCTCTTTCCATCATGCGGATTCCAGGGAGCCTCTTTCTATAGCCCAGGCTGCCTCTGAGCTCGTGATCACCCTGTTAGCTCTCCGAGTCTGGTCTGATAGGTGTGAACTCCCTTCCCTGGCTTCTGTACTGAATTCTTTATACACATAGCTCCTTCCTTGTCACTGAGAGGGCCAGGTCCGTAACTCGGTGGCATTGCACTTGCTCACAAGGCCTTCACGTTGACTCCCCAACACCGGACACTCCCCCCCAAAAATAGAAAAAACAAGGTGTGGTAGCGTATACCCATAATTTCAAAACTTAGAAGGCTGAGGCAAGAAGATCCAGAGTTTGAAACTAGAATAGACTATGGAGTGAGACCATGTCTCAAACAAAAATTAACAAACGAATGTTTGAGGGCTAGGTGTGAGACAAACCCATGTCTGCTTGCTTAACCATGCAACCGGAAAGTAGCAGAAACAGGATTTGAACCCTGGTAAGCAGCATTCGCCACAGCACGCCATCCCCTCAGTCTACAATGGTGAGGAACAGAGATTCTACCCTGCCGCAGAGGTGCTGATGGGCTAGCAGGAGGGGAGGTATATGGGCATGACCGACAGTGTGCCTGCTCTCCTTTGGCCTCCCCTGAGGCCTTCTCACGGTTCTACAGCTTCAAATGTACCACACGATGATGGGTGACCAAGGTAGGCGAGATTTGTGCAGTTAGCAGTTGGCACAGGACAAAATTTCAGGGCAGAAAGAGGCATAGCAGATGGCCAGGCCAGGTGGCTGGTGAGAGAGAGCGAGCGGGATGATGTGTGTACGCTCGCTGTTTAAAGTTTACTCCGGATACCTCAAACAGGGAAGGGCAGCCGGCCATTCCTGTAAAAGGGGAAAGAAGATGTCTTAGCAGGCATTATTATTGCTTTGATTAAACACCATAACCAAAGCAACTTGGGGAGGAAAGGGTTTGTTTGACTTCTATATCCTTCATGGCTTTCTGAGGAAGGCCAAGGCAGGAACTTAAAGGGCAAGATCCTGGAGGCAGGAGCTGATGCAGAAGCCATGAAGGGTGCTGCTTATACTGGCTTGTTCCTCGTGGCTTGCTCATCCTGCTTTCTTATAGAACTCAGGACCACCAGCCCAGGGATGGCCCCACCATCAATGGGCTGGGCATTGATCACTAACTAAGAAAATGATCACTAACTAAGAAAATGCCTTTGCAGCTGATCCTATGGAGGCCTTTTCTCAGTTGAGGCTCCCTCTTCTCAGATGACTCTAGCTTGTGTCAAGTTGACATAAAACTAGCCAGGACAGAAGAGAGTCAGAAATTAAAGGTGGTCATGCTTGACTGCATATGGAGTTTGAAGCTGCCACGGTCTATATAAGATCCTTGTATACAAAAGAAATACACACACACACAACAGTGCTGCATGCCGGTGCCAGCGTGCACAGTTAAGCAGGGGAAAGGTTGAGCCGGGCGATGGTGGCGCACGCCTTTAATCCCAGCACTCGGGAGGCAGAGGCAGGCGGATCTCTGTGAGTTCGAGACCAGCCTGGTCTACAGAGCTAGTTCCAGGACAGGCTCCAAAGCCACAGAGAAACCCTGTCTTGAAAAAAACCAAAAAAAAAAAAAAAAAAAAAAAAAGATGTGAAATTTTTCTTGCAGTGCTGGAGGACATATACATGAGCAGGCTCCATGCAAGAAAGGGCCTGATCTTGATAACAAATACCGACAGGCAGACACAGAAGCATGGAGGACGCCAAAGTTTGGATAGCATTAGTGGCCACAGGATCCTTAATTCTCACCACGCTCGAGGAGAATGTAATATAATCCGATGTTACAGAGTTCTCTCCAGGGCCAGAGATCTGGCTGGCTTGCTTGAGGTGTACTTCCTAGCAGTGACCAATAAACGTTCATGCCCTGGCCTCGTGCCTCCTTGATCAGCTGCCCTGAGCTTACTTACCAGGAGCTGAATGTAAGCCCAAGCAAGCAGTATTTACTCCACTGTATTGATCTAGCCAGCGCGGGATCCAGCAGGGCAGAGATGGAGAGGAAGGGATCAACCCGAGAGAAATGCAGAATCAGAGGAGTGTGGGGAGGAGACACACCCTGAGGAGGGCAGGAGAGAGATGTGGAGCCCCTGGTTCAGCAAATGGGTGGATGGGGGTACCACTGGCAGAGAAAGGCCTGGCTGGCGACTCACAGCAAGACGGAGGCTGACTTTGAACATGGGTCTGCCATCCTGGGTGGCATCCAGGAGAGTGTGCATCCACCATGATAAACACAGCTGTGAAGATGAGTTCACTCTTTGACTACAGGAGACCTACAGTGCAGGAACTTGGGCCTCACCCCACCTGTGTGCCTTGTTTGGTCTCAATTCAGTGATTCTCCTGCCTCAGCCTCTCTGAATGCCAGGATTACAGGTGTGAGCCACCATACCCGGTTTATGTAGAGTTGGCTACCCAAACCAGGACCTCCTTCATGCTAGACAACGCTATACCAACTGCACGGGGCCCTTTTGGTGTTTGTTTGTTTGGGTTGGTTAGTTGGTTGTTTTGATTTTTGAAACAAGGTCTCACGTAGCCCAGGATGACCCCCATCTCTGGATCCTCCTGCTCCTCCTTCTCTATGCTGAGAGACTAAAGGCATGCACCACGACTGCCTCGGCTTCATTTAATCTCTTGGCAGAGTTGAGAAAGGGCTGAGCCTGATTCTGGGAGAGATCCGATGTGGATAGAGAGGCATCCCACTGGTACCAAAAATTCCTGGCTCATCTGTGACTTGCCCCTCCCCCTTCCCTAGATGGCTTTGCCCGGCCGCAGGTCCAAGAACCCCAAGACACTGGCTTTCCTTCTAGTGGGTGTGACTTTTGTGGTGCTGCACCAGTGGTTTCTCCAGGAGCCCACGCAGAAGAACACTGAAGTCCCCACCGCTGCTCCCTGGTCTTCCGCGGCTGCGGTGCAGCTGTCACCACACCTCCAGGCGCCCCCTTGCGTGGCCAACGGCTCTGTGAACCTCACGGTCGGCTTCCAGGAGCTGCCCGCCCGGATCCAAGACTTCCTACGCTACCGCCATTGCCGCCGCTTCCCGCAGCTGTGGGACGCGCCCCACAAGTGCACGGGCCATCGCGGCGTCTTCCTGCTGCTGGCCGTGAAGTCTTCGCCCGCGCATTACGAGCGGCGGGAACTGATCCGGCGCACGTGGGGCCAGGAGCGTACCTACGGAGGGCGGCAGGTACGTCGCCTCTTCCTGCTGGGGACCTCCCCTCCCGACGAGGCGGCCCGCGAGCCTCAGCTGGCCAGCCTGCTGGACCTGGAGGCGCGCGAGCACGGCGACGTGCTGCAGTGGGACTTCGCGGACACCTTCCTCAACCTCTCGCTCAAGCACGTGCACCTGCTGGAGTGGACAGCCGAGCGCTGCTCGGGTGCGAGCTTCCTGCTCAGCTGCGACGACGACGTCTTCGTGCACACGGCCAACGTGGTGCATTTCCTGGAGGTGCAATCGCCCGAGAGTCACCTCTTTACCGGGCAGCTCATGGACGGTTCTGTGCCCATCCGCGACAGCTGGAGCAAATACTTCGTGCCCCCGCAGCTCTTCCAGGGCAAGGCCTACCCAGTGTACTGCAGCGGCGGCGGCTTCCTCCTGTCCAGCCGCACAGCCCGCGACCTGCTCAGCGCGGCGCGCCAGGTCCCGCTTTTTCCCATCGACGACGCTTACATGGGCATGTGTCTGAAGCAGGCCGGCCTGGCGCCCAGCCCCCATGAGGGCATCCGGCCCTTTGGCGTGCGGATGCCGGGCGCGGAGCGCTCGTCCTTCGACCCCTGCGTGTACCGCGAGCTGCTGCTGGTGCACCGCTTTGCACCCTATGAGATGTTGCTCATGTGGAAAGCGCTGCACAACCCGCAGTTGCACTGCAACCGCAGACACCAGGCAGGCCCTCCCGAGAACAGAAAGCTGGGGAGCTGAGAGTGCGTCTTCCGATCTGAACCCCGATGCACACTGATATCACCCTGAGGGTAGATCTGGAAATCACTATATCCTAGCGTGTGTTCCTGGCCTGCACGTCAGGGATTCTGACCCTATTGGTCTTCAGACGCGTAGGTGTGTTTTTCTTATTTTAAACTGGGCTGGGAATACCTGTTTATCCTCACATACCAGCAGCCTTCCCGGGGAATCTGTATCCATTCATTGTGGGCAGCAAGAGAGGCATGACTGCCAAGATCAATGTTAGCTGAGGGGAGCTCCCAGAAGGCAGTTTACACTCCGAACGAAGCCATGTCTGGCAGCCTTGCTTCCTGACGCTCCAGGAATCTTGGAGGTCAAAGCGAAGCTCCTGGAGGGCAGCAGCCGGAGGAGTCAGCATCGCAGCCACCTTTCTGTAGCCCTGACTGTGAACTCCTAGTAGCTACCGATTTGCTTCTCCAACGCTTTTGGAAATGCTGTCTGTCCCAATGGCGTGGAACGTTGTCTGTGAGAACCCTGTCTTGGCTTTCTACTGCTGCTCTAACAAATTCTCACCAAGGCTCGAAGCCTCGGAACAAGCCCACTTGTCCTGTAGTTCTCCGACAACACAGGCCCTTCTCTTAGGTTAAAGCCAAGGTGTTGGTAAAACCGCCTTCCTTCCTGGGTATCCACACACCCCACTTTATTCCCTCACTTCTAGAAGAGGCCCTCCTTCATCTTCAAAACCAACCATGTTACATTTCTCTACAGCCAAACTTCTCTCTGACTAGTCTTTCTCTGCTCCCCTTCCCTGGAGCTAAAACCCGGGTTCACCCGGCTAACCAAGGCTTAGCTTGTGTCTATTTGCTTAAGACAAACTCCCATGTAGCCTCAGGCTGCCCTGAAACTTGCCATGAGGTAGGTCAAGCATGAGTTTCAATTCCAGAACATTCTGCCACCCTTCTTCCAAAGAGTGGATTACAGGTTTGTCTCCACATCCAGGTAATGTCTTCATGTTTTAAAGCCAGTTCACCAGCAATTCCATAGTTCATCTTGTTGTTCACACGTAACCTATTTTAGTCACAGATTCCAGGGATTAGGGTGTGGACATCCTTGGAGGACCAGCGGCTCTGTCTACCACGATGCCAGTTAATAATAAACGAAGGAAATGACCACGTGACAGATGTGCTTTCTTCTCAACAAACGGTCCTGATGCCCACTCTCACGGTGGACAACGGGGCATCACCAATCCAAAAGTTTCTGCTTTGGAGCCTTGTTCTCAGTTCCCGGGAAGAAAGTTGTCTCCGTTTATTGGGTAAGGATATTAAGATTCTGGCATTACAGGACTAGAGAAATAGCTCAGCTGTTAAGAGCACTGAGTTCGCCGGGCGGTGGTGGCAGCACTTGGGAGGCAGAGGCAGAGGCAGAGGCAGGTGGATAGCTGTGAGTTCGAGGCCAGACTGGTGTACAAGAGCTAGTTCCAGGACAGATAAAAAAAAAAAAAACCTACAGAGAAAACTACCTGTCTCGAAAACCACTGAGAGTTTGATTCCCAGCATCCACGTGGCAGCTAACAACTATCTGTAACTCCAAGATCTGATACTCTCACATAGACATACATGCAGGCAAAACACCAATGCACGTAAAATAAATTATTAAAACAAATGCACATAAAATAAATTATTAAAACAAATGCACATAAAATAACTTAAAATTAAAAAGAAAAATAGTTTGTTTTTTTTTTTTAAAGATTCTGGCATTTTGTAGCTTAGAAAGGTGGGGAAGCCGCAGATTTGGATCCATTGTGTGACCCTGGGGCTTGACTACACATCGCTGAGGTTTGCTTGCTCTGCTATCCAAGAACAGGAAAGGCTGCTCGCCAGGGCATCATCCAAGTCACCTGGAGGATCAGGCGATCCGCGAGCGTCCTCCAGGTCAGTGTGCCGCCAGGGGGCGCGCCTGCCACACGGTGCATCTCTGCTTCCTGTTCCGGAGAGGCAAGGAGCTCTGGGCATTGTTAGATCAGGGACTGCCGAGCTGGACCAGACCTCCTGTCTCCCGCCCTCTGTGAGGGGCCTCCCTCGGGTGTCCCGATTCCTTTGAAAATCCCAGCATACTCTGACTTCCCAAGGACCCCAGGAGTTGGGAAAAGAAAGATGCTCCTGACTCACGGCAATAGATCCAAAAATCCGACGTAAATATGGTAAGTGAGCAGGGGAGTGTAGGAATGTATGTTAAAACGCCCAGCTCTCTGGAGAATGAGGCGCAGGACCCCGAGTTCTGAGACTGGGCTAAAGCTACTACATAAAGACCCTGTCGTCTCAAAAGAAGAAGAAAAAAAAATAAGGGGGGGAGACAGGAGCAGGCGAGGAATCCCTCTTAATAGAGGGTCTTATACAAAGCAGCTTCACTATAACCAAATAACCAGTCCCCAAAACCAGCTTCACCATAACCAGATAACCAGTCCTCCGTTAATAATAATAGCTATTATTATTACTGTTGTTATTACTATTATTAATTATTATTCTTTATTATTTGGTTTTTCAAGACAGGGTTTTCTGTGTAGTCCTGGCTGTCCTGGAACTCGCTCTGTAGAGCAGGCTGTCTGCTTGCTTCTGCCTCCTGTGTGTTGGGATTAAAGGCGTGCGCCACCACCGCCCGACTGCAGTGAGACCCCGTACCTTTACTTTGTGTTTAAGCCATCTGGATGACTGATCTCATGTCCTCAAGCTTGGCAGCAAGGGTCTTTACCTGCTGAGCCATCTTTCCAGTACCAGTTTCTGAGGCTTTAAAAAATAATTTGGGTCCGGGTGATGGGAACGCACCACCTTGAATCCCAGCACTCGGAGGCAGAGTCACCTCTGTTCATGATGCTCAGGAACCACCTACGTACTTACACATTTTATAAAGCCTCAGATGTTTCTAGCTAAATCAAACTCCAGATTAACTTCCTTTTTAAAAGTATTTATTTATTTAAGACACAGTTTCATGAAGCCCAGTCTTGCCCACAACTGGCTGCATAGCTGAGGATGACCCTGAGTTCCTGATCTCCTGCCTTGGACTTCCAAATGCCACTTCTCTACGTGTGGACCACCAGCCAGTCTGAATTTCTTCTTTCTATAAGGATCTCACCCACCCTTTCTATGCTGAAAGAAAAATTCTTACATGACATAATCACACATATTTTCAAAAAGATCAATATATTGCTTAATTTCATATAAAATTTAAACATAAAAAACACATTAAAATAATATAGCTTGGGCATAATGAAAATCTTCTCTACATATTTCCAAATATTCCTGTGGGGGACAGAATGCCTTCTTGAGAACAGTTAGGCCTTACACAGATAGATAACTAATTAAATTAGTAAAAAAAATATACCCTTTGCCAGATGCAAAGTCAGTGTAGTTTTTACAGCAAGCAGTTAAGAAAAGTTTGCTAGCATTTTGTTGATGTGTTTTGTTTTATTTTCATTTGTTTGTTTTGGTGTTTTGAGAAAGGGTCTTGTGCTGTTGCCCACACTGGTCTCAAACTCTTTGTAATCCCAGCACTCTCAAGCTGAGGCAGGAGGATTGCCTGAGTTCTAGCCCAGCCTAAGCTACAGAGCAAGTCTCCAGAAACAAACCAAAAAAAACTGTTAAAATATCAATATAATAAAAACCAAAAGGCACTTGGGACTGACCATGAAAAGACTTATACAAAACAACAATGTGAGTTCGAGGCCAGCCTGGTCTACAAGAGCTAGTTCCAGGACAGGAACCAAAGCTACAGAGAAACCCTGTCTCGAAAATCCTAAAAATAAATAAATAAATAAAAAATAAAATAAAATAAATATGTAAATTAATGTCTAGAGACACCATGTCATCAAGTTGCAGCTAAACCTCTGATTCGCTGGATTCTCATCACCGGAGACAGGGACTATTATGGTCTCCCTTTGGCAGAGGTGAGGACCGATGCCCAGGTAGGGAGGAGACTTCTTCAAGATCACAAGGGTCTACAGGGTGCTAGGGAGTAAGTACCCACCCCCTGCCTGTTCCTGGGCTCTAACCAACCCCCAGTTCCCACACTTGCTGTCTGTCAGTCACCTCCTGAGCTGAGAGCTGCTGCCGAGGGCAGAGTCCAGTCGGGAGCTTCAGAGAGGAAGCAGACAGCAATTTAGTTATCTGTTGTCTTTATAGGGTCTGAACTGGTACTGGCCTGGCCCTGCCTTTGCTTTATAGTGCTAGGAGAACTGCCAGCCTCTCACATTAAATCAACATCCTAACAATGTCTTCTGAGAGAACCTCTCCACCCGGGATGGTCACTTCAGACTAATCCTGGTTGGCGCCGGAAGCTCCTCCCCACCCCCACCCCCAGCCTGCACCTGCCTGAGAACCTCCATCAGTGTTCCCTCAGCACGAGGGCAGATTAACCCCACCGCTGAGAACACAGACACACTTTTAAAATGCCACCCTTGTTCTTTATTCTCCTCCTCAACAGTTCGACACAGGGTAAAGACTGAGTTGAGATTCATGCATGGCCTGTGTGGGCCTCGGCTGCTGGGGCAGGGGGCTGATCAGACTGAGCAGTAGACGGAAGGACAGGGGACAGTAATGGGGAGAGGTGACCAGGGAGCCCCACCTGAGGGAGGAAGAACATGACAGAATTGGAAGGGACCTGGGGTCTGGTCAGGATGAATGGGGCGGAAGGGGCCTTGGGTTTCAAGTAGGTGAGGTTGATTCCTAGAAGGTGGGTGTCGTGGCGGGGGGCGGGGGGGTACAGTGAGCAGGTGTTGACAGGCCAGAAATAAAGGCTGGCTGGCTAGGCTTTGGGGGTTATGATTAAGGATGTGGGATCCAGCAGGCAGGGGCTATGAGTTAGAGCTTAGAGAATGGCGAGCACCTGTGTTGGGCAGTGAGGGGTCCCGGGACATTCTAGAAGCTCCCGAAGGACACAGAGGTCCCTGACACTCACGCTCTGGGTGCTGAGACTCCGGGTGGCAGGGCCTCTGATCCCAACTCCCAGTGTGTCCTGCAAGTGGTGTTGTGCACTGGTACTTTGTCCTGTGCCTTTGGCTTTCGGGGTGCTAAGCATGGAAGCTTCCGTGGGACGCACTCAGACCCCCTCGACACCCCACTTAGCCACTTACCTCCTCCTTACTGAGCCACTCACACAGAGCAGAGTCAGAGCCCAGGCTGGAGAGAGGACTGTGGACACTTCTACCTGCCAAAGACAGGGGCACAGATGGGTGTCCCCACCCTAGTGTAGCTGTCCAGTGCTTTGAAAAGCAGTATGGCAGCCCTTCAAAAGTTAGCGTCGTTGGTAGGGTGTGGTGGTACTGACCTGGTACACACCTACTGTGCCCACACCTCTGTACCCATGCGAGAGGAGGAGACAGGAGACAGAGTTCAAGATCATCAGACTGTGCCACACCCACCCTTACAACAACAAATAAAGTCCTAGCAGGTGTGGCAGGGCAAGCCTGAAATCCCAGGGATCAGGAGTTCAAGGTTACCCTCAGCTACTCGAAAATTTAAGGCTGGACTAACGTGAAACACTGGCTCAGCCTTCAAGAGCACTGTTTGCTCTTCCAGAGACTTGGGTTCCATTATCAGCAATCACTTGGTGACTCAGAGTCATCTGTAACCCCAGTTCCAGGGGCTCCAAGCCCTCTCATGGCCTCCAAAGGCACAAGGCATGCCTGTGTTGCAGACATACAGTGGGCCAAACACCCATGCAATAAGATAATAATAAAAACAGATGAATAAAAATGAAAGTCAAACACATGGTAGTGGGGCTGCAGTCCATGTGAGAGCATGTGCAATCCATGTAGAAGCATGTGTAGTCCATGTGAGATCCTGTGCAGTCCATGTGAGCCGTGTGAGAGCATGTGCAGTCCATGTAAGAGCGGGTGCAGTCCGTGTGAGAGCATGTGCAGTCCGTGTGAGAGCGTGTGCAGTCCATGTGAGATTGCGTGCAGTCCATGTGAGAGCGTGTGCAGTCCATGTGAGAGCGTGTGCAGTCCGTGTGAGAGCATGTACAGTCCGTGTGAGAGCATGTGCCGTCCGTGTGAGAGCGTGTGCCGTTCATGTGAGAGTGTGTGCAGTCTGTGTGAGAGCGTGTGCCGTCCATGTGAGAGCATGTGCCGTCCATGTGAGAGTGTGTGCAGTCCATGTGAGAGCATGTGCCGTCTATGTGAGAGTGTGTGCAGTCCGTGTGAGAGCATGTGCTGGCCAGGCTAGAGATCCCTAGTCCTACTTCAAACACCAAACAAACACGGACAGGCAAACCCACAGGAGTTACTCCAGAATCACAATCTTGCATAGATAGATGTTCCTGTGAGAGCTGAAAATGGGCATCATTCCTCACAGCAGCCAAAAAGAATGAGTGACCCAACGGATGAAAGGATAAACTAAATCTGCATATCTGTACAATGAACTATTATCCAGCCATAAACAGGAAGAAAGCCCTGATTCACGCTGCAACATGACAATAGTGTGCTTGGTGAAAGACTGCAGAAACAAAAGACCACACGTGATGTGGGAGAGTCTTCTGTTTTGTGTTGATTTCATTGGTTAATAAAGAAACTGCCTTGGCCCTTTAATAGGACAGAAAATTAAGTAGGCAGAGTAGACAGAACAGAATGCTGGGAAAAAGAAGCCGAGTCAGGCAGTCGCCATGACTCTCCTCTCCGAGATGGATGCAGGTTAAGAATATTCCCGGTAAGACACCACCTCGTGTGAAATGGGTTAGTCAAGATGTGAGAGTTAGCCAGTAAGAGGTTAGAGCTAATGGGCCAAACAGTGTTTAAAAGAATACAATTTGTGTGTTGTTATTTCGGGTATAAAGCTAGCTGTGCAGGAGCCGGGGCCGCAGTCCACCACTCCCACCATCAACACACACACATGATTCCACTATAGGAAACATCTATCAAGCCCAAAGAGACAGAGTGGATTAGCTGTTGCCCAGGGCAACTCCAGGAGGGATGGGGCATGGCTGACGGTGAGCACTAAGGTTCTCTTGGGCTGATGAATATGTCCTGAGGTTCACTAACAGTGACGGCTGTCAATTTACGGATATTAAACCACCGAGTTTTATACTTTAAAGAATTATTGCTGGGTGTTGGTGGCGCACACCTTTAATCCCAGGGCTTGGGAGACAGAGGCAGGTGGATCCCTGAGTTTAAGGCCGGCCTGGTCTACAAAAACAAGTTCTAGGATGGCCTGGGCTACACAGATAAACCTTGTCTCAAAAAAAAAAAAAAAAAAAAAAAACAGCAAAGCAGAATTACTATTTAGTGTTGGGCCGTGTGCAAGCTAAGCTAGTGTTCTCTACCCCTGAGCCACAGTCCCCCACCCATCTCTAAAGGGTGATTTTGATGATAGCAAAATTGTATCTCAATAATTAAGTATTTTAAAGAGAAATATCACTTCTTCCTCTTCCCTGCTCCCCCACTCAGTTCCTTGGGACTCCCCACACTTCTCCACCTGCTGGAAGGGAATCAATCTTTGTTTGTAGCTGTCTGTCCTGACTTCCTCAGCACAGGTGAGTCATGTTGTTTAGGCATAAAAGGCAGGGCTTTTTATTTTTTGACTTTTTTGAGCCAGAGTTTCACAGCATAGCTCAGGCTGGCCTTAAACTTGATGTGATTCTCCTGCCTCAGCTGGGATGACAGGGAAAGAACCACCATATCACTGTGATGTTTGCAATGAGAACAGACCTCATAGATTCACGGATTTGAATATCTGGTCCTCGGCTGCCAGAGGTGTTTGGAAGGATTAGGGGGCGTGGCTTAGCTGCAGGAGGCGTGGCTTAGCTGCAGAAGGCGGGTCACTGGGGGGTGAGATTTCCAAAGTCTTCTCAGTACATGCGGTTTCCCTCCTCCCTCCCTCCCTCCCTCCCTCCCTCCCTCCCTCCCTCCCTCCCTCCCTCCCTCCCTCCCTCCCTCCCTCTCTTCCTCCCTCTCTCCCTCTCTCCTACTTGTGCATAAGCAAGTAAATTCTCAGCTACTGAACCCTCCCACGCTCCCTGCCATGATGGTCAGGGGCCCTAACCCTCTGAAACTGTAAGCCTCCAATAAACTCTCTAAGTTGCCTTGGTCATAGAATCTCTTCACGGTGGTAGAAACGTAACTAAGACACCCAGCTTAGACATCTTATTTTTTTTTCACAGACCGAGCCTTGACCTTTTATTTAAAAAGCAGCACATTTACTTCGCTTTCTGACTCTGTGCTTGTGCCTTCAACACTTTCACAACAATTTTCTGCTCCTCAATAAGGAAAGCCCGCTTGATCCTGTCATGGACACACTTGGCACACAGGGAGCCACCATAGGCCCGGCTGACGTGCTTCTTTGTCTTAGACAATCTCATGAGGACTTTGGTCTCACAGCATGAACCCCTCGGAGTCGGCCCGGGCACACACCGCATGCTGATTTCGGTGCTTTTCCAACCTTCTTGGTGTAAAGGTAAACAATCCTGTTGCCAGGGGTTCAAGACAGCCTAGTTTTGTTAGAGGCTGTGTTGTAGGAGAGCCTACGACGGTATGTCAAACGCTGGACCATTCTGAGTGCCTCTGAGCACCGTCCCCGGAAGAGGAAAAGGAAGGGCTAGACATCTTATTTTTAGCCTTTTTTTCCTAGGACTAGAAGCCAAGGCCTGCGCATGCCAAGCAAGTTCTGTACCACTGAGCCCCATCTCTGGTCTCAGCTAGCTTCCAATATCCAGATGATATTCATACGCAATATAAGCAGTATTTCAGAAAAGGAAAAAAAAAAAGGGCAACCCAAAGGCCATTTTGTCCTCTGCACTGGCTTTTGCACGGCATCTGACTCCATGGAGTGCAAGCTGAGTTTTCCTCTTCTGTGGAGTGCCATTAGCAGCCATTGCCAAATAGAAGCCGATTGTTGCTGAAACAGAGTCTCCCTGTGTGCTCCAGTGTGGCTGACTGGGAACTCTGTGTGTGAATGTGCACGTGGGGGGTAGAGGTCAGAGCTGGGGTTCTCATCAACCGCTCTCTGCTTTACTTTCTGAGCAGGGTTTCTCACGGAACCTGGCGCTCTCCTCTTCAGCTGTGCCGGCCAATGAACTCCAGGCTTCCCCAGGGATGGGACTCCAGGCTCAAGCCATCACACACGGCTTGTTTTCTTTCTTGCTGGGAATCAGAACTGAGGCTCTCATTCTGCACAGCAAACACATTACTGACAACGCCATCTCTCCAAGCCCTGACTGATCTTTCGATCTTCCTACCTGATCTCCCAAGGGCTGAAATCACAGAGGTGCACCATCTCACCCAGCCCAACTACAACTTCTGCCAAAAATGTATTTATTCCAGTTTCAAAAGTCCCCATAGTCTTCAACAGTTCCAACAGTGTCCAACAGTCTACGATCTCTTCTGAGGTTTGAGGTTGTCACTTAACTGATAGGCTCTGTACAACAACAAAAACAACAACAACAACAATAAAAGTCATGTGTTTCTAACATACAAAGGCACAGGGTATAATTTCCATTCCAAAAGGGAGGAATGGAGGATAGCAAAACAAAAAAAAAAAAAAAAAAAAAATTCAGAACAAACCAAAACCCAGCAAAACCCAGCAGGGCAAATACCAAAACCTACAGCTCCATGTCTGGTTTCTGGGGCTTGTGATGGGGCCCTCTGGGCTTGGGTGGGCTGCCTCTCTAGTTCTGCTACAACACACATAGCCTCTCTCTTGAGTTGCCTTGTTCATGTTAGGCCTGCGGCTTTCCTTGGCAGATGTCCCGTGGTCCTGGCAGCCCCACTACTCTAGGTCTTCCTTGCAGCTTAAACATCACATCCCAGCCTCACGCCAGACATTCTTAGGACCTCCGAGCAGAGAAACCGCGACACATTGTCTGGTCCCAGTGACCTTCTGGAGCCTTGGTGCAGACCTCCATGACCTCTTCATTCTTCTTATAGTTGTCAAGCCTGAAAATCTGGTACCATGTGGACAACAGTGCCAAGCTCTGCTTTCAGCTCAGAATGTAGCTTTATCCCCTTAGACCAAATCTGTGGTGGCCTCTTAGAAAATACTTTCTTAGACGGTTCAGTTTTTGATGGTTTGTCTATTTCTTTTTAGTCAAGAGCCCCTTGACGGCTAATCTTATCACCTTAATATACCTGGGAAGAAGAAACAGCAACTAAGAAATTGATTCCAGCTACATGTGGTCCTTAGGCACGTGGTCCCACATTGTGTAAGAAAGTCAGCTGAGGGTTAGGTATGGGTGGTGTCCACACCTTTAATCCCAGCACTTGGGAGGCAGAGGCCAGTGATTCTCTGAGTTTGAAGCCAGCCTGGTTTACAGAGCAGACTCCAGGACAGCAGAAACCCTGTCTCAAAAACAAACGAACAAACAAGTAGAAAGTTGGTGAGCAGGAAACAGGGAGCACAGTAAGCAATATTCATCCATGGTCTTGGCTTCAGTCCCTGCCTCTAGGTTCCTGTCCTGATTTCCCTTAGTGATGAATGTGGCTTAGAAGGATAAGATGAAATAAACCCTTTCCACTCCAAGCAAGGAAGCAAACTAACACACCCTTCTTCAGCATTCCCAGTTCAGGTTCCCTCTTTTAAAATGAATTTGTATTTTTTTAAGATGAAGCTTCCAGTGGCTGAGGTCTTACCCTCAGGGTATCTCTCTCTCTCTCTCTCTCTCTCTCTCTCTCTCTCTCTCTCTCTCCCTCCCTCCCCCCTCATCCCAGGGCACAGCACTGGGTTTTCTCTTTAATGGTGGTAATCCTTTCAGCAACTGCTCTTGCATCTGTCTGGCCTGCAACTGTAAGCTCCCTCCTTCCCCCACTAAACTAAATGTTTTCATATCTTTCTGCCTCTCTTGTTCCTCCTCTTGCTGTAGACCTGGATAAGGGCAGTGAGCAGCAGCCATGACGGGGCCCGGCCACTTGTTGTGTCTCGTCTTAGAAGTTCTTCTACCAAACAAGTTAGTCCACTCTTCTTTTAGTTTGGCTTCACTTGGCTTTTAGAACACGGGCAGAATGTACCAGAGTCTTTGTTGGAATGTAATACAAATGACTTCTAGCTCAGTTCCCAATGGAGAGTTTGTTTTGCTCTGAAACCTCATGAGTTGGGCCTCAAATATACACACACTTCCTTACCTTGGCCTTCTTGTCCTCCACACTCCGTCAGGATGTCCGTTTGAACGCTGTTTACAACTTTCTAGGAGATTCTCTAATGCATAGTCCCAAGTTCTACCACATTCCCCCTGACCAATTCCAATGACCTAAGACCCTCCCCGAATCAGGTTTATTATAATAAAAACCCTACTCATGATATCAATTTTCTGTTTTAGTGACTTTTATTGTTGCTACAGCAAGCTATTGTTTAGAAAAGGCTTGTTTTAACTTTGAGAAAGGACACAGTTCACCAGGGAGAGAAGGGATGGTGGCAGGGTCACCAGGTAGCTAGTCGCCCTGAGTTTAGAGTTAGGAAGCACAGAGTGAGCAGGAAGTGGAGCTGGGCTGTATCATCTCAAGGCCTTCTCCAACCGACTTACTTTCTTCTATGAGGTTTCACCTTGTGAAATTCCTACAGCTTTCCCAAACAGCTGGAGACCAAGTGTTCAAACACATGAGCCTAGGGGGACACTTCGCATTCAAACACAACACCTGCAGTCCCGGGACTCGGTAGACTGAGCCAGGAGAATCATTTGACTCTGGAATTCAAGACCAGCTAAACTGACTAGGAAAGAAATGAGGGAGAAAGAGAGAAAGGGAGGGAGGAAGGTAAGGAGGGAGAGAGGGAGAAAAAAAAATAAAGGATCATTATGAGTTTCACCTAGGAAACACTATAACACTATTACACAGAGGAACACTAATGGTGGGGTTCCTGACCCTTGCAGAGACCATTCTGTTCCCAGGCTTTTGTGAAGGGTGTGGATCTCTGCAGAGCTAGGTAAAATGGGCTGGGTTCTAAAGATTCTGACAAACAGAAGGCACAGGGCTATCCCTGGAAGGAATGAGTCTCCAGTAGCAAGGGGATTCAAGCAGAGGTTGGCCAGCAGGTCAAGGGGCTTACAGAGATGGCCTTTCCAAAAAAGCCAGGAAAAGAGGAGAAGGGGGGGGGTCCAGCACAAGAAAGAATCAGCATGGCTCTGGTGGTCTGGATCCCAATTCTGCTGTTTACTAATTTTGTGACCTGGGGCAGCTCCCTGGGGTTTAGTCTGTCACTGGCTAAGTGGGGCTAATAACTATAAGAATTTAATGGGAAAACACCTACCCTTCAGGCTCTTTAATGGTACCATTAGATGACTAAGCTTATAAAAACCAATTGGCAGGGGTCCTGAGGCCAACACATGGGCAAAGAGGCATCATCCACCCCTCAGAAACCTTGTTGGGCGGCCGGGCTCTTCCTGGCATGTCTTGATCTCCTGCTCCCCAGAGATCAGAGCCACAGGTCCCTCCATCAGGTGTCCTCAAGACACCACTGTTTCTCTAGATTTCTTGTCTCACCTCTCAGGAAAGTGGAAGCTGCCAGAGGTGGGCTCTGAGACAGGGGTCTGGGATGCTAATGCGGAGGCATTCCCCAAACAGCGCGGTGTGAATGGGTATCACACGTCCCAATTTAGAGTAAGAAACCCAGGCTCGGTGTGTTCCATGCAGAAGGCCATGTAGAAAGAGCCCCAAAATCTGGGTCCTGCTTCTTCATGTTACACATCCAGCGCATATAAGCGACCGGGACAGGATAGGGCCAGCTTTCCTTAACTGACTGGGACCCTCTGGGCACCCCACCAGGGCCTATATTCCTCTTCTCCAGTCAAATTCTAGGAATGGGTGTGGAGATACAGATGGAAAGGGAGGGGTGTTCGTCCCATGGGTCCTCCCATTCCCAGTTGTCCTGCCTAGGCCCTGATGTAGTCCGTGTGAATTGCATATCCCAAGTCAGTCACCATCTTCTGCCAGCACTTGGTAGGGCATGCAGATCCGCCAGAGCCAATGCCACACTGGGCAGCCAGCGGCCCGTGATGCTCTCCTACCGCGGACAGCACTGGGGTGGGAAGGAGGGAGTGCTGGGGCCAGGGCCACCCTCTCACTTCCTAGCCTCTGGAGAAGCGGCCTCGCCGGTTCGCATGCGCATTCAGCTGCTCGTCCTAGCTCCCCGGGACCACGCCTCTGCCTCCAATGGGCGGAGGCTTAGAAGCTGGGCGGGACAGAACGAAGCCCCGGGGTCCAAGCTCCAGCGCCCAAGCTCCAGCCCCAGCCCGCCCGCCTCCCGGACAGCAACTCCCCGCCTAGTCCCAGGCTGCAGCGCGGGCTGGTCCAGCCTCCGCTCCGGTGCCCGTGCTGTGACCTGCATCCCGGGAGTCCGGCTCCAGCTGCGGCGACGCGGCAGGTAGGAGGCGCTGCGCGGAGGGAGGCGTGTGCGAGCGCGTGTGTTAGTGTGCGTTTGGATGTGTGGTGTGTGTGTGTGTTTGTGCAGGTGCAGCGAGGGCCCGTGCGTGCCTAAGCAGCACGAATCGGAATAGGGGCTGCACATTCCGCGGATTCAGGGCTGGGAGGTGAGCGCTGGCCTGCAGGCCTAGGAAGCGGAGCACCCCTACACACACACCTCCCCACCCCCGAAGATCCGCCCGCACTCAGCCCCACCTCCACCCGCAGCAGCCCTGGGTGAGGGGCATCCCTTGCCTCCACCTGGGTATTCCGTTGCTGTGCTTCTAGTGCAGAGGCGCTGGTATGTGCTTAGCATCGGGCTCGACTCTTTCTAATCTTCCTTACAAGTCCCCTTTCCTGTCCCCACCTCTGTCCCCCTCACCCCAGTCACCTTCCAACCTTTCTAAGTGCCTCCATCTCACAACTTGGAAAAGGGCATGAGGCCAAAGACCCCAGGCGCCCCTTCTTGGTCATGGTCCGCAGGTTGAATGGGGTCCTTCTCCCTGACTTTAGGGCTGGGTGTGTGGTACTGGGAGCAGGACGGATCTGGCCGAGACTGGCTCCCCACCCCCACCCCTCAGGATTAGGATTCTTCCTAGGGAGCTCAGAGGTGGAGTATAAATCAGTATAGATCGTTAACAGGTGCTGCATGTCCAGCTCTGCTCCTAGCCTGCCCTGTGATAAGATTCAACCCCAGACTTCACACAGATGAGCCCTAGCCGCCATAGGGAAGCCAGCCCCCCTCCAAACCTTAGAGGCTAAGGTGACCCAGCCAGAACTGGCACCCAGGTCCCTAAGGCACAAGCTATGATCTTCTCTCTGTGCCAGAGGGTGGAGCAATCAGCCAGTGCTGAGGGAAGCTAAGTGTTCAGGGAGCAGGGGAGACCTTCCTGGGAAGCTCTGCCTTGGCAAGGGAGGGGGGATTGAGACCTCCCATTATTCCTTCTGGTTCTCGCTACAGGCTTAGTGTCCAGGGTGGAGTTGAAGAAGACCAGGTGTGGGGTATGGTAGGCCCAGTGGTTGCTGCCACTGCCCCAGGCTGGGTCAGAGCTGGAGCCTGGGTGGAGTCCGCCCTGAGAGGCTTCTCTTCCCATTGAGAGGCTGGTGGGCCAGCAGATAACCCTAACTCCTGAGGATAAGGCAGAGTCAATACCAGGCGGGGCCATCCTTGCCTGGGAACCAATAGGTTCATCCACACAGGGATTGGGGAAAGTTCAGCAAGGTGAAGAGTCTTATAATCGAAACCATGAAACAGACCACAAGCAAAGCACACAGAGATGAGAGGCTGCATGCCAGTCTGGAAGGGGGGTGTGTCTGACAAGGGCCTGCTCTGCTACTCTGGGGGAGAGGCTGCTGGGGAGGCTCCAACAGGGAGGGGCCCCACTTCCTCTCTCTTCTCCTCAGCACCTCACCCGGGTGTGACAGGAGAGGAGAGGATCTGTTTGGAGCAGGAGTGGGAGGTCCAGGGGGACCCTTACAGACCCCACTGCCGTGTAGAAGCAGGTGGCTGCCTCCGGGGTGTGCCCCAGTGAGGTGGGGCTTGGGTGCTGCTGGCGGGAAACCTGTGGCTTTCGGTGGCACATCTGTGGGCGTTTCGGAGGCCTCTTCCGTGTTAACCTACCCCGCTTTCCCGGATAGCTCTCGGGATGACACCGAGTTCCCATCCCGCAAAAGGAAGTCTTCCTTGGCGCCCCAGACAGTGCTAACAGACTACCCTCCACCACCGTCTTGCCTGAAGGACCTGTCTTCTTCGTCCTCGAGACTGGCTCCTTGTCTTCCTACTTGCCCGTGCCCTTAAAGCAGAGAGCTGTCTTTGCCTGTGGTTCAGTTTCCCCTCGTGAGGCTAAATGCTGCCTTGTCACAAGAGACTTAGGGATGCTGCTGCTGACGTTAGCTCTGGTCACTCTGCACTTATAGGAGGTGTTTGGTAGCCAGTCAGCAGCCATTGTCAGTGAATCCCCATCACTGAGGAAACAAAGAGGTGGACAGCAGTGGTTTTTTTTCCACTCCTGACTTTAGTGAATGAGAGGACCTGCTGATCACTGTAAGGCCCCTGCTTACTGTTCTCTGTCAGACTGGCCAAGTCCTCTGGCCTCTCCACATCCCCCTTATCCCCGGGGAGAAGCAGGGGTAGAGCAGCTGAGGGGCAGCCTACATATGTCTTGCAAAGGCTCATTGGTGTGAACCGTGGCTGTCCCCAGTTACAGACAGCGGGCCTGTCACTCCTTCTCCAGTAGCCCTGTAGGTTGTGCAACCACCGGCAGGCTATCTGTAGCTAGTCCGTCCATTGAGCCTTCCTCTGCCTTATCTCTCAGTGCCTGCGGGGCCCCTTCCAACTACCCAGGTCCTCAGACAGCCTCTCTCCCTATCGTTTCTTGCTTTCCTACAGTTCCCTAAGGTCCCCAGGCTTGACCTTCAAGGCCCCCACCTCTGTAGTGTGGTCTCTGGGTTGTGGTGCCACCCTGGGGTTGCCTCAAAGCTGGCGGAACTGGTAGCTTCCTTTCAGCCTTAGACCCTGTCTTTCCTTGCTCACTAAAAGCAAAATGTGCCGCATGCCTTTGGGGTACCAACCTGAACTTCATGAAGCCCATATTTGAACTCAGGTGTGAGTTTGTAGAGTGTTTGCTACCCAGCAAGGGTTGAGTTACCATGTCCTGCTGTCATTTGCTGGGACAGTTGTCCTTGGGACCCCAGACTTCCCAGAGCTGGTTGTGAGAGTAGGGAGACCACAGACTCTGTGGTCTTGTGTCTCTGTGGAGCGTGTGGTCAGGTACAGAAAGTGCCAGTGGCCAGAAGAGACCAGGCCTATTCATGGGCACCGGGTTACCCATCTCCGTCAGGCGTACACAGGTGTGGGGGAGTCTGCTCATGTCTGCTCTCGTACCCTCTGACCCCTGCTGGGTGACCTGCCAGTCAGCCTGAGGTAGGGACTCCATGACTTCTCACTAGTAAGGGTAACAGGGAACTTCATGGTACATTGGGGGGCAGTTGGAGCTGTGATGTCGCCCTCCTTGGAGCGGGAGGGAACACTTAGGCTCCATCACTCACTCACCCTGTCCCCTGGTCCTCATCTTCGCTAAACCCCAAATGCCAGAAAGTCAGTGGCTTAAAACAGCGTGGGTTTATTTCCACTGTCCTCGGATGTCGAGGTGAGCCATATGGGACGAACACCCAGCCTAGATTCTTTGGGGGGGCTCCAGGGGAGAGTCTGGGCCTTGCCTCCTCCAGCTGCTGGCATTCCTTGTGACTGAGTCACCCCAGTTTCTGTTCCTCTCTGTTTTCCTCTTCTGCCCTCGAACCTCCCCCGGGCCTCCCTATCCTCCTGCTCTTATTTAAGTTTTATATTGTTTATCTCTGTGTGCCCGTGAGGTTTGTGTCTGTCTATACCCATGCCGTGGTTGGCGAGTGGTGGTCAGAGGGACAGTGTGTGTGGTTGTTTTACACCGTCTGTCTTTACGTGTGTGGTGGGCAGCAAGTGCCTTTACCTGGTGAACGGCTCATTGGCCGCCCCTTCCTGGTTTTTTGAGCCAAAGTCTCCTGTAGGTCAGAATAACCTAGACCTTGGACTCCTCATCCTCACGCCTCTGCCTCCAGAGTGTTAGGGACACCAGCGTGTGCTACCACATGTGGCTTCATTCGTTCATTCATTCTTCATTCATCCATTGTGGGCAGCGGTGACAGACGACCCCAGAGCCTTGTACATACTGGGCAGGCACTCTGCCACTGAGCCACATGCCCAGCCCTGCGTCTCTCTTATGAGGACGCTTGCTTGCTATTGCCGTTAGGACACATCCAGGGTCCTCTCCCTGTCCATCTGAAAACCTTTAGTGCTACATGAGGCCCACATGAGGGTTTAAGGGTTCCCATATAGATAGCTTGGGAGCCATTATCGGCCCAGGGAAGAAACTGATTGTTTTGTCTTTGCAGACGCCCCCCTCCCCCCACCATCCCCACACCCAGCTCTCTGGTACCTACAACAGCTGGTTCCCCTATTCAAGGTCCTGGATATCTCACGAGATCACCCTCCGTGACTGAGTGTATCCTCTGCCTGTTTCCTTCCTTTCAGGCAGGCTCAGGGCTACTTTATCTCTGACCCTGGTGCCCAGCCTGAGTCCACAGAAGCCAGGACTTCGTGACATTAGGAGAGAGGTCTGTGTCCCCAGGTCCCTACGGTCACCCCAGTGACTGGATCCCATTCTCTAGGATGTGCTATGGTTTTTAGCTCACATGAGATATGCATTGCAGGTCACTGGACCCTCATGGGCACATTTTAAGAGACAAGTGAGGTGAGCGTGGTGGCTTTAACTCTAGCCCTTGGGGTGGGCAGTGGGGGCTGGGCAGTGGAGGGCAGAGGCAGCCCGATCCCTATACTCTATATAATCAGTTCCGTCCTAGGCTATGTAGTTCACACTACGTAGCGAGACTCTGGAAAATAAATAAATAAGAAAATAAAGACACAGGCCGGTGAGAATACTGCCGGGTGGGAATAGGTCTGAGGGTGAGGGGTCAGATTGGGCTTTGGTTCCCAGAGGTGAACTGCTTGGCCCTTCCTGGCCCAGGGCATTTCAGGCCCAGCTTGCTATCTGGAAGCTCAGTTTGTCTCCACCTGGGCATGGAGAGGGGGCACTGGCATCCAAGGCTGCTATGGGCAAGAACTGCACTCATTGATAGCCGTGCACAGGGTCTGGACATGTGACCAACATGTTACCCAGTCTGCCATCCTAGGAGGCAGTGTCTCCCAGGAAGGAGCCCAGAGCACTGTGTGTGTCCTGTGAGCCGTGGCCTGCTTTCCGTCCCCACAGCCAGCACCATGCCCTGACAGTCGCTTCTCTCCAGTGTGGCCGGGTCTCCTGAGTCTTGTGTGTGCCTCCTTGTCTCTTCTGCCCCCTGTAAGTCCCGAGCCTGGCTCTCAGGGTTTGCTTGTTGCTACTTCCTTCTTCCCTTTCCCCCACACCCATCCTCCAGCCTGCCCTAACTGGTTTCTCCATCCTCCTCCTCCTTGCCCCCCCACCTCTCTGAAGCCCTCCTCCTTCCCAGAGCAGGCTCGTTGGCACTCCTGAGGTCCCCCCGCCCCCCTCCACCATCTGATCTCTGGAGCACAACTTTTTCTGACTCTTGCTTCCCCCTTGGCCAGACACAGGGCAGGTGTAGGGGTGGGACCCTGGGGAAGAGGTAGTGGGTAGAACCCAGCTCTTACATAGAACAGGCTCCTGCCTCTGCCCTCTTGGCAGGGGAAACAGTCCAGTCTGTTTCTAAAGCTGGAACTTGAGTTGAGAAAGGGTACCTCAATTTCTCCACCTGAGAAATGGGTACTATTACTCATTGGGTTTTAAACCCTCAGTTTTAGAAGGAGGTGGAGTTAGGGTGATAGCCTACCCATGCAAAAAACAGGGGTGGGGGAGCAGGGGAGATGACTGTCCTGGTGACAGATCGATCTATCAGGTTGGAAATCAAAGCAGTCTCTGCCCCACCATCCATGGTAAGAACCTGTAATCCCGAGAGGGCAGAAGCTTGCCTGGGGTCCCATGACGAGATCAAGCCTCCTTTTATTAGATTGTCTATCCTGATGGGGAGTGAGTGGCACCTGTGTCCTGGGCCTGAGCATCCCGTCCCCGCCCACCTTGGTAGGATACACTCTGCTGCTGGGAATACAGGCTGCATCTGCCGCACCCCCACTCCATTCCCGGCTCAGTGTCAACTCTACAGCATGTGGTGCTGGGCCGTGAGGGTGTGGAAGGACCCCCTGCCCTTTGCTGCCCAGGCTGAGGGCTTCCCTGCGAAAGTGAGTCTTTGAGAACTCAAACTGTGGCAAATTAGTCGCCAAAGCAGAGCCCATGCAGGAAGCCTCTTCGGGTTCTTGGCCACATTTTCAGCTTCTTCCTGTCACTGCCATCGGCCTGCAGGAACCCAGGGACTGAAGGACTCTTCCCCCAACCCCACCCCATCTCAGCAGCCTTCTGGTTCCAGAGGCCTCCCAGCTCCTGCCTGTTTATGCCACCTTCAGCAGGACCTAAGTCCCAAACGAGGAACAGCTGTGGGGTCAGGTCTGTGACTCAGGCCACACAGACAGAGCCAAGAGAGAACTGGTTTCTCGCTCTGCATGTATGTGGAGGTGTCCAAGTTCCCCAACCTCCACCCCTTAGGGCTCAGACTCTGTGATCCATGCGCCTGGCCCTGCCCTGTGTGGCCTTGGTGGCAGGGGAACAGGGGTACCTCCTGGCTGTTGGTGCATCAGAAGCTCACTGTGGAGGGGGATTGGACACCAACAGAAACGATAAGGGGAAGGGAAGGAGAAAGACAGGATTTCCCAGTGTGGGTGCCAGCCTGCCTGGCGTTGGCCGGGTGACTCATTTGGGCCTGGCCGCCTCAGCTGCACAGCCAGAAGCCTCTACAGCCAGAAGCTGGGAGCCTGGAACCCTGGGTGGCCTAAGCCCAGCTTTCTCCATCCATCTGCCTTCCTTCCTCGGCAGAGAGAGAGAAAGAGAGAAAGAGAGAGAGAGAGAGAGAGAGAGAGAGAGAGAGAGAGAGAGAGAGAGAGAGAGAGAGAGAGGCCTGGGCTACAGCTTTGGAGGGACATAGAATATAATTAAAGCCTCCGCTCACGCTGCTAGGGATGGAATCCTCACACATGCTAGTCCCACACTCTAACATGGAGACACATACCACCATGCTTCATCTGAAAGAGTAATCAGCATTCTCCCTACCCTGCAACCTTCCCTGCTCCTGGGAGCACTGACCACAGTGTGCCCTAGTGCCCGCCCCCGCCCCGCGTGTGCCCAGAGCACTGGTTACAGCCTGTCTGCCACCCTGGGCTCCTCTTTACCTGTACTGCCTGGAGGGTTAGCAGTTCTGAGTATACCCAACTGGAAAGCAAAAATAGTGCCATAGTTTGGGTCTGGATTGTACCCTCAAACCCCCAGCGAGGTGCTGTTGACTACTGAGGAGCCCTATTTCTTCCTCCTGCTTTCACTACGAGCCACTATGGGTTGTGAGGTTCTGACTCACCTCGAGGTCCCCAGCGTTGCCTCCAGCCCCACGCTGGAGGTCGGAATGTTATGGGTTCGCCCATCGCTTTTTGGAACCACAAACTGAGTCACTGTTAACCTTGTCTCTCTGGGAGTCGGTTATCTCTGGTGTTTATCATAGTCACTGAAAGCTGATTGATACAGTCGTCATTAGAGGTGAGTTACAGCTGCTTTTTAAAAATTCATTAATATTGTTTTGTTATTATTAGTGTGTGGGAGTGGGGGGGTCATGTCCCAGCAGGCATGTGGAGACCAGAGGACTACTGTGAAATCAGTTCTCCCTCCCTCCCTCCCTCCCTCCCTCCCTCCCTCCCTCCCTCCCTCTCTTCCTTTATGTGGGTTCTGGCTGTTGAACTGAGGCTGTCAGGCTGTACAGCAAGGCTCTTCACCCTGAGCTATCTCACTGACCCATGTTTGGGCTTTTTCAGACAAGACCTTATGTAGCCCAGGCTAGTCTTGAATTTCCTACGTAGCAGAGTCTGGCCTTAAACTCCTGATCCTCCTGCCTCTAATTTCCTAGTGTTGAGGTTGCAGGCTACACAGCACCGTGCCCACTTCTCACACCTCTGGGAGCCACACTAAGTGGGCACCGTGCCAACAGAGCAGCACCTCAGTCCCTAGTTCACAGTTCCATTTGTCTGCTGCTGACATTCAGGTTGTTCCCATATCTGTGGTGAATTCAACTGTAGTGACCATGGCCTGCGGACATCTCTTCAGCATGCTGATTTCATTTCCCCAGGATACGGACCCAGGAGTGGTATTGCTGGCCGAGGCTAGTTCTATTTTAGATTGTTTTGTGAGTGTGACAGGGTTTTAGTATATAGCCGAGGCTTGCCCAGAACCCATGGTCTTCCTGCCTTGACCTCCCCGATGCTAGGATAGTCGAGGCTTGCCCAGAACTCACAGCCTTCCTGCCTTGACCGCCCCATGCTAGGATAGCCGAGGCTTGCCCAGAACCCACCGTCTTCCTGCCTTGACCGCCCCATGCTAGGACTCTAGGCGCGTACATGTTTGCTGCAGTCTGTGGAGGCTGCACATCTTACCCGCTTTGTCTCATTTTTCAAGGACTCTCCCAGGTGTGAGAGAGCACGTCTTTTTGTTTTGATTTTCTATTTCCTCGTGGCTACTGATGCTGAACTGCTGTTTGCGTCCCCGATGGCTGTTCATGTTTCTTTTTCTGAGAAACACCTCTTTAGGTCATTTGCCTGTTTTCCAACTGAGCTTCTGCTCCACAGGGCTGCCCAAGTTCCTTATTGTGTTAGAAAATTAGTCTCTTATCTGAAGTGGGCTTTGGTTCTGTGGGCACTCGGTGCTCCGTGGACCACTTCCTGCGTGTGGAAGTTTTTTAGTTTGAAGTCAGGCTGTTTGTCTACGTTTGCCTTTGTTTCCTGTGCTTATGGGGTCATAGCTGAAAAATAAGTGCCCAGGCTAATATCGTGGGGTTTCCCATTGCCTCTGACAGTTTGACAGTTTCTGGTATTTGTGTTTGAGCTGGGTTTTGCATATGTGAAGTTAGGGTATAATTAATTCTGTTGCATATGGGTTTCCCCTGTTCTCAACCCATTGCCTGGAGTCTAGACCCTTTTCCCAGGGGTGATGTGAAACCTTTGCTGAAAGTCAATGAACTGTAAACATGTATATAATCGTCTCACGCCCCAGTGCCATGATGTTTGGATGGTCATGTGTGTATGTGTGTGTTTGTATGTAATCCAACACAAGCTGGAGTCAATGCCTCTGTAAGATCTGACTATAGGGCGCTTTCTTAGTGATTGATGTGGGAGGGCCCAGTCCACTGTGGGTGGGGCCGTCCCTGAGCTGGTGGTCCTGGGTTCTATAAGAAAGCAGGCTGAGGAAGCCATGACGAGCAAGCCAGTAAGCCGCATTCCACCACGGCCTCTGTAACAGTTCCTGCCTCCAGGTTTCCTGCAGTCTTTGAGTTCCTGTCCTGACTTCAGTGATGAACAGCAATGTGGGAGCAAAAGCCAAATAAACCCTTTGCTCCCCAACTTGGTTTTGGTCATGGTGTTTTGTCATAGCAATGGAAAGCCTAACTAAGACCACACACACACATTTGGACTGGATCTCATGTAGCTAAGGCTAGTCCTGAACTCCTAGTTATTCTGCCTCTATCTCCTTTGTGCTGGTGTTACAGGGATGCATCTCGCACCAGCTTAATTCCAGGAGTGGGGGATATTTGTTTATTTATTTATTCATTTATTGCGATACAATCCTATGTAGCACATTTGCTTCATTTTCTGGGTAGGCAAGGATGACCTTTAATTCCTGATCCTCCCCGCTCTGTCCTGAGAGCCAAGATTATAGGCATGGACCAACACACTGGGTTTATGTGGTGCTAAGGGCAGGGCCCAGGGTGTTGCACAGGCTAGACCAGCACTTTACCCACTAAACTGTGTTCCTGGCCCCTGTAGTATTTTTTTTTCTACCAACAATTTGACATCTCTAACTTTGTCCTTTTTGCTCAAAATTGCTTAAGCTATTCAAGGATCCTTTGTGGTTCTCTATGAATTTTAGGGTTCTGTTTCTCTTTCTGTGAGGAGCGTCTTCAGAATTATGCTGAATGGGATTGTAGGATAGTATCTGCTTTGACATTATTTCTTTCAGTGCTTAGCGTGGAGTATCTTGCCTTTTATTTGTGTCTTCCTTCATCTTTCTCTATGTTTTACAGTTTTGTGTGAAGGGTTTTCACCTCCCTGTTCACATTTTTTGTTTTGTTTTGTTTTTCGAGACAGGGTTTCTCTGTAGCTTTTGGAGCCTGTCCTGGAACTAGCTCTTGTAGACCAGGCTGACCTCGAACTCACAGAGATCCGCCTGCCTCTGCCTCCCGAGGGCTGGGATTAAAGGCGTGCGCCACCACTGCCTGGCTTCACATTTATTCCTAAGTATTTTACTTTGTTTTCTTTCTGTAGCTGCTGTGGATGGGATGGGATTCTCTCAGTTTCGTTTTTGGGTAGTTTGTTGTTAGCACAGAAACACAGCTGAGTTCTAAGGTTATCCACCTCTTTTTATCCTCCTTATTTTATTAAGTTTTGAACATTACTGTTCTATCTGATTTTGGGGGGATTTATCACTAAAGGACGCTGAGTGTTCTCAAATATTTTCTTTACTTCTGACAAGAGGATTGTGCCGTCTGTCCCCTATGCTCCTAACTCCAGGTTTTTCTTTTTCTTTTCTTTCCTTTCCTTTTCTTTTCTTTTCAAGACAGAGTTTCTTTGTGTAGCCCTGGCCCATCTGGAACTGTCTCTTGTAGACCAGAGCAATGCCTACCTCTCCCTCCCAAGTGCTGGGATTAAAAGCGTGTACCCCCACCACCCAGCAAAACTCCAGGTTTTCTGTGTTTGTGCTCCTTAGGAACCTCTGGTCTATGACTTTTTCTTTTTTATGTATGCGTATGTCTATGGGTGTGTGCACCCTAGTGCAATGCATGAAGGGACCAGAAGAGGGCATCAGATCCCTGGAGCTGAAGTCGTAGGTGACGTGAACCCCCATGTGGGTGCTGGGAACAGAACTCAGGTCCTTAAGAGAGCGGAAAGTGCCCTTGTCCTCTGCACTTCCTCTCCAGCTCCCCTGTAACTTTCCATTTTGACTTTGGTATCAGAGTGATCTGGCTCTGCTTTTTAAATTGATCTAATGAAGTCATGCAGTAAGGCCTGTTGTTTAATGCTATGCCCGTGAGCTCCATCTGTGGGGCTGTGTATAACCAGGAGTTCGTTTTCTATTGTTCTAACAGACAACAACAAAGCCCTCTCACACAGTCCCTTACAGACGGTCCTTGAGTAGTTTCTAACATTCCACATACCAGTTTTTACTGGGGTTTGACATGTCTGGGATTCCCACACTTGGGCAGTAGGAGGAAGGGAGTCAGGAGTTGAAGGTCTTTAAAAAAAAAGCTTTCAACAGAAATCTGTGCAAACATTCTTGTGTTTCTGTGGGACAGCCTCCATGTCTCGGTGTAGTGAACTAACTAGATGATGGACTATGTGTTGCTTGTACTCAGGGGGACAAAGCAGCTCTGCAGAGTCACTGTGTGGTCGACCACACCTGCTGGGTGTCAGAGCTCCTCTTGTGCTTTCCTTGTTTGGTTTCTGACGATGGAACCCAGGGCTTCACTTGTGCTAGCCCATCACTGTGCTGCTGAGCCTCGCACCCAGCCTGTGCTTGGGTCGCGTGTGAGCAGTCGGGTCGCGTGTGAGCTGTTGGGTCATGTGTGAGCTGTCGAGTTGCGTGTGAGCTGTAGGGTCACATGTGAGCTGTCGGGTCGCGTGTGAGCTGTAGGGTCGCATGTGAGCTGTCGGGTCGCGTGTGAGCTGTCGGGTCATGTGTGAGCTGTCGGGTCATGTGTGAGCTGTCGGGTCGCGTGTGAGCTGTCGGGTCGCGTGTGAGCTGTAGGCTCGCGTGTGAGCTGTCGGGTCGCGTGTGAGCTATCGGGTCGTGTGTGAACTCTAGGGCCATGTGTGAGCTGTCAGGTCATGTGTGAGCTGTTGGGTCGTGTGTGAGCTCTCGGGTCATGTGTGAGCTGTTGGGTCGTGTGTGAGCTGTCAGGTTGCGTGTGAGCTGTCAAGTCACATGTGAGCTGTCGGGTCGTGTGTGAGCTCTCGGGTCATGTGTGAGCTGTTGGGTCATGTGTGAGCTGTCGAGTTGCGTGTGAGCTGTAGGGTCGCGTGTGAGCTGTCAGGTCATGTGTGAGCTGTCGGGTCATGTGTGAGCTGTCGGGTCGTGTGTGAGCTGTCGGGTTGCATGTGAGCTGTTGAGTCACATGTGAGCTGTCCGGTCATGTGTGAGCTGTCGCATCATATATGAACTATCATGTCGTGGTGCCTCCTCTCTCTAGCCCTGCTGGTAGGATGGGATGGTGTCTCACTATGATTTGAGTTTGTGCCTCCTTGCTGATGGGTGAAGTCCAGCACTTTTCCTTCTATTTGCTGGGTGTTTGGAGGAGTTGCTCTTTCTTTTATAGTGTGCTATTTTGCTATTTTTTGTTTGTTTTTGCTAATGTTAATTTTAGTTTTATTGTTATTTTATGTGTATCGGTGTTTTGTCTGCATGTATGTTTGTGTACCACACACACACACACACACACACACATACATGCCTACTGCCTTTGGAGGCTAGAAGAAGGAATTAGATCCCTCGGAACCAGAGTTACAGATGGTTGTGAGCCACCTGGTGGGTGCTGGGAACCGAATCTGGGTCTTGTGCGAGAGCACCAAGGGCTATTAACCGCAGAGCCAATTCTCTGGCTACAGGCGTTGCTGGTTGCGGGCAGCCCCATGGCTGGAGTTCCCCTGCCGTTTTCTGGGGATTGGTTCTGTGTGTAGTGTGAGGTAGGGTCAAGAACCTCTTCCTCCCATGTGGAGAGCAAGTGGAACCATTCATTGGAACAATGGTTCTTCCCTCGTGCTCCAAGCCATAAAGCAGGTGTCCTTACACCTATGGACTGAGTAGACACTTCTGTTCTGTTCCGTTCCACTGATCTGTTTGTCTACCCTGGCAGTGTCTTGGTGACCAGGACTTTAGGGTTGGCTGCCTGACCTGGGTGTGGCTCCCCTAACTGGGCCTCTGTTGATGGCCTTGGTTGTTCTTGGTCTTTTGTGTGCTGTTGGGCTTAGGACTCAGCCTGTTCTCTGATTGTCCTGGCTCTGTTATTTCTCCTTCCAGAGGCTCCCACTCCTGACAAAGACCCTGTAGGCTGTGTGGCCTCTGCCGGCCTCCAGCCTAGTCCATCCCTGGGGCCCTATAGTCTGGGCTTAGTCACAGTGGCTGAAGGGCAGGGCCACAGTCAACTCAGCCCGGCCAGTGGGGTGTGGGCCCTCGCTGGCACACAGCCATCAGGAAGGTCAGGAGGCGAGCAGATGCTTGGTCCAGCAGGCAGAGGTGGGTGGTTCCAGCTAACTGCATGTATGTTTGGGTATCACGGGCATGCCTCGTGCCCATGGAGGCAACAAGAGGAATCTGAATCCCCTGTTAACAGTTATGAGCTGCCATGTGGGCGCTGAAAACCGAAACTCCATCCTCTACAAGAGCAGTCAGTGCTCTTAACCACTGAGCCACCTCTGCGACCCCGGTCCTGCCTCTCCCGAGCTTGCTCTTTGTAGCTGGGATGGAGTTCCTGCCACCCTCAAATTTGTTGGGATGGTTCTGTGGTTACCGAATCCCAGTGTCTCACTGTGCGTAGTGGAGATGCAGAGGTACTTTGTAAGCCCTGTGCTCAGAGCTCTGTGCTCAGAGGGGGAACTGGGAAAATGAGCCAGAGTATCCAAACGGATACAATGTAACTGGTGCTGGGCTCCTGGGGGCTCCCAATGGCCAAGGCAAGGGCTGGATTGTGTAGGAGAGGGGAAAGCCTTGAGCCCACAGCTTGAAGACCTGCGAGAAAGGCCTGACACCAGAATGTTGGGCTCCAGGGTAGAGGATGCAAGGGTGAGATTGTCAGGGAAAGGGACGTGGGTGGACATCAGATGGCTGGGAATCCCAGCCTGTCCTTAACGTGACACAGGGTCTTGTCAACTCAGACACAGCCATAAGTGGTCACGCCTGGAGCACAGCCCTGGGGAGAGAGGCTGGTGGGTCAGTCTGCGTCTTCCTGTTTATGCTTTGCTTTCGGAGATGGTGCCTGGAGATGGGAGAGGCTACGGTCTGTGACCCCTTGAGACTCTGACCCCATGGGGGTACTATGTGGCAGCAACCTCTTGGTTGGCGCGCAGGGGCTGAAGGGTTAGAGGTCAGGTCCCCAGAACAACTCCAGAAGTAGGCCAGGGTCAGCCTGCCTGTCAGGGATGAGGGAAATGACTGGGGTATGCATGGTCGAGCCTCTGGTGACCTGCTCCTGTCCATCCATGCCCTACTTCCTACCCACCCAACTCCTCCTCACCCAGTTTCTTCTGGCTACCCCATCTTTTCTTCCTGAGAGCGCAGATCCTCCCTGTAGTGTTGAGCCCTCTGTGGCCTGGCGAGTGGCCAGAAGTTTCATTTGCCGTCCTGGCTGTGTGATCTCAGCCTGCTTGCTGCTGCTCTCCCAGCCCTCTGGGCTCCGAAATACTGGAATCCAAGAGCTGATTTCTCGGCTCCCTGATCTAATTCTTGTGACTTAAATTGCTTCCTGAGCCCTGGCTGCTGAAGCCTGTAGGGCTGATGAACCTGCTTCGTGCCTAAGGGCCCTGAGGTTTTCCAGTCTCTCCTTTCTCTTTTCCCAGGCCTCCAGGGCAGAGGGAGGCCTAGGGCGGAGGAGCCAGGGAAATTAAATGGTTGGCTTGAGGCTACCCTGCAACCCTGGGTAGATGAGTGACTGCAAATAAAGAACAAGGTTTTGTGGAACGGTCATCTTTTCCTTCCCATCTCTTCCCCTCCCTGGAGAATCCTCCACCTTCCCTTCCTTTGGGCCGCAGCTCAGTTGGGGATTGTATTGGGAGCCATTGCCTAGTGCTCTCCCCTGAGGCCCAGGTGGCCACCTCAACCTGAGGACCTGGGTTCCAATCCACTGTCTCCATGGGGACATGAATAAGGTCCCTTACCTCACAGAGCCTCAACCCTCATTCTGAAAATGGCAGCAGTGTGCCCGCCATTGCTCTCAACACTGGACACAGCAAGCCTCTCACTTAGTGGCTTGCCCATGGTGGGTTTCAGAGAACAGCAACCTCATTCCTACCTTGGCGATGAAGGATAGGGGCTCGGAGAGGCTGAGCGACTTTTCCACGGTTATTACCCAACAGTTGAGTAGTTTGGCCAGGATCAGCGCCTACATCCATCCTTCTATCAAACTTTGCTCAGAAACCATTCTATGAATTCTGCCTCAGTTTCCCTCACGGTCAGCCTGAACCTCAGTGAATACCACAGTGTTGTTTACATGTGCCCCAGAATGTGTAGATTTGGGGAGGTTGAAGAAGGAGTGTGAGAGACCAGACCTCTGTCAAATCTCCTGATGGGTCAAGCCCTACTGGTTCCGGGCACAACCCCTGCTCTCCGGGGCCTTCTCTGACCATACTGATGCAGGGTGTGTCCCTTGAACTTGGTCATTGTTCATTTAGGGCTGGCTAAACAGGATTGGGAGTGTGAGGTGGGTGTGGCCTGGCCAGCCCTGGACACCGGGCACTGGTGGCCTGAGGGCTTGGTATCACCTTCCAGACACCAGGAAGGAGAGACTCTTAATAGCTGAGGCAGGTAGTCCGTACCTGTTGCCTCTTTGCCCGATAGCAGGTACTGGCTGTGTGAGCTTGGGCAGACCTCGGCCCCTCTCCCTACCACCTTTCCTGCCTGTGCTATTGGGATGTTTCTGGGAGGGGGGTACATTCAGTGGTCGGGGTTCAGCGGGGGCTATCCATGTTTGATGGTCTTCTTGCCCCCCTTTCTTCTAGGTGCCGCCTCCTCTTGTGGTCGTGGTCACCATGTTCTCCTGCGTAAAAGCCTATGAGGACCAGAACTACTCAGCACTGAAGCGGGCCTGTCTGCGCAGGAAGGTGCTCTTTGAGGACCCCCACTTCCCGGCCACTGACGACTCACTCTACTATAAGAGTACCCCAGGGCCCGCAGTCAGGTGGAAGCGGCCTAAGGTTAGTTTCCCCCCAGGGAGACTGGGTCCCCCATCCCACCGGCAGCCTCCTGGTCAGGTCCTCTAAGGCATAGTGCACTCAGGGACCAAGGACTGCAGATCTCGGCCTCCCTTCCCATGGCCATGTCGGGTGTATGTGGGCCCCGTGTGCAGTAAGATTGAAGGGCAGTTTGCTTTGCTGATTTTCAAGTCACTTCCTGTACAAGTAGAAGCATGTACTCTCATGAAGCTATAAGGATGGGCAGCAGGTGACCAATGTAGGGACCTGTACCCTGAGTGTTGGTGGCCTTGCCAGCTCCCAGCCTGGTCTAGGGCCCGTGAGTTGTATGCTTAGCAGAAATAGTTGGCCCTGGGCCATGACTTTTGGTTCTGGGTCTTATGTGTGAGGTGGGCATAGGAGTTCTGCCGAGTGGGGCTCCTTGCGTTTCCGTGAAGGGGAGGGTGCTGGAGGGCTCAATCCAGGCTTCACCTGGTGACAGAGAGACAGTCACTGAAAAGGGACTTTAGTGTGGGAAATCAGGCTTTTCCAGGTCCCTTGGGCAGGACGTCACAGCCTCCTTCATGCCTGTTCTCAGAGAAGGCGCCTCTGCTGCAGGGTCAGGCTGGGGGGGAAGTGCAGTCACACAGAGACTATTACGTTGGGGTATCGGGTCCCCTCTGGCAATGACAAAGCAGGTGGGACCTGGGGCCCATGAGGGAAGCACCCCCACCTCCTGGGCCTGGCGTGTTGGTTCTGAGGGCATGTAGAACCCTGCACGTCTCTACGCTCAGAAGCAAATAGCGGTCAGATTTATACTGTCCGGTCTCTCTGGTCCTTGGACATTTGGAGAAAAATGAAATTCCACATTCATGCCCCTCCCACCAACCAGCCTGGGGCATCACTGTGAACTGGGGCTCTTGTCAGGGAAGGGAACTGAGGCTGAGAGGAGAAGGGACCACATATTCAGGAGTGTCACTCTGGCCCTTCCCTGACACCAGATGGACCCTGAGTTCTTTGGCCTCAGACCTTGGGACTTTGGGGGAGCTTCTGACCCTGGCTTCCTTCTCCAACCTACTGATAGGATTTTGGCTTTATAACCCCATGTCTGCTTCGGCAAGACGTGGGGTAGGAGCTGGTTCTAAAAGGGCCTTTGTGAGATCCTGATTCCCAGGAGAGAGGGTGGACACCTGAGCCTCCTGCCACCACCCTCAAGGCACACTGTCCTTGCCCTGACCCTCTTCCTAAGACCGTGGACCACAGTCTGGAACGGGCTTCAAGAGGCCCAAGGCTATGCAGGGCAGGCTGGTGACTGGGTGTGACCCGATGGAGTCACTGCCCTCTCAAGGCCCTTTCCCCAGGGTTCAGGAATCCTATCTCCTCCTTCCTCCTCCTTCCTTGGCACCTGTCCAGATGCCTTTCCAGCTCCTGCTGAAGACAAAGAACACATTGCCTACCCTGGCAGGGTCACGGCACACATGGCTGGCAGCAGAGCAGGGGCCACAAGGCAGCCGCGGGGCTCCGGTTTTGGTCAGGCCTGAGCCCAGTAGGCAGAGTGTGTTCCCATGGGCATGATGCCACAGTTAAGACCTAGACTTAACTGGGGAGGGCAAGGTCGACAGTGGAGGGGAAGTGGAGCAGCCTGGGTTGGGGTGGGTTGCCAGCTCCTGACCGTTAATGTCCAGTCGCTTGGCCTCTGGCCTGAGGCAGCTGTGCTTCTGAGTGGTCCTATTTCCTGGGTCCTGGGCCTGATGCATTTTCCCTACGGCCCGTTCTGATTCCACTTCTAGAAACCTCTCTCTCAGTTGGTCATTATGGTGACTTCTCTGTTCGTAGAGATTCTCCTTAGACAGCCTCTGAGGCCGAGCCACTCAGTATCCTCATCCCTTACCCTCCCAGTCTGGAGCTTCCCAGCCTCCCAGGCCCTGGGCACTCAGTCTTCCTGTCCCTGGTTTCTCAGTCCTTCCAACCTTCCTGCCTCCCAGGCTCCCCTCTCCGTAGTCCCAGCTCCCTAGCCCCTTAGCGTCCTAACTTCCCAGGCCTTCAGGCAACAGCTTTCATGCTTCCTAGCCTCTGAGTCCAACATTCCTCTCCCAACTTCCCGCCTGTCCATCAGCCTCCCTTCCTCTAAGGCTTCTCCCGCCCCGCACCCCAATATTATGAAGAGCCTGCTTTTTGAGCAAGTCAGGCTTGACTCCAGCCTGAGGTGTCTTCTTTTTTTTTTTTTTTTTTTTTTTGGTTTTTCGAGACAGAGTTTCTCTGTGGCTTTGGAGCCTGTCCTGGAACTAGCTCTTGTAGACCAAGCTGGTCTCGAACTCACAGAGATCCGCCTGCCTCTGCCTCCCAAGTGCTGGGGTTAAAGGCGTGCGCCACCACCGCCCGGCTTCTGAGGTGTCTTCTTGAAGTGAGGTGTGGCTTTGAGTAAAGTGTCCCCTCTTTAAGTGGGGAGAATAATTCTGGCCGAGTATGGTTTCTGGAAGTTGAGGAGCTGGAGGCATCAGACACATGGAGGCAGCAGCCAGCCACCCTCATCCTTCTGGTCAGCCCCTTGGTGGGGAGCCAGAGCTGGCCAGTTTCCTGCCATTCCCCCTGCAGGGGGCACCAGGCCTGCCCTCTTTGGCGTTCCTCTTTCTACTCCCCCGCAGGCCTCTGTTGTGTTCTTTGCCACTGAGGGAGCCTCTTCCGCCTTCCTTACTGCTGGAAAGAGGAGGGGGAGGCAATGGGGGTTTCTGGGGAGTCAGGATGTGGGCAGAAGCCACTTCTGGTTCTCAGGCTGAGGGCTACAACAGTCTGGCCTCCAGCCAGCTCTCTGCCTTCCTTATGTCTGGGCATTCATTATCTTGGGAGTTCTAGATGGAATGCATGGGGATTGGTAGGAGCCCTGGGAATGTTTTCTAGTTTTGAGACCCTAGCATTCCTTGAGGCAGCCTGGTGTGCCCACTGCCCAGGATCTCACCTCATTTTGGGAAGAGTGATCTTCTCCGAGTGCTGACCACTTGGCCTGCCTTAGGAAGACCTCTGCTCTGCCTAAAACAGCCCTTTGGGTACCTTCCGCTAGTCTTCCCAGAGCGCCAGGGAAGGCCCCTGGCTGGATTGCTGAAGAAGGAGATGGGGGAGGGAGAAGGGGCAATTGCAGAGGGGGCACCATGTCCTGTGACTTTCCTGTTGTGTCCAGGCAAAGTTCCTGCAGCGGCCACTCTCTGTGACCTTAGATTCAGGAGTGGACAGGAGGAAGGATAAGGACAGGTAGTGTCTCCTGAGGGTGCTATTGCATGCATGGCTGCCCAGCTCTTCTGACCATCCGCTCCTGGCTGGGCTCCTGACTCTACACTAGCTGAAAACCTGAATTTCCTGCTCAGCCAGGAGGGGCGTGGCTCTGACCTGGTCAGACCTGGGCCAACTGGTCTGACCCGCTGAGGTTACCACAGGTTCAGAAGCTAGGGCCCTGGAGGCTAGTTGGCCAGAGGTGTGGCACCCCAACCTGGGGGTGGTTCAGTCCGCAGGGCTCACAGCAGGCCCCGTGCAGTCCAGTCTAGGGCACTTGGTTATCCCTCCTCGCCCAATCAGTATCCTCTGTCCCCAACTTGCCTCCCCGTGCCAAACACATCCCTTGTCAGAGAACTCACCGGCAGATAGAGGGACTTACATGCAAGGTGGTGCCCAGTATCCCAGGTCCAGCTCATGGTTTCCAAAACAACCAACCAGGAATCAGGAACCCAACAAAGGAAATAGATTCATTTACAGATTTGACCTCGCCTGCTGCAGTGTTAAAATCTGTAGGAAAAAGGAAGCAAAAGCCATGAAATCTGCAGACACCGATGCACCTCCGATTGGTGGTGAAGACTCATCTGTCCTAGGAACTGGCTTATCCCTAGGGGACTTTCTCTTCTGCAGCTGAAGGGATCTCCTGGAATAATTAAATGTTCTTTTAGAGCCACCACTAGTAAGATGATGTGGAAAGGACTGGAAGGTGAATGGGTGGCCTGGCACCAAGGTGGGATGTGTGTGTGTGTGTGTGTGTGTGTGTGTGTGTGTGTGTGTGTGTGTGTGTGAGAGAGAGAGAGAGAGAGAGAGGAGAGAGAGAATGAGGGGAAGGGTAGTATTCCTCTGATTGTGGCTGGACTGATTTCATCTTCAGGGCATTTGGGGGTCCTTGTTCTCTCCAACTCCCTGCTCCTCCCCCACACCTAACCCCTTCTTCCCCGTATCTGCTCTGAAGGGACCACATTCCTGGCAACCTCAACTCATATCAGGTTGTCATTAACTCCATTCATCCGGAGACTCGGGCCTGGCTGTAGTAGGGCCTGTCTCTAACTCGTGGTCAGCTAGTGACTCTTCTGGCCTACAGTGGTGGACAGGGACAGGACACCTCTTCCTCCTGGGTCTTGTTGACGCACATGGAAGGGTAGTTTTTGTCACTTATAGGATGCAACACACCTAGATAGAGGCTGGGAAGCATCTGAATTAGAATCTTAGTTCATGGCGCTGCAGGGCCTTGGACCTTGGCTCTCTCTGCCTCGGTGTCCTTATCTCTGAGAGCACTACCACCAGGAGCACCTTCCACAAGATCAGTCCTCGGAGCTATTTTTGTGATGTTTTTTCAGCGGTAGCAAAGGTAACATGTGCATCCAGGTACCAGAGGTGTCAGGTATCCTTGATCAGAGCTGGCAAACCTGAGCCTTCAGGTGCAGGCGGCATGCTCAGGGGTGGGATGGAAGTGGTTCTCTGGAATTCCATCTCTCTCAGTTTGGGGTGGGCATGGCGGGGCGGCGGGAGGGCACTCTGGAGTCCAGAGCCAGGCCGGTACAGGTGGTACAGGCGTAGTGGCAGGGAGAGCCCATTGGTGTACCCAACCATCCTGCTCTGCCCTGTCTGCTCAGTCAGTTGTACTTGACCTGGGGTGCCCCTACCTTCTGTCTGTCACAGGGCGAGATGAGCACCTTGCTGCCATCTCCCGCTGCAGCTCTGGTGGCACTGGTGGCGGCTCTCTCATTGTGAATTCATGCTACAGAGTCCTCTAGATGCGAGGCCCCGCCCCTGCCCCCTTTCGGAGCCTCCCTCTGTGAAGAGACATTGCTCTGTCTCAGTCTGGGACGCTGCATGGGTACGGTTGGCTGGAAGATAAGATTAGGAGGAAGCTGGGTGGCACCCAGAGCTTCCTGAGAGTGGTCTTGGGGACAAGAAACAGGCCGCCTGGCTGGGTTTCCTTTGATCAGAGACAGCAGGATACACACCTGTGCCTTGGAGAAGCCACCACGCAGTTTGCCCCTGGCTCCCCTATAGCCACAGCTAGAAGTGGTCCAGGCGTCCGGTTCAGTTAGTGCCCTCAGAGGAATTACCCTTTCGTTTCCTGGCTTTTTTTTTTTTTTCTGAGCAATTGAGTCCCAAACACTGTCCTGAGATCCCATTATCCCATTTTCCCTGGCAGAATACTCCACCGTCACCATGGAGGCCACACATACCCTTTAGGGCCAGCATTTGAGGACGTGGAGGAACAGAGAGGATGAGCATTGGCTTCTGTTTGCGTGTCCAGCAGCAGACGTGCAGGAATTGAGGTCTGCCTTCCAGGCTCTCCTGCCCTCTGCTGGCCGTCTGTGGAAGGGTTTCCGCTGCTGTGTTGTGACAGCTTGAGCCTAGGAACAGACCTGGAGACTCCGAAACAGGCAGAGACGACTAGCTCTAGCTCCCACGATATGCCTGGGACATTGAAATGTGACCTTCCCTGGAAAGACAGAGAGGGCACCAACTACCAAAGAAAGGGATCTTCCTTAGGCCACCCTGGGGGAACCAATGAGTTTGAGTTTATGGGGACACTTATGGTGGCTATGCCACCAAGAAGTCCCACCCCAGTTAACTGTTTTGTAGTAGTGATGAGGATCTCAGGGTGGGGGAAGAGAGGGCTCCAAAGTGATTTCTGGTCCCCTGGGCATCCGATTTCCCGCCCTCTGTCCTGCCGAGGGACATGGCCAGCTATCGGATGTCTTTAAGTCTGTGACACATTTAGAGGCAATTGCACTATAATGGGATCTTTTATGAGGTTGGCAGGCCCTCTTGAAGGTCTACTGCGTCCATTCCAAGTAAATGCCAATTGCCCTGGGGCTCATCAGCTACAGGAATGTTAAAGATCAGAGCCAAATTAACAGAAGCCTCCTGGGCCGCCAGTGTGAAGGGCCGTCAGTGTGAAGGGCCGTCAGTGTGAAGAGCCATCAGTGTGAAGGGCCGTCAGTGTGAAGGGCCGTCAGTGTGAAGGGCCGTCAGTGTGAAGAGCCGTCAGTGTGAAGGGCTTTCAGTGTGAAGAGCTGTCAGTGTGAAGGGCGAAGGGCCGTTAGTGTGAAGAGCCGTCAGTGTGAAGGGCTGTCAGTGTGAAGGGCTTTCAGTGTGAAGAGCTGTCAGTGTGAAGAGCCATCAGTGTGAAGGGCCGTCAGTGTGAAGGGCCGTCAGTGTGAAGGGCCGTCAGTGTGAAGAGCCGTCAGTGTGAAGGGCCGTCAGTGTGAAGGGCTGTCAGTGTGAAGGGCTTTCAGTGTGAAGAGCCGTCAGTGTGAAGAGCCATCAGTGTGAAGGGCCGTCAGTGTGAAGGGCTTTCAGTGTGAAGAGCTGTCAGTGTGAAGAGCTGTCAGTGTGAAGGGCCGTCAGTGTGAAGAGGTGCCACCACGTGTATGATGATGATGGTTCCTTCAAAAGGGCGAGGATGGGGAGGACAGGCCAGGGGGCCAGGGGACCAGCGGGCCCAGGGGGCCAGCGGGGCGGTTCAGCTGATCAGGCAACTGTTATTTGAGTCCGGGCCTGGGTTGATTCCAGCGCCGTTTAAAGGTGGAAGGAGAAAACTGAGTCTACGGAAGTTGTCTTCTGACCTCCACACGTGTACCCGTGCACACATGTGCTTCATCACACATGCTCCTACAGGAAGGATACTAAACTAATGCGTTATTTTTTAAAGGAAAAATATTGAAATAGGCGTGCTATCTGCCTTGTTTTGTTTTTACCTGCTCCGCCTGGCTACGGAAACGGCTTCAGGTAAACTTAGTGAATGATCTCTCCACTGTATATGATCCTCATTTCAGGGTGTATCCCAGCAATACGCCCAGCCCTGCATCGAATCTGGAGTGGGTGTTAATTACAGCCCACTCAGGACAAGATTACTCTCAATATTTTTCACCTACATGGCTCCATTTCCTGATTCATCCATTACTCCCACCCCCGTGTTTTCAGAGGTTGTCATGAATCAAGGTCCTTGTGACTCCATCAAAGCTCAGGTGTTCTGCATCTCAGCAGGGGAACAAAAGACCCACAGTTCACTGTGGGGCCTCAGGTCCCTCCGCCTAGCCCTTACCTGCAGGGAATTCCCACGCCAAGTAGCCCCTTCCCCCTGCAGCACTGGGTGCGGCAGTGATCACTTGCACCTCCCCCACCCTTCACCCCTTTGGGGAACAGTTGTCCTTCCGGGGGCTCCCAAACACAAATCTGACTTTCTCATCCTTTAGGGTGGCCATTTTCCTCTGGGCTCAGCCTCAGCTGCTTGCCTTGTCCTAGCCAGAGCCCAGTGGCTGCCACCACAGCCTTCTTTTTTTTTTTTTTTTTTTTTTGGTTTTTCGAGACAGGGTTTCTCTGTGGTTTTGGAGCCTGTCCTGGAACTAGCTCTTGTAGACCAGGCTGGTCTCGAACTCACAGAGATCCGCCTGCCTCTGCCTCCCGAGTGCTGGGATTAAAGGCGTGCGCCACCACCGCCTGGCTACCACAGCCTTCTTGAAATCTAAAATAGAATTAAGAATTAAAAATTAGCCGAGTGGTGGTGGCGCACGCCTTTAATCCCAGCACTCGGGAGGCAGAGGTAGGCGAGTCTCTGAGTTTGAGTCCAGCCTGATCTGTACAGTGAGTTCCAGGACAGCCAGGGCTACACAGAGAAACCCTGTCTAGAAAAACCAAAACCAAAAAAAAAAAAAAAATTAAAAATTAAACAATTTTTAACTTTTTTCCAAAGGTTGGTTACTCTGGAACCTCCCCTCAGGGTATGCCTCAGCCTGATTTTCCCTGGGCACAGAAAGTTCAGGCTCGGTTGTTAAGTCTGAGGGCCCATGAAACTGTCACATCAGTTAGGAGGCGTGTCACTCCCCAAACCAGGGATGCCCCACCCGGCTCATTTTTGGTTCAGTCTGTTCTCTGTAGGTACCACTGGGTGTGGGATTTCCTGGGGGTGTAGCCGCCTATGACCTGCCCCGCCCCCATAACTCCATTAAGTTCACTGGTTCACAGGGTTTGGCTTGGACAAAACCCTCTCTTTGATCTGCTCATGCCCTGTCTATCTTGGGTGAATAGAAGTTTCTTCACATCCCCCAGAGAAAGTCGCACACCCAGTGGACTGTCACCTTAGGGCATAGCAATTACAGACTCAGGGGTGGGGAGCCTCATGAGGGTCATGTGATGATTTCTCAGGGTCTTCTAGCCTCTCTCCTGCCGGCCTCCCAAGGGGATGCTTGAGTTAGCTCATGGGTTATCACAGCTGCTCGGCTTCAAGATGGGGACGATCTTGTCGAGCCCATTAAACAGGCATCGTCCTCAACCTCTCATCTATGAAGTGGGCACAGTGCTGGGTTCTCGGGGCCAGGGGGGGTTGTCTGAGTTAAAAGGCTCTGTCTCAGTGCGAGGCCTCCCCGCCCCGCCTTCCTGCCCCTCAGCTCAGGTCTTCTCAGTTCATAGTCTCTAAGGAGGCGATGATGGTGTGTCTAGCTGCCTTCCTGGGCTGGGCATACTGTGGTGCTATCTGCTCCCTCAGAGATCCACCCACATCTGACTCCAGCCTGGGCAGGGTGTCCTGTCTGTAGGAGACAGGAAGCTATGCTTTTGGCGTGTGTCTCTTGGTGCAGAAGCCAAAGCTGCACTTTTCCCACTCTACAGCCCTGCCTTGGATCTTTAAGGGCAATCGCGGAGTGGAGAGATTGGAAAATTAGACCAAGACCGAGGAACTAGGACGGGTAGGGCCTGAGTCCTGCCAGACATGACTCCGCCCAGCTGCTGCCCCCGCCTGGTTCCTAGCATCTCCTGTGTCCCCGTGGCCATGCCTGTGTATCTCCGTGGAAAATTAACAGAATTTCTGCCCCACGCTGGCATTCATATGACCTGCGTTCCAACAAGTCCTGCCTGTCTTTGAGCTTCTGTTCCTCGTCCTTATAATGGAGTAGCAACCCCATCACCACCTGAACGTCCTCATTTTCTACTCAGCGTTAGTCCTTTTGGGGCTTGTCATTTGATTGCTTCACGACTGGCCTTGAGGGCCGGCTGCACGGGGAGATCTACTCAAGGCAAGAAGAAGGTGGTAGGGTCCAGCAAGCCGAGATCTTTCTTCAGCTGTCAGTTCACCATAGTGGAAATGCCCTCTGGCCGAGAAGGGAGACACAGTCCAGGCAGGACTTTGGGATATGGTTGGCCATGTGGAGAGAGAGGGCAGAGAAGCTCCTATGCCCCCAGGTTCTCATGCTCTTCTCTCCCTCCCTGCAGGATATCTGCGATGATCCCCGCCTCTTCGTAGATGGCATCAGCTCCCATGACCTGCACCAGGGCCAGGTGGGCAACTGCTGGTTTGTGGCTGCCTGCTCGTCACTGGCCTCCCGAGAGTCCCTCTGGCAAAAGGTAAGGTCTGGGGAGCAGCAGCTGCAGGGGCTATCAGCCCGTGGCGCTCACTGCCAGGAAAGTGTGGCATTGGGAGGCTTGTGGGGCTTTCTGAAAGCCTGCTGCTGGGTTGGGCTGGGCCTCAGCAGACTGGCCTTCCCTCGCCTGTTTAGCCTGGGATCCTCAGGGTAATTCCCAAGGTGATTCTGATGTGTCCCCTCTCCAACTACTGAGGGATGAGGGACCGTGGAGCAGAGGCTACCCCTGTAACGTGTGCATACTGCCTGTGTTATCCTCAGTTTAGGGATACCACTCAGCGCTCAGTAACTGCTGTGTGACACGGGCCAGTTGCTGGCTTTTCCTGGGCCTCAGTTTTCTCAGTTGTTCATCAGAGTGTGGTCTAGACAGCTCCATGTTTCATGATTTCCGGATTCATGCTGTTGATGTTCTGGGCCAAGGGCAAAGGTTTGGGGATTGATGGAATGGGTCCCTGGCCTGCCTCTTGAACCTTCTTGGCAAGGCTCAGCAGGATACCTTAAATATAACACTTGGAACTACTTTCCCAAGGAGGGGAGGCCATTTTCAGTTACATAGTGAGTTCAGGACTAGTCGGGATGTGTGAGACCCTGTCTGAAAGCCATGAAGAAGAAGGAGGAGGAGGAGGAAAGAGGAGAAGGAGAAGGAAGGGTAGGAGGAGAAGGAGGAGGAGGAAGAGACACTGTTTTTATAGCACCCCTGGCAGGGTAGCTCTCGGTCAGTGATGGCCTCACTGACCTATTTGGCAATAATTATTATCCCTAAACATAAGCATGTTCCAGGTGTTCCAGGCAGGGGAGATGGCTCAGTAGGCAAAGCCTTCAAGCCTGAGTTTGATCCCTATGACCCCACTGTGGAATAAGAGAATATACTCCCACAAGTTATCTTCCTGCCTCCATATAAATAAACAAACAAACAAACAAGTAATTGAAACAGGATGCAGGAATAGGATACGTTTTTTTCTTGCTTTCCTAGGCATCCATCAGCCATCAGAGGGAGCTGTGTCCTTAGCACACCCAGGCCTTTGCAGGGCTTCTATCCTCCTCTCCTGTCTCCTGGAGAGTCTGGGCCCCTAGCCACCCAGTAAGTGTCCCTGTCAGAGTCATGGCCCCTGCACACTGTGGGCCTTTGGTACTCAGAGCCCACTGCTATGGTGTACAGGGGTGGGAGTCTATGCTGGACAGCCCAGACTGGAGGGCGAAGAAGGGTGTGTCTGTTGTGGGTGTCAAGGGCTGGAGAGAACTCAGCCCGGAACCATCCACCATCCCATCCACCATCCGGGTGGAGGACTGGTCCTCAACACAGCAACCTCCAGCCCGACTCTGAGCAAGGGCTGCACGGCCTTGGCTTGCAGGCATGTGGGCCCTGTGTGTTGCTCCACCCTGCCCTGTAATTGCCTGTTTATCCGAGTCTCCCCTCTAGAGGTGAACTCCCCAGGGGCAGAGCTGGCCCAGTCTGCCCCTTCTTGCTGAGTCTGGTGCGATGAGCAAAGGTTGGGGAACAGAGGGCTGCCCCACCTTGAACCCAGGACATCCCTGTGACTCTGAAGCTGACCTTGGTGTCCATTTCCCGTGGGTCTCTTGATGGACTGGAGCCTAACCAGGTCTGGCAATGCATTGTCAAGGAAGATCCTCACCTTGCTGTCCCACCGACTTGGCCTCACAGCTCTGCTCCCTGTCTAGCTGATGGAGAAGCTGGCCTGCTTCTCATCAGTGTGGAGCCTCCACCTGATTCAGGACTGAGACTCCATCCCTGGTAGTCTCCCAGGCTGACCTCGAGGAGTTTGGCGGTGGGGGAGGCTGGGCCAGGGTTGGATGCGCTAGGCTGATTGAGGTCCACCTCCGGGAGCTGCTGTGCTGACAGTCCCTGGTTCATGCGAGGAGGCCCTGGGGAGCTCATTACGGTGCCTTACATCCCCTGCGGTCCCCACTGACTGGTCCCTGTTTGTTGTCACCCTCTTGTTCTGGCCTGTTGCCCCGCAGAGCCTCCCTGACCTTCGTCTGTTTTTTCCCCTGGAAGAGCAGTAGGGGGAGTTGTGCCCCGAACCCCGCCCACCTCTACTCTCCCAGTGCTGAGTACCAGATGCTGATGTATCTTACCTGGGGCACCCCTGCCCTTCCTCTAGGAAGCTGTTCCTTTCTTTCAAGACCAGACGGAGCTGATGGGCACAGGATTCCAAGCTTGCCAGGCTGAGTCTGTTCTGGCTGTTAGTCACTGACGTTGGCTTCGGTGTCAGCCTGGCTTTCCAGGCCCCGTAGACAAATGCTGGGCACTTAGGAGTGCCCTTGCTGACACAGCTTCTCTCCCACCCTTCCCTCGTGTGTCCCACCCAATCTTCTGCTCCGCAGGGCTCCCTCTCGTGTGGGTCAGTATGGCCTCCTCCAGCTCAGTAGTTTGTTCCCTAAGTCAGATGGTGGGTCTGAGGTGACCAGGCCCCGTGAACCCACAAGTAGGATATGGTTAGGTTAAATACTTGTCATGGGGCTCAGCTTAGGCCAGATCCAAGGTTCTTTGGGAGGTGGCCTCGCATGGGCCTGCTGCCTGCTTGTAGCTGCCCAGGACCTGGGAGTAGCCAGTCAGAGTCCTGGCTGGCAGTAAAGACAGAAGTGTCCATCATGCAAAGCAAGAGTGTTGGGGTAGCGAGTGAGGCAGGGGTTGTCAGTCCTGGGCAGAGTAGAGGGTGCTGGGACCAGGCAATCTTTGTTGCCAGTTTAAATGTTTCCCAGTTTTCCCGGATTGCAGCAGAGAGACCTTGCATTCAAGGCCCACCTGGGCTATTCATTAAACCCTGTCTCAGCAACAACGAAACAACAACAATGATAAATCGAATGTCTCCCACTCTGTCCCAGCCCATGCCTCAGTTATGAATCGGTTCATTAGGAAGTGATGAATGGGGGCGGTGGAGAGATGGCTTAGTGGTTAGGAGCCCTGTCTGCTCTTCCGGAGGACCTGGGTTCCAGTCCCAGGCATGGCAGCTGACAACTGTGTGTACCTCCATGATCCATCACCCTCACACAGACATACAGGCCAAACACCAATGCAGATAAAATTTTAAAAATTGAAAAAAATAAGTAATAAATGGAGGACTTAGCCATGTCCCGGGTACACAGTATGTTCTGGGGTCTGAACATGTGAAATGCACAGGAGGACTTAGCCATGTCCCATGTACACAGTATGTTCTGGGGACTGAACATGTGAAATGCCCGTAAGGTCCACGTGCCATTCTCCACCCAGAGGCAGCCGTGTTAGGGTCTCCTCATCCTCTTCTCTGCTGGGGCTGAGGAGATTGTCTGGGGTTCTCCCTTTGTTTTCCTGCACATGTCTGCAGCCACGGGGGGGCCCCTTCAGAGCGGCCTTTCTCTCCTGCATCCCCTCCTCCATCCAGCCTCCGATGGCTCCTCACAGGGTCTGTCTGTCCAGTGGCTGGCAGAGTTGCTGCGTCCACCTCCTTCCCTTTCTGGCCACAAACGTATATCACAGTTTTTCGCTGGCTCCTCCCGCCTGCCCGTCTGTGGGTCCCCAATTACAGCTGTCACAGCTTCCTTCACCCCTGACTGCCTGCAAGGTGCACCCCCTTCCCCGGCTGACCCTGGGTCCCCTTAGGGATTAGAGAGGCTGACACCCCACCCCCGCCTTCCCCCGGGATGTAGAAGCCTGAGTGTCTGTACAGATACCAGTTTCCTCAGCCTCAGCCTCTGGCTGTCCTTGCCCGTCTGCTGTGCTGGCTGGCTACCTGGCACAGAGCGCTTGGCACCTCTGATTTCTCAGCCTTTCTGGACATCGTTAGGTCTGTGAGGTTAACACCTGCCCTCGGCCCTCGGCCCCGTCACTCTGGCAACAGCTCCATCCGTCCTCACCTTCAGCCACTTGTTACTGTACCCACAGCTTGTGTAGGACCCTTTCCCTGGTGTGCTTCTAGGCTTCTAGGTCACCTTTTGTTGTTGCCATTCATTCATTCATTCATTCATTCATTCATTCATTCATTCTGTTCAGCATTTCTGCCATTCACTTAGCTTTCGGAACATCCCCTGAGCACGGAAGCCATGTTCTTCTCACTTACAGGGATGAACAAGACAGACACACACCTGCCCTGCCAGGGTCCAGGGGAAACACAAAACAAACAAAATGAAGGCTGGGATCCAGTTCAGTGGGCAGGCACCAGCCAGCCCCGTGCAAAGCTCGCGTTTGCACCCCCACTCACGCACGTCGGCTCTCACACCGCACACTTTCTCTTGTTCACACGCATGCACGCACACTCTTTCAAGCACTTACGCAAACACAAATACGAACTGGGCTTGCCATGTGGCTTGGTCGGTAAAGGTGCTTGCCAACTAACAATCAGGGTTCAATCCTGGAACCCATATGGTGGGTGGAGAGAACCGGCTCCTTCAAATTGTCCCCGACCTCCATATGTGACCTATGGCATTTACACACACACACACGCACGCATATACGCACACACAAATGGAATGAAAATGATTTAAGATCAGAATGTCACTCTGGAAGTGCAGAAGGCATTCCTCTTCAGAGAGGAAGTTGAAGCCCCTCACTCTGTACTCCTCAGCCATATCGTCCTGAAGGCTGGCGAGCGAGCAGGCAGCTTGATTCAGCTCTTACCGTACTGGTTTCTGGGTGCTGATGGTGGCCCCAGTTTGTTTTTCCCAGTGCTGGGAACTGAATCTAGGGTCTGTCCGTGCTAGGCAGGGGCTCTGTCGAGGAGACCCTGGACGCCTCCTCCTTACCCTAAGATCCCCAACAGCGAGGCTGAGGCAGGAGGATTGCGAGGTTGAAATCAGTCTAGGTGACCCACTGAGATCCTGTCTTCAAGTAAAAGGATCAGATCTAGGGGCTGTAGTTTGGTGAAAGAGGCTTTGGGTTCAGTTCCCTGTATTGCCGAAAAAAACAACCCAAATGAAAAGCAGCTTGCCATGATGGCTCACACCTGTAAGCCCAGCACTTGGGAGACCCAAGCAGGAGGATTGCTGGGAGTTTGAGGGCAGCCTGGATAGCTACACGGTGAGACCTTGTCTCAAAGACAAACAAGCAAACATAACAAGCAAGCTATGCTAATTATCAACCCACTTGGCCTCCATCTAGCAATGCAATGTGCTTCTGTCCCCTAAACCCCTCTGATTGTTTCCAGTTACGACACCTTGCCCCCTGACTCTTTCCTGTGTGTGACATCCTGTGACAGCCACATCTCTCTATCGCCACTGCCCAGACACACTTCCATCTCTAGTCCCACCATCTGTCCGCATACACTGGCTGGGCTCTGCCTCCAGCCGATACTTGCCAGGATGTGGGTCTCCTGCTTGCTCCCTGGCCTGGGGAAGGTGTCTCCTAGGGGAGGTGGAGGATCAGTGTAGGCGGAAGGCCTGGTGGGATTCGGGTGGAAGTGAGAGCCGGGCCTGTGGCTATGTGGTGTAGTGTGTGGTAAGATGGATTGAACCACGGCTTCCAGGAGCAGAGTCAAGCAACTGTCTGGCAGGTGATTTGGGATTTGAGAGTTGCAGGTTCAGCCAGGTTGGGTCCTAGTGATGCTAAAGGAGAGGAGGATGCCCAGGGCATTTGGGAAGCAGAATTGACAGGACTTGGCAGGTGGCTCAGAGAGAATGAAGAGAGGATGAGGCACCGGTGGCCCCAAGCTGGCCAGGAAACCAGTGACGGACGGGTGCATCTTGGTGCTGCCCTGTCCCCTTTCCCGAGTTACCTCCCTGTGTCTGTACCCCTCACTTCTCTCCCAACAGCCCCATGCAGCGCTCCCTCCTTCACAAACAAGCAAGCCTCCGGCTTGTTGCTCCTACTGTAGTCAAGGTGATTGCCACAGCAGTTGACATCAGCGCTCCGGTCCCGAAGGAGCCTGTCACCCTCCAGCCTGCCTACAGCATGTTACCACCTCTGCAAGGAGCAGAAAGGAGGCAGCTGGACACACACTCCCGTCCGTGTCCCCGTTCTGAGAACTGGGCGGGGCCAGAAAGGGCCAGTGGCCAAAAAGGAGAGGCTGGAAAGGGAGGCGGGCCTTCAGGGGGCCTCCTCTCTTGGCACCTGAGGCTCCAGCCCACTTGGTTCCCTGACTTCGGGAGTGGTGGCAGTGGCAACAGCTGTAGCGCCTGGGCCATGGCAGAGGACGGGCCGCCGAAGCAGCAGCTGGACATGCCTCTGGTTCTAGACCAGGACCTGACCAAGCAGATGCGGCTCCGAGTGGAGAGCCTGAAACAGCGTGGGGAGAAGCGGCAGGATGGTGAGAAGCTGCTCCGGCCGGCCGAGTCTGTGTACCGTCTCGACTTCATCCAGCAACAGAAGCTGCAGTTTGACCGCTGGGATGTGGTCCTGGATAAGCCGGGCAAGGTCACCATCACGGGCACCTCGCAGAACTGGACGCCTGACCTCACCAACCTCATGACGCGCCAGCTGCTGGACCCTGCTGCCATCTTCTGGCGCAAGGAAGACTCCGACGTCATGGATTGGAATGAGGCCGATGCCCTGGAATTTGGGGAGCGCCTGTCTGACCTGGCCAAAATCCGCAAGGTCATGTATTTCCTTATTACCTTTGGCGAGGGCGTAGAGCCCGCCAACCTCAAGGCCTCTGTGGTGTTCAACCAGCTCTGACAACAGCCCTGGCTACCCTGCCTCTGGCCCTCAATTCCCCTTGCCTGAACCTCCTGCCACATGTATATTTTGAGGACATTCTTCTAACTGCTCCTTCTGTGCTTGACTTGGCTAGAGGCCCCCTGAGTCCTACATGGCCCCCTTTCCTGTGCTGCGGCTCACAGGGCTTACCCATGGCTCCATAGTCTAGAAGCTGGACACTGCTACTGTAGACAATAGACGTCTTTTGGGTTCGTGTGGCCAGATGGATGGACTTCTTGGGCATCTGCCATTTCTGCTTCATTGTGGTGGAGAGAGAGGGACTGAGAGACCAAAAGGCTAAGCAAGAGATCCAAATAACCAACCACTGGATTTCCTACAGGGATGGAAGACTGAGACGTGACAGGAACCGCCTTCTGGGGAACCTGGCAAGAAGGCATTTGCCTGACGGCTAAAGCTGGCATCAGGAGATGGATGCCCAGTGGCACTCTGGCAGCGGGAAGGTGCTTTTCCCAGTGTCAACATCAGCCTGCTGTGACCTTAAGGCCTTCCAGACACTGGGCAGGATTCCAGCAGGGCTTGGTCTGTCTGGCTGAGGGTGGCTGGCTTTGCAGGTCTCACTCGGGTTGCTGTGGAGAAGGGAAAGAGCATGTAGAAGCTGATCCAGCTCTAACTGCCCACACATACGTATATGTTGAGAGATAGCATGCTATATTTGTACGGATGCATGCCCAAGGGCGAACACTAGTCAGGAATAAGGCTGATTTTAGTTTAATTGTTGAGCAGTTGGTACTAGGTCCTGGGCTTGGTGGAGGTGACCCTGACTGTGTCCTCCTTGGTACAGGGCTTTCTGAACTGGGAGACTAAGGCGCAAATGGGGAAGCAGAGAACTGAGTTAGGGGGGTCCAGGGCTGGAGGCACATGGGTAAGGCTTTGGGGCAGTTATGATGTCTGATGTCTGAAGTGGGTTGAATGTTTCCAGGTGTGATGTCTAATACTGGACTGGCTTCAGAGGCTATCCAGGAAAACCCACTCCCCAGACCAACAGGGAAACAGAGGCACGGGTATCGGCAGACTCCGTCCTGCCCCAAGCCTCATTTCCTTCACCCTGTGCATGCCGAGAGCCTCCTTTTAAGGAGAAGCCTCACCTGCCACCTGGCATCAGTCAGAGGCACCTCAGTGGTGCCGCCCACTCTGCCTCAAGGCGGCCTCATCTGAGATGCCATTGCATGGAGCTCTGAAGGTAGGATCTGTCCAGTGGGTGGGCGGCCAAGAGGGCAAGCCCCAGCTCAGGGTCAGGACTCTGGAGGCAGGAGATAGGCTGTGTCGCTGGCTCTGGTGGCTATTGCTTGCAGAAGCACCTGCTAGTGCCTTCTAGACGCTGCTGACTCTAGGGAGCCATACCTAGACAGGGGCCCCACCTTTCTGACGTCTCCCTACAGCTCTCAAGACCCCCTTGGTTCACACTGCCTGTCCTTCAATTCTGTCTCACCCCGTATTCCCTGTGGGGGCTTGAGTGTCTCTGCCGTGCTTGTCACATGTCCCCAATAAAGACTGCATGCCCTCACTTCTGCAGTGCGGTGTGCCTCTGTGATGTGGTTTGTATCTCTGGCTGCAAGCCCACATCAGAAGCATTCCCTCCCTGTGGGGACCTTGCAGTTCTGAGGAACTCCATCCTGCCAACCTCCAGGATGATTGAGCAGTGAGGTCCCACGTCAGGACGGGGTTTCATCTGTCTCATCTGTCTTGGGTCTCCTGGCTGCCCTGCAGGGACCAACCCAGCCCCTGGGGTATGAAAGAGCTGAGGCTGTGCTTGGGGCGGGACCTTGGGAGTGGAATGGGTGAGGCTGACACAGGTTTAGACTGGTCTTGGTCACTGCTTGGGTGTGTCCTCTAGGAGTCCCTGACCCTCTCCTGGGTTTGGCCTTCCAGGTCAGTCCCTGGTTTTAGGTCACCTCTTCAGAACTGTGTCCTCTGACCCTGCCACTGGGGTAGCTGGGGAAACTGTCATCTTAGAGGCCCCCTCATGGCTCAGCCCTCCTCATCTCCCACATCCACTCATTTTTGGATAGGGACAATTGAGGCCCATGGGAGGAGGCCTCCATCCTGAGACATGGAGGGGTGACCTGGAAATCGGGTTCTGAGCACCTGAACCTTTGATCCCGCAGCTGTGACCTCCTGTGATGGGCTCGGGAAATACATTCTTCCACCTCTTTTGAGGACCCAAGCGTCTTAGGATGGCTTCCTACAGAGAGAGATGTCAGAGGGCTCTGTGGGTTGGCTTGCTAGCTTCAGAGCACTCCGGAATTCTCTCCTTAGCTTCTGTCACCTGGCTCCCATGTCTCATAGTGTCCAGAGATGCCCCCCCACCCCCGGTTCAGGAGCCTCTGTGTTCCCACGTTCCCCTCCCAAACTACCTCCTTCCATTTTATCCAGCCAGCCTTGAAGCTGGCCTCCGAGAAAGGCAAATTCCAGGAGAGAAATCCAGCTTCCAGCCCTTGTGAACTGCAGTGGTCTGGCCCTGTCCCCAGAGTGTACACACACGTGGATATGACCCATTCACCACGGAAACCACTGACAATCGTGGAACCAGGAGTCCTGCTGTTCTGGAGCCTCTGCCTGGCAGAGAGCCAGTGTCTGTAGCTCCAGGGCTCTGTTCTGCCTGCCAGTGACTGGCTGTGTCTGGGTTGTTTTCTACCTGGTAGTTAGCAGTGCCTCCCTTACAGGTGCTGGGAAGGTCACACGGAGAATGTCGGCGGAGCTAAGACCCTGGAAGTCACTTGTATGTCAATAGCTTCCTACAGACGCTGTAGATTATCTTGGGAGAAGGGTTGGGAGAAGTTACACTGAACAAGAGCTTAAGATTCAGAGAGGTAAATGGCATTGCCTGCGACTGCACAGCCGGCCAATGCTGACGGCAGTAGGTGTGGGGGAGGGATCGGCTGGTGCCCCAGAGAGTGGTAATGGACCGAGTTTTCTCTCATTACTATTAGGCTCAGATGTCCCAGCGGGAAGGACATCTGACCATCACACTGTGCCTAGAGAATGGGGGACCAGAGTTCTCTTGCCCTGGCCCAAGCAGTGGTGCCTGCCCTGGGCACACAGGGGTGGTTGGATGGTACGTGACTGCCTGACCTCTCCAGTCTCTGGGTCCGAGACCTGGGGAATCTGAGACCCGTGAAACCAGGCCGAGACTCGAGGAATACCACAGTGGAGGCGGGGGGGGGGGCTGCTAGTGGAGCCACAGGGAATCCCCCTGGCGGCCCCCACCCTGGCGGTTCACCAGGGTTGCTCAGAAGTAAGGTAGCCCTTGGGATCTAAGGCAGACATCTGAGCGGCTCCTACCTGTTTCCCATTCTTCACACTCATTTTCACACTTGTTCACACTACACACAGGTCCTGGGCAGTGTCACCCTTCCTGGGCTCTTGACCCCTAAACCCAGCGTAGTCGCTGCTGCCCAAGGGGGAATTCTGGTCAGGTTCTTTAGTCTGAGACGTGCTTAGGAAACTCAACACCAGAGGGCGCTCTAGGGTACCCTCTCTGCACGGTGTGGCTCACACACACAGAGACACACACACACACACGCACTTAAGGTGGGTAGTGTTGGAGGGTGTTTTTTTTGTTTTGTTTTTGTTTTCAAGACAAGGTTTCTCTGTGTAGTGCTGGCTGTCCTGGAACTCATGCTGGCCATAGACCAGGCTGAGCTTCAACTCAAAGAGATCCGCCTGCTTCTTTCTGTCTCCTGAGTGCTGGGATTAAAGGTGTTTGCCTCCACTACCAAATACATTGGAGGTTATTGATGACTCTGGGAGGGAGCTTTTCTCAGGGGCTGTCTGCCTCCCTGTCCTTAAGTTCTCAGACTGATGTATCTGCAGATACCACAGCCCTCTACAGTGTGTAAAGTTCCTGATGGCCATCTGTTATCACAACAGCCCTGGAGGTGAGGGAAGGGAACTTAGAGGCCTCCCTGTGACCAGCATTCACGTTTTCCAGTCAGCTTTGGTGCTGGGCCAGGCCCTGTACTGGGTGCTGGGAATCCGAGGAGGAACCACGTTTGGCCGTAGCCCCATTAAGGAAATCCCTAGTGCTGGGGAGCCAGGAGGGGCTGCCCAGCTGCCAAGGGTTAGCCTCTTGGGGGTAAAGGAAGGAGGGTGCAGGTTGAGCCAGGCACACAGGATGTGCCTTGGGGCATCATGAGGTGTTGTGCAGTTGTAGTGGATTTTGGTGGAGCCTGCAGAGAGGAGATGTTGGGGCAGGAGGTGAGGAGGTGAGCAGATTCCCAGGTCATGCCCTGGCGATGCCCGTGACATATAGGGACCACAGAGCATCCTTCAGAGCAGCCACTCTCAGTCTTACCGCATCTTACACCTCTCACCTCCCCACGTGAGTTCATCCGCAGATGTTGATGGGTACAAACCTAAAGGAGAAGGAATCGTTTGAAAGATATGGAGTTATAGGCTGGAGAGATGACTCAATGGTTAAGAGAGCTTGTTGCTCTTCCAGAGGACCTGAGTTCAGTTCCCAGTACTCACGTGGTGGCTCACAACCATCTGTACCCCCTGGCCTCTGCAGGCACCAGACATGCAAGTACACAGAGACATACATACAGGCAACATACCCATACATGTTAACTTTTAAATATATATAGTAAATATATTTACTCTTGAAGTAATCCAAACAATGTTTGGAATCCAAAATTTTAGATTTGAGGTTACTTAGGTATTTTTATATTTGTTTTACTTGTTGAACATTTTTAATCTGAAACCCCCAAACCCACAGATCCAAATTCTCAAATCTTCTGAACATCACATCTGTGCTCAAAACATTTGGGAGTCTCGCTTTTCCAATTAGGGACGCCTACCTTGAATCATTAAATACACAGTGCAGTTTCAAAGATAGACACTTGTCAGTTTGCTTAAAGAGAAAAGTCCTTCATAACCGTGGCTCAGTTGCCTTTGCTGCTTTTCATTTTCTCTTGCAATTTATTTGTTGAAGAAACTAGGTCATTTGTTATGTGGATTTCTCACTGGGTGGATTTTGCTGGCTGTGTCCTCATGGGGACGTTTGGCGTGTTCTCTGGTTCCTGTGCTTCTGTAAGCCAGGATTTGTCCCAGTGGCTTGGAAAGATTGATGCAGAAGACACATCTTGTCCTCTTGCCTCTCTCTCTCTCTCTCTCTCTCTCTCTCTATATATATATATATATATATATATATATATATATATATGGACCATTGTATAATGGTTTTCAGACAGGGTTCCATATATGAAGCCCACCTAGAACTTGGTATGCAGCCATGTGGAAATTTCTGGCCGTCTTTCCTCCACCTCGCAAATTCTGGGATGCCAGGCATGAGAAACCACATCGGGATTATTTGGTGCTGGGGATCCGACCCAGGCTTCCTACATGTTAGGCAAGCACTCACCAGTGAGCCGCATTCCTAGCCCTTATTAGTCCCTCGAAACAGGGTCTAGCCCAGGCGGGCCTAGAGTTCGTCTTCCTGTCTCAAACTCCCCAATCTCTGCCCTGCAGCCCAGTGCATCCATTAATTCTTCAATGGCTTCAGAATAAAAGGGACAAAATTTCACCCTTTCCTCCACACTATTGCCTGGGTTATGTCTTCAGACAGAGACCCCTTCCCTTGCGGTGCAGAGAAAGGCAGGGTAATGCTCCATTCTCTCTCTGTATTTCCCATCTTGAGAAGTCGGTCGCCGCTGCCCTTCTCCCATAGTGGCTGTTCTGAGTCTATGACCTCATGAGCTTGAACACGCTCACTGCTCAGTGCATGGCAGTCCCTTGCTAAAGCTCAGGCGCATCTACCTGTGGTAGCTTCCCGAGTCTTCTGGCCTAGATAGCGAGGCTGGGGACCTCCTTGCCTGGTGATGTAGCCGGATGTGGCCTGTGGGTTGATGTGCTTGGACCGGCCCCTCCCACCCTCACTGCGCAGCAGGCAGCACAGAGACCAAGCAGCAAGAGCTACTCTGAACCCACACTATGCCGATTCTAATGGCTTGACTCAGGAGGGGAAACTGAGGCCACTAGGGATCCTGACTCTGGATCTCCAGCCCGGGAGCCTCATTATCTGCTTCTTGGCCGACCGTGGGCTCAGGGCCAAACCCTGCGGCTGACTAATGATCCTCCCAGGTCCCGGCTTATCTCCCGTGCCCTCTGAGGGCTCCTCCTCCTTCCATTGCTATCCAGAACACCCAGTGCAGAGTCTCAGGGGAGGAGGCAGGCCCTTGGGCATGACTCTCCGCCATTGGGTACGATTCTGTATCCCTGGGCAGTTTCTCTGGACCTCAGCTTACCCATCTGTGCAGTGGGATGACCCCACCTTGTATAGGTCCCATTTTTTTTTTTTTATTCAGTGTTCTGTGTTCAGAGAAAGCTAAAGAGACAATGCAAGGGGTTAGGACAGAGGTGAAAGCCCACAGAGTTGGGTGAGGGCACAGGTAAGGAGAGGAAAGGAAGGAACTGGCGATACTGGACCATGCCTGGTTACAGACCTGGGCCCAGGTTGCTAAGCCTGTATTGGAACCCTGCCTGTGGCAGTCTTGGCTAGCGACTTCCCGGGGCATCATCCTGCATAGCCTTGGGGGGGGGGGCACAGTAGACAGCCGTGTGCCTGGCACCTCACAGGGCTCCTTCCAGAAGAGGGGTGGTAGTGCTGCTCCCGGAGTTGGCACCTTCATCTCCCTAGAGACAGCGCTCCTTTGTGTGTGTCCCCATTGATAGAGTAAGTTGTGTGAACAACACATCCCAAATGAGTGTGAGGGCGGAGGCTCCGACCAGCACAGCCTCTCGGTGAAGCTGCCGCCCAGCCTGTGTGTCTGGGCGCTGCTGTCTGAACCAGGGTGGCTTTCTTCTAGAAGGAACTTCCTGTGCTCCTGGTGGGGCTCAGCCGTACTTTTTTCATACACAGCGGAGTGAGCTGGTTGTCCTGACGAGGAGGGCTGAGTGGTCCCCCTTCCTGCCTGCCGCCTGCTGTCAGAGGACCTCTGTTTGTTCTCTTGTCCTTGGGGACACCTCTGCCAGCTCCTAGGACATCTCAGAGCTGTGGCCAGTGCCAGGGTACTCCCTATTCTCCCTCCCCTCCACACCATGGGCGCTTTTGTCCCTTCCTTTCCTGCCAGACTCAAAGCGTCTTATGGGAATGTACTATGTCTGGGTGATCTTGGTCCTCAATGTCTAGCACAGTCCAGGGCCCACCCAGGAGTTCATACAGCTAAATAACTCATCTGTCAGTTCACAGGCCTGGGTTTGAATCCCAGCCTCAAACCCAGCTCTACCTGCCTCCAAAGACCATGAGCTTTTATTGTTGTTGTTTTCCTGACGCATTAATTTTCTCACCTGTCAAGCGAAGATGGGGCCACTGTGAAAAGTACACTGACCTAGTCTGTGTCAGGTTCAAGCGTTGCAAGACGCTCTATAAATACTAGATACTAGAGTCCTAAGGGGTGTCTGTGCGTTTGTGCATGCAGTCAACATATGTGTAACACACGTGCACCTGGGCCAGGTGGATGTAAAGCAAGAAAATAGGAGGCTCCGCCCACGGGGAGCTCCGCCCATGGACAGCTGTGCCCGCGGGGCTGACACTTCAGATAGTATAGCTACTGGGGCACTTGATGTATTAACCCAGTGAAAGTATGGATTTTGGGGACGTGCTTGGCCCAGAGGCTGAGGGATGGGGTCCTTGTCTGGTCTAGAATTAAGGAGGGCTTCCTGGACAACAAAATGGCCACTGAAGGAGGAATCTGTGAGGAATGAGGGCAAGGAGCTGGCCTGGGAGCCCAGAGCAGGTCAAGACCTGCGGTCAGGTGGGAGACCCCTTAGGAGAGTGACATCATTTGTCTGTTTGCTGCTGAGTGGGGACCAGGGTGATTGTGGGTGTCAATGCCGTTACAGTGTCTGGGAGTCAGAGATGCTGAGGGGGCAGGGTGGTACTTGTGGGAAGGCAGGAGCGGAGAGGACCTGCTTAGGTGGAGAGGGAGATAGGAGTCTGGCATGGCTGCTGGCTTCCAGCTGGGGCTGCCTGGATGGCTGGGGTGGACGGAACAGTGTGAGGGAGGCTTGTGGTTAGGAGGGGCCCGAATCTCTGACTGTGATAGATACAGAACCCAGGTCCCAAGACCAGAGTGCTGACAAGTCCAAGTGTCCGTGCAGTGGTGGGCTGGAACCCAGTACTCCTGTTTCTTTGGGGTCATGCACTCCCTTTCTCTCAGGAGTCAGATGCCTCACAATGTCCTCATCTTGTCTCCCTAGGTCATCCCAGACTGGAAGGAGCAGGAATGGGACCCCGAGAAGCCTGATGCCTATGCTGGCATCTTCCATTTCCACTTCTGGCGCTTTGGGGAGTGGGTGGACGTGGTCATTGATGACAGGCTGCCCACAGTCAACAACCAGCTCATTTACTGCCACTCCAACTCCAGAAATGAGTTCTGGTGTGCCCTGGTGGAGAAGGCCTATGCCAAGTAGGTGTGGCCAGGCGGGGTGGCCAGGTGGGTTGACCAGGCAGAGCTGTCTGGGTGGGATGGCCAGGTGGGTTGACCAGGCAGAGCTGTCTGGGTGGGATGACCAGGTGGGTTGACCAGGTGGAGCTGTCTGGGTGGGATGACCAGGTGGGTTGACCAGGTGGAACTGTCTGGGTGGGTTGACCAGGCGGAGCTGTCTGGGTGGGATGACCAGGTGGGTTGACCAGGTGGAGCTGTCTGGGTGGGTTGACCTGTGGAGCTATCTGGGTGGGTTGACCAGGTGGAGCTATCTGGGTGGGATGACTAGGTGCATTGACTAGGTGGGGCTGTCTTGGTAGGATGACCATGTGGAGTTGACCAGGTGGAGCTGTCTGGGTGGGATGACCAGGTGGGTTGACCAGGTGGAGCTGTCTGGGTGGGATGACCATGTGGAGTTGACCAGGTGGAGCTGTCTGGGTGGATTGACCAGGTGAGTTTACCAAGTGTAACTGTCTTGGTGGGTTGACCAGGTGGGTTGACCAGGTGGGGTTGTCTGGGTGGGTTGACCAGGTGGGTTGACCAGGTGGATGGAGCTGTCTAGGCGGGATGACCAGACTGAGTCACTAAGCCAATGTGGACTGTTGCTGGGTGTCTGGGCCATTTGGGAAAGGCTCTGTCACAGAGAGGTGAGGGACTGGTGTCTACAGCATGGTCAGAGCCTTGGCCCAAGGACCCTACCTGCTAGGTCTGTTGGGGTGGAGTGGAAACCGAGACTATAAGGAAAGGAACTGGGAGAAGATGGGGCCCAGGCAGGCATCACGCAGCATTGGGTGCAGGGTTGACACTCGGGGCTATGGCAGTAGATCTTACCCTCGAGTGTGTATTGCCGAGCTCCCCTGGGGCCTTTCCTGGTCTGGATGGCAGACCGTGGCCCAGATGCCTGTCTTCCTCTCGTAGGACCCGGCACAGAATGAGCAAGAGTGTGCTGAGGAGTGAGACATTTGGGGGCAGGAATGTCAGCTGGTTCCAGCCAGCATGGAAGGGGTCTCTCCCTGGGTTCTCTTTCCAGGCCTTTGGGGGATGTGTGTGTGTGTGGGGGGGGGTAACAGAAAGTGTGAGAGGAATCACAAGAGTCTGCATTCAAGAGCCTACATGGAAGAGAGAAAAAGGAAAGGAAAAACAAATCCAAAAGAAAAACACCTGAGAATTTAACCCTAGGAAAGCAGAGCAGTCCCTGGTGGCCAGTGTGTTTTCACTGCCATTGGTGGGGCTGTGGTGGAAGACCTCCTGCCGGCTACGCAAGTGCTCCACCACTGAGCTACAGTTCCAGCTCTTAGTTTTGTTTTTTTTAAATAAAGTTTTATTGATTATATATGACACACACATATACACAGTACTTCTTGCTAAGCCACCAATTCATTGTCCAGTAACTACTGCCCACAATGCTATCACCATTACCTACATCCAAATCTTTCCACACACACACACCCCAGCAGAAATTCTTCCCCATCAATCAGTAACTCCGTTTTCTCTCCCTGAAGCCTGCAGAACTCTGTTATTCTTGCCTATGAACCTATCTCTCTTGGGCACCTTGTATATAGGAAATCCTGCTATATTATTTTCTCTGGGTCTGGCTTCTTTTACTCAGCATGATATATATATTTTAAAAGATTTATTTATTCATGTATTCTATGTGTACAAGTGCTCTATCTTCATGCACACCAGAGGGAATTTGATCCCCTTACAGATGGCTGTGAGCCACCATGTGGGTGCTGGGAACTGCACTCAGGACCTCTGGAAGAGCAGTCACGTGTTCTTAACCACTGAGCCGTCATATTTCCAACATCCCACTATGTTACCGTTTATTCCAGCACTTTCCGCCGGAGCTCTCAGTCATGCTTTACCTGTTTGCAGACAGACAGTTGGGCAGCGCCCCCACTCGGCTGCTGTGAACGGTGCCACTGTGATCACGGGTATTCAGGTGTCAAGTCTCTGTTTTGATTCTTTTCCAGTGTTTCCCAGAAGTTCCAATGCTGTCATGTCATGTTATGTCATGTCATGTTGAATGTCATGTGACATTCAACGGGACTCTTTAAGGAACTCTCTTATTTTATGTTTGCTTTTCATTCTTTATTTACTTTTAATTTTTAAATTTCCTCTCTCTTTCTCTGTGTGTGTTGTACTTAGGCACATTTTTGTGTGTGCATACTTGTACACGCGTGTGTAAATGTGTGCACACTCGTGGGTACGTTTGTGTCTGCATACTTGTACATGCATGTGCACACATGTGTGTATGTTTGTGTGTCTGCGTGTGGAGTCCTAAGGCTGGAAACATCCTGGCTTGCTCTTTCCCTTCACTCCCGAAGGCAGGGTCTCTCAGTCAAACCCAGAGCTCACTGATATGACTAGTCTTGCTAGCCAGCTTGCTCTCGGGATCCCATCTCTGCCTGTCATGGCTGGAACTGCAGGTGGGCCCCCATGCCTGCTTGCATTTACTCAGGTTCTGGGGATTTGAACTCTAGCCCTGGCATTTTCCTGACAATTGCTTTAACCAGTGAACCGCCTCCCCAGTTCTTCTTCACTTTTTAAGTTGTGAAACGAGCATATGCCTTTTTGAGCAAATCCAAAAAGTATGGGACAGTGAAGGCCACACCCCTTCCTGCTTCAGGCATCACGACCGTTAGCATCTGGGCCTCCAGCTACCTCTTTTAGTCTCTGCACCCCGCTTCCTCTATCAAGGGCATCTTTCGGTATCATTTTGTTGTTGTGAGACAGGCTCTCACGCAGGCTTTTCCCAGACTCACTGTGTAGCAGAAGCTCGCTTTGAACTCCTGGCCCCTGTGTGGAGGTTACAGACTGGTGCTACCAGGCCAGCTTCTTTTAACATCTCTGATGCGTTTTTGTTCACAGGCATCCTTACAAAGCGTGGCACTGTTTTGTGTGTCTGTCTTTACCGTGCTGTGCTATCTCTCTGCTAATCATGCTCAGAGTCACTGTGTCATTACAGAGTAGATTCTTAATATCTTTTTAAAGTTCCCTCAGGGAACTGGTTACTGATCTCCCAATTCTGCACACAGTTATTTCATCTCTCCATGCCAGAAGCTACTTTATGGAATTATTGCTTACCCCTCAAAACATAACTGGAATTCAGTGGTCCTGCATTTTCAGGCATAACAAGCAAACACTACCATTTCTCTCTACCTCAAAGGTTCTTTTCCAACACTTTCTAGAATGTTCCAGAGCATAGATACAGCATTTGTTGTTGTTTTTTTTTAAAGCGCTATTCTTGGTTGTACACTTTTTAAAAATTTATTTATTATATAATGTATATTATATAATATATAATGTATATTTATTATATATACTGTGGTCTGCCTGCATGTACACCTCCAGGCCAGAAGAGGGCACCAGATCTCATAGATGGTTGTAAGCCACCATGTGGTTGTGGGACTTGAACTCAGGACCTCTGGAAGAACAGTCAGTGCTCTTAACACCTGAGCCATCTCTCCAGCCCCAGCATTTGTTTTTAAGACCAATTCCTTATAGTTGTACATTTTTATCATTATGAATTATATAACTTATGCAGAATTGTTGGGAAATTCAAGTCCTACAGTGGTGACTGGCTCAGCCCGACAGCTCGAGACTGGGAGTCTAGACCTGAGCCCCATCGTTGGCCGTGCTGTGGCTTGCTGTGAGACCATAGCAGTTGGCTTGATTTCTGAGCTTCAACTGGGAACCCCCCGCCTGTCGTTCCCCAGGCTGGCAGGCTGTTACCAGGCCCTGGATGGCGGCAACACGGCAGATGCTCTAGTAGATTTCACCGGCGGTGTTTCCGAACCCATCGACCTGACCGACGGGGGCTTTGCCAATGACGAGGCCAAGAGGAATCAGCTCTTTGAACGGGTGTTGAAGGTGCACAGCAGAGGCGGCCTCATCAGTGCCTCCATCAAGGTAGGAGCGCAGAGTACACCTGAGTGGGACCGAGCCTGGCATCACACCGACCCTTGTCTCCCATGACTGACATACTTGGAGAGCACAGCTCCCCTTCCGTGGTGCTGAGCAGCGATGCAAGTCCAGCCTTAACCCCCTGCACCACGCAATGCTCCTAACACCATTTAGACTCCCTCAGACTCCTTTGGGTGCTCGCGTCCCTGCCTCTGAGTTACATTGTCAAGGCAAACGGTGTCAAAGCTAAGGGCAGCTGTAAGTGGGCAGCAAGTCCCTGAGGCAGGTAGCCTGAAGCCGGTCTCCAAGGGTCCTATGCTCGGTCACTGCTGGGAGATAGGTGGGTGCATTGGAGTCAGTGTTTGAAACTGTGGTACCATGAGCCTGGCCCGCTGGCTCTCTAGATACGTGGAGCCCTGGTTTGCGGTATCTGCTGAGTCCCGTGGAGTAAACACTGCCCATGTTTTCACAAGCAGCTCTTAAAATTTCTGAGTGTTACCAGCAGGCATGGTTCTGCACATCTGTAATACCAGTACTTGGGACCTGGGAGGCAGAGGCAGGAGAGTTGCTCCAAGTTCAAAGTCAGCTGAATCCGCAAAGAGAATTCTAGGTCACTCAGGCCTATGCATTGAGACTTGAAGAATTCTAAATATATAGCAGTTGGCTTCACTGGGGCAAGTTGGCACCAACATACTCTGGAATGGCCCCTGCAGGTGGTTGGTCCCATGGGGTTCCGACCCTTAGTTCTGTGTCTGTGCAGCTGCAGTTCCCACCCCTACCTGAAGGGGGCGTCGCGGCTCCTTAGCTTGGATTCCAGTGTGACCCTCCTGTCTGAGATCCTTTGTCCTCCTGCAGGCTGTGACAGCAGCTGACATGGAAGCCCGCCTGGCATGTGGCCTGGTGAAGGGCCACGCGTATGCTGTCACCGATGTACGCAAGGTGCGCCTGGGCCATGGCCTGCTGGCCTTCTTCAAGTCGGAGAAGCTGGACATGATCCGCCTGAGGAACCCCTGGGGCGAGCGGGAGTGGAATGGTCCCTGGAGCGACACGTGAGGCCTGGGGTTGGGTGGGTACAGGCACAGAGGCCAGGACAAAATGTGACACTGGACTGACTGGGTCTTGCGGGTCTGGGGCAGACGGCCTGAGGAAAAGACAGGACACGTGCTTTCCAGTGTGTGTGGTGTGTGTGTGTGTGGTGTGTGTGTGTGTGGTGTGTGTGGTGTGTGTGTGTGTGTGGTGTGTGTGTGTGGTGTGTGTGTGGTGTGTGTGTGGTGTGTGTGGTGTGTGTGTGTGTGTGGTGTGTGTGTGTGTGTGTGTGTGTGGTGTGTGTGGTGTGTGTGTGTGGTGTGTGTGTGGTGTGTGTGTGGTGTCTGGGGGCGGGGTCATCAAGGACAGTGGCCTGGAGAGGGTGAGCTGACCTTGACCTGTGGGGACGCAGAGGCCAGTGTGACGCAGACAAGAGTGGGGAGGGAGGCCATTAGCTCCCCAAATGCTCTGTACTTGGCCAGTGGTCCCGAGGGGTCGGAGTTCCTCATCCCAGCTTTATTCCTTGGCTTCGTAGCCCTGGCAGGAAGACAGATCACAGTCTCCAGTGGGAGGGAATGGAGGCTTGTTGGAACTGGGTCGGGCATGACTTTCAGCTTCCCTAACCACGATGCTTGGTCCGATGCTGTGTCTTGGGGAGGTGGCCCTGGCAGGCCGCTCCTCTTAACCTGTTTCCTGATGCTCACATCCCAGCTCGGAGGAGTGGAAGAAAGTGAGCAAGGGTGAGCGGGAGAAGATGGGCGTGACCGTGCAAGACGACGGCGAGTTTTGGTGAGCGTTCTCTCATCCTGGGTTGGGCTGCCGGGGACCCGTGTGACAGGCAGCAGAAGCCGGGGCTCCATCGTCATCGTCAGTTTGCTCTGTGGCCACCTCTCCAACCTGCTCCCTCCTCTGTAAGACGGGTCCTTGTACCCTGTGTCCTCTCTGCACGCCTGAGAGACACTGGAACTCTTCCGACTTCCAGGCTAGTCCTAGCAAGCAAGCCACAGGGCCAGCAGACGGTCACCTCAGGACAGCCATCTCCTTCATCCAACTTCCTGCCTCTGTCCCTAGCATTGGTCTCCCTGTGTCTACCCTGCATCCATCCCAGGTCCATCCCCCCACATCCAGTCATCTCTATCTATTCCCTTCATCTTTCCCCTGCATCCATTCCTCTGTGCCCATCTCTGTGGTCCGTCATTCCCTGTATCTGTCTCACATTCCCTGCACCCATTTGCTAAAAACCTATTCCCTAAATCTGTTCTTTTAACCCAACACCCTGTACCCATCCCTCACATCCACTCTCTCCATCCTTTTTATGTACCCCTGCACCTACTCAACCCCCTGCACCCATTCATTCTTCTGTAGTCGTCCCTTTATCTGTCTCTGTACCTGTTCATTCTGTAAATCCAGCCATCCCTGTATCCATCCCTTCCTCCATCCCCCATACCTCTTCTTTCCCATGTCCATCAACTCCTCTGACCCCCATGCTTGTTCATTCTCCTGTATCTATCCCCTCCTCCACCCCCCATATCTCTTCATTCCCCTGTATCCATCCCCTCCTCTGACCCCCATGCCTGTTCATTCTCCTGTATCCATCCCCTCCTCTAGCTCCCGTACCTCCTCATTCTCTTGTATCCATCCCCTCCTCTAGCTCCCATATCTCTTCATTCCTGTATCCATCCCCTCCTCTAGCTCCCATATCTCTTCATTCCTGTATCCATCCCCTCCTCCATCCCCCATGCCTGTTCATTCTCCTGTATCCATTTCTTCTTTTGCACACACCCCTCTTCTTGTATCCCTTGAACTCATTCATTCCCTTACAGTCCTCCCTTGAATCCATTCCACCGGCTGTCTGGACTCTGTTCTGGTGCAGTGCTGTTCTTCACAGCACACTTGATAAGAGATTCAGCCACCTATGGGAGGGGAAGGTACAGGGTACCGTGTGTGAGGTAGATACCACGCAGAGCCCAGGCCAACCAGATCAGATGTCAGTGATACTAGCATCCTAATGAAGCCCCCTTTTGCTGTGTGGGTGAGGGCTAAGCAGGAGCTCCAGTCTGCACTGCTGTGGACACAGTCTGCTGTGGAGTGCAGTCTGACTCAGAAGTCAGATGTCTTAAAACAGTAACATGGCTCCTCCATGGAAATGGGCTGCTTTTATAAAGTCCCTTCTCATGCATATTCATGTTGTGTGCTTTCCCTGGTCTGGCCCATGCTCCTTGAGGTGTGCCTGGCTACTGCCTGGAAGTAGGGATGGGGGCATCTTGATTCGGGCCTTACAGCAGCCACGGAAGATAATGGGTAGCAACAGATTATGCCTGATGTCCATGGGCAGTGAGAAGGCACTGTCCGTCAGTCCGGACAGCCTCACTTCAATCTCCGGGATCCACACAGTGGAAGGACAGAACCAGCTCCCCTAGGCTGGCCTCTGACCTCCATTGCATGCCATGCACACCTGTACCCACCTCCCAACAATCAGTGCTTAACCCAGCAGTAGGATAGTAAGATGCGCACACTGTTGTCAACACTGTAAAATGCCCTCACAGCCAGCGTACCAGCTGCTCTTTGTGTTGGTAACAATGTTGCACTCTTTCATCTTGCTCAATCCCCTGCCGGCCCTGTGAGGCAGGCAACTGTTGCTAGACTCATCCCCGTTTTACAAATTGAGGCCGGAGAGAGATTTGGGGTCTTGGTAGTATTGTGTCTAACTTGCTTCTGTGGAGCTGTGGTTAAGGGCATTGTGGGGTTCACCGAGCTCCGTGCCTTCCTGCACACAGGATGACCTTCGAGGACGTGTGCCGGTACTTTACCGACATCATTAAGTGCCGCCTACTTAACACATCCTACCTGAGCATCCATAAGACATGGGAGGAGGCCCGGCTGCGTGGCGCCTGGACGAGGCATGAGGACCCGCAGCAGAACCGCAGTGGAGGCTGCATCAACCATAAGGACACTTTCTTCCAGAACCCTCAGGTGGGCATGTGCAAGGTCCCTACCCTGTCCCACCCCGTCCCACCCTGCAGCAGCTGTGAGACCTCACCCCTGCCCTGCCAGGGGCCCTTGCATCCCTCAGGAATGACCCTGACTGTCTTTGAGCCTTATTATGACTATCTGTGCATTGAGGGCCAGTGGACACCGATTGGGGTCATGACGTCCCATTCTTACTGTCTGCACTGTGTGTGGTCACAATGAAGACACTGGCTCTCGGGGACTTGGCTATTCCCAGGAAATGTCGCCAGGTTGTGCCCACCGTGGGAAGTCTCCCCAGTAGCTTCTTCGGCCAGTCAGAGCCCATGTGTTTATTCCTTAGACTCAGGGTGTCCTTATTGAGCACCAAGAGTGTGCTAGGCTCTGAGGTGAGCACTTACCACCACTGAGGTCTCCCAGTCTTCGGGTGGGGTAGTCACTGTATGAGTTAATAGGTTCCTCTCCCAGAGAGGGACTGATTTGGAGAGCTAATGGGGTGGCCCAAGCTCATGCCACCAACATGGCTTAGGCTTAGTCCCAGAGGCCAGGCTCTTGGGAGCACGGGAGGTTGACCCCGGCCCCACCATGGGTCTCTTTTCATGGCCACACCTGCAGTACATATTTGAAGTCAAGAAGCCAGAAGATGAAGTACTGATCTGCATTCAGCAGCGGCCCAAGCGGTCAACTCGCCGAGAAGGCAAAGGAGAGAACCTGGCCATCGGTTTCGACATCTATAAGGTGAGACCTGCAGCCAGCGGGACTTGTGGTGAGGGGTGCCGGCTGTTGTATGCCTGCTGGCCCTGCTGGCCCTGCTGCCCCCCCCCCCCCCTTAGGGCTGAGCTTTTCCTCTCCTGCAGCCTCTTTTGGGTTGGAAGCTTTGCAACCTCTTGGGCTGCCAAGTAGGCGACCTTGTGCAGAGATAGGTAGACTCAGCTCTGGCCACTCCCCTTGGCTTATTGTCCTTCACTTGTGATGCTTAGTATGGGGGGGAGGACAATTGGCATGACAGGTCCCCACACATGTGCCAGCTCTTGAGAACCTACTGAACCCACACAGGTGTGAGATACTGGTACGTGCGTGGTCCCCTGCCTTTAGTGGTGATGACAAGACTGTTTACTTGCCCCTTGTGCTGGCTTATGCGTAGTGTGTTGACGTGTTGTGACGCTTGGTGTCATGTCATGACTTGCACCGATTTGACTGTAGCAGACAAGATTGTATGGGATCCACGACTGTCTAGGATGTGCTGGCAGCTGGTGGTGTCATTTCATGGATTTGGGCTGGGAGTTAGGCACGTCTTGGTAAGTAGGCCTCCCAAACTACAAAGATAAGTTCTGAGACTCCCAGTGAGTGTGCCAAACTGCAGATAGCACCACACCACGGCCACAGTGAAGACAGCTCCTGAGCGGCTAATCTGTAGGTCCAGAACACGGTACAGATGCGCTGGCCAGACAAGGGGCTCATGTCCTAGTTTGACAAAGTGAAATGCTGCAGATTTCAGCACTTCTGAAACCGAAACTGTATAAATTATCTCTGCGTTTCCCCTTTGCTGTTTTCAGAGCGTGGTTGACTGTAGGTAACTGAAATTGTGGAACTGTGGGTACGCAAGGGGTGGGGGTCGGGGGCGACAGCACTTGATCCCTTGGTGACAGAACTCCAGGGTCAGGTTGGGTGTGGTGACACCTGCGTGTAATCCCAGCACTTAGGAGGCTGAGGCAGGAGGATCAGGAGCCCCAGGACAATCTTAATGACAAAGTGAATTCAAGAGACTTTGTCTCAAAAGCATAAAACAAAACAAAACAAGAGAAGAGTAGTCTAAGGCCGGCCACCTGGTGACACCATCACTAAATTACCCTTGCTGTGAGGAGGATCCACTCCAGTGGTCATCACCACCAATCCAGTCACCCTTCCTTGGGGGGGCAAGAGAGCGTCAGTCTGTGTGAAGCAAGAAGAAATTCCAGTTCAGCACAACTCAGTAGCGGGTGCTGCTTCAAACTCTGAGAGTCTAACAGCGGGTGGTTGATTTCAGACGTATGTAAGCACAGCGCAATCTGGGGAAAAGCTTCCTGATGGCGATTAAGCAATCCTGTGTGCACAATAAAGATAAAGGTTTAGGCGTGACTGCTGTGACATCTCCCATAAAGACAGGCTCTATAGATTGGCTACATGTGACATCTTAAGTCTGTGGGAGGGCTTGGTGTGGTCTCGGTCATACAGGTAGTGCAGGGGTCACCAGGCTGTAACTATCTCCACTCCCAGCCTCCTGGGTGGAGGGCAGGTTATACATTCCTCCCTTTGAAGAGACAACCCTGCATGTGTGACATTACTCGTTTCCCTGGTGTTTATCTGTGAGCACAAGGACCTCTGTGCTTTTTCACCCTTCTCCTCTGCCCTAGCCAAACACTGACCTGATTTTGTCTTCATAGATTTTCTAATTCTGGACATTCCCAATCCATGTATCCTACTGATCCTTTGGTGGTGGCCAGCGGGAGGTGGGATGGACTCGCGTGTGGCCGCGTGTGGCCGTGTGTGCCCGCGTGTGGCCGCGTGTGGCCCATCTCCTCCTGTCTCCACACAGGTGGAAGAGAACCGGCAGTACCGTATGCACAGCCTGCAGCACAAGGCCGCCAGCTCCATCTACATCAACTCGCGTAGCGTCTTCTTGCGGACAGAGCAGCCCGAGGGACGCTACGTCATCATCCCTACCACCTTCGAGCCGGGCCACACTGGCGAGTTCCTGCTCCGAGTCTTCACAGACGTCCCCTCCGACTGCCGGTGCGCGGGGATGAGAGCTGGTGGAATCTGCAGCCCTAGACTGTCTGTGTCCGCTCAAGGCTTGGCACCCGGGCATTGGCATCCTCAGAGATAGGCATCCCTTGCCTCTCTCCTCCCCTGCTTGCCTGCCCAGCTTCTCTTGGTCTTGACTGGGAGCAGCGACTCGGTTTATAAAGTGACTTTTGTTTATTTTGTTTATCTTCTCACACCCAAATGGGGGGCCTAACCACTCCACCTCAGAGATGAAAGTAGGGACCAACTCTAGAAAGAGGGTCTGACACCCTCGAACCCTGTCTGTCTGTGGTAGTATAGGCGGGGTCACCCACCCAGCTGGATTGTCACCCCTGTCTCATGGAGACTGGTTTGGGGGGGCAGTGTGGCTGCTAAACCCATTTTGAGGATGCAGAATAATATCTATAATGCCCAACAGAGGATGTGGCATGCAGGAAGTGCTCAGTGCACTGTGGTCCATGAGGAGGATGGGACCCTGCTGGGGTGGGGTGCAGGGGGGACAGAGAAGCTGGAAGCCCATGGCAGTGGATGGTTGGGTCTGCCATGAGGTTTGGCTTAGGATTAAGTGAATGTCTGCAGTAAGTACTGCTCCTGAATTTGAACCCGTCTTCTTATCTTCCTGCCATCTGCTCCCCGCCTCACCCTGTATCAGGGAGCTGCGCCTGGATGAGCCCCCTCGTACCTGTTGGAGCTCCCTGTGTGGCTATCCTCAGCAAGTGACCCAGGTCCATGTCCTAGGGGCTGCTGGCCTCAAGGATTCCCCGACAGGTGAGCTCATGAGGAGATTACCTCAGGCCCTGCCTCCTTCCACACAGACCCCAGCCTCCTGAGACCCCAGCACCTACAGAACTCACTCTGCAGGCCCAGCCATCCAGGAGGTGATGTGAGCTTCCAGAGAGGCCCACCTCCTCCTTCCTCAGATAGCACTGGGGGTTCAGGAAGGCTTCCCGGGGAGCAGGCCTTTCTCTAGGCCAAGGTGTGAAATCTGTGTGTAAGGAGTGGGCAAGGACTGCAGGCCAGAGGCCACCTCCACGCCTCCCTCTGCCTGGCCCTAGAAGGTAGAGGACTCCTGTCTGTCAGGCTCCTGTCTTCCTTCCCCTTTGTGACTTAAGACCAGATTAGCTGGTCCCCTCCCAGACACCCGTCCCGTTGGGCTCTGCCCAGCTCTGTCCTCAGCCCAGCTCCTCACCTTTTCTCCAGGGGCAAACTCATACGTGATCATTAAGTGTGAGGGTGAGAAGGTCCGCTCGGCCGTGCAGAGAGGGACCTCGACCCCGGAATACAATGTGAAAGGCATCTTCTATCGCAAGAAGCTGGCTCAGCCCATCACCGTGCAGGTAAGGTCCCGCCCTCTCCCAATCTCCACCCCAGCCAGTCTGGGTCTGAGAGGCAGCAAGACTGGTCTCCCAGCTGGCGTCAGTGGTCCAAGCCTTGGCCACTATTCCTCAGCGCTCCCACCAAGTGTCACTTGGGAAAGTGATACTGAGATCACGTGTGACTTGTGGCTGTTTCCATAGGGCCTGAGGAGGGGATCCGAATGCCAGTGTCCTTGGGCACAGCTCCTTTCTCTCAGGACACCTTCGGTCCCCCAAGCCCAGAGCAGCCTCTCTCTGGGCGAGAAACCATCTGTAAACAAATGTGTAGCATCCCAGGGGAGCTGCTAGATTTTCCAAGTGTTCTTAACAGTGGATCCCAATGGGGCAAATCATAGCCTTGAAGATACTGAGACTGGAAAGGACCCTGAGGGGCAGGTGATTCAACCTGAATCTTAAATATGAGGTGTTGGGTGTGGCCGCACACATCTTTAATCCCAGCACTCAAGAGACAGAGGCAGACAGTACTCGATGAGTTTGGGGCTAGCCTGGTCTACATAGCAAGTTCCAGGCTAGCCAGGACTACACAGTGAAACCGTGTCTCAAACAAAGGAAAAAAGGGGCTGGGGGCAGAACTAGGTCAAGTCTGAGTTTACCTCCTCAGTTCAAGCTAGTGGTGAGAGTTTAGGCTTTCTACATGGTAGAGAGCTTTGACGGGAGCTGAGGCTCTAGAAGAGGGTATCAATCCCTCAGTCCAGGACAATTGAGGAAAGAGGCTTCTAGGCCCTGCCCTCACACCCTGCCTGCCACAGGCTATACCCCTGGTCTTGGACATCCCCCCCCACCATCTCCCCTCAGATCTGGAATCACCGAGTTCTGAAGGATGAATTCCTAGGCCAGGTGTGCCTGAAGACGGACCCGGAAGACCTGCAGGCCCTCCACACCCTCCACCTCCAGGACCGCAGTCGCCGGCAGCCCAGCGACTTGCCGGGCACGGTGGCTGTGCACGTCCTCAGCAGCGCCTCCCTCACGGCCATGTGACACCGGCCCGCTTGCCGGGCCACGCTAATTCTCACCAGTCCTTGCATGTCTGCACCTGGCCTGGGACCAGCCCTGGAACCAGACACAGGGGGCCCTTTCCCCACTCCTCCACTGACCAACTGCGTGACCTGAGGAGAGCCCTGCCCCTCTCCGAGCCTCCGTGTTTGGAGGACGTCTTCTTGCCTAAGATTTCAAGTAGCTCTCTCTACCCAGTGGGCTCTGCTGCTAAGGGGCCATCTGTCGAAAATGTTTCTCCAGGCCCCGTCTGCTGAGGAGTGCCAAGATGTCACTGTTTACACACAAACTGCCGTGTCCGAGCCCGGCCCCTCCCCTCCCGTTTTCTAGCTCCCCTTCCAGGTCTTTACTCTATAGCAGCATAAGGTAACCTTAATCTTCTTATCTTCCTGCCAACTTTCACAGTGGTGAGATTATAGGCATGTACCACTACACCAGTTTATATGGTGCTGGGTCTCGAACCTAGGGTTTGGTGTATGCTAGGCAGGCACTCTATCAACTGAGCTACATCTCCGGTCCCATTACACCTCTTTTTATGAGCTGTTTTGAAGGAGCCCTTAGTGGGCATCAGCCGGGACGTATGCAGGAGGCATTCGCTCCTTGTCTAATGCCCTGCCCCATCCATTTAGCTACTCAACATAGATTTGCCCAATTAGCCCAAAGAGCCGCCCTAGGCTTCCCTATCTTCAGGTCTTCTCAGAGGTAGACACCCCCTGACTTCGCCCCCATCTCTTAAAGAGCTGTGGCCACACCCCTGAGAAAGTGTTATCCCCCAGCCTCTGTCTGTGATGTTGGAAGGAGTGGCCTGGGCCAGGCAGGTGGATGGAGGACTCTGGGAGACCCTAGGGGGACACACACTGCTTCTGTTGAAGGACCTGGGGGTTTTCTCAGAAGAAAGGGCTTCAGGAGCCAGGGTGGCTGGTGCCAGGCCTTCAGGGTGATGTCATCTGTTGGGTGTCACAGGCAGGGACTCGCCTGTCCTGTCCAGAGACCTCTCTACCAGCATCCCCCGGACAGTCAAGGAGGCCACCATGCTCTTGCTGTGCAAACCACCAATATCCCTTTCAGTCGTCAACATTTGATAGTCTCAGCACCTAAAAAAACAAAACTCCATGTAAAGGGAAGTCTGCCCCTACCCGCCGTTCTTTCTAAAACTCATTTTGTTGGTCCTCGGCTTTTATTTTGACATTGAGTGTGAAAAGTCACGGGTGAAGTGGGACCTGCGCAGAGGAGTCCCGGAGGAAGATGGAGAAGAGCGTGCTGGTTCCTGGGCATTCTCAGGCTAGTCCAGACTGCCTTCCTGAGGAGGCTCTTGTTCAGACTGGTGCTGTGGCTCACAGGGTCCCTCCTGTGCCCTCCTTGGGCTTCCAGACCAGGCTTAGAAGATTAGGTCAACAGCAGCAATCCCTTTTGGGAGTGTGACTTTCTGTCTCTGATCCCTAGTATGTGATCCTCTTCCCTGCTGGAAGGGCTGGATTCTGACTGCCATCTTGTTCCTTGATAGCTCTGCTATTAGCCTGAGACACAGGCCATGGGAAGGGCTAGGCAGCAAAATAAAGATCATTGAATTCCTCCTGCACAGTTGGGCCTGGGCCTGGATTGTGCATGCCACCACGAGCAAGCACTTAAACCTCCTGTGCCTCAATTCCTCCCTCTGCAGCGTGAGGCCCATGATTCCTGTTTGTGGGGACTCTTACAAGAATAAGAGCGAGGTCACACCACTTCCGCACTACTGCGTGTCTCTGTATCGTACGCTCCACACGTTCAAATAACCACTTCTCAATGGCTACTGCAGACAAAGACTGCCGTCAGGAATGGAGGAGAAAGCACCCGCTATGCCGTCTTGGGTCTTAGCTCAGCCATATCCCTCCAAGGCACAGAGCAAACCAGAACCAAGAAGCGAACTTGTTTAAGCTTCTCCTGGTGATGAGCCACTGCCTGCCGCCTCCAGCAGAACCGGGCCAGCACCCCTCCTCTTGCCTCCTCCCTCTCAGGCTAGGCCAGGCTGGCTCCTGGCTGTGTAGGGACCTCTGGTCCCCAGGAAGCCGTGAGGACTGGACGGGGTGAGGACAGTGTGGAGCAGGGAGAGCAGTGGCTTTGTCACCCTGTGCACCCGGGAGGCTCCAGTGTGCCTGTTGCAGGTGCTCAACCCTGCAGCCCACACTACAGGGACCACCAGGACCTGGCCTTCTCTCCTCCAGGTCACCGCCCCCTGGGGTCAAGGAAATGTTATCTTCTCAGAATAAATATTGACTGCCACTCTTGAAAGACCTTCCTGTGTCTGTCTGCTTCATCTATCCACAGCCCCGAGCCCGGGGAAGATGGGAAGGGACGTTGAGTAGCTGACCTCGGATCAGAGGGATAAGCAAGGAAGGACTTGGGGGTCCCAGGTGAGGCTGGCCTTGCTGCCTGCCTGTTGAGCTCTGTGGCATCCTTCAGGTTCCCTCCTGTAAATCCGTGGGACTGGTTTTGCTGAGCCCTGACCATCCCAGGCCCTGGGGAACCTTTCCAGCAATTTAGGAAGATGCACAAATCCTCGCGGAATTAACTCTTAGCCCGTCGGTTCAAAGCCTGTGTCCTGGCCCAGGGGAGAGGAGACAGCACACAGGTCAGGGACACAGGTGGCCTGAGCAGAGATGCTGGGGAGGGAAAGGTACAGGTCCCTAGAGCTCGGAATTCATGGGCGGGGCCACGGGCGGAAGCCGGGTTAGAACTGACGCAGGCTCAGGTGAAAAGGATGGACCGCACTGACCGATGGGCAGTGAAGGGACGGGAGGTGCCTGAGGGCGGTGTGAACCAAGTCCAGGTTTGCAATGGTTCAGACGTGGTGCCCTAAAAAGGCTCAGGCGCTGGGAATCCATGTCCCTTCTAGATGGCGCTGAAAGCAGGCCGAGCCTGGAGAGGTACGGTAGGGTGTGAGCTGGTAAGAAAGGGATTAATGCTTTCTCGAGAGGCAGGGTTGCTACGACAGGAACCGCTATGCTGAGTCTTAGGTTTCTGTCCACAGTCAAGGTGAGCATCTTTGACAGACCACTTGATCTCAGGTGACAAAACAGACCCAAATGAATTCCTAGACCACTCTCTCACCCCGTCTTTCCATACCATGCACCTGCACCCCAAGGAATCTCTGGGTGCTCCTACCTGTATCTCCCCCGCTCTGTGTAGGCCCGCACTACTTGCCTGGCCCCTTAACAGCAGCCCCATGGGTGAGGACTGCTTTGGGTGTCCTTTAGCATGTGCGCTACCATACACTGCGGCGCCCTGGGACCCGAGGAAGCTGACCTACAGAGGCTGCTTTCCCTAATTGCTGCAACCTTCGTTTTGTAGCAGTTGACTGTGTCCAGCAGGTGGCGTCATTGCGCCATCGAGCCTCCCCGCCCCAGATTCCCCGTAGGCAGCTTCTTTGCTGGCCAAGAGTGGGCGGGCGGGAGAAAGGGCCAGGTCTCAGGAGGGAGTCCTCCAGTCGGTTCACCTTCCTCACCTACTAGGAGTGTTTTGTATCCTGTTCATTCCCACCCCCTTTGAAATCACACGTATTGTTTCACATTGGATGAATCTCCGCCTGTCCAATGTTGCTACTGGTCAGGTGACTTGGCGAAATGTCTGGGCAATCAGGAAATGACACACACAAGACCCCTAGAACAAGCCGTGGAAGTGAGTTGAAGAGCCTCGTGGGGGCACATCTTGGGGAGTCCTGTTCTGGATGTTGTGTCCCCTGAGAGCCCAGGTGTTGCCAAGCCTGCCCATCGATAGGGTCTCTTGTAGTGTTGTGGCGGAGCGTCGCTGCAGGCAGGCCACTGGGAACTGAGACCCAGCAAAATCACGACCAAGGTGAGACCAGATCAGGGGTCCCAACCATGCAGAGATGGCAGACAGTGTCACACATAACAGCAAGAGTCCCCTGAAGCCAGATAGGTGACCCCAGACCAGAGTCCCACCCTGGCCAGCCAGGCCCCCTGGGGCCTCCATACCTTAGATCCCTGCTGGCTAGCCAGTGCTTCCCACAGTGCCTTGGGCGGCCTCTGGACAATCCTCTCAGCCCCAGCACAGCCCCGCCCCTCGTGCTGATATCACCGTGTCCAGACCTTGGAGGCCCCCTCGGGCTCCGCCTCCTGGGAGAAGGCTTTGGAGTGGGAGGGGAGGGTGTCAGTGCTGGCTGGACAGCTGCCCTGAACAGAAAGAAACAGAGTGACCCAGGGAGACGACATAAAAACAGAAGAGGCCAGGGGACCCCAGAGCAACCTCGGGGGAAGACTCAGGCTGGGGCAGTGTTTGCAGACTCCAGCCCAGCCCCAGCTTGCAGGGTCCTCCTGTCCTGTGGCCCCTGACCCCAGGTTGGGAGGTGGCAACTCAGAGGGTGTGGATAAGATCCAGGTAAGGATGTGTTGCCCTGGGATTTTTGGACTGGGAGGAGCCATAGGCTGGGGCCTCTTCTGGAGCCCCTGCCCACAGCCTCATGTTCCTGGGACTGGATTTCCCGGAACCTACAGGGGACTTGTCACCATAGCCATGGGAAAAAGATGTGCCCAGTAGGGTACATGGAGGCTTGTATCCTGGGGAAGGGAAGAGCTGAAGAGAAAGGGGCTTGTGGAGTTGTCTCTGGGCTGGGATGGGGTGGGGGCATCCAGGGCTATGAGAGAGGAGAGGAAAGGAGGGGAGGGGAGGGGAGAGGAGGAGGGGAGGGGAGAGGAGAGAAGAGGAGAGGAAGAGAGAGGGTGGGATATGGGTGCTTTTCTCTCCCTTCTGGTCTTTTTGGTCATCTCTCTCTCTCTAATCATCTTTCTTTTCTTACACAAGTTGCTTCCCCTCGTGGCCTAATGCCTTATATTTCCCATCTGTGTTGCTGAGGAGACGAGGTAAAATCAGACTTAGTCATGGACAAAGAAAATGGTTCTGTGTTCTCTGTCTGAAAAACTCATACATGGGCTAGTTCTTAGTTTTGGAAATAAGGGTGTCCTGAGCCTCGTTTGCAGGATAAAAGAGCCCCATGACTTTCCCTGACGCTTGGGGCTTCAGCTTTGCCCTGAGCCACCGTTCAAGGTTCAGGTCTGTCTTGACAGTCTTGTGCTAACATGAACGGGGCAAGAGCCAGGCGGCCTCTCCAGAGGGCAGCTCTCCTGCCCGCTGCCCGTGCGATTATTTCCTTGTCAGTTACCCGGGCTGGTGTAGGTCTCTGGAAGAACCACGTGCCCATGGAGACCCAGGGCTTGGGGGTCAGGGCTCAGGTGTCAGGTAGTGTTGTGGGCAGAGGATCAGATGTCCCAGTGCGTCTGAATGGGCCCTTGTGAAAACTTAATGCTCACTCTGGGGGGCAGGCCAGACAGGGAAGAAGGGACCTCATGCCAGGACCTAGGGGCTGCAGCTGCTTCCAGTGACCATGCCCAGGGCAGCCAATTCTACTCAAATCAGGTTCTGGGCCTAGCTAGCCCTGTGCTCAATGAGGTAGGAGATGAGGGCCATGGACAGGTGATAAATTACTCAACCACGTGACCTCTGACTCCTGGAGTAGACCTGAACTGCGGTGCCAGAGCCCAAGTCTTAGTCCTGAGTCTTCCCTGCTCTGCTATGTGTCCTCGGGCAAGTGACGATCCTTCTCTGAGCTTTGCCCACACGTCTGGTGTGGGGCTAAATATGCGACTTTCTAGGAGTCGCTTGGGGGTCTGGGTGTCAAAGGCTGAGAAGGTGGCAGAGGCTTAGCAGCTGTGGGCAGTAGAGGTGATAACAACAACTGAGTCTGAGCCGTGCTGGGAGGAATGGAAATCAGGATGGGAGGAGTGTAGGGCTGGGGAGGAGCCCAGGTGGCCTTGCCAGATCAGAGCTGCCAGGGCTCAGGTCTCGGTGTGGTCTCTTCCCACAGAATCTGGTCACTCCGGGAGGTGCGCTGACATAGAGCCATGGTTATTCTTCAGCAGGTGAGTGTGTGCGCATCATCTCCTCTCTCTGAGCTGGGGAGGGTCATGCTGGGTGACACGGGTCTCCCACCCTCCACGCTCTCTTCTCTCCTAGCTGTGCAAAGTGTCCCTTGGTCTTCCTCTTGGAAAATTCCTACTTAGCCTTCAGAACCCTGCTGTAAATGATTCCCCACCTCCCCCAGGCCCAATCTCAGTCTGCCCCTCTGGCACGCCACAGCGGCTTCCTTTTCACACCGTGTCTCTGGGCGGAGGAAGACGCATCCACCTGAGTCCCTGGCATTCCAGGCACAGGAAGGGCCTGTGCGAAGGTCCCAGTGTGGAAAGGTTTTGGGGAGGCCGTTAGCAAGTTTGCTTAGGTCTTTGGGCTGGAGTGAGATGACAGAGACCAAGCTGCAGCTTCCTAGGGAAGAGGCAAAGTGCTGTCGTCTGTCAGCTGAGTCTTCCACTGCTCCTCCCAGAGCCACTCTGATCTCTTGACCCTCAGCCCTTCCCCGTGACCAGCCTGAGACTCTAATGAGCCCTTGGTCTCCGAAACGGGAGTCTGGAATGTAGGCAGTTGGCCAGGTGGGACTGGCACTGGGCCTTAGGGCTGTGAAGCTGGGGGTTATGAGGGCTCATCCCCCAGTTTCCCCTTGTCCCAGACTATGAGGCCGATGGAGCAGCTTGGCTGGAAGCCCCAAAACCACACGGGGCCGGTGTGTTAAAGGCAGGCTGCTGGTGTAGATTGGGAAGATCTTCAGGGGCTGGGAGCTTGCTCACAGGCCCATTGGAGAATGCCAAAGCCAGGCAATGAGGGCTGGTGAGTGGGGTTCACACAGACCCCCAGAAGGAGGGTCTGGAGTCCCTATCCCTCAGGCGTGTTCCGCAGGGACCTCTGAAGCAGGCCTCTACCTGACCAGATGCCCCTCCCCCAGGGTTGTGTGTCTCTGGCTGCCTCATCCTGCAGGACCCTGTTGGGAGCAGATTTGTGGGTTAAGGTGGCTCTACCCACTTTTAAACGGGATATATCTTTCCTTCTTTCGTCCCCCCAAATGCCCCAGCTCTGGGCGCTGCCCAGCTCTTAAGACTCCATCTTGGTCTTTGATGACACTGTGAGGCCCTTGGGCTGAGCATGCAGGTTCCTTCTGCCCCAGGACCTTGGCTGTAAGCTCTGAGCTGCCTGTTCTGTTCCCTCACCCTCCCACTCCTACCTGCCTCACCCTGACCTTGGCTACGCTGCTGTCTAACTACATCCTCTCAGGCCCCAGTACCGACTTCATTTCTCTTGGGAGCCTCTTTGCTTCTGTCAGCCTGGAGTCCGTGTATTTTATGACTTCCTGTGCCTCCAGAGAGCCCTCAAAACAAGGGCAGCCACCTCTTGCTTCTTGGGTTCCCAGCTGGGCACCAGACCACTGTGAGGTAGGTAGGGTTCGGTGCGGAGCTAAAAGTTTGGATGCAGGGGCTGAGTTGGATTCCTGACTCCTTGACTCTGCAGTTATGGAACTGTAGACTAATTGCTGTTGTCATTTTGAACTTCTGTGACAAAGGTCTGATGGTAGCTCCAGCCTACAGGAAGTCTGAGTATAATGTCATGCGGATAAAATGTCCAGCCAGGGCTTGAAAGAGAATTCCATGGTGGTCAGCTGCTGCACACCTGCTGAAAATGGTGTGATGTGTCCCCTGCTTTGTGTTCTTATGTCATCTGGGATGAGGAGATCTCGGGAGACCTCAAAGGGTCCCATGGTTCTCTTTCCCTGTGTAGGTTTGCCCCCAAGTGAAACAAATAACAAATTCCTCTCCTCCTCTGTATGCTTCCGCCTTCCTGAATCACACATTCAACTCGCGTATCCTCCGTTCCTACCTAGCCGTGACAGGGAGCCAGGCACGAAGGACCCTTGCATGACAGTGAACTAATTACTCAAAGCCCGCCACTCCTGGAAAACCCTTTGCTTTATGAAGGGTCTAGCTTTCCAGGAGTGGTCTGTGTGGCCACCATCCTCAGTGATCGGTGACGCTATGGGATGGGGAAGCTCTGAGCTCATTTCATGTGTGAAGAAACAAAGGCTCACACAGGGTCATTGAAACATGAGCTGGGTAGGCCTGGTTATGATCAGGAACGACCCTAATAGGAGACAGTTCTCAAGAAGTGGAGGCCTGGGGAAGGGCACAGGGTAAGATAAGAGCACGTACGGGGTCTAGGGGAAGGGAAGCCACACTGCCTGGACGGCATTTGCAGGGTAGGTCCCTTTCCCTGGGAACCTGTGGCCAGTCTGGGCACACCCCTTGTTTTTATGGCCTTATGGATTAGACAGGGTCCCCAGGGAGTCCTAGGGTGTCCGAGGCTCCCTCTCCCAGCCAGTTCTCATCCACTTGCCCCCCCCCCACCCCCACAGAGCTCCACTGAGCCTAGCTCCATGCCAGACTGAGCAGCAAGGATGAGCATCATTCCCTGACTCCCGGAGCAGTTCCCAGCCCATTGAGTGTCAAAGGAAGCAAAAGTGTGACAGCCGGATCCCAGGGGGACAGAAGGGCGTGAGGAAGCCTGGGAATCAGTGTAGTCAGTATAGGAAAGCTGTGTAGCTATAACAAGAGTCCCCCCTAACCAACATCTCTGGACGACGTCTCCAGAGTGGCCAGGCCCTCGGTGACAGGATGCAAACAAGAACCCAGGCCCCTTTGGTGCAGGCACTGCTTCTGTGAAGACCTTGAGGTTTTTTGTTTTGTTTTGTTGTTTTTTTTTGTTAGTTCGTTTTGTTTTGTTTGTTTCAATCATACATGACTTTCCTCTCTGCTCTGCGGTAGGCTAGGGTGGGAACCTTTGGAACTTGACCCAGATTTGCAGGCAGAGGGAGATTTGAACGTAATTTTGGGCTGCTAATGGCTGGATTGAGACTTAATACAACATAATGACTTCTTTGTCCCTTGTTACCACGCATGCCTTCAAATCTGTTGGGCCTGATACTGACTCAGACACTCAGCTCTCTCTTGGTTACTTTGTGTCTGGAATGCTATCTGCCTGAAGTCCTTGGATCCAAAGCGAGTCTCATGCAGGCAGCCCCTGGTAGAACCCTGTGTTCTTATCCAGTCTGTCGAGCTCTTCCTATCAATTGGTGCATTTAATCCACTTCTTTCTAAAGCAATTACTGCTGAGGACCAGTCCCCTTGATCCCAGGTCGGCCTCCAACTTGTCCGATAGCCAAGAATGACCTGGGACTTGCCTGTCACTCCTGCTGTCCCTGCCTCCCCAGGGCTGTGGTTACAGGCAGGCACTATGACTGCTTTTGTGCCGTGCTGGGCTTCATGTGTGCTAGGCAAGCCCTGGGCGGATTGAGCTCCATCCCCAGCCCCCTGCCTAGGCCCTTTGCGATCAGTTTTTGTTCTCTGTAACTCAACTTGTAGCTTCTTCTCCCCGTTCCCTCCTCACTGCCGCCTTTGTGTTTAATCGATGGGATCTTTTCCAATCTACTATTTTGATTCCCTTCTCACCTCCTCTTTATGATTTTTCCCCTTCTTTGTGTTTATAAAAAACTCTCTGTGCTGGAGAGATGGCTCTGCAGTTAAGAGTGCTTCGAATTCAGGTCCTAGCGCCCATGCCAGACAGCTGACTCACAAAAATTTGTAACTCTAGCACCAGGAGTCCAATCTGGGCACTCACACACTCAGCATACATTCACACAGACACACACACAGATATAAGTAAAAATAAATTCTTAAAAACAGACATTGTTTAAAGAAAAATTTTTAAAGGTTTATTTTCCTTTATGTTTTCTCACAGGCTTGCAGCTAATATCTTAAATAGATAACAATACAGAGACCGAATTAACGTTGTTGGTATATGAGACCTGAGACTCTACAGCTCCGCCTCTGCTCTGTTCTGTTCCCACAACGTACATCTTTACATACTGTGTGTCAAACATATTAACATAGGTTTACCACTACTTTGTGCATTTCTTTTTTTTTTTTTTGGTTTTTCGAGACAGGGTTTCTCTGTGACTTTGGAGCCTGTCCTGGAACTAGCTCTTGTAGACCAGGCTGATCTCGAACTCACAGAGATTCGCCTGCCTCTGCCTCCCAAGTGCTGGGATTAAAGGCGTGCGTACTTTGTGCATTTCTGATCATGGAGGAGGAAAGGAAGAATTACATACCCTAAGTACAATGCTGGCTACTGTCATTAGTTATGTTTTTAAATTTTTTTTTTTCAGATTTAGCCAGCCGATGGTGGCATATGCCTTTAATCCCAGCACTCAGGAGGCAGAGACAGGTAGATCTCTTGAGTTTGGGGCCAGCCTGATCGACAGAGCTAGTTCCAGGACAGGCACCAAAGCTACAGAGAAACCCTGTCTCAAAAAAACAAAAAAAAATTTTTTCAGATTTATTTATTGTATTTTATGTTTGTGAGAGCTTTGCCTGCATTATGTTTATATGCCACAGGCTGAACCCCTGAAGCTGCAGATATAAGTGGTTGGGAATCACTTTGTGGGTGCTGGGAATTGAACTCAGCTCCTCTGGAAGAACAGCATCTTCTCCTAACCATTAAACCACTTCTCCAGCCCTCGGTGTCCCCTTGTCTGATGCCAGGCATAAGATTCTCATCTGTACCCTCTATCTATCTATCTATCTATCATCTATCAATCTATTTATCATCCATCTTTCTATCATCGATCTATCATCTATCTTTCTATCATGGATCTATCTATCTATCTATCTATCATCTATCTATCAATCTATCTGGTTTTTCAAAACAGGATTTCTCTGGCTGTCCTGGAACTCACTCTATAGACCAGAGGGCCTCAAACTCACAGAGATCCACCTGCCTCTGCCCCCCAGTGCTGGGATTAATACATGCTCCACCACTGCCCAGCGATTTTTTCTTTTAAACATAGAGTCATGCTATGTTTCCCAAGCCAGCCTTGAACTCACTATGCAGGGTAGGCTGGTCTCAAATGTCCACTCCCCTTGCCTCTGCATCTGTGGGATTACAGGTGTGAGCTACCACAGCTGGATTCTTTTGACATTTGATGAACACCCTCCTCCTGCCTTCTGCCTCCACGGTTTCTGAAGAGAACCTGGCTGCACACATAGTAAAGATTCTTAGCACACAAAAAGTCATCTCTCTCTCTCTCTCTCTCTCTCTCTCTCTCTCTCTCTCTCTCTCTCTCTCTCAGCTGCTGACCCTCTCAGTCTCTGCCGCTCTGGAGAGGACCTGTTTTTCCAGTGCCACCTGCAGAGTTGACCTCCCAGCCCCCTGCCGGGCCTTTCTCAAGCCACCAGACCTACTGTTTGCCCTCTCCCCAGTCCAGTCCGGTCCCTTGCAGCCCTTTGTGCCCACCTGCTGAGTCAACCTCCCAGCCCCCTGCCGGGCCTTTCTCAAGCCACCAGACCCTCTGTCTGCCCTCTCTCCATCCCTTGCAGCCCTTTGTGCTATCCCTCTGTCTGGGACACTCTTCCCCCCAGGGATGTCCAGGAGATGGTGTCCTTAGCAGTGTCTGCTCTCGGGATGCCCTACCTTAATAACGGCCATGGGGCACACAGTGATTGCTAGCAGCACCAGTCAGAGTGCCGGCCCCGGCTCAGCCCATGAGTCCACAGGACCCCTGTGGAGCTGCCACCCTGTGACAGGCAGAGGAGGAAACATAGGTACCCAGGTAAAGGAGCTTTGTGGCCAGGTGGGATTGGACCTAAGCTGTCTGACTCCAGAGTCCACGGAGCTGACCTCTTATCTCCTGGTGCTTCCTTATCTGTGTGTACCCCACCAGGAGGGGAACTCAAAGATATGCTGTGTTAGCAGGGCCCTCTGTGCCCAGCTCTGGGCTTGTGCTCAGAAAAAGTTTCTGTATGGAAAGATGGGAAATGCCCAGAGTCCACATCAGCTCCTCTCTGCAGTCTGCAACTAGCTCCCAGTGGGCAGGCAGACAGGGAGAGGTACTCTGGCTCTGGGCTTGATGGAGAAGGGCTCTTATGATCAGGGTTCCTGATGGTAGAAAGGGTTAGTGTCTGCAGGCACGAGTTAGCCGGCAACAGGAAGACGGAATCCTGGGTCCCTGAGCCTGAGACTGGGACCTGTGGGTAAATGGAGGCCTGGCCTGAGCTGCCTGTGGCTTCTGACTCTCCTCTGGGCTCTCCCTGACTCTGCTCCCTGCTGGTGTTTAGCTAAGGGAGCAACAGGTGAGCATCTGGGATTCCAGACCAGGAGGTTTGTCTGCAATGGAGACAGGTGGACTTGAAGAGAAAAGAGAGGAGGGCAGAGAAGCAGACGAGAGTGGGGCAAGAAGCTGGAGAGCATCCTGAACGGACAGTTGTACCCCCCACTTCCCTGCTCGCGCTCATGGCTCAGCCCTGACTGGAGCCTGGTGCCTGTCTTGCTTGGATGCAGGGACGCAGGAGCGCTGCCAAGCTTAAGCCATCATGGTGGCTCCAGGTCCTTGGGAGTTCACCATGTCTCTGCTAACCCCTGGGTCCTGCGGAGGAGGATCATACAAGTTCTTCAGGGTCCAGTTACCCTAAAATGGCTCCCTGGGAAGATTAAAAACGAAAAAAAAAAACAAAACAAAACAAAACAAAAACAAACAGCTTTCGATCCCCAGCGGCGGCGGCAATTGAATCAGGGAGAGACCCTCCCTGTAGTCCTAAAATGTCTCGAAGTTTGCACGTGATTCCCAATAGCTGTCTGACTTTTCCTTCTGTAGAAAACAGACCAATTTTCTTCAAAACTGCAGCCTAGATGAGATTCCTGGAGCCACTTTTCCTGGCTACGGTCCCAGAGAAGCTCCCGGGATTCTGGGGGTGTCAAGGTAGCTCCATGGGAGGGGTCGCAGCAGCGCGGTGCCCCCTCCCCACCAGACCCACGGGCGTCACCTAAGCCGCCGTTGCCATGGGCCCGTGGCAGATGGCCGGGTTTAGGGTTCCCGAGCCGGTGTCGCGCGGGATTAGGTGAATTAGGAGTCCGCATCGCGTCCTGCGGCCAGGCCAGCAGACTCTGCGCACCAGCACCATGGAGTCCCCCGGCAACCCTGCTGACCCGGGCGAGACTCCCGCCCAGGCGCCAGGCAAATGGGCTCTGGTGCGAAGCTTGAACCAAGCTCTCAAGACCTTTGCGGTCATGCCGGTGAGCCCCGGGCCGGGAGGGGAAGGCTCGCTGGCCTGGGCCTCATTTTCAGGGTCGATCAGAAGCCAAGTGGTTTGCAGGAGCTAGAGGGGCACGGGAGACAGAATCCCTAGGATGTTGCTTGGGATTCGGGACTCTGGTGTCAACTTGGCAGAAGCCACACCTCTCAGGGTCTGGAGTTTTTGCTCCTTGGAAAACCAGGATGTCGTGGGGAAGGGGCAGGCTAGCTGGACCAAGTGAAGAATAGAATTCCCAACTTTTACTGGTATTCAGCTCATGCAGCACCCCCAGACACATAGAGGGGCATCCTAAAGTCCCCCCTCCACCACAAGTTGGTAACTTGTTACAGTTCCCACTTCTAAATGCCTGTGGCAATATATTGGTTCTCCCCCGCCCCACTGCCTATGAAATGTCCCAGGGAGGTTAGAAAAATGAGTGAGGGGCCATGTTCTAATTCAGGCCCCTGTCATTCCACAGAGACCTAAGCCCTGCCCCAGAGGAGGGAAGAGGCAGGGGGGGCTGAGAACATGTAGGTCAGCATTGATGTGATTCTGACCCCAAGCCCAGTAGCAGGGCAGGCGGCAGGCACAGGTGGGCTTCTGGTCTTCAGAGACACTGTATCCTCCCTTCCCAAGACTTCACTTCCCAAAGCAAAGCCTGGCACGGCTGAGCACCACGGCCAAGCCATACAGCACTGGTGGCAGAGCTGAAATTGGAACCCACCTCTCTTGACTGCTGTGTTCCCTGCAGTTAAATGCCAGTTTCCTGAGAGGAATCGGGGAGAGGGAGTATGCTGGAGACATGGAAAGTCTCCATGGCTGAGTCTGTGTGGCAGGAAAGTTCCTAGGGTTCTGGCTGGGTGACAACAGGGGCATTTTAACTTCTTTTGAGAAAACAGAGCTATGGAACTCATCACAAGAGGGTATCATGAAGGCAGAAGGAACAGTTAATTTCAGAGGAACATTTAACTTTCTGCAGGGTTCTGGGACTTCCATAGCGTGGTCATCTGGCACCTGGGTCAGCAGGCGTGAATGTTCCCTCCCTCTTTCTTCCCTTCTTCCCTTTCTTCTTTCCTTCCTTCTTCCCTTCATTCCTCTGTCTATCCCTCCCTCCCTCCCTCCTTCCTCCCTTCCTTCTGCCTGTCTTTTTCCTTTGTAGTGTGGGGATAGAGCCTGTACCCTCTGCATTCTGGGTGAGTGCTCTCCTCTGAACCACACCAGTGCTTCAAGGTTCTGTTCTGTGCTCACTCTCTCTACCCCTCCCCCACACCCTCACACACAGTCCTGTGCCCACGGCCCCTCACACTCCCCTGGTTTCTCTCTCAGGATTTTCTGAGCCAGGCTCTGGGGAGCCATGGATGAGAGGCTGGCCCAATCCTGATTCAGACAGTGTGGTGCTGGGCTGTGAGATCAGCAGGTGACTCCATTATCCACACAGCTGCTAGAGCAGAGCTGTCAAAATGAAACCCCGGGACTGGAGGGGGGACAGCTCAGGGGGTAAGAGCTTGTCTAGAATGCACAATGCCCTGGGTTCGAGTCCAGTGCATAAACCAGGCATTGTGTGACAGACAGCCCTCTAACGGCAGAGAGGTCATCCTTGGTCATGTATCACATTTGAGGCCAGCCTGGGCTACAGGAGACCCTGTCTCAAGAAAGAAAGTGGTAACGGTGCCATTGTCTGGGTGTGTGTGGCTCCATGTCCCTGTGGACCTGGTGCCTGTTCCTGTCATAACTCATCTCAGGGTAGCCTGGCTTGCTCCTCCTTGGACAGCACCTTACAGTCCTTATCTGCTTTGTCCCCAGAGGACCGGCAGTGTACACATACAGCCATGGCAGAGTGCAGAATCAGTGCGGCCCAGCAGGGCTGAGGAAGCCTAGGAAAAGCCCTTTTGCAGAGGTGTGGACGGGCACAGGGGTCCCAGGGCTGAGATGAGGTGTCTGGCAGTTGTAAGTGTTGAAAAGGCAGGCGCTGGGAGGCAGTGGGGAGTCCCCGTTTCCCTAGGGATGCTCAGTGCACATGACCTCTCCTGACTTCTGGGCCCAATCATTTTCCTGGCATCAAGCAGGTCCTGGGACTGACGGCTTGTCTCTGGCATGTACTAAGTCCACTCACACAAGCAAGCCAGGGCCCATTGTAGCTCTGACGGGAGAGGGAAGTGGAAATAACATCTAAGCCCTCCCCTTTCCTGAAGAACAAGGAAACTGAGGTCCAGGGGTCAGTGAGAAGGATCCTGAGTCCAGGCCCTGAACTGTTCTGGCCAGGCCAGGCCCATGGGTCTGCAGTGACCCAGTTTACCAGGCCATTGCATTTCCAACCACGCTTGCTGAGATTATATGCTGGTAGAGATACCAAGTTCTCCCTCCCTCCAGGAGAGCTTGGGAACCCTTCCCCCAAGGGAACACATTTTATTAGATTAGAGCAGGTATGTTTTACCTCCAGGTTCTCCAAGGACTTTTCTGTCCTTGACTCCACCCACTTCTCTCCTTCCCGCCCCCTCCTGCCTCAGGACCTTTGCATGTGCGTTCCTGCTGTTCTCTCCGCAGGGCTACATTTTCCCCTTCAGATCCCAGTGTACTGGTTTCCTCCCTGGAGTAGTCCTTGACTGCCAAGTTGGCATGGCCACTCTCCTGCCATTGCTTGCAAGTTTTTTCCTTCTACTGCACTTACCAGGGTCCATAGGGATCCTGGGAAGAGCCTTGCTCAACTGTTGCCATTCTAATTTCTTTAACTAGAATAGAAACTCTATATTGGTCACGGCCTCGTCTAAATCAACCAGGACTTTGTCCTCAGTAGGTGCCCTTAGTAGGTGATTGTCGAATACACCAGCTTGGAATATAGTTGGTCTCAGCTCAGATCTCTGAATCTGGGTTTTGATTCAGCTACCTGAGTTAAAGAGCCAGGCTTTGGACCCGATGCTGCCGAGAACGGAAATAGAACCCCTCCCCTACCACCTCCAAGGTCTGGGCTCTCCTCACAAGTCAGGGATCGATGTGGCCTCTTGCCCCAGGCTCAGCAGAAATGGTAGATGCCATCACTTGGATGATTTGATGGAGCCTGCAATGCTTGTTACAACCTGGTGGTTCCCGTGTCCTGACTCTTTTAGGGTGGGATGGCCGTGACTTGGTGTTCCTGCCTCTGTCTCTAGTCTGTCAAGTGTCTGTAAGTCCATAAGTCATGGGCTTGGGCTGAGGTTGCCCACAGGAGGCTGTTCCTCCTCTTCCCAGATCTCAGTCCATCCACCTGAGAGGACCCTGGCTTACAGAAGAGACACAGAGGACACTGTGAGCCCTAAAGTCACCACCCGAGGTTCCCAGAAAACCAGGGCTCCCCCTCCCTCTCCTCTGGCTCAGTGGCAGTGGGCCAGAGGGCTGCTGAGCTTGTGGCCGCTGGCTCTCGGGACTCAACAGCAGGATCTCCTGCCTACAGGGAGACTACGTGTGGATGGACCTGCAGTCAGGCCAGGAGTTTGATGTGCCCATCGGGGCCGTGGTGAAACTCTGCGACTCTGGGCAGATCCAGGTGGTGGATGACGAAGGCAACGTGAGTGACCCTCCTTCCCCCAGCCCTGCCTGGGAAGGCTACAGTGACAGACGCCTCCCCCCACACAACCCTTCCTCCTCTGCTCCAGCGAGAGTATCTTTTGCTTCCTGTTTGCAGGTTTCTGAAGCCTTCTGGCCATTCTGGGACATGGTGTGAAGGCTGTATGTGCTGTGTTGAGGGAGCTCCTTGGCATGGCTCCGTGGGCCTTTGGGTCAAGGTCCTCCCTTTCACGCTTCAGTTTCTTCTTCTTTCTCCCTCTTTTTTTTTTTTTTTTTTTTTTTTTTTTGGTTATTCGAGACAGGGTTTCTCTGTGGTTTGGAGCCTGTCCTGGAACTAGCTCTGTAGACCAGGCTGGTCTCGAACTCACAGAGATTCACCTGCCTCTGCCTCCCGAGTGCTGGGATTAAAGGCGTGCGCCACCACCGCCCGGCTTCTTTCTCCCTCTTTAATGAGACCCACATGCGGGCCTCCACGTGCAAGCACCTCAGTACAGCTGACATCCATCTAGAAACACTGGGCTTTGCTCTGTTGGTTTGTGGGATTCACCACCCACGTTGCCCTTAGGAAGTAAGTCTAACCTATCAGCCCTTCACGTCTCCTGGAAGGGGCCTCGGAAGTGCAGACTGGTAACAATTCAGGCTTGAGGAAGGAAAGGGCTGCAAGGAAGGGAAGTGGTCTATGTGAGGGCCCAGAAGGCAGCCGTGGGCTCTTGGAGAGTAAGTCCGGAATATGTGTGTGTACCTTTGCATGTGAGTGCGTGTGCATGAGTGTGCACATGTGTTGCATGTATGCACATGTTTGTCTCTATGTGTGTTCACGTGTGTGTGCATTGGGGACATGTAGATGCAGGGCAGATCCCATGAATGTGGTATAGTGGAGACATTAAGGACCTGGGAAACTTCCTTGCCCTAATCAGAATTGTATCCAGTGCTATGACTGGCTCTGGGGATAGCCTAGCCTGGATTCCTGTCTTAGTGTCCTAATCTGGGGAGAGCCAAGAGGGAATCGTGACTTGAAGAAGGTCCTGCTGGGACAAGAGGAACTGTGAGCCAAGGGCAAGGAACCATTGATGTTCCTGGGACCCCACAGGGCCACCCCTCAGAGCTCCTGGCCTAAGTTCTGTCCTTGGATTCTCACGGCACCCGTGAAAGGCCAGACAATAACTGTGACCCCATCAGGTGGCCATGAGTCACCAAGTTCACAACCAGTGGCCTGGGATTAGAATGAAAGATCTCTACTTCTCCATGTGTGCCAGCCACCAGCGTCTCAGCCGCAGTTATAGGACTTGGGTTGGGGGAGAGAGGCTGCGCCCCAGCTTTGAGGCCAGAATGCCCTTCCTCCCTTCTGAGGCTCCGGGAACCCGCTCTGACGCTGAGTCCAGGGAGGTGTGTGAGGGGTGGACGTGCACCAGTCAGGCTGGCGATGCCCTCCAGCTCTGAGGATGGAGACAGGGACTCTACCCGAGGGTAGAGTTTCACCCAGGTCAGGTTGCATGTCAGTTGGTATCCTGTAACTCCGTGTCACTGGATCCTGAAGGTCCCCTCCCATCCTGCACACCCCCCATCACACCCGCCATGGCCCTAAGGGTAGGGACTGCTGGATGGGAGTGGGGTGGGGTAGGGGGTGGTGACTGGTTAGGAACATAGGATGGAGACAGGTTAGGGAAACTGAAGCCTTGGGACCCTCTTTCCTGCTTCCTTCCCCTAACACGCTAGGCCATCGTCCTCCACCTCTGTCTTCTCATAGACCCAGTAGCTGAGAGTAGGGACCAGGCCAGTCACATGACTTGTATAGAGCTCAACAAGGTGTTCAGAGCAGGCTCTCTGGAGAACACTTGCAGAACATGGAAGCTCTGGCCTCCTGGCCTCTGTGAAATCCTCTCCTGTGCTTGTGGGGGCCCCACCTCACACAGGAGAACACCTGTCTTAGCTTAGTCCCAGCCAGTTCTTTCCCAGGTGTGTCTCATGTTCAGAATTGCCCACAGTGTTTCTCTGTGCCCACCCCAACCTGTCTCTCCCTCCCTCCCTTCTCTGTCTTTTTTGTGTCTTTTTCCGTCCGTCAGTTCTCAGACACTATCTTTTCCTCCGTCTCTGTTGCTCCCCCCTTCAAAGCCAGGTCTCCACCCCTAACCTTCTTACACTTTGGCCCCTGCTGTGGGCTGTGGACCTTGACCAGAAAGCTACTGCCCTCAGCAGGGCATTCTCCCACACAGGAGGTGGAATTAATTGTTCAGCTTCTTCACCTGGCTAGCCCTTTTACTCTGATTCTGTTGTTGGGTCCCAGGCCCCACGTCTCTGTTGGGGGTTGTGACAAGGAGCCGTAAGGTGATGTGAGAAACCTTCCCTAAGGTTGTAGAGGCTGCATGGGCTCAGTCCTGTCTCACCTTCCCCAACTCCATCTAGGTCACCAGCCAGGCCTGTGAAAGACACCCCGGTGGGGCGATGCCCATTGGCCCGGTTGCCCCTGCTGGGACCCTCATGTGCCAGACCCACACGGCCTGGGAAGAGCTAGTTTGGCAGGTCCCTTGGTCTTCCCTGCTCACATCTCCCAGAAACTCTCTTTTCCTTCAGGTCTCAGCTTGAATGCCACCTCCTTGATAAAGTGGGCCTCAGCACCTTGCTCAGACAGTAGCCGTGTTGAACTGTCTAACTGTCCTATTTTGGAAGGAGTTGTGGACCAAAGTGTGGGGTGAATGACACAGACAGAGTTGCCCAGAGGCCCAGGTCCCTCTGGCCCCACTCAGGGGCCAGGCAAAGGGAAATTTCCAAACGGATCAGCTTTTCTCCAAGTGTTTGGAAGAGAGGAATGTTCCGCGCGCGCGGTGCTGAAAGTATAGACAGGCCCTTGACGTCAGTGGTGGGCCCCGTGTGCGTTGGGAACGGCTGTGGGAGAGCCTGGATTGGATGAAGTTTTCCTGCTGGAGTACCATGGAATGTTAGGGAAGCTGGAGAAGGCCTCTGGCTGGCCCTGCCCTCGCCCCTCTGAGCAGCAGAGGGACCTAGCTACCTCTTCACTCCTAGAGGCAGGGCCTGAGCTGCCAGAGGAGAGAAAACACAACGGGAGGACCAGGGCGTGGCTGCTACCATGGCAGCCACTGGAGAGCCTGAGGGGCGAGATCACGTGATCAAATCTGTCAGGGGCAGCTGGGGACTGAAGCTAGATCCGTGCTCGTGCTCCGGTCTCCCGTGACGCTGATGATAGCTAAGAACAGCTGGAGGAGAGGGGCACGTGAGCGGGGTCCTGAAGGGGGTGTTACATCTATTAGCACACTTACGGGCTCTGGGGGCTGGTAGCAGAGATGTTCCTCCCACCCCCAGAAACTGTGTTTCTTCCCGGCTCAAGGTGCTGGAGAGTGCTCAGGTCAAGCTCAGGTCAGAGTCTGGGGATGTGAGGTTTGTTGTTTGGTTGGTTGGTTTTGGTGTGTGTGTCTGTGTGTGTGTTTCGAGACAGGGCTTTTCTGTGTAGCCCTACCTGTCCTGGAACTCGTTCTGTAGACCAGACTGGTCTCAAACTCAGAAATCTACCTGTCTCTGCCTCCTGCGTGCTAGGATTAAAGGTGTGCACCCCCTCACCGGGTTGTGAGAAGGTTCTGAATCCAGCAACCCCACAAAACCAAGACTCTATTGACCAGAGCAAAGAATCCAAGTCTCCTAGAATGTCCTCATCTGCCATCTGGTGGCTGCAGGGAATAGTGCAGGCAAAAGGAGGCTGGGGGTAGGAAGAGAGAAACTCAGCTCTTAGGTCTGGAAAATCTCCACTCCTGCAGCCAGGAAAGACACCCTGGTGGAACCATTACCCGTGCGCACCTTTCGCAGGCCACGCCCACAAGGCCTGGGAAGGGCTGGTTTGACTGGCCCGCCTGTCTGTTCTCGGCTTGAATGCTACCTTTCTGGAGAGGTGACCTCAGCGCCTCGGCCGCAATAGCCCTGCTGAACTCTCCATGAACTCTCTAAGCTTATTTTTATGCATTTGTTGACCGGAGCCTGGCTTTGAAGTCAAGCCCCTTAAATCCAGTTTCTATGCTTTTACTCCAGTCTTCAGTGTTAACTGGGGGACCTGATATCCTTAATGATAACCTCAGGTGGGAGCAATACAGTTTCTGCCTTGCCCTCCTTATATGCCTGTAGCCAGATTCTTTAAGAGGAGAAGAGTTGCCTTGGTGGGTAGAGACCAGTAAAGTCCCCAGACTCGAGCCTGGGGCCCCCATCCCTCTGCACAGCCCAGGCCGGGAGCGGCAGCTGATATGAAAGACTCTGTTGCCTGCAGGAGCATTGGATCTCCCCTCAAAATGCCACACACATCAAGCCGATGCACCCCACCTCGGTGCATGGAGTGGAGGACATGATCCGCCTAGGGGATCTCAATGAGGCGGGCATTCTACGCAACCTGCTCATCCGCTACAGGGAGCACCTCATCTATGTGAGTACCACCCATTGCTGCTGTGCTGAGATCCAGAGGCCCAGGCTCCTCTTCCTGGGCACAGGTCTGGGGGCTCTAGGAATGGGTTCGGGGCAGGAGCTGTTATATACAGGTTCACAGGCTTTGTGAGCTTGGAAGCTAGAGGCCAGGGTTGCTCAGGGACAGGCTTAGCATCTTGCCAGTTGGGGAGCCCAGGGGTTGCTGCCTGCTGTGTTTTGGTGTCAGGTGGGGGCTGGTCCTGAATCCTCAAGATGGGGTTGCCTAAGTAGCATGTGTCCTTAAGAAGGGAAAAGAAGGACCAAAGACCCTTGTTAGAACCGTCCAGTTCACCCCTCCCTGTGGAAACATTACCGGTTCTTAGTGGAATGCAGAGAGAAGTGATTCCACAGAGAAAGGAAGAAATTTGGGGTCCCAGAGGCAATTTCCACAGGCAGGACACTTGCCCTAGAGACACTTGGTGAATAGAAACTCTCATGGTTTCATCAGAACCCAAAGCCTTTACAATTGCTGAGGGAGCCAAAGACTCGTTTATTCGGGTCATATAATGATATTTATGGGATTAGAAATTAAAACAAAGTTTAAGATATTTATTATTAAAAATGCCAGGCTAGCTAGCTGGGCAGTAGTGGAGCACATCTTTAATCCCAGCACTTGGGAGGCAGAGGCAAGGGGACCTACGTGAGTTCAAAGCCAGCCTGGTTTAAAAGAGCTAGTTCCAGGAGAGAAACCCTGTTTCAAAAAACCAAAAAAAAAAAAAACCAAAAAAAAAAAGATGAAGAGCTAGGACTATCTAGAAAGCAAAGTGGCCATACCTATACCTCACATCTGGAGCTGTGAAGACTTGTGCCTCCCAAGGACCTTAGCATTGCCCTCCTTCTGGGAACACCCTCCCCACTGAAGAAAGGGGTCTGGTTTTGAGTATTTTAACATGAGCTTTTATTGTATGTGTGCACGTGTGCCACGGTCGCCGTATGTGGAAGTGTGGAATGACTTTGGGGGGATGGTTCTCTCCTTCCTCTTTGTTTTGAGGCAGGGGTTCTCATGTTGCTCTGCTTGCTGCATACAGCAAGGCTAGCTGGCTTGTGAGTGTCCAGCCCATTCTCCTGTGGGAGTGCGGGGACTATAGAGGCGTGTCGCTGCGTTCAACTTTTCACATGGGTTCTGCTGCTCAAACTCGGGTCAGCAGGCTTGCACAGAGAGCGCTTTTAACTCCTGAACAATCTCACTGGCCATTATGGTACAGGCTCAACCAGATGTGTGTGCTATAAATCAGTGTTCCTTCTAACTGATTACGATGCTACGTATCTCAGTGTTCCCACAGTGGAAAGACTGTGTGCCTATATGTACTCAAATGGTGTACGTGTGTGCCCACGTATGCATGTGTACACACAAGCACACATGTGTTTGACCATGAGTACTTGCATATTCATTATATGTGGGACAGGCATATATATGTGCACACATGTGCATATACCTTCACGTGTGTGCACACCTACATGTAAACTTTTGTTCTCTTCTCCACAGACAGTAGTGTGTCTATTCACAGTAGTCTGTCTTTCCCACCAGGTCTTATTTTTGGTAACGTGGCTGTCGTGGTCCCTAGCTCCTTTCTGTACTAGTCCCTGGAGATAATCACTGATGCTGACCACTCAAACTAATCACATCATCACTTAACAGACACTGCTGAGTGTGTCCTATATTCTATTAGGCAGTGGGGAGATAAAGACCTTGAACCAGAGCCACCAAGCATTCAGTAAAATGTGTTGTAGGGAACATGTGGGGTGCAATGGTCAAAGGCATGGGGCCGAGTGCTCCAGCTTGGTTCAGCAGGACAATGAGGGGCTTTGGGTCACAGGTTCAGTGGAGGGCTTCCTCATCTGCCAAATGAAGAGTATCAGAGAGATACGTACCATGTCCTGAGCTTGTAGGATGGGTCCCAGCAGAGAACAACCTGCTTCCAACCTGGTGGAGCCCGATGTAGGCTGCAAGTGGAGGAGATGGAGCAATGTGGGGACCAGAGCCAGGTGGGGAAATGCCAGAGGGGACAAGTAAGGATCTGGTAGCCTGGGCCAGGGAGCACAGCAAGGACTGTGGGCTGGTGACAGGGACGAGTAGAGGGTCCACCTGGGCGAAGGGCATGATGGCAGTGGAGGCTGAGTTGGGCCGGCTGAGAGCAGGGTTGGAGGGGTACTGGCTTGGGAACCCATCGCATGGTGACCTCCAGGAGGGACACTGAAGACTCTTGAGCCCATGAGGCCCTTGGGTTGCAAACTGAATGGAAAGGACCCGGAGCGGTGGTGGGAGAACAGGCCCCGTCTGCAGCTGCAGAAGTCCGGGGACATGGTGACATCTCTACATTCCTTTCTGTCACTTCCCTTGTCAATGAACCTTTCAAGGTGACTCTATAGTCTGGGTCATTGGGTCTGAAATGGTAAATGCTATCTGTCGTCTGTGGTTTCCAGAACGACTTTTCTCCATCAGATGCCCCTAAATGTCATGACCTTTAGGCCGCATCTGCTGCTGACCAGCTCCCGCCTCTCACCGAAGAACACAGGGCTCCTCGGAGCTCAGATGGTGACGGTGTGGAGTGACTCTGGGGGGCCAGCCTCCTGCTGTGTGTTGGTGGCAGGTGTCACACCCTTGTGCAAGTATTAAGAAGAGATTAAGGTGGCACAATGCCCCCTGGTACCCAGCAAGAACGGTGCCTTAGTTCTTTAGTCTCTGCAGCAACCCTGGAAGTGGGTAGCAAGCCATCCCCTTTCACAGAAGAGCATACTGAGGCTGGGCCACAGTGATGTTCCTTGAGGCTGACTCTCAGGCGTGGATGGGTTCCCCATCTGGAGACAGGAGTCAGCTATATTGCACAGCTGTGTGGGATGG